>NC_090803.1:14772000-15403500 GCF_036512215.1 Solanum lycopersicum | reverse complement strand
GTGAAACTCGGCGGGACAGGGCCCCGCCATACCCATAGACGAGCAAAAGACTACACAAAAGTTATGTACCAAAACGGCTGGGCTCCGGAACAGTGGAGCTCTCCCAATCAGCAGAGTAGATATCCTAGGCGGGAGGATCACCGAACTGAGCGTCTACACCTGCGGGCATGAAACGCAGCCCCCCGAGGAAAGAGGGGTCAGTACGGACAATGTACTGAGTATGTAAAGCATAAGGTAAAGATGACAGGATACCAATGTGGCAAGTCAAAACAAAATATCACTACACATATACTTTTTAAGTGAAAATCATGCATATATTTAACATTTAAGGTGCCCAGCTTCCCTAGTAAGGGGCTCGGCAAAATAATCATCACGTCATCTCCGTCATCATCATCATCATAACCATCCTCATCACCAATCATATATATAATATACATACCCGGCCCTCTAGTGAGGAACTCGGTGACATATGCAAGAAACTTCGCACGAACATTACCCGGCCTGGGACTCGGTGAAATGATAAATGACTCTATGCACGAGCAGAATATTATGAGCAACCATATGCAATTAAAATCATTTCTTATAACTCAATAGAACAATCAACGTGAACCAGCAAGGAGTATTACCAAAGATTAATGTTTTATCAAGATTATGAACCTTTAATACGATATGAAAACGTAAAATTTCAATGACTCTAAGAAGCATTACCATAGATATTAGAGATCATCATAGCCTTAGACATAACCGATATATAGAGGAATAATTGTGGAAGCAAGAATATACATCACCTAGACGCTTTAGAGGTAAGTATCAAATCTGTCCGTTATTCGCTTATTTTTAAAAGTCATGCCAAGCAAAGAAAGAAGGGACAGCGTTACATACCGTATAATTGAGCCGCACGTCCAATATTTACTGCTCAAGCTATTAATCTATAACAAGCAACAATCGTGCCGCAATTAGATAAATATCGTGCTTTACTTTCTTGTAAGCTAGCTAATAATCTAACGAAAATTCGGCAGCACCTCCCCTATTTTCCTTACTTCGTCCCAATCCGACAACAATCCAAATTATCCACAGCAATACCAATAACACATATAACCCAAAGAATCATATAAACATCCCAAGCACCAACATGACACCACTAATAATCCGATTATGGTTTCCATTCATACTTAGCACATTCAATAACTAAAACAAACTTCCTAAGCTACTGGTCACGCCCCCTTCTTAAAATTAATGGATAATTAACAAGGGTATTCTAAAGAATTAACACACCAAACAAGGAGATTACTAACCAAATTATTTGCAGCTGCTGGCCAAGAGTTGCAGAGTTGGTTTCTCCATTTCCATGGCTGCCTAAGACAAGTGGTGAAGAAGAAGATGATATGCAGCAATGCATTTCACCACTTTATATAGCATGGAGAGGATTTCTCCACCTCATTTAATAGTATGAAGTGGAGGCAGCCCCCCTCTACACCTGTCCACTAAGGCCAGCCCACAATCTGATCCCTTTTTAATTTTAGCCTTGAGTGGTGGGGCCCATTGGATTAAATCAATCCAAATTAGCCACTAATTAATCCCTCACTTAAAGTTAATGGCACTTACATTAACCAACTCATACTTAATATCACATTTGGAAATAACATCCTTGCCTAATATTTCTTTACGTCTTCTAGATCACGATGCGCACTACGTATAAAAAAAATACGAGGCATAACATCCTTCCCCCCTTAGGAACATTCGTCCTCGAATGTTAAGTTAGCGTCTTGCAAAAACAAATTCCAGCGAGGTCTCTCTAAAAGTTATACCTATCAACCTGCATTCCGTAACTTACAGATGCCTCACAGCTACATAATCTCATTATCTATCAATATAGTCAAGCTAGGAATTGAATTACCTGCAGGTACGGGGAACAGGTAAGGATACTTATTTTTCATTACGTCTTCCGCTTCCCAAGTCATCTCCTCCCTATTGTTATTTTGCCACAACACTTTGACGGAAGCCACATCCTTAGTACGTAACCTTCTAACCTGACGATCAAGTATAGCCACGGGTTTCTCCTCATATGACAACTCCTCTGTTACCTGAATATCATCTACAGGGAATACTCTAGAAGGATCACCAATACATTTACGTAGCATCGATACATGGAAGACTGGATGTACCGCCTCCAAATCAGATGGTAGATCCAACTCATAGGCAACCTTGCCTATTCTACGAACAATCTGATAAGGCCCAATGTATCTCGGACTGAGCTTCCCCTTCCTGCCGAATCTCATCACACCCCTCATGGGTGATACCTTCAGGAATACCCAGTCACCAATCTGAAACTCCAAATCTCGACGCCGATTATCTGCATATGACTTCTGTCGACTCTGGGCTACTAATAATCTTTCTTGAATAAGCTTTACCTTGTCAACAGCTTGCTGAATCACATCCGGGCCTATTAACTTAGTCTCGCCAACATCAAACCAACCAATAGGTGATCTGCACTTCCTCCCATATAAGGCCTCGTACGGTGCCATCTGGATACTAGAATGGTAGCTATTATTATAGGCAAACTCAATGAGCGGCAAGTGGTCATCCCAGCTGCCTTTGAAGTCAATAATACAGGCCCGCAACATATCTTCTAGTGTCTGAATAGTACGCTCAGCCTGCCCATCAGTCTGAGGGTGAAATGCTGTGCTAAGGTTCACCTGTGTCCCCAATCCCTTCTGAAACGATCTCCAAAAGTTGGCTGTAAATTGAGCTCCTCTGTCTGATATAATGGACGTGGGAACCCCATGAAGTCTCACTATCTCCCTGACATATAACCTCACATAATCTTCATCCGAATAAGTAGTCCTGACTGGAAGAAAATGGGCCGATTTCGTCAGTCTATCTACAATAACCCATATAGAGTCATACTTCTATTGAGTGCGAGGTAAGCCTGTAATGAAGTCCATATTAATCATCTCCCATTTCCAAGTCGGGATCTCTATCTCCTGTAATAATCCACCAGGCTTTTGATGTTCGATCTTGACTTGTTGACAATTTGGGCACTGAGCAACAAACTCTGCTATGTCCTTTTTCATGCCATCCCATTAATATAAGCATCTGAGGTCATGATACATTTTTGTTGACCCTGGGTGAATAGAATAACGGGCAGAGTGTGCCTCTCCCATAACTTGTCGTCGTAGCCCCGTAGTATCGGGTACACACAATCTGCCTTCATATCGTAACACTCCATCAGGTGTAACCTTAAATGGGGTCTTTTCCTTTTGAAGAGCTGCATCTCTATACTGTGCCAGAATAGGGTCCTTGTATTGGTGTCTCTTTACCTCATCTATGATTGAGGACTCAGCAACCTCTCGAATAGAAACTCCACTATCTTCCGAATTAGCTAGACGGACTCCAAGGCTGGATAGCCACTGGATCTCCCGAACCATATCCCTCCTTTCTGGTTGTACATCTGTCAAGCTACCCATGGACTTACGGCTAAGAGCATCTGCTACAACATTCGCTTTCCCTGGATGATATAAAATATCAACATCATAATCCTTTAGCAACTCTAACCACTGCCTCTGTCGTAAGTTCAGCTCCTTCTGTTTAAAGATATATTGGAGACTCTTATGATCTGTATAGATGTCCACATGGACACCATATAAATAATGTCTCCATATCTTCAAGGCATGAACCACGACCGCTAACTCCAGATCGTGAGTAGGATAGTTCTTTTCATGCTTCCTAAGTTGTCGGGAGGCATAGGCTATAACTTTGCCATGCTGCATCAATACACATCCTAGCCCAACACCCGAAGCATCACAATAAATAACATAGCCGTCTGGTCCTTCTGGAAGAGTTAGGACTGGAGCTGTAGTCAATTTGACTTTCAATAGCTGGAAGCTTCGCTCACAAGCATCTGTCCACTGGAACTTGGCTGCCTTTTGAGTTAGCCTTGTCAAAGGCACTGAAATTGAGGCAAACTTTTCTACGAATCTCCTGTAATATCCTGCTAACCCCAAAAAGCTGCGTACCTCAGTAGGTGTCGTAGGTCTGGGCCAAGTCTTTACTGCCTCAATCTTCTGCGTATCTACCCGAATACCATCAGCTCTAATAATATGCCCCAAGAATGCCACTGAAGTCAACCAGAACTCGCACTTAGAAAATTTAGCATACAACTTCTGGTGCTGAAGCACCCTAAGTACCGTCCTTAAATGATCTGCATGCTCCTCTTCTGAACGTGAATAGACCAGAATATCGTCTATAAATACAATAACAAACATATCAAGGAATGGTTTAAATACTCGATTCATTAAATCCATGAATACCGCTGGAGCATTAGTCAGCCCAAAAGACAGCACTCTAAACTCATAATGCCCATATCGGGTCCGGAATGCTGTCTTTGGAATATCTGCCTCCCTTACCCGCACCTGATGATAACCTGACCGCAAGTCTATCTTTGAAAAACACTTTGCACCCTGCAACTGGTCAAATAGATCGTCAATCCTTGGGAGGGGATACCTGTTCTTTATTGTTACTTTGTTCAACTGCCTATAATCAATGCACATCCGCAGCGACCCATCCTTCTTCCTCACAAACAGTACTGGTGCTCCCCAAGGTGACGTATTAGGCCTGATGAAGCCCTTTTCTAGCAAATCCCTCAATTGCTCTTTCAATTCTTTCAACTCAGCAGGTGCCATTCTATAAGGAGGTATAGATATAGGCTGGGTATCTGGCAGTACATCTATAGTAAACTCTATCTCCCGTTCTGGAGGAAGGCCTGGAAGTTCCTCGGGGAATACATCAGGAAATTCATTAACTACCGGGACTGATTGAAGAGTCGGTGCCTTTGCCTTTATGTCATACACCCGAATCAGATGGTAAATATAGCCTTTTCTAACCATCTTCCCGGCCTTGAGGTATGAAATGAACTTACCTTTCGGCGATACTGTACTTCCCTTCCACTCTATAATCGGTTCCCCTGGAAATTGAAATCGAACTATCTTTTCTCTGCAATCAACATTAGCATAACAAGCAGCCAACCAATCCATGCCCATGATAATATCAAACTCAATCATATTTAACTCTATTAGATCTGCTACAGTATGACGACTATATATAGCTACTGAACAATTCCTATATACTCGCGTAGCTATGACAAAATCTCCTACAGGTGTAGCTACCTCAAATGGTTCTATCAACTCAGACTCTATTCCGATCCTACTAGCAACAAAGGGAGATATATATGATAAGGTGGAACCTGGGTCTATCAATGCATACACACTTCGGGAGAATAGTGATAATATACCTGTGATCACATTAGGTGACGCCTCTTGATCTTGCCTATTAGTCGAAGCATATATACGGTTTGAGGGACCGCTAGAACTAGAAGCTCCACCACGTCCTCTACCACGGCCTGCTGGTGCCTGAATACCCTGCCCCGTAGGGCGCATAGCCACAGAAGAAGATGAACCAGCAACGGACCCTGTAGGCTGTGCCATACCACCTGCACTACCTCTAAGGTGACACTCCCTCATAGTATGGCCCTGACGTCCGCAAGAAAAACACGCACCTATAGCCCAACGACATTCCCCAGGATGGGACTTACCACAACGAGAACACCGAGGCAAAGGTGGCCTCGACTGGCTCAAACCCCTGCCCATCTGTGACCCTGACGCCCTAGAGCTCTGACCAGGTTCCGAATATCCCATACGATCGAACCCCCTACCCATGAAACGTGGGGGTGCACTCTGTGCTGGCTGGGAAGAAAATCTAACATGCTGCTGAGACTGCCCGCTTTGAAACTCGTCAGGATAACCTACTGATCTAGCCCTCTTATGTTGGCCTCTATTATAATCTCTATCTGGCTGACGTCCCCGGTGCCGATCCTCTACCCCCTGTGCATATGCCTGCACCCGAGCAATGTCCATACCTGGCTGAAGAGTCACTGCCATACAATCGTCAATCAGATAATGATCCAATCCCATCACATAACGATGTACCCTGTCTGCCATATCAGCCACAATAGTAGGCGCATGCCTAGCCAATGAATCAAACTCGAGGCTATACTCTCGAACGCTCCTGCCATTTTGCTTCAAACGCAAGAATTTATCGACTTTAGCTCGCTTCATCTCTGGAGGCAGGAAGTGGCCCTGGAAAGCCTCCACAAATTCATCCCATACCGCTGGAGGGGCACCCTCACCCCTAGATAACTCCCAAGACTCATACCAATTAATAGCTACATCCCGCAAACGATACGTAGCCAACTCAACAGACTCGGTCTCCGAAGCCTTGATTATCCTCAATGTACGCTGCATCTGACGAATAAACTCTTGCGGATCATCCTGTGGCCTTGACCCAAAGAACTCTGGAGGATTACAACTTAAGAAGTCACGAGCCCTTAAGCTATCAGAACTGTCCGCATGATCAACTCCTAGTCCATGCCTGCGAGCCTGATCTGCCACTAATCTAGTCAGCAATTGAACCGCATCTCTCATGGCCCTATCCTCCACCCCTGACTGAGGAGCTGGAGGTTCAGATGTTGGGGCCTCGGGGGCTGGTGGTGTCCCCCGAACTGGAGCTGCTGCTGCTCTAAGCTCTTCTGGCGGTGGGGGTGTAGCAGAGCTCTCCGACGGGAGCATAATACCAGGCATAGACTGGGCACGGGCCCTAGTAACTCTTCGGGTCTGACTAGTACCTTCTGCTACCGATTTTCCCTTCTGGGCGGCTGTCACTTTCTTTGGAGGCATAGCTGAAAACACATGGATTCGTTAGAGAGGGATTATCCTGTTAATATAGCTCTATCGCACGATCTAGAATAAGAAGAAAGAATGACATCCTAAATGTCCTGTAGCTTCCTGTTTATAGATGTGGTGCACAACACACCGATAAACAAGACTCTACTAGACACGGTCTGTAGACACTTCCGAGGAAGAACCGCTCTGATACCACTCTTTGTCACGACCCAACCCGATAGGCCGTGATTAGTGCCCGTTTTGGACACCCACATACAAACCTGCTAAGTATGACCAACTGAAACTAAGACAATATGGAATTTAATCAAATCAAGCCAACCCCAACGTCATATATATATATAAGAGGACCTGTCTCATAAGGAGTCATAACCATTCAACCATAACAGCATACGCGAGCCGACAAGGCCGCCACTATTCAAAGCATAATGATGTACGCAGCCGACAAGGCTGCCCCTGTACAAGCGGACATCCCAAACAAACCATGTCCAGACCATTATCCAAAACATATATATACAACCCACATAATGTCCACAGACCTCTAAGAGTACATTAGTGAAACTTGACGGGACAGGGCCCCGCCATACCCATAGACGAGCAAAAGACTACACAAAAGTTATGTACCAAGACGACTGGGCTCCGGAACAGTGGAGCTCTCCCAATCAGCAGAGTAGATATCCTAGGCGGGAGGATCACCGAACTGCGCGTCTACACCTGCGGGCATGAAACGCAGCCCCCCCGAGGAAAGGGGGGTCAGTACGGACAATGTACTGAGTATGTAAAGCATAAGGTAAAGATGACAGGATACCAATGTGGCAAGTCAAAACAAAATATCACTACACATATACTTTTTAAGTGAAAATCATGCATATATTTAACATTTAAGGTGCCCAGCTTCCCTAGTAAGGGGCTCGGCAAAATAATCATCACGTCATCTCCGTCATCATCATCATCATAACCATCCTCATCACCAATCATATATATAATATACATACCCGGCCCTCTAGTGAGGAACTCGGTGACATATGCAAGAAACTCCACACGAACATTACCCGACCCGGGACTCGGTGAAATGATAAATGACTCTATGCACGAGCAGAATATTATGAGCAACCATATGCAATTAAAATCATTTCTTATAACTCAATAGAACAATCAACGTGAACCAGCAAGGAGTATTACCAAAGATTAATGTTTTATCAAGATTATGAACCTTTAATACGATATGAAAACGTAAAATTTCAATGACTCTAAGAAGCATTACCATAGATATTAGAGATCATCATAGCCTTAGACATAACCGATATATAGAGGAATAATTGTGGAAGCAAGAATATACATCACCTAGACGCTTTAGAGGTAAGTATCAAATCTGTCCGTTATTCGCTTATTTTTAAAAGTCTAGCAAAGAAAGAAGGGACAGCGTTACATACCGTATAATTGAGCCGCACGTCCAATATTTACTGCTCAAGCTATTAATCTATAACAAGCAACAATCGTGCCGCAATTAGATAAACATCGTGCTTTACTTTCTTGTAAGCTAGCTAATAATCTAACGAAAATTCGGCAGCACCTCCCCTATTTTCCTTACTTCGTCCCAATCTGACAACAATCCAAATTATCCACAGCAATACCAATAACACATATAACCCAAAGAATCATATAAACAGCCCAAGCACCAACATGACACCACTAATAATCCGATTATGGTTTCCATTCATACTTAGCACATTCAATAACTAAAACAAACTTCCTAAGCTACTGGTCACGCCCCCTTCTTAAAATTAATGGATAATTAACAAGGGTATTCTAAAGAATTAACACACCAAACAAGGAGATTACTAACCAAATTATTTGCAGCTGCTGGCCAAGAGTTGCAGGGTTGGTTTCTCCATTTCCATGGCTGCCTAAGACAAGTGGTGAAGAAGAAGATGATATGCAGCAATGCATTTCACCACTTTATATAGCATGGAGTGGATTTCTCCACCTCATTTAATAGTATGAAGTGGAGGCAGCCCCCCTCTACACCTGTCCACTAAGGCCAGCCCACAATCTGATCCCTTTTTAATTTTTGCCTTGAGTGGTGGGGCCCATTGGATTAAATCAATCCAAATTAGCCACTAATTAATCCCTCACTTAAAGTTAATGGCACTTACATTAACCAACTCATACTTAATATCACATTTGGAAATAACATTCTTGCCTAATATTTCTTTACGTCTTCTAGATCACAATGCGCACTACGTATAAAAAAATACGAGGCATAACATTTATACGTCTAACACCACCTAAAACATGCACCAAAATCAATAACACACTAGCACATTCCAAAGCATATTTTCCGAATGTCATGGATGTTTTTCGACGTTTCACTTCCAAATTTTACAAACTGACTTCTAATACTAAAATGCATCATCTTAACTCATTATTAACTCATGAAAGACATGTGAAGCTCTAGGTCAACCTAGTTCATTTCGAGGGTGTAACAATACTCCCCCACTTAGAAACATTCATCCTTGAATGACACTAAAATACTTTCAAGGACATCTAGGACTCAACTAGAAGAATATAACACGTCACATAAAGGTTAAGACATTAATAGTCAATTCACCAAACTCACAAGGAGAACCAACTTCATCCTTTCAATATCACTCTTTCCAAGTAATCACACTAGAAGACTACTAGACAAGGGAAACAACAGAGATATCATATGAAGTTAAGCTCTATGGTATGACACGAGAGTAATAGAGAAAGTTAAACTTGTATCGTCTTATAGACTCCCGTTCATGGATGTGTCGCGACTCACATCTATGAACAAGACTCTACCAGACCTGGCTTGTGAGACTTTGGACCTAAACTTTCACGATCGGAGTCTAGAACCCAGATGAGACCGGTGTCGTTGACTTGTTAGAGGTCACTGACAAGCCTACATTCTTCATCGTTACTTCATCTAGGTTAATTTAGAGGAAAATTTGAACTTTTTGTTACTTAACATTCATATAAGACATTCTACCTAAACTCATAAACATTCACAATAAACCATCTAATATTAAGATTATCAAATGAAAGAAATAATAGGCCCATACTGTATTAAGTGTATACTTGCAAAAATTGCACCAATACAATGTCTGAAATATGATGAGAAAGAAACGCTAGTGGAAGATACTCCTCTAACTCAAACCTATATCTAAGCTATAATATTATGGGCAAGCGTTCACGAAAGCATGAGGGCCAACCAAATCTGGATGAAGGGTCCATGTCCAGATAGCTTCAGAGTCAACCTGTAAGATCTAACGTCCACCTGTGCCTACACCAAAAATGTAGAGTTGTATGGGATTAGTACACACTTTTACTAAGTATGGGTATATGCAAGCACACACCAATGACATGCATGATTAAGAAGATCTCTTTCGTATCAATATGAATTATGGAAAGTCAAGTCAGTGGACTTGCCAATTTTGGATTAGGAAAGTCATGCCATTAGAGTAACATGCATCATCATACTTATCGTTTTGCAAATAGTACATAACATATTTAACATATCATATCACATAGTTTATATCATTCTTTCATATACCATGAGACCTTGGAATTATGCACTTGACATTAGGACTTCTCAAAATGAGGGCTCAACATATGGGACCTCAACTAGGGTGTCTTCTTTAACAAACGCAGAGTCTGCTTCATTAATTCATACATACTTCATTTTCATTCTTTCATATACAAGTGCTGCCATCAGTCATACCTAGGATGTATTTTAAGTCTCTCATCGGGTTCAATGTTCAATGACCAAGAATAACGTAGTGATATTACTTAGGTCTAGCTCACCTCTTGATTATCATATCCTAACACATTTGGTATCGTTAATTTCATCATGTGAATTCGTTGAGGCAGGCCTATTCTTTCTTTGGGATCTTTAACCTTAACCGACATAGATCGTGTCAGCATCATGAAATTCATTGTGTAATCTCCACACCGAAAAAAAGGTGGAATCACCGTCCAAAGTTAAACAAAACATGCTAGCTCATATAGGGAATTTAACCCTGCTAGATTTGTATATTGGCAATATAGGTTCAAAGACTAGGAGATATAAGGAGAGTCATACCCGGCATGCCGGATAATCTCATCTCATGAGAGCTACGTGAACCTCCGTCCTTCACGAAAGAAGGTATCACCGCTCAAAGCTAGCCTATCGGTGCTAACTATAAAGTCCCATCACATTCAACTCATACATCATGGCAGCTGGCTTCTAGCATGAGGACATCATAGCTCATTAGATGATTTTTCATCTCATCATTAGTATTAAGTATGCATTAACTTCAATACTTTCATTTGAGTTTTCATAGAGACTGGTCTCTTCATAAAGAAAATAATTGCATTTTTCAGATTTGGGAGACCCTAGTTTGATTCCCATCAATTCCATAATATTTCTTTCTTGTTCTCCTCTCCTTTTCCATTTTAAGCCAAAGAGGTTGTGGGTTAAATCCCCAACAAGCTCATTATTTTTTCTTTTAATTTATATTTTAACTTTATCACCTATCCAAGAGGTTAAGGGTTCATTACTCACTCTCCACATTTATTTTATCCTTTATTTTTTCCTAACTGTCTCATCCATTCAATAGGTTGTGGGTTCAATCCCCATTCACCATATGCATTTTTCCTATAATTTTTATCATGAAATTTTTATGTAATTTTCATTTGGTGAGGTCATGGTTTCAATCCCCAATGACCTCCCATTTAAAAAAATTAATAACATAGCTAATTTTCCTCATCCTTGGCAGAGACTTTTCCAATCCATTTTCCTCTCAATATTTTGTTTATACTTTTTTTTTGTATCTTCCATGTAATGATGTCTTGGGTTCAACCCTTAGTTATCTCACTAATTTAATATTCATTTGTCATTGCATTTGGTACCACTTTGTTTGGCCGAACCCAACCTACCATATGGTGGAAATTTGTTCACTATTTCAGCTTCTTTTTATCATCATTCATACATTAATTCTTAAGGCATTTCGTGGATCATTTGTTGCATCTTTATGTTTAATCTTTTTATGATTATATTCAGCCAAGAATTACCATTAAATCCAGCAACATTACACCACTTTTACACCACATGATTTACACAAACATTCGCACATAAAATTCAACCATAAAAACATATCATTTTAAGGCTTAAACCGAAAATCATGTCATTCATACACATACATTATTCACGAAATTTTGGCAAACTACTTCATCGTTCATACAATTCCAAACACATAATAATGAACACATTATCACGAAAATCACACTTCATACCAAATCTACCAGCAAACATACTAACTTAAGATCAGTGATAGGAGCTTGTGACAGGAAACATGTAATGAGGAACAATCCTAGTTACGGAATAGAATTATCTAAGTCTTAAGGGTCTATTGGGAAAGAGACCAAGAGTAAGAAAACTCATACCTGATTTTAGTTTTCTTTAACATTTGAACATTCTGCTCGAAACTTCTACAAATTCACGTCCAATCCCGAAATTCACACCTTACCCGACTAGTGTATTACGTTTTGCTTAACGTTTTTGGATTGCATTCTCGTTTGGGTTTTTTGTGCAATTTCTTCAAGTGTGAAGAACTTTTGTTTTTCTATTTTTTTTCTCACGTTTGGCAGCCAGAAAGGAAGTGCGAAATGAGAGAGAGATAGACGCGAAGGAGAGAGAGATTAACGTGAAAGAGGTGAGTGGATTAGGATTAGGTGAAGTAGTTTAGACATAGTCAACAAGGAATCTTTCAAACTTTGAAAATCTGATTTAATTCATTTAGTTAAATGACCATAATGCCCTTACAAAATCAGTTAATTTCAGTTTAATTAACTTAAATGTTGCTTTCATCTAGGTTCAAACCCGTGACATCCCCATCGCAAAAATGGGTCCCTCTGGGTCAACCCGATCCAAATCGCCTCATAATTAATTAATTAATAACAATAATAATATCATTTTCCTTTTTCCTAAATCAGAATATAAATATTAAATCATTAACTTAATTCTCCAATATAAATAATCATGGTAAATCATTGCTCCCACGTAGGTTCGAACTCGGGTGGAGCAAGATTTTGGTCAATGGGCAATTTTGGCCCGTTCTACCCAAAATGCCCCTCCACCTTATTAATTAAATAATTAATTACATATTGAGGGTAATTAAGATACCACCCTTAGCCTTGAAAAAGACCATTTTACACCTAGATCCTCCAAACTTAATATTTCCCCTTTTTAATTCCGGTAAAGGAGCCCTACATAGCGGACCCAACCTTTCCTAGCCCAACTAACTCCCCAAGTTAGTTGGATTACCTGTTGCAAGGGTTCAGTGGTCTGTTTCTATGCGCATCAATCCGTGTTCACCCGGTCTAATCGTAGGCATTCTAGACACACTAAACATTACTTTGATACCAATACTATGAAGATCCCAAAGTAAACCCTAGAAGTTAGGCAACCCTTAGGTCCGAACAAGGCATACTTGATCTTTCGAAAGTCTTGTACTAGCCTTTTAGCTATCATCCATTACATAAGACATAAAAAGTAGTGCGCAATTAAAACATTTAAGGATAAAATAAAAATAAGGAAAACATCTTTTATAAATACTAAAGGATATTCTCATCATCACAAGAAAACTTAAAGATACAACATAATTATCCTACATGACCCTTTAAAAATAGTTTTATACAACTCTTAAAGGATAACTTAAAGGAACATAGACTATGCCCTCGAGTATATGAGGACATACTTAGTCTTGAGAGATTCGATTTTCAAGCTTGCCTCCTAACGCTCAACTTGCCACCAACATATACATATAGAGTATAGAAAAGTATTGGGTTAGTACAAACATTGTACTAAGTAAGACATTATGCAAAATTATGCAAAAGGGACAACTTAATTGAAATATACAAGTCATGCTATTTTGATAAAAATAATGATCAACTAAGTTACAAATCATCATATAGTATCATCATTTAGCATAAAAGGTTAAACCCTAATTTTTCTTAACATAGACGAATGCTTACAGTAAAAGCAAAAATAACTCATGGACTACTCCTATCCTAAGTTATCCTAAGGCTCACCTAAGTAAGACTTAAGGAAATCGCCCATACAATCTCTTCATACCTACTTAAGAGATTATTAAGACTACTATTGATAAATACACTTCATTTCATTCATACAAGTCACCATTTAATGCCTAGACACTATAGAATCATACATATACTTAGGAACTTCACATAAGAACCATCTTCCAAGGAAACTCCAGTTGACACTTGGTGCAATGTGAAAGTAACATCTCATACTACCACTTCCACTTAATACGCATGAGGAATAACTTCAGAATAGGCACATTGCATTCATAACATACTAGGATTTCATCATATCATGACCCATTCATACGTTTCATATAAGAACACACCAAAACTCCTTCCAAATGTCTGCTTGCGCAATGGATAAGTAGTGTCCCATTCCATGACCTACCCTAAGTAGTACACCCATAAGAAGACTCAGTTTATTACATTCTTTTGTGGGGGATAACTTTAACCGACATTGACCATGAGAGCTTGAAATGGAATCCTGGTACTACCCTTACCGGATGGGGGTTCCCTACTTGCCTAAGGAAGGATCATTTCTTTAGCATTTACATGAATTCTCCAATAGCTACACCTACATGGGTGCATAGTTAAAGGATAAGGAGATTGCTACTAAGTAACTCATTCTTTACTTACGAGGAGCACCCATCTCTAGAGCTACATTGGATACAACATCTCTACTCACAAAGTGTACCCACCCCTTCTTCAAAACCTCTCGGTGATAATCATAATTCACCAACTCAACTCCAGAAGGGTATCCAACCTCAAACCTATCTTTTGAAAGTTCATCGGGAATAGTGAGGTTGCTAATAAACACTTCATCTCAACAGATGAAGAGTCTGTACCCCAAAATCCCCCTTTTCATACTTAGGAATAATAGGGATTGTCTAGATGCTTTATCTCTACACACGAAGAATGTCCACCCTACAATCCCCCATCTTAATTCATAGACATAATTCATGCATTCAAGTGTGTGTTAGTACATGTGAGCACACCTTTCACATAATAACCATTATTCATATCATTGACTTCAAGGCATGATCAAACGTAGCATTCATCACAACACACTCATAATCATAACTCACATATCAAATACATACTTCATTTTGACATAAACCCTTCAAGACACTCATTTCAACCTTATAAACATAGTATACATATACATATCAAGATTGTCATTTCATTTCACATATCATGCCTTCAAGGTCATTCTCACAATACATATATAACTTCATATACTTCCAGTAAACATCACCACCAAAGGTGGACCATAACACTCAAGAGTTACTTTAATATAACTTAACCAAGATAGAATAACTTACCCTTCGTCCAAGACTGCAACACCTATTCACAATTTATCAAAAAATTCCTCATAAAATATCCATTAGAGAAGTATCTAAAACTCAATTAAAAAATGAAGAAACAATAACATTAACATTATCAAACCATGTTCATTAAACCCATTTCATAAGATAAAAGTTTATAAAGTAGGAAATGATACCATTGGGGGTTTTGATATTAAATAATCATATAAAACTTAAAACAACTCATTTTAATCATTAAAATATTTTCATTCAATGAACCATACATAGAGTCAAGGAATTCAGTTTTTGAAGTTGAAATCCTTTTTGAAATCTCTTTGAAATGGCCCTGTGAATGAAATAAGAGTCAAGTATGAACTACCACACCTTAATCATGAATAAAACCACTTTATTTGGTTAAGAATATGTTCAAAACCTTCAAATCTATATCAACCTTGAGTTCTATCTTCAATGGAGTTTGAGAGAGCTTTTCGAAGAGAAGAACTTTTTGAGAGTTTTGGAATTTTGGCTTCTAATTGAGGATTTGGGGTTTTTGGTTGGGGAATGGGTGAATAATGACCTAAAACCGTCCAAAAATAATCCCCAAAGTTTCCAAAATACCCCTACACTATTTGGACCCTTTTCCAAATTCTAATTTGACTTAAAAACGAGGCAGCCAAATTTGGGACTTGGTTGCGCATTGTAGAGGGAGCTTCTGATTCTTGAATTTTAAAATTTTGAGTCAGTGAGACTAGTTCCACTTCTGTGACGCACATGAAACTTTAGTTCCATGCGCACGATACGAGGTAGCTTCCATATATTGGCCCTGCGCACTGCTTTGGGTAGTTCTCTTGTCCAATATGTGGGTCCTCCTTGGGGACACTTAGGGCGGTCCTCGAAGAGTCGTACTCAAAATTTTGGACCCTTATTATGTTCTTCTAGTTTCTAGGGTCATCCTTACTTAACACCACCTAAAAACATGCACCAAAATCTAGGACACCCTAGGACATTCCAAGGCACATTTTCCAAACGTCATGGATGTTATTAATTGTTTGACTTCTAAACTTTAACAACTAACTTCTAATTATAAAATACATCATTTTAACGCATTATTAACTCATGAAACATATGTGAAGCTCTAGCTCAACCTAGTTCATTTCGACGGTGTAATAGATTTTTGTATTGAATTGATGATTATGGCCATATATAAGGGCCTTTTGGTATTGAATTGGATGATTTAGCTATGGATTTAAGTGGTGATAATGGATTTGTGTTAATATTCCCTAATTATCTTTATTTTAAGTAATTTAGGTCTTGAATTATGTTATGATTTGTATGGTCCACTTATTGTGGCGGTGCTATATGTTATAATTGCGAATGAAATGATCTTGTCAGCGTTACTTTATGTATTATGAGGATCATGGACTTGTCATCATTAATTGATATACTATGATGATTGGTGTAGTTGAATTGTCTGAATTATGATCATATCTATCAACTTGTGATTAGGATGAAAGTATGTGCTCTTCTATTGATTTTGTTAGGTGATCATGTAAGACTATTACTATGTCCTTATGTGTTTAGTCTTATACTTGATGCATGATTATTCCTACTTGACTATATGATTCTCTGATGGTTATATTGATTGTGTTATAGTAGTATATAGGGTGACCTATAAATGATGTTGGTTACGCCAATGTGCTTCTTATTTAATATGCTATATGAAGGTCAAACTTCTGTGGATTCCTCAACCTAGTTAACATGTTATGATATCCTTGATGTCGAAAGTCGTAATGGCACCCTTCTTGTGTGAATGGTGTACTTAAGCTCTCCTCTTTTCTATTAAAAGGACGCCCTAGGAGACCTCTTCTGTACGGTGAATGTGATTGGGTTATGAACTAAATATGGAACCCCTTCATGTGATCCTTTATGTGAATTAATCCATGCGAACTAAGGCTAGTACCGAATGAGTATGCTAAGGGAAGTTGATCTATATAAGTTGATATTAGATAACAAAGAAACCCATTATATTCCTTAACCATTTGCATACATGATATGTTTCCAAGTTTTACCATTGGCAAGTCAAACACCCTTATCGGAGTAGGTTACAACTTCAAAATCCATTTTTTCTACCATGGTCTATGTCGGTTATCGCCTATCATAATCATATATGATACTACTGCTATTTGAGAAGTCTATGAAGTTTAGGTGGTGGTATGGAATGCTACCTAGGCATTGCACCTTTAGGCATTTGAGATATTAGTTAGCGAGTCGCTAAGTCTTCTCCAAGACCATTACTTGAATGTACTTATGTGAAGAATGTCTCTTAATGAAATTATGAAGTAATGACTTATGGTACAAAACATGTAATGAATAAGTACCTTGTCGATCTAGAGTAGCTCTAAGGATTTCCTAGTTAAAGTGTCATGGGGGCATAAAGAATGGTCTCTTTATGTCTTCTCTAAGGAAGTCATAAGAATGAATCTAGTTAGGAAAGTTGGTTGATAAAGTAGACATAACCTTATCTAAGAAACTCTTATGGAGTATTTAGGTTGAAGAGGGCATTGGGTTCTCTTCTAAAATAACTTAAGTAAGTATTTTGATAAACTTGATGATGTGAATGTCATATCATATCTTATGTGTTTTGGTGTATCGTAAGTGTTTTAATTATAGGTAGTCTTGAGGATCATATAGGACTGCTTAGACAGGGTGTATGAGCGATCTCTCTTTTTCGTACTTAAGTGAAACTTAGGATAGC
Organism: Solanum lycopersicum; assembly: GCF_036512215.1. Taxonomy (NCBI): domain Eukaryota; kingdom Viridiplantae; phylum Streptophyta; class Magnoliopsida; order Solanales; family Solanaceae; genus Solanum; species Solanum lycopersicum. The sequence goes on along the minus strand of NC_090803.1, from coordinate 15,385,600 downwards.
TTTTAGTGAGAAGGATGCACACTAAGTAAGTTCATTGTAATGTTGGAAGTTTTTCATTGTTAAGCTTAAAATAGTTCATTGTAATATTTTTTAATTCACTATAATGTTCTAAAAATGTGAAAAAGTGTTTATGTTTTATTTTATGTGTTTCTAAGGTGTTAAAAATGTTGTTCTTATGCTTATACTATGAGTTTTTAATCAAAAAGAGTGTATTTCCATTAAATGTCCTCTATCATAATTTTTATGCATTAATCCATACATAGTACATGTGTTTGTACTAAATCCATGATTTTATCTGTCTCTAAAGTGATTCTTAGGTGAAGGTTCTTTTGGGAGAGAAGCTTGGATTACAGAATCTTTCAAGCAAGGTTGAAGTATTTCCTTATTTGACTCAAGGCATCACTGTCAAAGAGTTTCTTTTATTGAAGTTTTGTAATAGACTTACTAGTTTTATATTTCGATTGTATGGGTCGTGTCCCAAGTATATTTTGAGTCTAAGATTTGATGACATGAGACTTAGTATTTTATATGGCTTTTACTTGAAAGAGGTTTCGGAAGAGTATTCACATGTTGTGAAAATTTTTAATTCCGCACTAATTTTCATTTATTCATATGCGATGAATGATACAAAGGTCTTGTACAAGACCTCTGAGAGGTCAAGTACGCCGTGTCTCAATATGAGATTGATCATAACTTCCGAGGTGTGCTCTCGGGTCGTGACAAATGTGGTATCATAGCATAGGATATGAAAGTGGTCTAAGGAATCGAAAAGTTTCATCAAGTCACGTATAGTAGAGTCTTAACCGTCGGTATGAGTCTTGACACATATGTGGGTGAGAGTCTATAGGACGATAGAGTTTCCCTTTTTTTTTACTCCTATGTGGTGCGATAGATATTTAGAAGTTATGAGTTTTCTTTTCTTATAGTTTTCCTTGTGTTATACCAGATGATTACGAGATGGACACCAACTAGGAAAGTTCAAGAGAATGATGTGAACAAAGAGATTCCTCCTCATGTTAAACAAGTTGAGGAAGTTCCTCAAGGTGCTCAACGGGCTCAAGGTGCAAGAGACTCTCAAGTCCTATGGAAGGAAGTAATGATGTTCCAATGTTTCCCTTGGGATTTACTAATGTGGTGATTAGAAAGGCTTTTCATATTTTAGTCCGAGCCTTAACTACCCATGTGAATAGGGGTATTGAGACTAGAGTAAATGTTGTGGAGAGCACTATGAAATCTAGATTTAGAGATTTATAAGGATTAATCCTCCTATCATTCTTGTCTCTAAGGTGGGAGAAGATCCCCAAGAGTTCCTAGATGGTGTGTATAAGGTGTTGAGTGCCATGGGGTGACTTCTAGGGAAGGTGGAGTTAACTTCGTACCAATTGAGGGAGGTTGTTCAAGTGTGTTACACTCAATGGAAAGATAATAGGTCGTTTTAGTCGGGTCTTATTGAGTGAGAAGAATCTAAAGAAGCTTTTGTAGGAATGTACTTTCCCCGTGAGAAGAGGTAGGTAAAGGTAGAAGAGTTTATAAATCTCAAGCAAGGAAATATGAGTGTTGAGAAGTACTCATTGAACTTAATTATGTTGTCAAATATGCACCATCTTGTGTCTAACCCTAGGAATGAGATAAGTAGGTTTATGACAAGGGTCGCTAACCTAGTGAAAGAAGAATGGCGTACGGTCATACTCCATGATGATATGACTTTGGTTAGGATCATGATTTATGCTCAATCCATGAAGGAGTCTAAACTTGTGAGGATTGTTAGAAACTTGAAAAGGAGTGGTTCAAGTGATCAAAGTCAACCTAGGTTCAAGAAGAAGGTTTCTGGTCAAGAAGAATCTAGGGGTGCTAAGGTGAAACTTGAGAAAGGTAGTGGTTCTCAAGTTGGCAAGTCTACATGTGTTACATGTGGAGAGAGTCACTATGGGAAATGTGTATTAGGTACTAGGAGTTTTTTGGATCTGGTAAAGATTGACAAAAGGTGAGAGATTGTCCTAGTGTTTCTTCTAGATGAAGACAGGGTAATAAAGTCCTCCTAATTCTCCAGAAGGTGATGCTTCAAAGAAGAAGTGTTTCTATCACTCTGGACTAGAGGAGAAAAGCCGAATGAGAATGACGATAATGGTAGGTTTTTGTATTTCTCTCTTTAATGATATGAGTTCCTTCTAAGTGGGGGAGTATTATTAGTAGATGACCTTGGTGGTCATAGTAGTATTGTTGCATGTTGCATTAGGTTTAGGAGTCTTGCTGGAATTGAATTTCATTTATTCCTTATATTGTGCATTTTATGAAGTTATGGTTATGTTGAGGAATGTGCTTACATGATTTTACCTTGAATATTAGCATCTTTCTATCATCAATTGCCTAAATGTGGCATTTTTTAAAATTTTGCTGTATGTTCACTGCCAAGGAATTCTGCTCACTTTAACATTTTTGAAAAATTGACTAATTAATTCTTTGGTTGAAAATTGGTTAATATGTATAGAAATGATGTATATGAGTTTTATAATGAATATAAAAGGAGTTCATGCTATGTGAAATGAGAAATATGAGTTTTATGGGATAACGAGTTGTACAATGAGTTTCTACCTTCTTATATTGTTGTAAGTCTCCTGATTATGTGAAATTGATATTTCATATGGATTGTTTATTGTATAATGTGTTATGTGGTATGGTTATGAGCCGTTAGTTGAGTCTCTACTATTGGAAGTGTTTGGAGAGTGGCAAGTGTCATTTAAGGACAAAGAATGTCCATGTGGGAGAGAATGTGACACCTCCAAAATGTCTAAGGTGAAGCTAGAGCCTAACATGTTTTTCATGAGAGTCTAAGGTTATAAGGTGGTTTATAATGTTGTAATGAGGCAGTGCTTAAAGATTTAGGTATAGTGGAAGTCAAACGTCAAGGGACGACCAAGACCTTCAACGACTAGTCACCTATGTGTCTCATGTGTTTTTATGTGCCTATATGTGTGTTTGATGAGTGAGATCCTTATATGAATTATAATAGTTTTTGTAGGCAGTGTGTCAAGTTTCATGAAGTTTTAAGGCCAAACGTCCAAGAACTTCCATGACGTTTGTAAGGTTTGCCTCGAAATGACCTTTGTGTCCTTCGTCGAGTTTTATCTGTTTGTTTTGGATGAAATTGTTATGAGATATCCTAATGTCGTATAGGATCATATTAAGGTTTGAAAATTTTAGTAAAAAGTTCCTAAGGACCAACAAGGGTCGTTGAGGAAGGACCCTTGTTGGTGGTTAAAACAGCCTAAGGCAGTCCCACCTGCGAAGGAAATCGATGCCCAGTAAGTTGGTCGACGCCCCATAGGTGGAGGGTGTCTGTAGGTACTTATCCTAGGAAAATTAATCTCCAATTTTCAAGGCTCACTCCCAAACCATGGCAAGCCAGGAAAGTCTGTCAACTAGCTTATGCCCCTGTTAGTGGGCACCATCGATGGGAACTATTTCCTTCGCAACTTTATTGTAAAATGCAAGGGTGAATCGATAAATTCACCCAACGTCCAAATAATTGTTTGGGAGGTTAATTATGGGTATTTTGGGCATTCTAAGTTTGTTTATAAGTCCTAACCAACTATATCATTCATTCTTCCAAGTAAAACCCCCAAAATCTCTAAGAAATTCTCTTGAACTCCATTGGAGCCAAAACTCAAGGAAGAGATTAGATTGGAGATTTTATTGGTGATTATTCATAAATTTTGGGGATAAAAATCAGTTATTTATGTTTTATTCATCCTTGAAACTCTCTTCATAAAGTATCTAAACTTCAAAGTGATTTACTGAAGTTTTCTAAAGATGAACTTGTCCAAATTTCATGATCTTGACATGGGTTATTGCATAATATGTTTTGATTCATCTATTATTGATTGAATTGATGTTAGTTTTAATATTCTAATCTAAATCTTCATAAAGCCATGCAAAACTAATATCGTCAAATTGGTTATATTTTGGATATGATGATCTTGTCTCAATGCTTATGAATTCTAATGTACTTTTCTATGAGATTTTTAATGATGTAAGAATTGTATTGTATTTATTTATATGGTGTATTATGATTTATATTGAATTGTAGTGTAGTTCTCTATTATCGTTTGATCTATCTTGAATTGATCTAGATTCATTGAGTATTATGATTTTTGTATTAAATTGATGATCATGGCCATGGGTAAGGGCCTTTTGATACTGAATTGGATGATTTATCTATGGATTGAAGTGGTGAGAATGGATTTGTGGTACATTGCCCTGATTATCTTTGTTTTAAGTAATGTAAGTCTTCAATTACGTTTTCATTGCTATGGTCCACTAATGGTGGCGGTGCTATGTGTTCTAATTGTGAATGAAGTGGCCTTCTGGACGTTACTTTATGTATTATGATGATCATAGCCTTGTCGGCATTATGTGATATGTTATGATAATTGGTGTAGTTAAATTTTGTGTATTATGATCATATCTATCTACTTGTGATTCAGATTAAAATATGGGTTCTTCGATTGATGTTTTTTAGTTGATCATGTTAGACTATGACTATGTCCTTATGTGTGTAGTCTTAGAGTTGATGCATGATTCTTCCTACTTGAGTGTATGAGTCTATGATAGTTATAGTGATGATGTTATAGTACTGTATAGTGTGACCTATAAGTGATGTTTTTTATGCCTATTTGCTTCTTATGTGATATACTATATCAAATAAAGTGAAGTATGTGTGTGTCTTATTTGGATGACTTGTGTACCTTAGTTTATACCTATGGAGTGTATGTATGAGAGGTCTTGACTTAGGATGCTAAATCCTCTTAGTGTTGTATGTTTCAATGATGTGTGGCCTTGAACATAGTTTGAAGGTTAAACTTGTGTGGAGCCCTCAACCTAGTTGAGAGGTCATAATATGCTTGAATAGAAATTCCTAATGGTTTCCTTTCTTTTGTAAATGGTGGACTTAAGGTTGGTTGGCTGGAAAGGCATGAGATCATCATTTGGAAAAACATTAAGATATCCTCTTCGCCATTGAAATGCAGCCCTATGGGACATCTTTGGTAGGGTGAATATGATTGGGTTATGAACTAGATATGGAACCCCTTCGTGTGATCCTTTATGTGAATAACTCTATTAGAACAAAGGTTGGCACCGAGTGAGTGTGGTATGGGAACTTGCTCTATATAAGATGACATTAGAGAACAAAGAAACTTATTATATATCTTCAGCATGTGCCTACATGGGATGTGTAATATTAGAGAACAAAGAAAATTATTACATACCTTAAGCATGTGCCTACATGGGATGTGTCAAAGTTCTACCATTGACAAGTAGAACATCCTTATCGTAGTAGGTTACAACTTCGGATTCCATGATTTGCTACCATGGTCTATATAGGTAATTTCCTATTCTAATCATATGGGAAATTCTACTAGTGTTTCACATGTCTATGAAGTTTAGGTGGTGGTATAGGATGCTACCTAGTCATTGCACCTTTAGGCTTTAAGATGTCAGTTAGCGAGTCCCTAGTTAATCTTCAAGACCATTACTTGAATGATCTTATGTGATTAATGTCGTTTAATGAACTAATGAAGTAATGACTTACAATAGAAATCATGTAAATGAATGAGTAACTAGTCTAGAGTAGCTCTAAGAATTTCCTAGTTAAAGTGTGAAATGGACATAAAGGATGGTCTCTTCATGTCTACCTAGGGAAGTCTTAAGAATGACTCTAGTTGGGAAAGTTTGTTGATAAAGTAGACATGATCTAATCTTCGGAATTCTTAAGAATTATTTAATTAATTTTAAGAGGGCGTATGGGCGTTCTCTTCTAGAATTACTTAACCGAGTCTTTTGATAACCTTTGTGAGCTGAATGTCATATCATATATATTATGTGTTTTTCTGTATCTTAAGTGTATTTATCTCATTATAGGTAGTCTTGAGGATCATTTAGGTGTTCTTAGAGAGTTTTTATGGGTAGTCTCTCTTTGTCTTACTTAAGTGAGTCTTAGGATTGCTTTTAGTTAGAAGGATGCATGCTAAGTAAGTTCACTCTAACGTTTGAATTTGTTCACTGTGAAGCTTAAAATAGTTCACTGTAATATTTGTTAATTCACTGTAATGTCCTTAAAATGTGAGTAAGTGTTTGTGTTATTTTATGTGTTTCTAAAGTGTAAAATGCTGATCTTGTGCTTATACTATGAGGATTTAATAAAAAGAGCATATTTCCATCAAATGTCCGCTATCATGATTTTTATGCATTAGGCCATACTTAGTTCATTTACTTGTACTAATTCCATGCTTTTATCTATCTCTAAACAGATTCATAGGTGAAGGTGCTTTTTCGAGAGAAGATTGGATTATATGATCTTTCAAGTGAGGTTGAAGTATGTCCTCATTTGACTCGAGGCATCACTATCTTAGAGTTTTTTTATTAAAGCATTGTAATAAACATAGTACTACTATATTTTGATTGTATGGGCCGTGTGTTAAGTATATTTAGGAATCTAAGACTTATTGACGTGACACTTTGTATTTCCTATGCTTTTTATATGAAAGAGGTTTTGGAAGACCATTCACATGTTGTGAAAATTTTTAATTCTGAACTGCTTTTCATTCATGTATATGCGATGAATAATACAGTAGAGCTTGTACAAACCCTTCGAGAGGTCTCGTACTCCCCGTCTCGGGTTGTGAAACCAACTACATCTCCTAGTTTTTGAACTATATTTCCCCCATAAGAATACGAGCAAGTGGATCCACATAGAAGCTATGTTCATCTTTTGGTACTAGCTTGGCCAGTAGTCCGCCTTCTTTGGTGTAATATTCCATGACACCGGATTCCATATTAATTCATGTGGTTTATGTTGGTTAAGGAAAGATGTTCCCAAAAGGTAAAATAAAGTAATGGCATGAACTCTAAGTAGGATGACCTAAGGAATTCAGCTTAGCCTAGTTAGTGGTACAAGACTCCACCTACATTTTTCAATAGTTAGCCTTGATATAAGTCTTAAAAGGATGCTCTTATGTATCTATATGATTATAAATGTAAATGTTATGTATATGATGATCTTACATTCTAATGACACTATGTGATGTTGGTTTCACTTATGAACATGTGAATGGTCTCTATTGCTAAAGTATGATGTTATGCATTCTAAATGTTATATTATGATAAGTTTGACATTGATTATGGTTCTTGTTAGGTTCACTTGATTAAGGTTAAGGGGCTTGCACATTTGTTGCACTAGTGGACTTCATGAAGGTTCATGAGTAATGGTCTTGCTTTGGTTATGATGTTATGAACTCTTATACATGTTTATTGATGTTATAATTGTAACACCCCATAATTTCCATGACCTATACTAGAGCCTCATATGATTAATAATGATGGTTTTAGACCTAAATAAGTTTAAATATCTTGTTTGAGAAGTGTTGGATCCATGACATCAACGAAAGGCCTTAGCGTCCAGAAACTAGCTATATTGAAAAAATTGACGTCCCTATGTTTGGTGAAGTTTTGGGATTGTCAATGAAGTCCAAAACTTGTAAAAAGACTTAAATAGGTAAAATGTAGCATAGAGGGTCAAAAGGTGCAGTCACAACTTCCTAAGGACCACCAGAAGGTCATTGAAAAGGACCCAAACATGGGCGTATAGGTAATTTACGGGGTGACTATGTATTGATTAAGGGTCAGTTCTAAGTCAGTTTTACCCACTCCAATCAAATTCCAAGAACAAAAACCCAAAATCTCTTATCTGTCACTATTTTCTCTCTCTGTAAATCAGCCATTGAAGAAGCAAGAAAGCTTGAAGAAGAAGACCGAGTTCTCTAGAGTTTCACTTGGATTTTGTGGGTAAAGTTTCATTAAGGTATGATACCTTTCACTCTTGGGATCATTTTCCGCAAGAGGTCCCTCCAAAGGATGATTTCTAAATCCCCCAAAAAGCTAGGTTTTCCTATAGACATGGGTCTTCTTTGGAAAATGAAATGGTAATCAATTGTGATGAAATATGATGAATTACTATTGTTTAAGTATATATTTATGGTTAAATTAATGATTTCCTATGAGATTTACCTAGATCCATGTCTTTCCCCCAATTTCATAAAAACATTGAATTGATTTGGTGAATTGTGAAGATCATGAACATGTAGATTGACTACATTATTGTTAATTATGTAACTGCTTCTTGAAATTACCTTTTTATGTCATTGGATATGTTTTATTGGTAATGGAATTATGAAGTCCTTTGAAGATTAATAAGGCCTGACTATTTGTTCTTCTTGGATTCAATTATGAAGTATGAATTTCTTAGATATTAATGCTCTTATGTCTAATGTGTGGGTTTGATGTTGATGGTAAGTATTCCTCATCCTTAACACTATGATATTGAATTGTTTATGAATTATGCAAGTATGTTATGGTATGATTTATGATATGATTGAAAGTAGTTTCTCATGATTATAATAAAGTACTGAGTAAAAGGTTTACTTACTTGTAAGTGGTTTCTAAAGTGAAATGACAATTCTCACTCATGAATTCCTATGAGCTAATATTATAAGATGTTCATATAGGGGTCAAGAAGAGATTAATGTGATCTTGTATGATGAGTATGATGGTTAAAAAAGTGAATAAATGCTTCGAATCGAAAGGCGTTTAATTGAGATGGAGGTCTCATGTTTAGCATGTCCGGCCTCCCACATAAGTTTCCTCATGTTAGTAAGCCCGAATTCCAAAGTTATGTGATGTCTCATGAGATGGAAACCTCCACGTTAGTAAGTAAAGTTTGTAGCAACAATCTCCTTGACTCTTAACTATGTGCCTACATAGAACTCTAGCTTAGTGGATCCACCTTGATAGCTACGTACAAATGGTTTCACCTTAGGCAAGTGTTAACCCTCTCTTTTTGATGTAGGAGAAGAATAGCAGATTCCATGTAGCTCATATGGTCTCGTGTCAGTTATTGCACTACTTACCCTAGTGTAAAAGTAAATGAACAAGCTATGTATGTGAGCTCTTATTAGGGTTTTCTTAAATATTACTACATGGTGTAAGGAAGGGTATGAGATTTCTCTTATACATTGCACATGTGGGATCCTAAGGGATGGTTCTACTAGTGTTCATTTATGATTATGATTATGATTATTACTATTTTGATATGAGTATTATTGATGTATGAAACATGTTATATAGGAGAATATATTGTAAGTAAAAAATGGGTTGCTTAATGTGATACTTATCTTTTGATAGGGTTATGGGGCTTTATTCTTGCATTGCACAAGTGTTGTTTGAGTTACTTAAATGTTTAAATGATTATGATGATTTTATATGTGTATATTGAATTGATGGACATTATGCATAGTTTAGACTAAATTGTGTCTTTTCTCATCCATTAATAATTTTTATGCATAGGTACCATACTTAGTACATGTGTTTTGTACTAACCCATATTCTTTCCCTTTTTCCCAAACATTTTAGGTTCGGGCCTTTGAGGAGATTCTTGGATATTCGAGAAGAAAGCTTGGACATTTCTTAAGTCAATTGGTGAGTCCTCATGAGTTCTGAGTATAGAGCCACTCATCAAGCCTCATTAGTTTTTTCTATGTTTTAAGACAATTATTTTATTCTCATGTTGAGACTTTATTACAGCCTATACGGGCATATTGTAATCGACTAAGGTCTATGCCCTAACTATTGTGATTCACTTTATAGATATGGTTTAATGTGAGACAAATTATTAGACTAAATTCTTATATGTTTGTTATGTTGTTTATTGGTTATGTTGTTTATGCCACAAGCTAAAGTAAGCTTCGTATTTCTGGAGTCTAAGTAAACTCCCTATGTATATACATTATGTGTAAGTGAGACGTCTATGAAAAACTCATGAGATGAAGAGTTTTAAATTTTACACATTTTTTACCTATGATGTGATATGATGTATTCTAAGGGCTTGTCTTAGTCCTATGCGAGAACGACGATGCCAGTAATGACTATGGTGTACATTGGATCGTTACAATAACTTGATAATGGAGTTGTCTTAAATATGTGCGCAATTATGTTTATATGCATGTTGACTTGACTAAACTTAGTATTGTAGGTCTTGTGATGTACATGGTCTTGACTTAATGAATATGAATGATTAACTTGCATTGGTTCTTGAATGTGCATAAGACTTTTCAAAGTAAATTAAATTCGTAAATGAAATGTCCCTTCTTATCATGATTTATGTTGTGTGTTTATATGGTCCTATACTTAGTACAAGTGATGTTCAAACCCATTTCTACTTTTTCCCCAAACATTTTATGTTCCGATCATTGAAGGTCTTGTGACGACATTAAAGATTTTCACTATCCATGTTGGGTAGGTCCTCACTACTTCGAGGACAATGCCACTCTCTAGGTTTTGATATTAATTACTCTTAAAGATTATATGATCATTTCCTTTCATTTTAGTACTAAAGATTGTATAGCCTATATGTGGATCTTATTGTATTGATGTATGGGCTATGCCCAATTGTTATACTCTTGTTTTGATGGTTATGAGATGAGACATCCAATTTTAAGATTGTTATATCTTATATATATGTGTGCAATAATTGTAGAAGACTATGTAATCTTGTTATATGAAGGGTGTATGTATACTAGATTTGAATGTTATAAATGTATGAGAGAGGTCTATAAACCTCATGATAGATAGACAAGAAGTTTTAAATTTTTGACATTGTAACCTATGATTGTAGTGATGTAAGCTAAGAGGCTAGTCTTAGTCCTCGTCACGGACGACGATACTGTCACGACCCAACCGATGGCCGTGACTAGTGCTCGTTTTGGACACCCACATACAAACCTGCTAAGTATAACCAACTGAAACTAAGACAATATGGAATTTAATCAAATCAAGCCAACCCCAACGTCATATATATAAGAGGACCTGTCTCATAAGGAGTCATAACCATTCAACCATAACAGCATACGCGAGCCGACAAGGCTGCCACTACTCAATACACAATGATGTACGCAGCCGACAAGGCTGCCCCTGTACAAGCGGACATCCCAAACAAACCATGTCCAGACCATTATCCAAAACATATATATACAACCCACATAATGTCCACAGACCTCTAAGAGTACATTAGTGAAACTCGACGGGACAGGGCCTCGCCATACCCATACACGAGCAAAAGACTACACAAAAGTTATGTACCAAAACGACTGGGCTCCGGAACAGTGGAGCTCTCCCAATCAGCAGAGTAGATATCCTAGGCGGGAGGATCACCGAACTGTGCGTCTACACCTGCGGGCATGAAACACAGCCCCCTGAGGAAAGGGGGGTCAGTACGGACAATGTACTGAGTATGTAAAGCATAAGGTAAAGATGACAGGATACACAATATGGCAAGTCGAAACAAAATATCGCTACACATATACCCTTTTAAGTGAAAATCATGCATATATTTAACATTTAAGGTGCCCAGCTTCCCTAGTAAGGGGCTCGGCAAAATAATCATCACGTCATCTCCGTCATCATCATCATCATAACCATCCTCATCACCAATCATATATATAATATACATACCCGGCCCTCTAGTGAGGAACTCGGTGACATATGCAAGAAACTCCGCACGAACATTACCTGGCCCGAGACTCGGTGAAATGATAAATGACTCTTTGCACGAGCAGAATATTATGAGCAACCATATGCAATTAAAATCATTTCTTATAACTCAATAGAACAATCAACGTGAACCAGCAAGGAGTATTACCAAAGATTAATGTTTTATCAAGATTATGAACCTTTAATACGACATGGAAACGTAAAATCTCAATGACTCTAAGAAGCATTACCATAGATATTAGAGATCATCATAGCCTTAGACATAGCCGATATATAGAGGAATAATTGTGGAAGCAAGAATATACGTCACCTAGACGCTCTAGAGATAAGTATCAAATCTGTCCGTTATTCGCTAATTTTTAAAAGTCATGCCAAGCAAAGAAAGAAGGGACAGTGTTACATACCATATAATCGAGCCGCACGTCCAATATTTACTGCTCAAGCTATTAATCTATAACAAGCAACAATCGTGCCGCAATTAGATAAACATCGTGCTTTACTTTCTTGTAAGCTAGCTAATAATTTACCAAAAATTCGGCAGCACCTCCCCTATTTTCCTTACTTCGTTCCAATCCGACAACAATCCAAATTATCCACAGCAATACCAATAACATATAACCCAAAGAATCATATTAAACAGCCCCTCCCCAAAACAGTTCCGTCTCGGCAACCATAGCAGCGAAGCAACGACACACCGAGCGATAACTCGTTTTATAATTCGTAACACATCTACCTTATCGTATTCATCCTTTGGAGTATATACTCATAATCACATTCAACATATACATAATGCCAAAACAGAATTTTCCTGCAGTTTGCTTTAATCAAAACAGCCCAAGCACCAACACGACACCACTAATAATCCGATTATGGTTTCCATTCATACTTAGCACATTCAATAACTAAAACAAACTTCCTAAGCTACTGGTCACGCTCCCTTCTTAAAATTAATGGATAACTAACAAGGGTATTCTAAAGAATTAACACACCAAACAAGGAGATTACTAACCAAATTATTAGCAGCTGCTGGCCAAGAGTTGCAGGGTTGGTTTCTCCATTTCCATGGCTGCCTAAGACAAGTGGTGAAGAAGAAGATGATATGCAGCAATGCATTTCACCACTTTATTTAGCATGGAGTGGATTTCTCCACCTCATTTAATAGTATGAAGTGGAGGCAGCTCCCCTCTACACCTGTCCACTAAGGCCAGCCCACAATCTGATCCCTTTTTAATTGTTGCCTTGAGTGGTGGGGCCCACTGGATTAAATTAATCCTAATCAGCCACCAATTATGAGTGGTGGGGCCCATTGAATTAAATCAATCCAAATTAGCCACTAATTAATCCCTCACTTAAAGTTAATGGCACTTACATTAGCCAACTCATACTTAATATCACATTTGGAAATAACATCCTTGCCTAATATTTCTTTACGTCTTCTAGATCACGATGCGCACTACGTTTATAAAAAAAATACGAGGCATAACAGATACCGGTTACGTCTAGGGGTGCCCCCGGATGCCATAAAATTTGTATCATACTATGATGTTGAATATCATTAGAGTCAATGCCCCATTTAACAACGTCTTTGTAGATTATTATTTATAATTCGAAAGTGTACCACACTTATGAATAGGATACTATATGATTCTTAGGAAAACTCTCTTTTTCTTTAAAATTCAAATATAGTGCCTTGAGAGTCTTAATCTATGTGCCCTTAGAATCTAATCCTTTTATTGTGATTATAAGGAATAAATACTCGAATAACATCCACTTGAAGACTTGATGAAGAGTTTTCCAATGCGGGAGTTCCTTCCCGAGGCAATGAAGTCCCTTCTCTTGATGAAGTGGCTAATGATGATTAAGCTCCGATCAATCCTCATCCTTTGAAAAATGGAGACATAAGGGAAGTCTTTCTCCAAATGTCCAAAGCAATCACTACAAAAACTAAAGCCGTCACTACTCAAGCACAAGCCATGACGACCCAAGATAATCGGGAGGTGGTACCCAGAGGAAACCAACACGTTTGCACAATGGCCTCCCGTTTGAGGTATTTCACAAGGATGAATTTCCCTACATTCGATGGTTCCAAAGTGGAGGAAGACCCCCTAAGAGTTCATTGATGAATCCTACAAGATTCTATTTACTATGGGGTTGACTACTAGTGAGAAAGCCGAGTTGGCCAATATCGAAGAATTCATCAACCTTTGTCAAGGAGTTATGAGTGTACTTGACTCTATTCATTGAAAATTGCTAAATTTTCAAAGTATGCTCCTTCTTTGGTTTTTGACCCTCGAGATGAAATGAGTCATTTTGTGACGAGGGTGTCGGATTACATGAAGGAAAAATGTCATTCGGATATGCAACATGATAATATCAACATTTTTCGTCTCATGGTTCATGCTTAGTAACCGGAAGATACAAGGGTTAAAAGGAAGGGTAGAGATGCCAAGAGGCCAAGGTCTTATGATGGTGGTTCCTCAAAGGGTAGGACTGTCATCTAAGACAAGCCTAGGTTCAAGAGGGAAGAGGCTCGTGATGATAGGGTGTGTAACCCTAAGTCTAAAAAGGGAAGAGGTACTAGCTCACCAATAAAGAAGCCAACTTGTGGAAAGCGTGGCAAGAAGGACTATGATGATTGCCTTGTTGGGACGGACAATTGTTTTGGGTCTGGCAAGAGCGGTCACAAGGTTAGGGATTTCCAAAATTTGAAGGGGCAAGTCGAAGGTAGAGGGAAAACTCAAGATAGTGGTTCTAATGTGGATCCTCCAAAGAAGAATCACTATTATGCACTTAGCTCTAGGGGTAAAAGAGAGAGTTCTCCCAATGTGGGGACCAGTATGTTACAAGTCTTTTCTATTGATGTATATGCTTTACTTAATTCGAGTGCTATGTCATATTTTATTAATTTCTTTATATCTATTTTTCCCGATATTATAAATGAACATTTCATGGTAACTACCTTAGTAGGTGAATCAGTTGTTGAAAAGAGGGTGTACAGGAATTTTCCTATAATGTTTCCCAATATAGTTACTCATTTTGAATTAGTAGAACTTTATATGGTCAATTTTGATGTAATTTTGAGGATGAATTGGTTGCATGATTGTTTTGATTCCATTGATTGTAGAACTAGAATTGTCAAGTTCAATTTTTCAAATGAACCCGTTTTATAGTGGAAAGGGGAAAAATCTATTCCTAGAGGTTGTATCATATCTTGTCCTAAGGCATATAAAAAGATCTTAAAAGGGTTTCTATATAACATCGTAAGAGTCGAATATTTAGACTCCGAAAATCCTTCCATTGTGTTAGTCGCAGTAGTAAAAAAAATTTCGGAGGTTTTTCCTAATGATCTTTCAAAATCCCTCCCAAACAGGAAATTGAACTTGGTATTGACTTTATACCGTATACCAATCCCATCTCAATTCCTCCTTGAGGTAAGCCTAATCACAACATGCACTTAGACAACAAGGTCAAGGCAAGTCAAGACCAAATTTTCATAATCCTCACACAAGAAGGTTTAACAGCATTGAGAGTTTTTACTCCTATTCTCATATCAAAGAGTCTACTAACTCAATAATCAAGAGGTAAGACCTTAAGAACTATCATTCCTCTAAGCTCAACACCTAAAGAAAATCCATAACAATCAGGTTAGGTCATACTACCAACCACATAAGGCATCAACTATACCATGAATACCAAGGGTAATGAAAACCTCAAGGGAAACAATAGAGGAAACTTATCCGTAAAGGACTATTTATTTTCTTTAAACACTAGGGTAAGGTATCTCCTAGGTCATTTTGACCCACATCATAACCTTTGAAGGAACTTCATACAAACAACACCTAGGTACAACCTAAGCACCTCCTCATATGGTAATACTCAAGATCAACCTTAAAAGTAAACTAACCACTTTAAAGTAGGCCAACATTAATTCTCTCCTCCTCTTTATGGCTTAAAGGATACATACATCATTCTAAGTCAACCCTAGGACAAAGCATAATCCCAACTTGTGGAATAAAACCTTTTTGTCCTTTTCCCTACTCTTTGTATAGGTTCATAAGGGGACTAATAAACTACTCATGATCGTATACTCCACAATCACCTTAAAAGGTAAGCAAAATACCTTTACTTCTATGATCAAGCCTATACCAAAGACTCCAATCCATGCAAGGCAACTATGAACAATCACACATATAAAAAGAAAACATTTGAATAGTTATACATATACAAGGTCAACATGCAACTTTAGCTATTTCCACACTTATTCAAAGCATTTAAAACCTAAACCTTAGGCTTAGACTATCATTATACAAAATTATAAAGCAACATGTCATTCCAAGATGGGAACTCAGTTAATCATAGCACCTTCACATATAATCACCAAGGTAATCTTAATTTTGGAGGGTCTAGGAGAAAAATAATCTTTTTCCAGGGTAAGGGTAGTATCATAATTACCCTAAAATATATAACGAATTATTTAATTAATAAGGTGTAGAGTTTTTGGAGAGAGTACCAAAAATTTGATCTTAGAGTGAAGTCTTGCTCCACCCGGGTTCGAACCTAAGTGAAAGAAATGAATTAAATATGTTTTAATTTAAGTTGGTAAATTAACTAATTAATTGATATTTATTATTTATTAGCTGATTTGAAATAAAAGGGAAATCAGATTTTTTATCATTTAAATAAAAACCATATTTGACTAAGTCCTAAACTAGACACCTTTAGGAGAAAATGTAAGAACTGATAGAGTATACAAGGATTGCCCAATAGTAGTATGTGGTAAAACTATGTGTGCAGACTTGGTTGAGTTACCAATGCATGATTTTGATATTACTCTTGGCATGGACTGGCTTCATAGTTGTTATGCTTGCATGGATTGTCGTAGTAGGGTTGTGAGATTTTGTTTCCCTAATAAAGAAGAGCTAGTCTTGGAGGGGTACAACTCGAGTCGTCCTAATCCCTTGATTTCGAACCTTAAAGACAATAAAATGATGTACAAGGGGTTATTGTGCCATCTTGTGAGTGTTAATGAATTGGATAATGACATTCCTTCCATAGACTCAATACCTATAGTGACTGAGTTCCAAGATGTATTTCCTTATTATTTACCTGTAGTTCCTCCCCCTCGAGATATTGACTTTGGTATCGACATAGAAACCCATACTAAACCAATTTCAATTACTCATTACAGAATGGATTCGGCTGAACTCAAAGTGTTGAAGCTGCAGTTAAAAGAACTCACTGATAAGGGTTTCATTCAGCTGAGGATATTCCCTTGAAGTGTTCCAGTGTTGTTTGTGAAAAAGAAAGATGAACCCTTAGAATGTGTATCGATTATTGGCAGCTCAACAAAGTTACTATCAAGAATAAGTATCCACTTCCTAGAAAAGATGACTTGTTCGACCAACTCCAAGGGTCTAGTTTCTTCTTGAAGATTGATCTTCGTTCAAGGTACCATCAGCTTAGGGTTAGGGATGGAGATATCCCAAAGACTGTCTTCCATACCCATTATGGTCATTGTGAGTTCCTAGTTATGTCATTTTGTCTCACTAATGCACCTTCTACATTTATTAATCTCATGAACAGGGTCTTCCGTGAATACCTTGAAGCTTTTGTCATAGTATTCATTGATGACATTCTCATCTACTCTAAGACAAAGGAAGAGCACGAACAACATTTTAGAGTAACTTGCAGATACTTAGAAAACATAAGTTGTATGCCAAATTAAGCAAGTGAGAATTATTTCTTAGATCACTAACCTTCCCTGGTCATGTTGTGTTCAACAAAGGTGTGGAGGTAGATCCCAGAAGAATGAAGCTGTGAAGAATTGGCCAAAACCTCTTACTCCTACAGATATTCGTAGATTCTTGGGATTGGATAGTAATTATCGCAGGTTTTTGGAGGGTTTTACTTCCATTGCTACCTCAGTGACAGCTTTGACTAAGAAGAAGGTCTTGTTTAAATGGACGGAGGCTTGTGAGAAGAGTTTCTAGGAGCTCAAGGATATACTCACTTCAACCCCGGTGTTTAATTTGCCTAAGTGTGGTAAGAATTACAGTATGTATTGTGATGCATCTAGGGTTGGTTTGGGTTGTGTTCTTATGCAGGGTTATAAGGTGATAACTTATGTGTCTAGATAGCTCAAGGTCCATGAAAATAATTATCCCACTCATGACTTGGAGTTGGTAGATGTGGTGTTTTTATAGAAGTTATGGAGACACTACTTGTATGGGGTGCATGTGGATGTGTTCATAGACCACAAGAGCCTCCAGTGCGTGTATACACAGAGAGAGTTGAATCTACGTCAGCAAAGATGGTTGGAGTTGTTGAAGGATTATGACTTGAATGTCCACTACCATCTAGGTAAAGCTAATGTTGTACTTGATGCTTTGAGTAGGATGAGCATGGGAAGTATAACCCACGTAGAGGATGGGAAGAAGGAGTTGGTGAAAGATTATATAGACTGGCCAGACTGGGTGTGCGGTTAGTTTACTCTACTAGTGGGGGTGTTTCAGTTCATCCTAGTTCTGAATCATCCTTAGTAGTTGAAGTCAAGGAGGGTCAGCATCTTGATCATGTGTTGATGGATCTGAAGGACTCAGTGTTGGTTAAGATGAATGAGTCTTTTGCTTTCGTAGATGACGGCATACTTAGGTGCTAGGATAGGCTGTGTGTACCAGATTCGGATGAATTGCGGACAAGGATCATTGCAGAGACCCATAGTTCCATATACTCCATACATCCATGTTCCACCAAGATGTATCATGATCTTAAACAGATCTATTGGTGGGATAGCATGAAGAAGTAATTACAGATTATGTGGCCAACTATCCAAATTGTCAACAAGTTAAGGAAGAACATCTTAAGCCTTGCGGTCTTACTCAGATTATTGAGGTTCCGACTTGGAAATGGGAGTCCATTAATATGGACTTCATGGTTGGTCTTCCGAAGACTAGGGGAAAACATGACTCCATATGGGTTATTGTGGAAGATGACTAAGTATGCCACTTTATCCCTGTGAAGTCAACTTATAAAGCTGAGAATTATGTGAAACTCTACATTGATGAGATCGTGAGATTTCATGGGATTCCCTTGTCTATCATTTCAGATAAAGGAGCTCAATTTACTTTACATTTATGGAGATCCTTCTAGAAGAGCTTAGGAACGCAGGTGAAGCTTAGTACTACTGCCTTTCATGCTCAGAATGATCGACAGTTAGAGTGCATCATTCAGACATTGGAGGACATGCTAAAGGCGTGTGTGATTGACTTCAAGGGTAGTTGGGATGACCATCTGCCTTTGATAGAGTTCTCGTATAATAATAGCTATCACTCCAGCATTGGGATGGCACCGTTTGAGGCACTGTATGGTAGATGGTGTAGGTCAACAGTTGGGTGGTTCAAGGTTGAAGAGTCATCAATTTTAGGTTCAAAGATCATTTATGAGGCTTTGGAGAAGGTTAGGGTGATTAGGGATATGTTGGCCACTACTTAAAGTCGGCAGAAGTCCTATGCAGACAACAGAAAATGGACCTTAGAGTTTGATGTTGTTGACCACGTCTATTTGAAGATATCACCTATGAAGGGGGTAATGAGGTTTGGCAGGATGGGGAATTTGAGTCCGAGGTATGTTGGGCCATATGAGATCCTACAGCGTGTGGGAGAGGTGGCCTATGAGTTGGCATTGCCTGCGGAACTAGCTTCTGTTCATCCAGTCTTTCATGTCTCTATGTTAAAGAAGTTCCTAGGTGATCCAGCATCCATTCTACCTATTGAAGGTTTGGGGGTTGAATAAAATTAGTCCTATGAGGAGGTACCTGTTAAGATTTTAGACAGAAAGGTCAAGCAGCTGAGGAACAAGGAGATTTCCATAGTGAAGTTATTTTTAGGAATCATCTTGTTGAGGGTGATATATAGGAGGCCGAAGCCGATATGAGATCCCACTACCCCCATCTTTTCAGCTCTTGAGATTAGACTTCCTACTCTTAATTCTAAGTTTCCTTATCTCTCCATTCTTTGTTGTAATTGCTTAACTGTATATAGTAATTGTGTTGGCATTACGCTATATAGTTAGTAGTGTCATTCGAGGACGAATGTTCCTAAGGGGGGTATAATGTAACAACCCTAAAAAATTGATATGCTAAGTAATGCCTAATGTGTCTAGAATGCCTACGATTAGATCGGGTTCACACGGGTTGATGCGCGTACAACAAGACCTCTGAACCCTCACAACAGCCAAGAAAACTAACTTGGGGAGTTGGTCAAGCTAGAAAAGGTTGAGTTCAGCCATGTAGGGCTCTCGAATATGAAGATTTACCCAGATGAGTCTTTACCGGAATTAAATAGGGGAAATTTTAAGTTTGGAGGATCTATGGGTTAAATTATCTATTTCTAGGCTAAGGGTAGTATCGTAATTACCCTTAATATATAATTAATTATTTAGTTAGTAAGGTGGAGGGGTATTTTGGGAGAGAGGTACAAAAATTGGCTATTAGAATGAAGTCTTGCTCCACCAAGGTTCGAATCTAGGTGGAAGCGATGAATTAAATTTTTTTTAATTTAAGTTGGTAAATTAATGTAACTAATTAATATTTATTATATATTAGCTGATTTAAAATAAAAGGGAAATCAGATTTTTTTTATCATTTAATAGAAACCTCATTTGACTAAGTCCTAAACTAGACTCCTAAGCGTAATAAAACCCTCACTCTTTCTAACGTCTATTTCCTAAACATTCACGATCATTTTCTCTTCTCCCATTCACGTTTCTCTCTACCATATAACATTCAAGAACAGAAAATTTGCCAAGGCTCTTCACACATGAAGAACTCACACAAAAATATAAGAAACACAAAAGTTAATCAGGCATGTAGGCAAAGAGAAGGTTTTCCATTGAGCGAGGCCTTGAACTTTCGGTGTTGGACGTGTGTTAGGAGATGTTTTTTGGGAATCAAGTCGAGGTTGAACGTCTAAAAGGTATGGGTTCTCTTCTCTTGTCTTCTTTCCCAAGAGACCCCTAAGGTTCAGTATATTCAATCCAAAAACTAGGGTTGTTCCCCGCTGCATGTCCCTGTCACTATCTCACAATGATTCGTAGGTTGGATATGTTAACTTGTAGAAATTAGGCGTGTGTTGTGTTTTCGTGATGAATATGTTCATGTATCTTTGTTTGAAATCGTATGAAGGATCACCTATGTGATCTATATATACGTGTGTGTAATGGGAACCATGGTTATGCCCCTCGGATTTAAGGCTCTAAAATGTGATGTTAGTTCTTTGTATTTCATGTACACATGTTAATGTAATCATAATGTTCATAAGTTATGTAAATAAGTTGATTTTAGTGCAATTCTTTCTCGAATGAAATCTTGAAAATGCACCTAAAGAACTCACTAAAAACTACTTAAAACGTCTAAACATTTAATGTTAAAGAAGTGAGAAAATAGGCTGCAGAAATTTCCAGCAGCTTTTTAATGAGTGTCGGCCAAATTAAGGACATTTTCATGCTATGAAAAAATGAATTAAAATATCTTAGATCACTGGGGATTGAACCCATGACCTCCCCATGTTAAAAATCAATGAAATAAGATGAGAAAAAAGGAATGTAACATGTGGGATTCGAACCCATGACCTTGGCTGGAAAATGAATTATGAAAACAAAAAATGAGAGGAGTGGGATTCGAACCCACCACCTCGAAGTCAATTTAAGAAAATTTGAAAGAAAAATAAAGGGTGAGGCGCGTGGGAATCGAACCCACGACCTATAGGCTGAACCAAGGGAGATTAACAGAAGAAATTAAAGTGGGGTTGTGGGGATTCGAACCCACACCCCCTCGGCCAAAGGATAGAAATTAAAAGAATTGGAAACTAAAATTAAATGAGGTTGTAGGGTTTCGATCCCACATCCTCTGAGTCCCATTTAGGGAAAATTGAAGAGAAAAATTACGGGAAAAATAAAATGAAGGCGTTGCGGCTCGATCTTGGGTCCCTAAGCCGCATAGATAATGTCAAAATGAATAATTAAATGTAAGTGTTGTCCAAGGAATTCTAAATCATGTTTCCTTGTCCAAATACCCTATTGATACATAAGTCATACGTGAATTAAATATTAAAGAATAATACTTCCTACTTAGATCGATATTAAGATCTTGCCATACATACAAGATGTATAAGTCTTATACCACATAATCTTAGGAAGATATGAATAACTTAAACGAACTATGAATGAAGCCTCATGGATTGTATGTATAGAACCATATGTCTAGCATACGTTTAAAAATAAGTGAACCTAAGTTGAATGTAATGAAATGAAGAAATGAACGATACATGATGAAATGAGAAATGAAATGATGAAATGAACGATGAAAAGATGAAATGAACAATGAAATGATGAAACCCTAGAAGTGTTAAATAGGAGTGTGAAACACACTAAATGTCCAAGTGCATTGGCATATGATGAAATGAACATTCACGTAAAAAGGGGTGAGTAATTATGAAGAGCAAATGTGCTTATGTTAATGAATGTGGTTACAACATGATATGAGGCTAATTTAAAAGATGAGAGCAATCTCAAATAAGCCTAAGTAAATGTTACCAAAACGTACTCACCTATGATAGTGTAAAGTTAATGAAGAGACCAGTCTCTATGAACACTCTAATGAATGAATTGAGATCAATATACACTTAATATTAATGATGAGATGAGAAAACATATATTGATCAATGATCTCCTCATTCTAGAAGTCGGCTTCCATGACGTATGAGTTCAATGTAATGGAACTTAAAACTTAGCACCGATAGACTAGCTATGAGAGGTGATGCCTTCTTTCGGGAAGGGTGGAGGTTCACGTAACTCTCATGAGATGAGACTGTCCGGCATGCCGGGTATAGGTCTCCTTATATCACCTAGTCTTTGAACCTATATTGTCAATCTATGGATCTGGCATGGTTCAATTCATATGTACGCTAGCATGTTTTGGGTCTCTTTGGCCGGTGATTCCACCTCTTTTTGATGTGGGGGAGATACTGGATTACATGATGCTCACATGATCTATGTCGATTAAAGTTAATGTTCCCAATGAATAAATAAAGTCAACCTTCAATGATGCACATAATGAAATAATGATACCAAAGGTGTTAGGATAGGATAATCAAGAGGTGAGCTAGATTCAAGTAATGACACTAGGTCATTCTTGATCATTGCACAGCGAACCAGATAAAAGTCTTACACTGCATCCTAGGTATAGCTGGTGTTCACACTAGCCTATGAATGAAATAAAATGAAGTACGTATCAATGAATGAAGCAGACTTTGTTTCGCTAAAGAAGGCTCCCTTGCGAGGTCCCATATGTTGAGCCCTCATTTTGGGAAGTCTTGATGTAAAGTCCATGATTCCAAGGTTTCATGGCATATGAACGAATGATATGAAAAATGTTATGTGCTATATGCAATATGTTATGTGTTCTGTGCAAGATGTTATGTGTTGTGTGCAATATGATAAGTATGATGATTCATTTTACTCTCATGGCATAACTTTACTAATCCTAATTTGGAAAGCTCACTCACTTGCACTTTCCTAATCCAAATGTGGAAAGCTCACTGACTTTCCTAATCCCAATTTGGCAAGTCCACTAACTTGACTTTCCATAATCATGTTGTTAGGAAAGAGCTATTCTTACTCATGCATGTCCTTGGTGTGTGCTTGCATATACCCATACTTAGTACAAGTATGTACTGATCCATACAACTATATATTTTTAGGTGCAGGCACAGGTGGACGCTACAGCTTACAGGTTGACGTTGCAGCTATCTGGACGTGGAGCTTTCATCCGGACTGGGTAGTCCCTCATGCTTTCGAGGATGTCTACCGTTATTATCTATCTTAGATATAGGCTTTAGCTAGTGGAGAATGTTCCACTAGTGTTTCTTTCTACTTTCATTTCAGACTTTGTATTGGTGCCCTTTTTGGCAAGAATACGTTTAATGCAATTATGAATTGTTTCTTTCATTTGATGAACTCTATATTAGATGTTTGATTTGTGAACGTCTATGATGATAAGTTTAAAATGTTTAGCATGAAGCAAAAAAAATAAAAATTTCAAATTTTCCGCTAAAATTAACCTAGATAAGCTAAGAATACGTATGTAGGTTTTTCTGCAAACTCTGAGAGGTCAACGACGCCGGTCTCGTGTGGGGTCTAGATTTTGGTCGTGACAGTGGGGCAATTGGGTTTTGTGTTGTACGCATTTGGTGTATGTTGCTGGATATTTTCTTTAAAAAGGGCTTGGGCTGATTTGGTTCAGCTGAAATAAATGGGAAAAAGACCCAAAACTAAGGCGTTTGATGAGTTTAAAGCTAGGCAACCAAACGAATTACACCAAATCAAATTGTATTTGGCCAATCGAAGTTACAAACTTAGCCAAATCAAATTCTATTTGCAAATTTGGCTAAAATTTAAAAAGGATGAATCAATATAATTAACTAACGAGCTTCTTAACCTTAGAAATATAAAAATAAATAACTTAATTATAAAATAATTAGCTCAAAATATAGCCTACAATAATCAAAACTAATTAATAAAGTATCCAATTAAAAACAATTTTGAGATGATTTTTGAATATTCATAAAATATACCAATTATAGAAATAATCATATATATGTATATATATTATTTAAAAATTATTAAAAGTGACAAAAACTATTTAAATTAACTTGAAAAATATTTTGATTTTTATAAAGTCAATCAATTCAAATATTTTGGAAATTAAGAAGTTGGATGGTTAATTTATACTGTGGATGGTCAAAATTGGGTGTCAACAGACACGCAAGCACGTCTCAAGGCAAAACATTCGAACAACTTGGATGTTATTTGATGTTTGACCTCCAAACAATTCCAAACTTAACACTATGCCTTTTAACAATATAATTAGTCATTTTAGAAGTTAATAAATGCATAACGAACATGTTAGGCTCTAATTCAACCTAGCTAAGTTTGAGGGTTTAACACTACACATAGACATAGACACTATTCATAACGTCACATAAAGACACATAATTCATTTGAGGCACATTTATCATTTCATAAAATTATATTTTCTTTTACATTAAATCTATGCCCCCCAAGTAACCCTTTACTAACACTTAGTGCAATGTATGAATAGTGTCCCATTCCACTATCGACAATCAAGCATCACCTTTAGGTTACCAAGGTTAAAATTCACATAACGTTTATTAACACCCAACACACGTACATATAAATATCGGATTAGAATATCATGACAAGGTTAAAATTCACATAACGTTTATTAACACCCAACATGAACCTCGTATAATACTTACTCCAAGACCATATGCAAGTCAACACTACCAATAACATCATAATAGGTAATAGTCAACAATACATGCTTAGACTTTACTTCATAAAGACATCATAAGACCATACTCATAATCTCAATCTAAGCCTACTAGTGCAATGTACATATGAAGTCCCATAACATCACACATACTAAGTTCACTAACAAGGAGACCACAAACATATAATTTACTTCATATATCAATATGACAAGCATAGACAACTTCATACATACCAAGTAAAAACATCATCATAAACTCAACAAGACCAACATCATGTATATTCAAGGTAAGACCTCATTATATAGACACTATAGACTCATTCAATGCATATTATCATGAAAGTATGTCAAACCCATAATGTCATGCATATAAAACGTTTATGTATTCATATACATATAGAACACCTTCCTAGAACTCCCCTCAAGAACTATTTGAGCAATGCATAGGTAATGTCTCATGCCCTCACCTATACTAAAAGCCTTCCTTAGGTTATCCTAGATAGATTTAATTACCTTAATTCCATTGTAAATTTTACATTAAGAAAATCGTATCCTTAACCGACAATAATACCATGTAAGGCAAACATGGAACCCAGAGTCATGGAACCCCACACCGAAAGGAGGTGCTTTACTTTCCAAAGAAGAACACTAACATCATGCTACCATTTAGGTGGATCCACTTGCTAGATCCTATGGGGGCAATATAGCTATCGAAACTTTGAGGTATATTGGAAAGCCTCTTTCAAATGGGGCATTATAGTTATCCACATCGTGATGACTATGAAAAGCCTTCCCTTTGGGAAGGGGCACCCCTCATCATCAAGTTAACTCGGCTAATCTAACTTCCATATATTAAAAAGTATTTGTTAACTTTACTTCATAAAAATGGCTTTAGGAGAATTAACCTGTCATATTCTTAACTCATAGGTTGTGAAATGAGAATGTCCTTTCATCAACCTAAATCATGTGAGATAACCTTTTACATGGACATAGCATATTCAAGTAATATCTTTTTTTGAGTATAATGGGAAATTACTTTAAAGACACTCCATCTTTAATAGATTATTATACATGCTTCATTATATGCATTCATGTCTTTGTATTTGTACTTACAATTAGGAGATGTTTAACATATAACACATTTTAGACACTACACCTCGGCATATTTCATCATATCATATACTTAACATCATAACATATACTTTCATATTCATAGCTTAATCATGCATTCATATTATGTACATATAAATACCACCCTAGGAACTCTTCTATCAAGGTAGACATCTGCAATTATAGTCAAAGGCCCATACCTTTGCCTACACCAGTACACCTATCAAGTCATCCTAGTTAAGATACATATCACACTTCATGGACATATATTTTGCTTGCATAGTAGTAGACATAAGTGCATATGAGAATCATCTTTTCATTAGACACCATGAACCTATACTACTCATAAGCATGTATGAGGTGTGTGTATATGTGCATTGGACAACATGATCACATAATCGCTATCAACACAATATTGAGGCAGACACCCTCTTATGACCACAATCCACATTCATGCATAGAGCACAGACCACATTATAGCATCTGAGAAAATACAAATTTAACATTTGTATTCTAGACTCCTAACATTGGTTAAAATTGCACATTCATATAGGGGTACATAGGTAGGGATCATTCACCATTAGAACTTCATCATTGGCAGCATATACACAAACAGTAACCCTAACAAATTCATTCAAACGTTGAATAAACCATTAGCACCTAGCACTGGATACTAGATTAATAGCCTAGGCATGCTATTCCATATATATGATCATCCTAATTACACTTCATAATTCACACACATGCCTTCAAGTCCACGATCAACGCATATAGTAGTTGACAATAAGGTAAACGATGCCACCATAAGTGGAACATACCTCATAATGTCATACAAGGCCAATTCAACTATCAATTATATGAAATTGTAGACGAAGTAGTGAAATCTTACCAATTCACAAAGCATTGATAATCATTGATCAATTCTCATAATTCATCAACAATTTATATAGCAGGCAGTAGCTAAAGGTACAATAACATAAACCAAATCCATAATTAAATCATCACAAGATCAAGATCTTATTACCCACATTATAGTCTTAACTGAGAATTGTGAAGGATCATGGGTTCCATCATTAAATTGGATTGAAAATCATATTAAGAAGCAGTGGATAACCATCAATTCATTATAATCATTCTTTGAATAGTTTTTAGAAGGAACTCATTGCTAGATTGGAAGATGGACAATTTGATCATGAAATCTCTTTGAAAACATTGTAAGGAAATCCTTAGATTAATGGATAACTAAGGATGAAGGATCACCACACCTCATTGTAGGAGAAAATAACACACCCCGGTAATTACATGACTTCTAATAGGTCCTTATATGTTGAATAATGTTGATTTTATACCTAAATAAGTTCGAATAACTTGTTTGAGAAGTATTGGGGCCATAGCATTAAAAAAAAGGCCTTAACATCTGGAAACTAGCAAAATTAATTAGTTAGCGATCCTATGTTTTGTGAAGGTTTGGGAGGGTTATATGAAATCCAAAACTTGTAAAGAGAATTTTAATAGGTAAAATGTAGTATATAGGGTAAAAATATATGGTCATGACACCCCAATAACCACCGGAAAGGTCCTCGAGGAGGACTCGAACATGGGCGACCAGACTGCCAAATCTGCGTTCGTGCAGCCATGAATTCGATGTTTGTTACACGTCGCGGAGCCATCAAGCAGGGATCCCAACTTGGCCTCGTGATGCGGGGTCCAAATGAGGTCTACTTCCTCAACCCAGATTTCAATAATTAATCATGAAATTAACCCTGCGATGCGCAGCCACCTCGTTGATTCGTAAAAGTCATATTTTAAGCATTTTGACTTGACAAAAAGACTCATTTTACTGAGAGGTCATTTGTGTAATTTAATGGGTTACTATATAAGGTCTTAGGGTAAGTTTTAGGTCAATTTTAACACCCAAATCAAGTCTAAAAGTTGAACTAAAAATCACTTTCATCTCTCTCAAATTCTGGCTTCCTCCAAACCTCCATTGAAGAGCATCAAAGCTCCAAGAAGAAGATCAAGCTTTTAAATTTACAACCCAATTTCGTGGATTTATCATACTTAATATATCGTTTCTTTCACTCTTGGGATTCTTTTCCCCAAGAGGTCCCTCCAAAAGATAATTTCTAAATCCTCCGAATCTAGGTTTTTCTTCTACACATGGATCTTCTTGGAAAAAAAATTATGAATAAATTATTATAAATTATGATGAATTAATGTTGTTTCAGTATTTATTGATAATTAATTGATGATTTCCTATGAGATTTCCCAAGACCCATGTATTTCCCCCAATTTCATTTAAACCTTAAATTGATATGGTAGATTGTGAAGATTATGAACATGTAGATTGACTACATTGTTGTTAACTATATTATTGCTTCTTGAGTTTACCTTGTTTATGTAATTGGTTATCTATTCTCGGTAATGGGAGTAAGAAAGTTCTTTGAAGAGCAATGAGGTTTGTTTATTCGTTCTCCTTGGATTCAATTATGAATTATGAGTTACTTAGATTGTAATGCTTCAATGTCTAATGTGTGGTTTGGATGTTGATGCTAAGTATCCTCATCCTTAAACCTAGACTATTGAATTTGTTATGACTTATGCAGGTATGTTATGGTATGATTATTATATGATTGAAAGTAGTTTCTCATTATTATAATAAAGTGTTAAGTGAAAGGTTCACTCACTTATGTGGTGGTGTATAAACTGAAAGGATTGTTCTCACTTGTGATGACCTATGAGCTGATGGATATGACAAGATGTTTATATAGGAGTCTAAAAGAGACTAATGTGAATTTGTATGATGAAATAATATAATTACTAAATGGAATAAATGCTTAGCATTGATAGGTCATGTAAATGACATGGATGTCTCATGTTAGTAAGTATGGCCTCCCATATGGGTTTCCTCAAGTTAGTAAGTACGGATTCCCTAATTATGTGTTGTCTCATGAGATGGAAACCTCCACTCTAGTAATTCTAGGTTTTTAGCAACAACATCTTTGACCTTTAACTATGTGTTCATATAGGGCTCTAGCTTAGTGGATCCACCTATGTAGCTATGTACGAATGGTTACACCTTAGGCAAGTGTTAACCCTCTCTTTTAGGTGTCGGAGTAGAACACCGGATTTCATGTAGCTCACATGATATCATGTCAGTTATTTACTTCTTTTCCTAATATAAAAGTAAATGACCAAGTTAAGTATGTGAACTATTATTAGGGTTGTCTTGAAGGATGCTACATAGGGTGGGGGAGGGTGCGCGACTTCTCTCACTCATTCCACATGTAAAATCCTAATGGATGGTTCTATTAGTGTTCTTTTATGTTTATGACTATTATTATTATTATGTTGATAAGCTTTGAGTATTATTCATGTATTAATCATGTTATGATGAATTTAAGAGAATATGTTGTAAGTATGAAGTGAGTTGCTTAATCTGATACTTAGCCTTAGATAGGATTATGGGTTTCTATAATTTTCATTGCACAAGTATTTGGGTTGATATTATGTTGAATTGACTGATAATGCTTCGTATATATGCATGTTGAGTTAAGCTAATAGAAAGCATGATTTTGACTAAATTGTCATTTTCTCATGCATTGATGATTTTTGTCCATATGATTCATACTTAGTACATGTGGTTTGTACTAACCCATATTTTAACCCTTTTCCCCAAAAAATTTAGGTTCGGGCCATTGAGGAGATTCATGGCTATTGGATAAGAAGACTTGGATCTTTTCATAGTCAATTGGTGAGTCCTTAATAGTTCTGAGGATAGAGACACTCATCAAGCCTCATTAGTTTTGTCTATGTTTTGAGACAATTATTTCATTCTCATGTTGAGACTTCATTATAGCCTATATGGGCATATTTTAATAGACTAAGGTCTATGCCCTAACTATTGTGATTCACTTTTTAGATGGTTAATGTGAGACAAAGTATTAGACTAAATTACTATATGTTGGTTATGTTGTCTATGCGAGAAGCCTAAGTAAGCTTCATTTGTGAGAAGTAAACCTCATGAACTAGATATAAATGAAAAGTTTTTAATTTTTTCGCATTTTTTGGCCTTTGACATGTTATGATGTATTCTAATGTCTTTTATTAATCCTCTTAGAGGACGGCGACGCCGGTCACGCCTAAGGGTACTTTGGGTTGTAACAAGCTTGGTATCAAAGCATGAGGTTGAGAAATCTCAATATTTATGTCTCACAAAACCACGTCCATGTAGGGTCTTATTCATAATTGTGAAGTGCACCACACTTATGAATGAAAGACTATGTAATGTTTAGGAACTTTACTCTCTTGTTATTTCTTAGTCGTGGCTAAGAGTATTAACTCTATCTAGTACTTTCTTCTAATCTTTTATTGTGCTTATAGGCAATGAGGACAAGGAGGAACAATACTCGAAGGGTCGGAAAGGAGAATTTGAATGAAATGGTTCCCCCTTAAGCTCCTAAAAACCCTTAAGTTCCTATTGAAGAAGGGGCTATGTCTAATGTTGAGATAAGGTCGGCTATTAATATTTGACTCAAGTGTTAGTTACCCAAGTTGCTATAGATTAAAGGGTGCAAGTTAACCCCAATGTTAATACCACCGTTTCAAGTATTACGGATTTCACAAGGGTGATCCCCCTACTTCCTATGGTTGTAAGGTGGACGAGGACCCACAAGGGTTCATTGATAAAGTGTTCAAGGTTCTTGATGCGATGGGTGTCTCTCATAAAAAAAGGCGAAGCCGCCTACCAACTCAAAGAAGTCTCTCAAGTTTTGTATGAGCAATGGAAGGATGAAAAGCCAGTTATAGAAGGCTGGATTACTTGGGAATCTTTCAAGACTACTTTCCTTGATAGGTTCTTTCCCTTGGAACTAAGGTAGAGGAAAATGCAAGAATTCATCAACCTTAATCATGGGGGATAAGTGTGAAGGAGTATAGCCTCAATTTCACTAAACTATCAAAGCATACTCTTATTATGGTTGCGGATTCTAGAGCTACGATAAACAAATGTATTATGGGGATATCCGAACTTATGGTTAATGAATGTAGGCTGGATATGTTTGTTCCTAGCATGGATATCCCTCGTGTCATGATTTATGCAGAAAAAATTGAGGAGCAAAAGCTTAATCATGTTGGTAAGGAGTTGAAGAAGGTAAGAACTGAAGATAGGAATTCTTCAAAAACTAAATTTGAGGTGCAAGACAAACCAAGGTTCAAAAGGAGGTTTTCCAACAAAGGCCCTCCTAATTCTCCAAGGGTCAACAAGAATAATATTTCTACTCCAAACCCCAAGGGGGGATAAGGAGGTGGTTCTTATGTTGAAAAGTCTCTTTGTTCAAAATGTGGTAGAAAACATGATTGTAAGTGCCTAGTTGGCATGGGTAATTGCTATGGTTGTTGCAATAGTGGTCACATGAAGAGAAATTGCCCTATGATGAAGACTCTAGGAAGGGAGAATGCTCAAGATCAAGGAAGTGCTCCAAATTCGAATGCTTCTAATAAGAATCACTTTTAAGCTCACCAATCCCGAGGTGATTAAGAGAGCTCACCCGATGTGGTTACCGGTATGTTACAATTATTTTCTTTTGATGTGTATGCTTTGTTACATCCGGGAGCTACATTGTCATTTTTGACCCCTCTTATAGCCATGAAGTATGATATACTACCTGACATATTAGATGAACCTTTTTTGGTTATTATCCCAGTGGGTGATTCTGTGGTGGTTAATAGAGTCTACAAAGGTTGTCTAATTTTCTGGCCTAGTAGATTTACATTAGTTGACTTGATAGGACTTTATATGCTAGATTTTTAGTCATATTGGGAATGGATTGGTTGCATGATTGATTTTCCTCTATTGATTGTAGGACAAGGGTAGTCAAACTTCATTCCAAATGAACCCATTTTTGAGTGGAAGGGTGGAAACTCAAATCCAAGGGGTTAGATAAATTAATGTCTAAAATCTTTCAAAGGGTTATATCTAACACATAGTAAGAATTAGGGATATTGAATCTAAGGTCCCTCCCGTAGAGTCGGTACCTATAGTGAGAGAATTTCCAGAGGTCTTTCCTAATGACCTTCCCGGAATTCCTCCCAAACACGAGATTGAGTTTGGCATAGATTTATTACCAGATACACAACCTATTTCAATCCCACCTTATCGGATGGACCCGACCGAGTTGAAAGAACTTAAGGATCAACTCTAAGATTTTCTAGATAAGGATTTCATTCAACCAAGCATATCTCCATGGGGTGCCCCGGTATTGTCTGTGAAGAAGAAGGATGGGTCTTTGAGAATGTGTATCGATTATCATCAATTGAACTAAGTCACTATAACGAAGAAGTACCCGCTCCCCTATGATTGATGACTTATTGTATCAACGCCTAGCGAGCTACTTTTCAAAGATGGACTTGAGTTCAGGTTATCATCATCTTAGAGTGAGAGAGGTTGATATTTCGAAAATGGCATTCCGAACAAGATATGGTCATTTTGAATTCCTAGTGATGTCATTTGGTCTAACAAATGCCCCGACGACATTCATGGACCTTATGAATCATGCTCTTAGAAAGTATCTTGATTAGTTTGTGATTGTCTTCATTGATGACATTTTGATATACTCTAGGAGTGAGAATGATCATATGAGACACTTGAGACTAGTTTTGTAAGTTCTCAAGGATAACCAACTTCTTGCTATGTTTAGCAAGTGTGCATTTTGGTTGAGATATTTTTGTTGAGATCAGTTGCCTTTCTTGGTCACATTATCTCTAGTGAAGTGGTAGAGGTTGATCCGAGGAAGATGCAAGTGGTAAATAGTTGTCCTAGACCTTTGAGTCCTACCGACATACGAAGTTTTCTAGTGTTGGTTGGTGACTATAGGAGGTTTGTTAATGGATTTTCTTCTAACACATCTCCATTAATGCTCTTAACCCAAAATAGTTTCAAATTGGAATGGTTGGAATCATGTGAAAGGAATTTCCAATTATTGAAAGATAGACTCAGCTAAACTCCGATATTGACCTTTCTAGAGAGAACCCGAAGGGTTTGTGGTTTATTGTGATGCCTACCGAGTGGGTTTAGGATGTGTGCTCATGCAACATGGCAAATTTATAGCGTATGACTCTAGGAAACTCAACCACATAAGAAGAATTATTCGACTCATGACCTTGACCTTGCATTCGTAGTATAATTGAAGTTAAGTCTAAACTATTTTCCTCATGGGAAATATTCCAACCTCACTAGTTAGGTTATTTACTTGACACGACCACTTTACCTCTTATTTGAGAAGTAAGTGTGAGTGTACAAAAATTTGGCGCTGTTGCCGATGATCCAAACCAGAACATCTCAGCTCCGGTTGAAGTTCATGGTCAGTTGTTATCGGATGCCCTGGGTGAACACTAACAGAGGGGACAAAATCCCGCTCCACGGCCCCAAGCATACTATAGAGGCTATGACAACATAGTAGACTCCGATGGGCCACTTGTCTTTCCTCCTCTACCACCAGGACACACCTTCCTGGTAACTAGTAGCCTGATACAAATGCTCACTGCCAGAGGTTTGTTTTCAAGCCTACCTTCTGAGGATCCACATGCCCATATAGCTAAGGTAAGGGCAGTGTGTAAAAGTTGTATAGGGAGGCCTGACTTGGACTTGAATGTAATATGCCTCATAGTGTTTCCTCTCTCACTGATGGGAGAGGCTGCTATATGGTTCACTGAGCTCCCGTACAACTCAATTTTCACTTGGAACCAACTAAGGGATGTTTTCTTAGCACGCAACTATCCGGTCTCCAAGAAACTAAACCACAAAGACAGAGTGAACATCTTTGTGGCACTACAAGGAGAGTCAGTTAGTAGTTCTTGGGATAGATTCACCTCATTCTTTAGAAGTTTCCCAAATCACCGTATAGATGATGAGTCAATGAAGGAATACTTCTATAGATGAGAGGATGATAATAATAAAACGGTGTTGGACACTATAGCAGGTGGATCTTATGGGGAGCGTCCTTATGCTTAGATTGCTGAAAAATTAGAGAAAATCTCCCAGAATAAAAATGCTTGGAGTACTAGGAAGTCTGATACCGGGAGAAATACCTTCGCAGTGCAGTCCACTCACAGCCCAGCCACAGATGAGATTCGTGAAGAAATGGCTCAGATGAGAACTGAGTTTGGGTTTGTACTAAAACATATCGCTGGGGTGCAGAAAAGATAAATGCAGTTAACTACATGCCTAAAGCACCACCTCCTAATGATGAATGCTATTATGCGGAGGACTCCTATGCAGTAAATGAGCAGACGAGGGGTTTCCAACCGAGCGTCCAAGGCTCAAATCGGGATAATTGGCTCCAAGGTCAAGGGAACCAAGGTCGGATCTATGGTATCTATAATTGTCAAGGTCATTATGTCTGAGATGGAAATTACAACCGCGACAACAACTTCAACAAGGCTAACTACGGTAACAGAAATGATAGGAATGGGCCCTATGTCCCTCCTCAAAATCGTGAAGTTACTCCTTGGGATGGTGGAGATAGTATGGCGCGAGTTGAGGATATGTTGCACAAAATGATGAGGAGGTTCGATGCTAGTGATGATCACATTAAAGAGTTAAGGTGTGATTAAGAACACATTGGGCAAAAAGTTGATACACATACAATATCGATTAAGTAGATCAAGTTGCAAATGGCCCAATTATCTGCGACTGTGAACACACGGTAACCGGGCACTCTTTCTAGCAACACTCTCCGAAATCCGAAAAATGATGCACATTGTATGGCAATCACTACTCGGGGTGGTAAGCAAACCATTGACCCATATATGCCGTCTAATGAGGAAAAGGTGAGAAAGGATGATGATATGGTGGTAAAGGGAAGTGGTGAAGCAGAAGAGAGCACTGGAATAGACGTAGAAGTCCCTATGAAGATAATTCCCATGCCTAGACCACCACCATCCTTTCCTTAGAGATTAGTGAAAAGGACCAAGGATGGTAAATATCGGTGTTTTATAATAATTTTGAAGCAGCTTTCTATGAATGTCC
The DNA here is from genome assembly GCF_036512215.1 of Solanum lycopersicum. Classification (NCBI taxonomy): domain Eukaryota; kingdom Viridiplantae; phylum Streptophyta; class Magnoliopsida; order Solanales; family Solanaceae; genus Solanum; species Solanum lycopersicum. Next base: position 15,350,513 of record NC_090803.1, on the reverse strand, counting down.
CTTTGGTAGAAGCTCTAAAACAAATGCACGGTTAGGCCATGTTTATGAAAGATCTAGTTATAATGAAAAGTTCGATCACTTTCAAGGATGATGATAGACTGTAGAATGGTAGTGCTATTGCTACAAGATTTCTTGTACAAAAGAAAGAAGATCCGGGTGCGTTCACTATTCCTTATAATGCCGGATCATTACATTTTGCAAAAGCATTATGTGATCTGGGGGCAAGCATAAATCTCATCCCCCTCTCGATTTACAAGAAGTTGGGTTTGGTGACCAAAAACCCATTGCGATGCGGCTACTGATGGCTTATCGAACAATGAAAAGGCCTATAGGGATACTCCATGGTGTGCTAGTAAAAGTGGAGTAATTCATATTTCTGGATGATTTTGTTATTCTTGATTGTGAAGTCGATTTTGAAGTGCCTAATATTCTTGGGAGTCCATTCCTTTCTAGAGGTAGAGCCTTAGTTGATATGGAAAAGGGGAAGAAGAAATTTTGGTTGAACAATGAAAAAGTGACCTTCAACATTTGTAGGTCCATGAGGCAGAGTGGTGAGCTCCAATCGGTATCCGTAATTTCCCGGAAAGAAAAGATGAAGAAGGAGAATGAATAAAAAAGTGAAAAATATGATTAACAAAGTATTCCCTCATGGAGAAGTTGAGTTAAAAACCAAAGAGGGAGTGCGGTTTAAGGTGAATAGAGAACGAATAAAACTCTATTTTGGGCATATTTAATCGGTGAATGAAGTAATAAAGGAATACCATCTTGATGAAGGCTGAGTAATTAAGTGTCCTCAGTCGTGCCGTGACGTTAAATCACGTGCTTGTTGGGAGACAACCCAATACTTACAATTTTTTTCTAGTAATGGTAGCATTTTCTACTAATGGGTTTTAAAATTGCAGGCACATCACCAGGAAATTCTACAGGAAATCACTCTGCAACAGTCACAAATAGACACATGCGATGGACCATCGTTCCCACGACGGTCCATCCTGCACAACCATTCTAGTTGTAAGAGACCCTATTCCTAAGGGTCTCTCACATTTTCTAAGTGTCCTCCAACGGACATCTACGACGGACCGTCATACTCTCGACGGTCCGTCATGCATAACTGTCATGATGGTCAGAGACCCCTCACCTAAGGGTCTCCATTGTTTTTAAGTGTCTCACGACGGACATAGACAATGGACCATCATAAGCACAACGGTCCGTGCTGATTGTCGGCGCTTTGCGCCCCAGGTTTTCTTCACCTACCACTCTTGTATTTCAATTTTTTTGTGCATTGGGGACAATTGCATGTCTTTTTGTTGGGGATGGGATAAATGGAAAGTGAGTGCTCGGGTGAAGTCTGAGTAGCACAATTCACTATCCTCTTTTGGGGAATTCTTGCCTGTGTTCTTTTTCCTGAAGAGACTGTTTACTTTTTCTGTTTAACCCGCATGTCTATATCTTGTGTACATAATTTAATTCTGGAGTATGATGGCTAGGCATAGTAATTGATAAATGTGTGGCTCTAAGCATGACATAGAGTTACACCACTGCGTGACCCTAAGTCCAAAATTTGAACTAGGTGTCTGATAATCTGGTAGAGTGATGAGATGTCAAGTGAGTGTGAGGAAGATTTTAATAGTCCACTATTTGTACTGAGCTAGAACTTGCCTTGTTAGTCCTGCTGAAAGTAAGCTGTAATAGACAATTAGGAAAGGATCATAGGCCCTTATTCAATGTAGCCCATTTTTAGCCTAAATAAAAGAAAACCAAATGAAATTATCCTTCTTTGATCCAAATGATTTGAGCTTAAATAAGACCTTTCTTTTTCACCCCAACTGATCTTTTATGGGAATAATGTGTTGGCCCTGGTCCCTCCTTGGACATGTGCACCTCAACATTTGCCAAAAGCATAAGTTGAGGGTGGATAATGCAGTAAATAACCTTTTTATGGCCCTGACCCAACATTGGGTATTGTGTACTTTCACTCATGGCAAAGCCATGAGTTGAGGGTGGCTATTATGAGTAATGCTCTGGAAAGTGGGGTTGAAAGACCAAAGAGAGAGAAAGAACAAAAGTAAAGTGACTCAAGAATTAGTTGAAAGAAAAGTAAAAATATATATATTACAAGAAATACAAGCAAGAAAAGAAGAGAGTCACTTACACAAATGAAGAAAAAAAAGGGAAAATAGCAAGGTGAAAGAATATGGGAAACTAGGCAAAATAAAATGATAGAAAATGGTATGTTTAGCCGATATGTCAAGGAGGGCAAAAATACACTAAAGTATACCTAAATATACCCTACCTTACCCTGTGCCTGTATTACAAGCTAAGAAAATCCTATCGTGATCCTAAGGGTTGTATAGCGAACTTAAAGCAGTAAAAATAAGGGCAAGCTTATGGCAATAGTTATGAATGAGTGTGAATTTGTTCAGAGAGTGAGTGTTGAAAAGTAATCCTTATACTCAAACTGAAATCATTGTGTGACAAATGAGGATTTTGTTTTGAAGTGAGGATACTAGTTGCAGTATCGAAAATATTAGCACCTCGGTGAGAAATTGAAGAGGATAGGTGTTAGTGCATGGTGAGTCTGTGTCATGGTCTGATTCCATCTAATTCAAGCCTAATAGTGATACCATGCATAAATATGATGAGATTAATCGGGGTTGATAGCCAAATGATTTCAAAGGATAAAACATGGATACTGTTGTACAAAGATTTTGTATTGAGTCATAGTGTGTCTCTTAAGGACAAACAACGAATTTAAGTTGAGGGTGTTCCAATCTAAAGAGTACTTCAGTGATCCTACCTTCCCTATGTGGGAAGGGACACTCCTCACTCTAGTTCACTCGTTGCTAAGATAGAATCCCTTTTTGAAATATCTTTAAGCCTTTATTATTAACCATAGCTTAGTTTAGGTCATAGGGTCAACCCCTGTATAATCATAATCAATAGCTAAATAAGAATTTCATGAGTATAACTCTTTTTGTTACAGTTCATATAGGTGAGGTTAGCACATTAACATCTTCAAATCATGATAAGGCACATTGGTAAATCATTTACCCTTCTTATAACATTACATCTTAAGCCAACACCTCACAATCACAATCAAGACATTTAAATTCCACATCATACCACCTAATCAATCCTACTACAAGGTGTACTCCAATATAACATCATCAATCACAACAAACCACAATTTGAAGTAAAGGATAGAGATCATAAGACTTACCAGGTCTCCTTCTTAGTTCATCATCTTGGTCTTGCCATAAACCCTCAATTCAACCCAATTTGGGTATAAATCATAATAAGTCAATAATAAACATGATAACAAGTCTATAAGAATCACTACATCACAATTCAATACTAGATCATAGATCAAAAGAAGATACTTGGGTCAATTTACAACATCCCTCCAAACCTAGATCATTTTCTCAAGAAATAGCACTGAAAATCACACTTACTTGATCATTATTAATATAAAAACATCATATAATAGTAATTCAACAAATAACCAATTCAATTGAATCGAATGCAACCTCATTCATGTCAAGATCAAACCTAAAGTTAAGGGTTAAGGTCATATTCTAAAAACTAGACCAAATCATCAAAATATATAAAAATTAAGTTAGAATATATGTTAATATAATCATATTATCCAATATAAAACATAAATAATCCAATTCATATCATAGTTTTTGAGATGGAATAGAACCCACGTGAAAACCCAACTTTTGAAATTACTTTGAAGGAGCCCTTCGAGAAAAGAGGTATCAAAACTGAATTAGATCCCATACCTCAACGTTCGATGAAGAATTGATGGTGAAATAGTCCCTTTACAGTACCCAAATACATTCCCTAGATTGTGTAATGGTGTATTCAAATAGATAGAGAAAGAAGAGAGAAGGAAGAGAGTTTTGTTTTGAGAGTTGTAATTTTACTAATGGGGTTGGGGTCTTTATATAGGGGTTAATTAACTTAATTGTACTTCCCTAATACCCTAATAACCACAAAACCCCTTAACAAATTATTTTAGACTTCACTTACAATGTGATGGAATTGACGCCCCATCGACGAGACCATGATCGATATATCGTTTGTCAGTTGATGCACAAGCCCTACTTCGTGCTGCACATCCGTGGATCTTGTCAAAGGCCTGTGAAACTAAGGGCTGTAAAAATTTCTCTAAGTGATGGTTGATGGTTTTAAATGACGCCCCGTCAATCGACACACAAATTATCGATTGGAACTCGTAGTAACACACTGCTTAGGCAGTGTTGACTCCAACGTGCAAGGGTCATCCTCAAGGGCCCTTGGTGGTCCTTGGGGAGTCGATTGCAATACTTTCTGAATGTCGTGGAAGTTCTTGGATTTTTTGGTTCCTAGATTTCCTAAATGACCAATAAACATTAAAATAGGCCTTAAAACATTGTCTAGAATTAATTAATCTTACGTTACGCTTTAAGGCGCATCATGGATTTTCGAAGTGTTACAACCTCATAGATGAAAAGCTTTGAAAAAATGTTTTTACGACTAAAATAAGGTACTAAAGTGTTAGTATAAAAATTTCAAGAAATGACCATGACGTATGTAGACTAATGAAATTGAGGCTAGTGTGACTTAGCACATTTTAAGGGGGTTTAAAAGCCAAAATTTAGTGAAATTTGGTATTTAGGTGTTTAAAATGTATTAGAATGTGTTTAGGGTCAATACGTATAAGTATTACTTCCCAAGGACCAACCTAAGCTTCCATGGAGAGGACCCTAGTGTTTGGCCTCAAAGTGTCAAATAATAGTGGCAGCCTACAGAACCTATCAACGAGCCGTTGGTTCAACGACACATTAATTGTGGTCATTGGTGAAGTCTTATCAGTATTTGTTGATGTATCAGAACCCCCACTCTATCACAAACGACAAAATGACAATACAGGGTTGTCGATGAGACAACGGGGCGTAGACGGGCAACCATCATTTGGAGGCTTGAATGCACTGCAGAATTTCAAATTAGTAGGTTAGTTATTTAGTTGGTTAAATAATAAATTAGGGTTCAGGGTGGTTAATTAAGTTATTTGGGGGAATATATAAGACTTAACCCTCATTAAGATAACTCAACACATCATAATTCCCTAACACAATTCTCTCCAACTTCTCTCTACTTTCTCTCTCCAAAGAGCCCCTATTGAAGACCAAACTTCAAGCTACTCTAAGGATCCAAGAGAAACATTTTAACTATAAATTCTCATTGAATCTATTCACACTAATCTCTTTGTTATGCCTCATATTTTTTTTTATACGTAGTGCGCATCGTGATCTAGAAGACGTAAAGAAATATTAGGCAAGGATGTTATTTCCAAATGTGATATTAAGTATGAGTTGGTTAATGTAAGTGCCATTAACTTTAAGTGAGGGATTAATTAGTGGCTAATTTGGATTGATTTAATCCAATGGGCCCCACCACTCAAGGCAAAAATTAAAAAGGGATCAGATTGTGGGCTGGCCTTAGTGGACAGGTGTAGAGGGGGGCTGCCTCCACTTCATACTATTAAATGAGGTGGAGAAATCCACTCCATGCTATATAAAGTGGTTAAATGCATTGCTGCATATCATCTTCTTCTTCACCACTTGTCTTAGGCAGCCATGGAAATGGAGAAACCAACCCTGCAACTCTTGGCCAGCAGCTGCAAATAATTTGGTTAGTAATCTCCTTGTTTGGTGTGTTAATTCTTTAGAATACCCTTGTTAATTATCCATTAATTTTAAGAAGGGGGCGTGTCCAGTAGCTTAGGAAGTTTGTTTTAGTTATTGAATGTGCTAAGTATGAATGGAAAACATAATCGGATTATTAGTGGTGTCATGTTGGTGCTTGGGCTATTTATATGATTCTTTGGGTTATATGTGTTATTGGTATTGCTGTGGATAATTTGGATTGTTGTCGGATTGAGACGAAGTAAGGAAAATAGGGGAGGTGCTGCCGAATTTTCGTTAGATTATTAGCTAGCTTACAAGAAAGTAAAGCACGATGTTTATCTAATTGCGGCACGATTGTTGCTTGTTATAGATTAATAGCTTGAGCTGTAAATATTGGACGTGCGGCTCAATTATACGGTATGTAATGCTGTCCCTTCTTTCTTTGCTTGGCATGACTTTTAAAAATAAGCGAATAACGGATAGATTTGATACTTACCTCTAAAGCGTCTAGGTGATGTATATTCTTGCTTCCACAATTATTCCTCTATATATCGGCTATGTCTAAGGCTATGATGATCTCTAATATCTATGGTAATGCTTCTTAGAGTCATTGAAATTTTACGTTTCCATATCGTATTAAAGGTTCATAATCTTGATAAAACATTAATCTTTGGTAATACTCCTTGCTGGTTCACGTTGATTGTTCTATTGAGTTATAAGAAATGATTTTAATTGCATATGGTTGCTCATAATATTCTGCTCGTGCATAGAGTCATTTATCATTTCACCGAGTCCCGAGCCGGGTAATGTTCGTGCGGAGTTTCTTGCATATGTCACCGAGTTCCTCACTAGAGGGCCGGGTATGTATATTATATATATGATTGGTGATGAGGATGGTTATGATGATGATGATGACGGAGATGACGTGATGATTATTTTGCCGAGCCCCTTACTAGGGAAGCTGGGCACCTTAAATGTTAAATATATGCATGATTTTCACTTAAAAAGTATATGTGTAGCGATATTTTGTTTCGACTTGCCACATTGGTATCCTGTCATCTTTACCTTATGCTTTACATACTCAGTACATTGTCCGTACTGACCCCCCTTTCCTCGGGGGGCTGCGTTTCATGCCCGCAGGTGTAGACGCACAGTTCGGTGATCCTCCCGCCTAGGATATCTACTCTGCTGATTGGGAGAGCTCCACTATTCCGGAGCCCAGTCGTTTTGGTACATAACTTTTGTGTAGTCTTTTGCTCGTCTATGGGTATGGCGGGGCCCTGTCCCGTCGAGTTTCACTAATGTACTCTTAGAGGTCTGTGGACATTATGTGGGTTGGATATATATGTTTTGGATAATGGTCTGGACATGGTTTGTTTGGGATGTCCGCTTGTACAGGGGCAGCCTTGTCGGCTGCGTACATCATTATGCTTTGAATAGTGGCGGCCTTGTCGGCTCGCGTATGCTGTTATGGTTGAATGGTTATGACTCCTTATGAGACAGGTCCTCTTATATATATATATATGACGTTGGTGTTGGCTTGATTTGATTAAATTCCATATTGTCTTAGTTTCAGTTGGTCATACTTAGCAGGTTTGTATGTTGGTGTCCAAAACGGGCACTAATCACGGCCTATCGGGTTGGGTCATGACACTCTTTCCGCAAGAGGCTACTTAAAATTAGTTACCAATGATGTCTAAAACATGGGTTTTTATCCAATTTTGTGAATTGCCTTTCAAATTAGTTTTATGTTGAATTTCATTTATTGAAATTTATATATTATTATTGTTTATTGGTTAATTATTACAGTTGTTTGTATTTGACCTAGTTTCCATGTAAGATTCATGATTGACCCATTTTCCTTAACACTAGTTATGAATTGGACTCGTAGATAATAAGAGTTGTTGGGATTAAATATGTTATTCTTTAATTCAATATATTATGATTATCGTAATTTAATTATATAATAACTATGATGAATTGAGGGTAAGATATTTAAGGAGACTTTGGATGCTATTTAGTAAGACTTCTATGATTATGAGTTCTCCACTTCTATTATGTTGGTCTATTCTTGACGATGATATTCAATTGGAGTATGATTATGATAACATTTTATGACTATGTTGAATGTGATATCATGGTAAGGGTATTATAATACAAGGGTAAAGATAATTCTTATGTGTAACATATATGATATGATTATGATGTGTTGATCTCACTAATGATGGTTTGTATTGAAAGGAATTTCACATACAACGACTAATGAGTTAGTTACATTACTATACAAGGGTTTAGTCTCCTATTGTCTATATTAAGGTTGATTATTAAGATTGACTAAAATGCATTTCAAAAAGGGACTTTAGCTTAACACTGAGTGAAGTAGATATGAGATGTGTCCCTTCCCAATATGGGAAGGTAGATTCACAATGTTTATCATGATATGGAGAAAAAGATTCAACGTGAACAAAGTGGATTTGTAGTACATCTCCTAGCTCCTTAACTATGGTTCCCACAAAATGAATACAAGCTATTGGATCAACCTACAATGTTGTAACGTCCTTAAAAATGAACAAGGTGAAGCTAGAGTCTTACATATGTGTCTTGAGGTTTTGAAGTCCTAAAATGGTTTTTAATTGTTTTTTGAGTCAGTGTCTAAAGTTTGGTGGTGTTTGGAGGGAAAACGTCGAAGAATGTCTGAGACATTCGAAGTTTATCCTTGAAACATACTTGTGACCCTTAGTGTGTCACTGGATGTTTTATGTGTTCTTTTTTGTTGAAATTGATGTGGTAGGTTCCTAACGTATAAATGAGAGTATTTGGATAGCAGGTCCATCAACGCCTCATCATTTGGGGCATATGTTGAAACTTTAGTCTAGCTATCTTGATCTCCCATCTGGAAAGCCTCAGACCCAAACTACATACCATCAGGACGGCCCGTTGGATGTTCTTCTCAGCGTCAATAAGATCCATCGATGTGACGTGCAGAATATTCTGTAGGGTCACGACCAACTGAAGGGTGTTTAAGAAATTCCACCTGACTTATAAAAATTCTTTGAGTGTTTACTTAAGGGTATTTTGGGTATTTTATGTGGGTTTATAAGTCTTGAAAACTATGATGAATTCACTTTTGAAAAATCAAACCCAAAAACATAAAGAACTTTGTAGAACCCCATTGAAGCTTAAAGGGAGATTGGAGTTGGATTTCTCCATAAAATATTCATCATTTAAGAGTATTGTCCTAATATTAGGTATGGTGATCATCCTTGAATATTCTTTCTTAAAGGATCCAAACTTCAAAGTGTTTTTTCAAGACATTCTCAAAGTATGAATTTCTAAATTTCTATCCAACCATGTGTTCTTGCATAAAACATCTTGAATCAATGAATTATGATTGAATTTATGTAAATATTATGATTCTAATTCTAAAACTCCATGAACACATGTTTATCATGAAATCCTCATTTTGGTTGTATTATGGGTACAATTATCCTTGGTTTATTGTATTGAATTTATTTGTACATTACTTTTGTTATCCTAGCTTTATTGTATTGTATTTGTTTGCAGTTTACTTTGAACTATTTAATTATGTAAGCATAATGCTATAATTTTATGTTGTCTTTCCTCAATTGGCAAAGTTCATATTATATTATCTTTGATTTTTGTATAGTTTGATTATTCGTTAGAATTGGTGATTATGGCTATTGGTAAGAGACTTTATGTATTAGAATTGTTGAATTGGGTATGGATTTGATGTGTTGATGTTGGAATGGTGGTATGTTGACCTAACCTCTTCTATGTTGTGTAGTATAGGTCTTGAATTATCATGTTTGGTATGGTTCACTTATGTTCGCGGTGCTTATGTGATATAATTGTGAAGAACATGTCCTTGTCGTCATAACTTTATGAATTATGATGCTATGCGTCTTGTCAGACCCAAACAGTACACCCCAGATGCGGCCGGCACCGTCGTCCTCCCAGAGGACTCAAACAAGTCTCTTAGCGTTTGTCGTAACATGTCATCAGTTAAAATATGTGAAAAATTAAAAACTTTTACATACATATGTGAAAATTACTTAAATTTCATACTTAAGATTCGTAATATCATACAATATTGTAACACCTTGTCTCACCTATATAAAACCATCTAAAGAGTGCAAATCTATATTTAGCCAATAAATAGTCAATATGCCATATATGCTTTAATACAAAAAAGAACATAAACGGAAAAATAATACTCATAATAACTAGTAATGTCTTCATAAGCTAGAATATAAAATATAGCATCCCCGAACATGAGGACCTACCAACACTTGGAGAAAGAGTTAGAAGCTTCTTCAATCGACCTTCTTAATCTTCATTTGCCAGACTCTACATTTGTAGTAATATAAAGTAATGGTTTTATTACTCCACATGTACTAAGTATGGGTATATGCACATAACATTTAAGGACATTCATGAAAAAGGATCATTTATCATCTCTTTATGAAAAACATGCTAAGTCATGAGAATGTCTTCAATGCACATAAAATAGAACATGTACAAGTTAAGAATTACCATCAATATAACATATGATCATAATCAAAGACATATTATCATAAAGTCATGTTATTATTTAATATTCAATAGATCATATAAAAAGAACGAACAAAACACTTACCAATGATCCCATCCATATCCAAACGTGTAGTGGTCATGTGAAGCCCCATACCCCGCACAACCGAGTAGATAAGATAGGAGACTATGAGTAAAGCTTTTCTTCATATAACCTATAACATGGTAGACATTATCTCATATCGTAATATAGAACATTAACATGTTCATCAATATAACCAACAATATATCATAGTAACAACATGCATCTTAATGATCATACCATTCATGTTAGCATATTACATAAGAAAAATCTCCTAGAACTTCCTATAGAGTAAATGATATGCTAAAATTACACTTCCCTAATCAAATTTAATTGGTCGTATCAAGTAAAGTATCCAACTATTATGTTGAGGTCGATCCCACGAGGAAAATGATTTAGACTTAAATTTAATGTACGATTACCTCTATTTAGTCAAGTCCTTTGTGAAAACTAATAATTAAAGTGAGGGGGGTTTTGAAACAAAAGTGTTGTAATTTTGTTAGATCAAAAAAGTAACAAGAGGGAATTATTAGTGATTATCAAGTTGTGAGAGAAACTAGGGTGTAAGTGTTCCCCATAAGTTCATAATGTTATAATCCTAGCTATAACAATTTTTTCCTAGTGTTTTGCAAGCAAAGTGATTAGTTATGTATCTCTATGTCCTTGTTCCGACATTTAGAGAATTTCACCCCGTACCTTGATCTTTCTACGTGTGTATAAGTTACTAAGCCTTACCTTTACTTCATAATAAACATTATATTCGATGTATGGCTTATTTATTACTTCGCACCAATCGAAATGAACCTATTAGATAGTATACACTAAATCTATGTCAATAATTCTTTTCCTATTAGGTACCCCCTTTTTCCGGCAAGTAGCAATAAGACGAGTTCTAACGCGTGCACTCGTTAAAAAGACCTCTAAATGAAAGAATTATTCATGCACGCAATAACCTATTAAAATTGTTATTTATCTAGGTTTATTTAGTTAACCACCCATGGTTCCCACAACCCTAGTTGTGGATTTAGCTACCCATTCTTAGAAGAACGCTATTCATAAATTGATAAATAATAAATCATGAACTTACTTTCACAAATTGGAAGAAAATCAAGAAATTCAACTTGAAATCACACAATTATCTTGAAATCAAATCAAGAAATTTGAATTAATTTCAAATAAAAATCTCCAAGAACAAAAGTATTAAATTAATAACAGAATCCAACCCCAAAAATGATGTTTTTCACCCTATTTATAATTATACAGTGTCCGAAATTAAAAGGAGTTAAAATAAGGAATGTTTGTCCAAAATGTGGCTTTAATCGACGACCCCCACAGATGATCCGTTAATCAAACAATGGACCATGAACTAACTTCGTCAGTCCACACTTAGCATTTTTTTCAACATTCACTTTGTATCTTCTATGATCTGATTGACGGACCAACAACACTTTCCATCGATACACCTACGGTCTGTTGATGCTTATCGTCGTTCCAGACTTAGCTTTTCTTCAACATTGTGTACTAGGACATTCTATGATCAGATCGATGATTTTTCTCAATGGTACATCGATCAGTCGATGGAACGTTAATCCTTTCGTAGCCCTACACTAAGTCAAAACTCCCCGAGTTGCTTTCAGATGCTTGAACCTTCAATCGATGATCACCACCTACTGTCGGTCGATGGGACAATGAGTCGTTGATGTCTTCGTGGGTCAATTAGCACTGATTATTCACAGCCTTCTGTACTTTAGTTGTGGAAAACTTTCCCGCAATAGAAAAATTAAAATACATTAAAATTACTACAAAAAAATCTCTATACACACCAATCTTAAGGAAAAAGCACAGAAAGTACCATCAAACCACGGTACATCAACACCCTCATCATAAATTCATTTTTTGTCCCAAGAGAAGCATTATAACTCAACACAAAACATTGCACACAAATATCCTCTTTTAAGCTTCTGCACTCACATGGCTATCAATTCCAACTTTTTGTGTTGCTTTAGTGCATGTTTCTTCTCTTAGGATTGATAGGATTACTCATGTGGATCATTCCATGACATAGACTCACCATGCACTGACACCTCTACTCTTTTGTCTCTCACCAAGGTATCAATTTTCCAATATTGCAACTAGTCCCCTCACTTCAAAGAAATCCTCTTTTTTCACATAGTGATTTTATTTTTGAGTACAATAAGCATTTTTCAACTCTCACGCTAAAAACAGATTCACAACTACTTGGTACTCATCGCTATAGCCTTGTCCTTATTTTTATAGTTTAAGTTCACCATATTAGACTCTAAGGATCACTATAGGACTTTGATGTCTTGTAACGTAGGCTCAGGGTTATGTATGGTACCTATGGATATATTTTGAGTGATATATTTCCCTCCTTGATATTACATACGAGAGTCCTACCTCTTTCATTATCTATTATGCCCTACTTTTCTTGTCAGCTTTGCCTTATTTTCTCATTTCTTTCTCTTTTGTGGAATTGACTCTTACATCTTTTTTTAACACTCTTGTTCCCATTTTTTATTTTTTTATATTCAATTGACAATTTTAACTGAGTCACTTGTCTTGTTCATAGTCGCTTTTCTTTTCCACATTACTCTTTTTTATACCCAATTTCGGGTCATCACTAAAAATAGCCACCCTCAACTTATTGATTTGCCATGAGTAAAGGTACACATTACCCAAGGGTGGGTCAGGGACAAGACGAGGTTAGTTTATGCATTATCCACCCTAAACTTATGCTTTTGTTCTAAGTTGATCTGCACATGTCCAAGGAAGGACTAGGGCCAATACATTATACCCATGGAAGTTGAGTTAGTGAAGAAAATAAAGGTCTATTATATGCTCAAACTATTTGGATGAAAAAGGGATAATAATTTCATTCACTTTAGGCTAGATGTTTGCTAAGTTGAACAAGGGCCTATGATCCTTTCCTAATTATCTAACACAGATTCCTTTTGCAGTACCAAACGAGAAAGTTCTACCTAGGTACCAACAGGGGAACAATCAAATCTCCTCCCACTCGCTTGACACCTCATTACACTATTACATTATCTGTCACCTTATTTGACTGTAAGAGTGAGGATCATGCAATGGGTGCATATCTATGTTATGATTAGAGACGACATTCAACATTCATTAAAACTATTCATGCAAGCACAATCTTAGAACGGGATATCATTCAAGTTTAGCAATCATGCTTGATTTTTCACTTTCATAATTTGTACAAGTTATGACAAATGTCGGTTCAACAGTAAAGTAATCAATCTCTTGGGGCAAAAGAACAAAAGCAATAAAACCACCAAGAAAAGATCGTGAGTTGAGATACTTAGACTTCACCGTAGCACTCAATTTCAATTTACCCTCACCCCCAACAAAAAACATCCAATTGTCCCCAATGCATAAGAAATATAATGATAGGGTGGTAGGTGAAAAAACCTGAGGCACATAGCTCTAAAGATCAACAACAAGGAAGGTACGGTTTCCCAAAACTCATACCTTCATTAGGAACACCATCAGTAGTGCCTACATCAGTATTTGCACCCTCAGTGGTGCTCCGCCCAACAACATCCACTCTTGAATTAGATTCCCGAGAAGCTAACTCGCGGCCCTCATCTGGCGGGACTCCTAATCAATAAATGAGGTTCTGCTCGAAGACTTATGATATGTCATCTCCTTATTCCTAGAACGTGCCTAAACTCCCTTGATGGTGAAGATGGAACGTTACCTCTTGGCACACACACATGGCTCAGGTGGCAGTATAGTGGGATAAGTGACTAATGCCACAAGCACTATGTCCTCCGCAAACTATAGAGGTGAGCTATGATGCTCGGGTCTCCCTTATCTAAAGTATACCCTCCACATCTTACTGCAGGCTCTCTACAACCTTCTAAAGAGTCATCAAATCAATGGTGCGGGCTGTGCATGCCAACACTCTCAGCTCATATGCATCGAGGCGCTAGTGAACACCCTGAATCGGTCGCTCCGCATTCAAAGCTACTCTCTTCTCAATCCGTTCCTTAGCCTTGTCTATAGATCTCTACATCCAAGGCTGGATGTGATGAAAAAAGGTGGCCATGTTAACTTCTGAACCCTAGCAATGAGGACAAGTGCTGCTTATGCTAGTGTAGATCGAGAGAAACTAGGTTCCCTACTAGTTCATGGGGGAAAAACCGTCAGGGTGGTATTAGTAGGCTTTGGAAATACATGATCAGCCCCTTGGGCTTTCTCTACCGTATCCACTATGTTCTCATTCAACGACTGCAAATCAACTGGAACCCTTCATTGTCGTGCTGCCACATTGGCCTTATCCCTAATGAGACCAATATCAACTGTCCCGGTATGAGCACGGAGGACATATTTGTGAAAAATAGGCACTCTAGTATCCCTGCACAGCTGAAAAATCTTACAGCAAAACGGGTATGTGGTAGAGGACTTAAAATACCTCTCATGGATGATGGAGATCAACAACCACACCAAATCTATCTCCAACCCAAATACGAGAGTTTCTACCAAGACCACACTACCCAAGTATGTATATTATCTACATCCGTAAGGGATAGGTGGTGGCGGACTAACAGCCAGAAGAACATGACTACCAAAGTGAGGTTGGCTTTATTCATAAGGCCTCTAGGGTCCAAGACCCAGTCTGCTCCCTTACAATCAAAGTAGAGCTGCTATGCAATTGACCTTGTGGTTGACTCTCTCACATCCCTACTACATTGAAAATTGCCACTCTTGACCATGTACCATCTATAGTTAAACTCTGTGGTGATGGAAAACCTTACTACATCAGTGGACCCACTATACAAGAAGCGGAGGATGGAAGGGAAAGAGATTTCCACCCAACAACCTCAAACTTGAACATCTATGAGTTAGGCGTGTTTGGAGGGGTTTTATCTCTTTTAAAAAATACATCAGAGACCCGCTACGTATTAAGTGTAGAACTCTTTCACAATTTCCTCACTATAGGAACCCAAACTCCTATCCATCCACTCGAGCTATTGGCGGGTAAACAGGACATGTACTGAAGGGACTTTGTGTAGGCACCCTGTAAGGACTCGCCGCTTGACTATAAACGTCTGAGTCATCACCCTCTTATCGTTCACCAACTTAGCATCCATATACCTTGTACTAGAAATTGACGCACCGTCGGTTGAGCTCATTAGCAATCTGTACAGGGACCTCATGCTGGGGTACCGGAGCAGACTCAGAACTATGGTCCTCATAATACAAGGCATGGTTGGCAATACTTCTAGGAGGGTGGATCCCTATGATCAAGAATCAGAGGCAGTGGCCTCAATCAACCCTAATGAGTGGGCCAAAATGAAACCGGAATCCTCCACGGATCCATATACTCTCTAAAACCCTCAGGCAGACCCAGATTGTGAGCTGGTCGGTGTGCGCTCCTCATCAGACTGGGAGGCAGTGACTACGTTGGAGGCCACCTTCTTGAGCATAATGGCTCTAGAAGCTGGTGTCGGGTTCTGGGTGCTAGGGGGCACATATTCAGTATCCCCGCTCATGACCGTACTCGCCAATTAGCGGACGGGATGGTGACACAGCCTTGGAACTCCCCCTTTGATAGACAGTGTCTTATTTTAGGGCATAAGTACCTGAAAAGGAAGTTGTTAGTCATAGTGTAATCAATCTACACAAGCAACATAATCAAGAAAGAACCTGGAAACACAAGACATAGGTCATTTCAGAATGGCAAAACCTGGGGACAGGCACTATCAACATTCATTGATAGTGTCCGTCGGTGGACACTTAGCACGTTGGAGAAGTTGACCATTCACAAACCTCTCAGTTTGAGATGATGGACATTCAGAACGGCCCGTCAATTAATTGACAAACTATAGTCCACTTCAATCTTCTGACATTTAGAATAAATAAAAAAATCAGGATTCAAAGTTTAGTAAGAAACGATGGAGGTGCAGAATGACCTGTCAATCAATTGATGCGCCCTAGTCCACTTCCATCGTTCCAAAGTTAAACAGATTCATATTGTAGCCATCGACGGACCCTATCGACGGTTTGTCGATCAACCGACAGTCCGTCCTTTTGGTAAGACCCTGTTTTTATGAAATTGATTTAACCCCACATATGAAAAATAATAAGCACATTACAAAGTTCATCCAACATGGATTAACAAGAATACCAATTCATCATCCTTAGGGCTTTGATTTTGCAAAATTTCGATCATGTATTTTACGAAACTATCAAGATCTAAGTTGGAAAAACAACAATTATATTACATTTACATAGAGTACAACCCGAACCCATTCAATTTTTATCAATCTAAAGGACATAGATTTCAATTTTAATAAGTTTAACATGAAATTTCATCCCTAACTCAAGACCCTAATTTGATATGCTCAAATTCACTTCCCTAAAGAAGTACAAACAATAGTATCATCAAAGGATCCCAATTATTAGGTTGGGGTCAATGCCACAAGGAAAATGATTTAGACATAATTTTAATGTAAGATTACCACTATTAAGTTAAATAATTTCCAAAAACTAATAATTAAAGGGGGGGGAGGGGTTGTTAAACGAAAGTGTTGTAATGTTGTCAAATCAAACTAGTAACAAGAGTGAATTAGTGTTTATCAAGTTGTGAGAGAAACTAGGGTGTAAGTTCTCCTCATAGGTTCATAACGCCATAATCCTAACTATAACAATTCTTTCCTAGTGTTTTTCATGCAAAGTGATAAGTTATGTATCTTTAAGTCCTTGGTCTGACATTTCGAGAATTTCACCCCATACCTTAGTCCCGCTACGTGTGTCTAAGTTACAAACTCTTACCTTAGTAGCCTATTATATATTATCCACTAAATCTATGTCAATAATTCTTTTCCTATTAACTACCCCCTTGATCCAACAAGTAGCAATATGGCAAGTTATAACGCGTGCACTCGTTAAAAATACTTTTAAAAGAATAAATAATTGATGCATGGAATACCTATTTGAGAATAGTTATATAGCTTTGTTTATTTTTTTAATTACCCATGGTTCCCACAACCCAATTTATTTACCCGTGCTTAGAAAAACATAATTCATAATTGATAAATAATAAATCATGAATTTACTCTGACAAATTCGAAGAAAATGCAGAAATTCAACTTGAAATCTCAAAATTTTCTTGAAAAATCAAATCCGGAAATTTCAATTAATTGCAAACACAAATATCCACACTTCACCATTTTAGGTCTAAGACAACACTAAATCTATAACGCTTATAAAGTGTTGCCTAAAATAATTTTTCGAACCCTATTAAAGTGTAGCCAAAGATTTTGACTTTTAGCTACACTAATATTAGCAACACTTTTAAAGTGTACTGTTTAATGGAATAACCTACACTTTATAAGTGTTTTTAAGTTAGCAACAACTATTTACTTAAATAACCACACTTTTAAAGTATATTATTTTCATAATTGTAAATACAACACATTTAAAATGTGGCCTTAGTGTTTTCACCAAAATTATACATTTCCTCTATAATTTTAACATTAAGATTTGATCTCCCTCCCATTTTTATTTGGCAAAAAAAACATTTAAGAAATATTAAAAATAATAAAACATAATAGAAATCATAACAACAACATTTCCTTAAAATTTAGATGAAGCTTCCATTTTCAGCTGAAGAACAACATTTGCAAGAATTAAAAAAGATGATAGAAGAACATAAGAAATTGATTTGTACTACAATTTTCATCACATTTCTGTCAAACTTGAGTTGAAGAACCATTTTCACCTGAAGAATCTAAGATCAGTGCGATTTCTCTGAAGATGAACTGAAGAAGACGATTTTCCTCTCAGAGATTCGTTGTTCAAGATTGGAGAGCTGAAGAAAACGATTTTCTTCAAATAATCTTGGGTAAACTATCGTTACATTGGATATCCTTTTGAAAATTAAAAGTAAATGTTTCACAAATCAACTTGCCACATGTATTAAAGCTTTAGGGTTGTTTGAATAGAGATTATTAGGTAAGAGATCTTATTTTAAAAAGTCTAAATTATAGCTTTAAGATTTTGATATTCTTGATTGTCAATAAAAAATTTAAGTTAGGGTTTTTATTCTGTTTTTTATAAGAACTTTATCGATTTTGTGATTTTCTTTTGTAGTTGTATTACGTATAGTTGGTCACATTATCTGTGACAAATTATTTTTTCCACTTTAATGTTGAATGAAGAAGCTTAAGCTAATTCACCTGTATCTGAAGAATGGCGTTGTAGCTAAGTCACCGTTCTTCAAAAAACTGGAGTGTTGAAGCTGGCGATACCTATGATATTTTCTCCCTATTATAGATTTTGTCAAATGTAAGTAGCTATTCTACATGAATTTTAAAAGGTTTTAATGACTGTTTTAATGTCACTGTTTTTTTAGTCTTCCTGAGTTCATGGTTGTGCTTGACTTAATTGTTTGTTGCTTTATTAACCACATTGATTTTGTCTTGTAGCTATTTGCTAGTAAAAATATTCTTTTTTCGACTACATGTTTTGAAGTTCCTAGAAGTCATTTTGATGTTTCTCTTGTGCATTTTAAAGTACACATCAGAAGCTTTAGGGCCCGTTTGGATGGGCTTAATAAAAGCAGCTTTAAAAAAGTACTTTTAAAAGTGCTGAAACTTATTTTTAAAATAAGCAGTTATGCGTTTGGATAAAAGTGCTGAAGTTTTTATGTCAAACGTGAAAAGGGATAAATGGAAGAAAGAAATGTTAGGGTTATATGGGTAATTTGGAGATTGAATAAAAATATTAAGCACAAAAAGATAAAAATGTGGTCAACTTAAAACAGCTTATAAGCTAAAAATAAAAAAGCACCCCTACCCCAGCTTTTAACTTTTGGCTTAAAATAAATTTTTTTTTAACTTAAAATAAGCTGTTTTGAGTATTGCCAAACAGCTAAATAAGTCAAAAACCAGCTTTTAAGTCAGTTTGACCAGCTTTTAAGCCGAGCCAAACAGGCTCTTAGTTTAATATTGCTTTGTTGTTTTGGGATCACCTCGTTGTATGAATTTGTTAAATTTGCTTTGTAGTTTTATTTACATTACACAGAAAACGAATCATATGACTTAGATATAGGAGATATAGGATATATTTTTCAAGTCTAGAAGGGGTGGAGAGGGAGCACTAATATGTGAGAATGTTTTGCAAGTGCTGGACTGTTATGCCTCGTATTTTTTTTTATACGTAGTGCGCATCGTGATCTAGAAGACGTAAAGAAATATTAGGCAAGGATGTTATTTCCAAATGTGATATTAAGTATGAGTTGGTTAATGTAAGTGCCATTAACTTTAAGTGAGGGATTAATTAGTGGCTAATTTAGATTGATTTAATCCAATGGGCCCCACCACTCAAGGCAAAAATTAAAAAGGGATCAGATTGTGGGCTGACCTTAGTGGACAGGTGTAGAGGGGGGCTGCCTCCACTTCATACTATTAAATGAGGTGGAGAAATCCACTCCATGCTATATAAAGTGGTGAAATGCATTGCTGCATATCATCTTCTTCTTCACCACTTGTCTTAGGCAGCCATGGAAATGGAGAAACCAACCCTGCAACTCTTGGCCAGCAGCTGCAAATAATTTGGTTAGTAATCTCCTTGTTTGGTGTGTTAATTCTTTAGAATACCCTTGTTAATTATCCATTAATTTTAAGAAGGGGGCGTGACCAGTAGCTTAGGAAGTTTGTTTTAGTTATTGAATGTGCTAAGTATGAATGGAAACCATAATCGGATTATTAGTGGTGTCATGTTGGTGCTTGGGCTGTTTATATGATTCTTTGGGTTATATGTGTTATTGGTATTGCTGTGGATAATTTGGATTGTTGTCGGATTGGGACGAAGTAAGGAAAATAGGGGAGGTGCTGCCGAATTTTCGTTAGATTATTAGCTAGCTTACAAGAAAGTAAAGCACGATGTTTATCTAATTGCGGCACGATTGTTGCTTGTTATAGATTAATAGCTTGAGCAGTAAATATTGGACGTGCGGCTCAATTATACGGTATGTAACGCTGTCCCTTCTTTCTTTGCTTGTCATGACTTTTAAAAAAAAGCGAATAACGGACAGATTTGATACTTACCTCTAAAGCGTCTAGGTGATGTATATTCTTGCTTCCACAATTATTCCTCTATATATCGGTTATGTCTAAGGCTATGATGATCTCTAATATCTATGGTAATGCTTCTTAGAGTCATTGAAAATTTTACCTTTCCATATCGTATTAAAGGTTCATAATCTTGATAAAACGTTAATCTTTGGTAATACTCCTTGTTGGTTCACGTTGATTGTTCTATTGAGTTATAAGAAATGATTTTAATTGCATATGGTTGCTCATAACATTCTGCTCGTGCATAGAGTCATTTATCATTTCACCGAGTCCCGGGCCGGGTAATGTTCGTGCGGAGTTTCTTGCATATGTCACCGAGTTCCTCACTAGAGGGCCGGGTATGTATATTATATATATGATTGGTGATGAGGATGGTTATGATGATGATGATGACGGAGATGACGTGATGATTATTTTGCCGAGCCCCTTACTAGGGAAGCTGGGCACCTTAAATGTTAAATATATGCATGATTTTCACTTAAAAAGTATATGTGTAGCGATATTTTGTTTCGACTTGCCACATTGGTATCCTGTCATCTTTACCTTATGCTTTACATACTCAGTACATTGTCCGTACTGACCCCCTTTCCTCGGGGGGCTGCGTTTCATGCCCGCAGGTGTAGACATGCAGTTCGGTGATCCTCCCGCCTAGGATATCTACTCTGCTGATTGGGAGAGCTCCACTGTTCCGGAGCCCAGTCATTTTGGTACATAACTTTTGTGTAGTCTTTTGCTCATCTATGGGTATGGCGGGGCCCTGTCCCGTCGAGTTTCACTAATGTACTCTTAGAGGTCTGTGGACATTATGTGGGTTGTATATATATGTTTTGGATAATGGTCTGGACATGGTTTGTTTGGGATGCCCGCTTGTACAGGGGCAGCCTTGTCGGCTGCGTACATCATTATGCTTTGAATAGTGGCGGCCTTGTCGGCTCGCGTATGCTGTTATGGTTGAATGGTTATGACTCCTTATGAGACAGGTCCTCTTATATATATATATGACGTTGGGGTTGGCTTGATTTGATTAAATTCCATATTGTCTTAGTTTCAGTTGGTCATACTTAGCAGGTTTGTATGTGGGTGTCCAAAACGGGCAATAATCACGGCCTATCGGGTTGGGTCGTGACAAAGAGTGGTATCAGAGCGGTTCTTCCTCGGAAGTGTCTACAGACCGTGTCTAGTAGAGTCTTGTTTATCGGTGTGTTGTGCACCACATCTATAAACAGGAAGCTACAGGACATTTAGGATGTCATTCTTTCTTCTTATTCTAGATCGTGCGATAGAGCTATATTAACAGGATAATCCCTCTCTAACGAATCCGTGTGTTTTCAGCTATGCCTCCAAAGAAAGCGACAGCCGCCCAGAAGGGAAAATCGGTAGCAGAAGGTACTAGTCAGACCCAGAGAGTTACTAGGGCCCGTGCCCAGTCTATGCCTGGTATTATGCTCCAGTCGGAGAGCTTTGCTACACCCCCACCGCCAGAAGAGCTTAGAGCAGCAGCAGCTCCAGTTCGGGGGACACCACCAGCCCATGAGGCCCCAACATCTGAACCTCCAGCTCCTCAGTCAGGGGCGGAGGATAGGGCCATGAGAGATGCGGTTCAATTGCTGACTAGATTAGTGGCAGATCAGGCTCGCAGGCATGGACTAGGAGTTGATCATGCGGATAGATCTGATAGCTTAAGGGCTCGTGACTTCTTAAGTTGTAATCCTCTAGAGTTCTTTGGGTCAAGGCCACAGGATGATCCGTAAGAGTTTATTCGTCAGATGCAGCGTACATTGAGGATAATCAAGGCTTCGGAGACCGAGTCTGTTGAGTTGGCTACCTATCGTTTGCGGGATGTAGCTATTAATTAGTATGAGTCTTGGGAGTTATCTAGGGGTGAGGGTGCCCCTCCAGCGGTATGGGATGAATTTGTGGAGGCTTTCCAGGGCCACTTCCTGGCTCCAGAGATGAAGCGAGCTAGAGTCGATAAATTCTTGCGTTTGAAGCAAAATGGCAGGAGCGTTCGAGAGTATAGCCTCGAGTTTGATTCATTGGCTAGGCATGCGCCTACTATTGTGGCTGATATGGCAGACAGGGTACATCGTTATGTGATGGGATTGGATCGTTATCTGATTGACGGTTGTATGGCAGTGACGCTTCAGCCAGGTATGGACATTGCTCGGGTGCAGGCATATGCACAGGGGGTAGAGGATCGGCACCGGGGACGTCAGCCAGATAGAGATTATAATAGAGGCCAACATAAGAGGGCTAGATCAGCAGGTTATCCTGACGAGTTTCAAAGCGGGCAGTCTCAGCAGCATGTTAGATTTTCTTCCCAGCCAGCACAGAGTGCACCCCCACGTTTCATGGGTAGGGGGTTCGATCGTATGGGATATTCGGAACCTGGTCAGAGCTCTAGGGCGTCAGGGTCACAGATGGGCAGGGGTTTGAGCCAGTCGAGGCCACCTTTGCCTCGGTGTTCTCGTTGTGGTAAGTCCCATCCTGGGGAATGTCGTTGGGCTACAGGTGCGTGTTTTTCTTGCGGCCGTCAGGGCCATACTATGAGGGAGTGTCTTCTTAGAGGTAGTGCAGGTGGTATGGCACAGCCTACAGGGTCCGTTGCTGGTTCATCTTCTTCTGTGGCTATGCGCCCTACGGGGCAGGGTATTCAGGCACCAGCAGGCCGTGGTAGAGGACGTGGTGGAGCTTCTAGTTCTAGCGGTCCCTCAAACTGTATATATGCTTTGACTAATAGGCAAGATCAAGAGGCGTCACCTAATGTGATCACAGGTATATTATCACTATTCTCCCGAAGTGTGTATGCATTGATAGACCCAGGTTCCACCTTATCATATATATCTCCCTTTGTTGCTAGTAGGATCGGAATAAAGTCTGAGTTAATAGAACCATTTGAGGTAGCTACACCTGTAGAAGATTTTGTCATAGCTACGCGAGTATATAGGAATTGTTCAGTAGCTATATATAGTCGTCATACCATAGCAGATCTAATAGAGTTAAATATGATTGAGTTTGATATTATCATGGGCATGGATTGGTTGGCTGCTTGTTATGCTAATGTTGATTGCAGAGAAAAGATAGTTCGATTTCAATTTCCAGGGGAACCGATTATAGAGTGGAAGGGAAGTACAGTATCGCCGAAAGGTAAGTTCATTTCATACCTCAAGGCCGGGAAGATGGTTAGAAAAGGCTATATTTACCATCTGATTCGGGTGTATGACATAAAGGCAGAGGCACCGACTCTTCAATCAGTCCCGGTAGTTAATGAATTTCCTGATGTATTCCCCGAGGAACTTCCAGGCCTTCCTCCAGAACGGGAGATAGAGTTTACTATAGATGTACTGCCAGATACCCAGCCTATATCTATACCTCCTTATAGAATGGCACCTGTTGAGTTGAAAGAATTGAAAGAGCAATTGAGGGATTTGCTAGAAAAGGGCTTCATCAGGCCTAGTACGTCACCTTGGGGAGCACCAGTACTGTTTGTGAGGAAGAAGGATGGGTCGTTGCGGATGTGCATTGATTATAGGCAGTTGAACAAAGTAACAATAAAGAACAGGTATCCCCTCCCAAGGATTGACGATCTATTTGACCAGTTGCAGGGTGCAAAGTGTTTTTCAAAGATAGACTTGCGGTCAGGTTATCATCAGGTGCGGGTAAGGGAGGCAGATATTCCAAAGACAGCATTTCGGACCCGATATGGGCATTATGAGTTTAGAGTGCTGTCTTTTGGGCTGACTAATGCTCCAGCGGTGTTCATGGATTTAATGAATCGAGTATTTAAACCATTCCTTGATATGTTTGTTATTGTATTTATAGACGATATTCTGGTCTATTCACGTTCAGAAGAGGAGCATGCAGATCATTTAAGGACGGTACTTAGGGTGCTTCAGCACCAGAAGTTGTATGCTAAATTTTCTAAGTGCGAGTTCTGGTTGACTTCAGTGGCATTCTTGGGGCATATTATTGGAGCTGATTGTATTCGGGTAGATACGCAGAAGATTGAGGCAGTAAAGACTTTGCCCAGACCTACGACACCTACTGAGGTACGCAGCTTTTTGGGGTTAGCAGGATATTACAGGAGATTCGTAGAAAAGTTTGCCTCAATTTCAGTGCCTTTGACAAGGCTAACTCAAAAGGCAGCCAAGTTCCAGTGGACAGATGCTTGTGAGCGAAGCTTCCAGCTATTGAAAGACAAATTGACTACAGCTCCAGTCCTAACTCTTCCAGAGGGACCAGACGGCTATGTTATTTATTGTGATGCTTCGGGTGTTGGGCTAGGATGTGTATTGATGCAGCATGGCAAAGTTATAGCCTATGCCTCCCGACAACTTAGGAAGCATGAAAAGAACTATCCTACTCACGATCTAGAGTTAGCGGTCATGGTTCATGCCTTGAAGATATGGAGACATTATTTATATGGTGTCCATGTGGACATCTATACAGATCATAAGAGTCTCCAATATATCTTTAAACAGAAGGAGCTGAACTTACGACAGAGGCGGTGGTTAGAGTTGCTAAAGGATTATGATGTTGATATTTTATATCATCCAGGGAAAGCGAATGTTGTAGCAGATGCTCTTAGCCGTAAGTCCATGGGTAGCTTGACAGATGTACAACCAGAAGGGAGGGATATGGTTCGGGAGATTCAGCGGCTATCCAGCCTTGGAGTCCGTCTAGCTAATTCGGAAGATAGTGGAGTTTCTATTCGGGAGGTTGCTGAGTCCTCAATCATAGATGAGGTAAAGAGACACCAATACAAGGACCCTATTCTGGCACAGTATAGAGATGTATCTCTTCAAAAGGAAAAGACCCCATTTAAGGTTACACCTGATGGAGTGTTATGATATGAAGGCAGATTGTGTGTACCCGATACTGGGGGGCTACGACGGCAAGTTATGGGAGAGGCACACTCTGCCCGTTATTCTATTAACCCAGGGTCAACAAAAATGTATCATGACCTCAAATGCTTATATTTGGTGGGATGGCATGAAAAGGGACATAGCAGAGTTTGTTGCTCAGTGCCCAAATTGTCAACAAGTCAAGATCGAACATCAAAAGCCTGGTGGATTATTACAGGAGATAGAGATCCCGACTTGGAAATGGGAGATGATTAATATGGACTTCATTACAGGCTTACCTCGCACTCAATGGAAGTATGACTCTATATGGGTTATTGTAGATAGGCTGACGAAATCGGCCCATTTTCTTCCAGTCAGGACTTACTTATTCGGCTGAAGATTATGCGAGGTTATATGTCAGGGAGATAGTGAGACTTCATGGGGTTCCCACGTCCATTATATCAGACAGAGGAGCTCAATTTACAGCCAACTTTTGGAGATCGTTTCAGAAGGGATTGGGGACACAGGTGAACCTTAGCACAGCATTTCACCCTCAGACTGATGGGCAGGCTGAGCGTACTATTCAGACACTAGAAGATATGTTGCGGGCCTGTATTATTGACTTCAAAGGCAGCTGGGATGACCACTTGCCGCTCATTGAGTTTGCCTATAATAATAGCTACCATTCTAGTATCAGATGGCACCGTACGAGGCCTTATATGGGAGGAAGTGCAGATCACCTATTGGTTGGTTTGATGTTGGCGAGACTAAGTTAATAGGCCCGGATGTGATTCAGCAAGCTGTTGAGAAGGTGAAGCTTATTCAAGAAAGATTATTAGCAGCCCAGAGTCGACAGAAGTCATATGCAGATAATCGGCGTCGAGATTTGGAGTTTCAGATTGGTGACTAGGTATTCCTGAAGGTATCACCCATGAGGGGTGTGATGAGATTCGACAGGAAGGGGAAGCTCAGTCCGAGATACATTGGGCCTTATCAGATTGTTCGTAGGATAGGCAAGGTTGCCTATGAGTTGGATCTACCATCTGATTTGGAGGCGGTACATCCAGTCTTCCATGTATCGATGCTATGTAAATGTATTGGTGATCCTTCTAGAGTATTCCCTGTAGATGATATTCAGGTAACAGAGGAGTTGTTATATGAGGAGAAACCCGTGGCTATACTTGATCGTCAGGTTAGAAGGTTACGTACTAAGGATGTGGCTTCCGTCAAAGTGTTGTGGCAAAATAACAATAGGGAGGAGATGACTTGGGAAGCGGAAGACGAAATGAAGAATAAGTATCCTTACTTGTTCCCCGTACCTGCAGGTAATTCAATTCCTAGCTTGACTATATTGATAGATAATGAGATTATGTAGCTGTGAGGCATTTGTAAGTTACGGAATGCAGGTTGATAGGTATAACTTTTAGAGAGACCTCGCTGGAATTTGTTTTTGCAAGACGCTAACTTAACATTCGAGGACGAATGTTCCTAAGGGGGGAAGGATGTTATGCCTCGTATTTTTTTTATACGTAGTGCGAATCGTGATCTAGAAGACGTAAAGAAATATTAGGCAAGGATGTTATTTCCAAATGTGATATTAAGTATGAGTTGGTTAATGTAAGTGCCATTAACTTTAAGTGAGGGATTAATTAGTGGCTAATTTGGATTGATTTAATCTAATGGGCCCCACCACTCAAGGCAAAAATTAAAAAGGGATCAGATTGTGGGCTGACCTTAGTGGACAGGTGTAGAGGGGGGCTGCCTCCACTTCATACTATTAAATGAGGTGGAGAAATCCACTCCATGCTATATAAAGTGGTGAAATGCATTGCTGCATATCATCTTCTTCTTCACCACTTGTCTTAGGCAGCCATGGAAATGGAGAAACCAACCCTGCAACTGTTGGCCAGCAGCTGCAAATAATTTGGTTAGTAATCTCCTTGTTTGGTGTGTTAATTCTTTAGAATACCCTTGTTAATTATCCATTAATTTTAAGAAGGGGGCGTGACCAGTAGCTTAGGAAGTTTGTTTTAGTTATTGAATGTGCTAAGTATGAATGGAAATCATAATCGGATTATTAGTGGTGTCATGTTGGTGCTTGGGCTGTTTATATGATTCTTTGGGTTATATGTGTTATTGGTATTGCTGTGGATAATTTGGATTGTTGTCGGATTGGGACGAAGTAAGGAAAATAGGGGAGGTGCTGCCGAATTTTTGTTAGATTATTAGCTAGCTTACAAGAAAGTAAAGCACGATGTTTATCTAATTGCGGCACGATTGTTGCTTGTTATAGATTAATAGCTTGAGCAGTAAATATTGGACGTGCGGCTCAATTATACGGTATGTAACGCTGTCCCTTCTTTCTTTGCTTGGCATGACTTTTAAAAATAAGCGAATAACGGACAGATTTGATACTTACCTCTAAAGCGTCTAGGTGATGTATATTCTTGCTTCCACAATTATTCCTCTATATATCGGTTATGTCTAAGGCTATGATGATCTCTAATATCTATGGTAATGCTTCTTAGAGTCATTGAAATTTTACCTTTCCATATCGTATTAAAGGTTCATAATCTTGATAAAACATTAATCTTTGGTAATACTCCTTGTTGGTTCACGTTGATTGTTCTATTGAGTTATAAGAAATGATTTTAATTGCATATGGTTGCTCATAACATTCTGCTCGTGCATAGAGTCATTTATCATTTCACCGAGTCCCGGGCCGGATAATGTTCGTGCGGAGTTTCTTGCATATGTCACCGAGTTCCTCACTAGAGGGCCGGGTATGTATATTATATATATGATTGGTGATGAGGATGGTTATGATGATGATGATGACGGAGATGACGTGATGATTATTTTGCCGAGCCCCTTACTAGGGAAGCTGGACACCTTAAATGTTAAATATATGCATGATTTTCACTTAAAAAGTATATGTGTAGCGATATTTTGTTTCGACTTGCCACATTGGTATCCTGTCATCTTTACCTTATGCTTTACATACTCAGTACATTGTCCGTACTGACCCCCCTTTCCTCGGGGGGCTGCGTTTCATGCCCGCAGGTGTAGACGCGCAGTTCGGTGATCCTCCCGCCTAGGATATCTACTCTGCTGATTGGGAGAGCTCCACTGTTCCGGAGCCCAGTCGTTTTGGTACATAACTTTTGTGTAGTCTTTTGCTCATCTATGGGTATGGCGGGGCCCTGTCCCGTCGAGTTTCACTAATATACTCTTAGAGGTCTGTGGACATTATGTGGGTTGTATATATATGTTTTGGATAATGGTCTGGACATGGTTTGTTTGGGATGTCCGCTTATACAGGGGCAGCCTTGTCGGCTGCGTACATCATTATGCTTTGAATAGTGGCGGCCTTGTCGGCTCGCGTATGCTGTTATGGTTGAATGGTTATGACTCCTTATGAGACAGGTCCTCTTATATATATATATGACGTTGGGGTTGGCTTGATTTGATTAAATTCCATATTGTCTTAGTTTCAGTTGGTCATACTTAGCAGGTTTGTATGTGGGTGTCCAAAACGGGCACTAATCACGGCCTATCGGGTTGGGTCGTGACATGGACATTACAGTTATGGCAAATAGGGAATTTCTTCCTATAAAAGGATCTATTAGCAAAATAATAGTAATAGACTTTAACTTGTGTGAATGGACAATTCATAATTTCTTATTTTTTACAATAACAAGTAACTTAGTATGACAAGTTTGATAGGTGACATTAAAAATACGTTTTATTACCTTCTATAGCTTGTAAAACTACAGTAATAGCGTAACATGCTTTAATTGTTGATGTATATACCTTAAATCGTTAGTAATACAATTATTTCTACGTCTTTAATTGTTTTAACTATTTTTCTACTTTCAACTTGAGTATTATTTTTTCTTTATTTTCTGCTAACTTTTACTAGCAGTAACATAATAGAAGTAGACGATTTGTTTTTATAGTATAGACAACCTATTGAGTTTTGGATATTTTTGAAAGTAACGCTTGCTTCATCTATGTTTTTGAAGAATAAGGAGAAGTCACTATAAACAAAATCGAGAGAAAGTTCTGTATGATGCAAGAGTCTGTCCTATTTGATAAGCTAAATGCAAAAGATGAGAAAATAGGTTGTAACTTTCTAACATCATTACATGTCCAATTCTTGCACATAAAGTAGACATAAGTAGAACTGCAAAGATAATCTCTGGTCAAGTGTTATAAGAATTGCTATGGATGATACTAAAGTTTGTTTCTATGTCTGTCCTCCTGATGAAGTTAACAACTTCATTATCATCCTTTTCTTCACTGAATTTATATTTCTCCTTCCTACCAATTTCAATGGTTCTGTCATGCACCTCAAAAGTGGGCTTTCTTGTGAGCTTCAGGGAGAGGAGACCTATGGTGGTATCCACCAATACTTTTTCTTTGTGACTTCTGTTGACCGGTTGCCTTTCCCTTTAGTCTATGTCAAAATGTGGATATTCAAGTTAGTAGTGAACACGAAAAAGCCTACTGAAGAGATTAAAATACATTTATTCTTTTCTATTTTTTGAAGAATAACCATGTTGTAATTTGTAGCTTCGAAGTTTTAAACATGTGACCATATTTGTGAGACAAGACTCTATTCATCTTCGTGATGAAACTAAAAAATAAAAGTTTTAACATATAAGAATCAGCATCAAGAAACAATATTGCTCTTTTTTTTACATTCCTAATCGTAGAGAACCTCTTGACTTTTTAACTATGTTTATCAGACTCTCCAAATATGATGTCACACCCATGTCAGATCCTCCACAAATAAACTACTTTTCAACAATTTCACATGCACTCGACAATATTTTTGAAGAGTTCTAGAAACATA
Source organism: Solanum lycopersicum (assembly GCF_036512215.1). Classification (NCBI taxonomy): domain Eukaryota; kingdom Viridiplantae; phylum Streptophyta; class Magnoliopsida; order Solanales; family Solanaceae; genus Solanum; species Solanum lycopersicum. Next base: position 15,320,376 of record NC_090803.1, on the reverse strand, counting down.
GCTTTGATATTTAAAACATAACATTGCAAATATACGTTCGTACTGATATTATTATTCTGTGTTTTTGGTGTCCTAAGAACTCATACTTTTTACCCCTTTGATAGAAGGAAAACATCTCACTAATATATAATGTTAATTTTCCTTAATGAGAGATATTAGCTGCTAAGACACTATTATATCTATGTGGAAAAGAAAAGGTCGTGTAAATAATGTCAGATTTGTCAAACTATAGTTTGAATTTCACTAGCTAAGCCTACTCTGTCTGAAAAAGTGAACTAAAAATCATCTTTTAAGACAATGCATATTTTGGTATCTCTTATTGTTCTTTTCCTCTTTAATCTGAATTTGTCCTTCATACATAAAGCTTACACTTCTTCTCCTCAGATGTTTCAATTCTTCTAGCCAAGGACTTATATTAAAATGAGAAATTTGGGGCTGTTCTTTATCATTTTCCAAAGAGTCGTTCTCGGATCAGTGAAAGCTCTTTCTTATTTAACAAACTCCTCCAAAAAAAAATTAAAAACATCATCATGGACCTCTACTCTTAGACCTAGTGTTGAGTATACTAGAACTACCATACATGCTTGTGGTTGGTATTCTTGTCCTCTGTCTCACATTCTTTCTACCCCTATGTGAGAGTCCTTGCTTATCTTTAACTTCTTGTACTTCCTCATGATTTTCTTGTTGAATAATGAATAAAAAATTTGTAATTAGATGATTCACGCTATGTTACTTACCTAGTACTTATTTGGTATCTGTTTTATGGTTTGTAGGTTGATCCACACTTATCTTACTTACGACTTGTACTACTTCAATGAATCTGATGAATTGATTGAAAAAACATAGAGAAAGATCACTTGAAAAGTGTAGTATGTGATAATGAGATAATCATCTAATTTTTGTATATTGAGGTCATTTTATTCATCATGTCTTTGTATGCAAACATTAATATATCATCATCCTTATGTAATTAAAACTTAGCCAACAACTGACAAGTTATAATTCAAGACATTCCAATTCAACATCATACCAAACCTTAGCAATCTTATCAGAAAGTATACTTCAATACAACTTCATCACTAAAAACAAGTAATCATAATTGAAGTAAAGATTTCAAATCATGACTTACCCCATTCTCCTTCACAAACTATATCAAGGTTTTACCATCAACCATCCTATTCAACCCAATAGTGGGTGTAATATCATCACACAATAGTAATTAACACAACAATGAAGTCAAATGCATCATTTTTATCCCAATTCAATTCATAACCTGGGGTTAAGGGGGAATAGGGTTCATTATGAATTCTTCAAGAAATATATCAAACCTCAACAATACTTTACCCTAAGAAGTCCATTAATGAATTAGAATAGATAAAAAAAAGTCTTATCATCAATACATTCTTCAATCCACATCGATTCATTAGAAAGATCCAAGATTGGGGAATTTTGGCAAAGGACATGATGTACATGAATTTCCATCAATTAACAAACAATATACACTTAAAGACTTGTATGCAATCACAATTAATCAAAATGAACCATCAATTTGAAGTTTAGAAGTAAACCCCTTTAGAATAGAAAAACCCTTGGAATTGGATATTTTAGAAATCAACCTTGAGAGGGCCTCTTGGGGAAAGAAATTGCAAGAGTGAAGAACACATACCTTAATGAAGATTAATAAAAAAAATTGAAGTGAAATCCTACTGAAATTGGTCTTCTTCTTCAAGCTTTTGTTATTCCTTCAACGGTGGTTGAATATAGAGAGAAAGTAGAGATAAATGAGAGTTTTTGGGTTTCGTTTTTAGGATTTGATTTGAGTGAGTGAATTTGAGAAAAAAGTGATTTAAAATCAATATATAAACCTCCAATGAAATACCCAAAAGACCCCTCACTTAATTTGACCCTTTCATGAAGTCAAACTAGAATTCTATTTTTCAGATTTTTGTCACGAAACAAGTCTGTGACGCGGAGTCGCTACCTCAAGATTTTTTAAATTATTTTTTGAGACAGTGGAGTCCGCGACCTGCCCGTGACGCTTACTTGATCTTTGATCTATGGCCACTCAAGTCCTCAAAGCGAACTTGTTTCTGGTAAGTGTGACTTAGTTGCTGTCTTAGCAGCTTTGCCAAGCCAAGTTTAGGGACCTTTCGTGTACGCCTAGGGAGACTCTTGGGGGGTCATACCTAAACGTTTCCACCCTATATATATGTTTTTACCTATTAAATTCATTTTAAAACTTTTATTCCTCATACAACTCCTCTACACCTACTCGAAAACTAAGGACCTTTTACTAGTTATATTCGACTAGCTTACGGACGTCATGGACGTTTCTTAATGTCTTGACTCCACAACATCCTAGATGGTTTGTTAAAATTATTTTAGTCTTTTAAGAAGTGTTTTAAGGTTTATTTCATCATGTGACGATCTATCTTAGGTCATGGACTTTCGGAGTGTTACATTAACCCCCCCCCCTTAGGAACATTCGTTCCCGAATGACACTAAAATCTTTTGGAAGGGAGGGATAGAATCAAGACAACCCAACCAGCAACATGTACATCATGAGTTATAGGTCATAGGAGTAACTCACAACTCCATTCAACAGACAATCATGAGATTTATACAAGTAACTCAAAACATCAATCTTTACACGTAAGAGCTCTAAATCAATATCATGAGGAATTTCCATATCACAAGAACATGAGCTCAATATATCATTTAAGAGTCAATTATGCCAAAACTCCTTATCAACGTATTAGCATGCTCAATAACATTCCTTGAAGGCAACAACATACCAAATACACAAATAAGTGAAAATCAAGAAAAAAACATTTTTGTATGAAACTTATTTTTAGCAAATTTATCATGGATATGCATATCTTTGCAAAAAAAGTCAAATTCAATTTTTTTCATTATTTTCATTATTATAGGAATAACTAACCTTAATTAACAAAAAGATGAGGATAACGGGACTTCATGTCGGCCTCGGCCTACCATGTTGCTCCCTCAACTAAGTTGTTTCTCCAGAAAACTCTTACGGAGGTCACCTCTTTGTTCCTCAACCTCTTCACTTGACGATCAAGGATTTCCACCGAAACCTCCTCATAGGAGAGGTTCTCTATCACACCAAGATATTCGATAGGAAGAATGGACTCAGGGTTAGCAATGCACTTCTTAAGCATGTATACATGGAAACCAGATGAACCAACAATAGTTCAGTAGGTGATATCAACTCGTATGCAACCTTTCAAACCCTTTGCAAATTTCAATAGGACCCACATAATGAGGACTTAACTTAACCTTCTTGTCAAATCTAACCACCCCTTAATGGAGGAAATTTTTAAATACATCTTATCCCCTTCTTCAAATTCTAAGTTCTTCCTCCCATGATCATCATAAGACTTTTGCCCACTATAGGCTGTTTGCAAATTGTTCCTTATTATATGAATTTCTATAAGGTCATATAGATCAACTTGGGACCAAGAAGTAAAGAATCGCCAGTCTCAAATCATCCAATAGGAGATCTAAACCTCCTACCATAAAAACCTTCAAAAGAATCCATAAATATAGATTAATGGAAACTATTATTATATGATAACTCCACCAAAGGGAAGTACTCATCCCAATTTCCCTTGAAGTCAATGATACATACTCTAACCATATCTTCAAGAGTTTGAATGGTACATTCCGCTTGACTATCTGTTTGGGGATGAAAAGCAGTGTTTAACTTCACTTGAGTACCCAAACCTCTTTAAATAACCTCCAAAACCTTGATGTGAATGAGCACCCCTATCCAATATTATGGACAAAGGAACCCCATGAAGACTCACTATCTTGTCAATATAGATTCTTACATAATCTTTTGCCAAATAAGTGGAATAAGCTGGAATAAAATAAGAGGACTTTGTCAATCTATCTACGACATATAGAATCATATTGCCTTCTAGTCCGAGGCAATCCAACAACGAAATCCATGTTAATATCTTCACACTAAAAAGTGGGAACTTGGATTTTCTTGTATTAAACCACTTGGATTTTGGTGCTCAGCTTTCACTTGTTGTAAATTTGAACACTTTGCAATAAATTCTGCAATGTCCCTTTTTATACCATCCCACTAAAACACTTATGTAAGATCATGGTGCATCGTAGTATAACCGCGATGAATAGGGTAACAGGCTCCATGAGCTTCTTCAAAGATATGAATTCTCAAATCATAAATATTAGACACAAACAATCTCCTTTGGTAACTAAGAACACCATTACCGCCTTGGGAGAATGACTCGTTTATCTTTCCCAGAACCGATTCTTTCAACTCCATCAATAATGGATTAAGGTGTTGCTTATACGTCACCTCAACCACTATCGATGACTGAGAGTTATGATGTACCACACCACCACCATTAGGATAATCTTAAATTTAACCCCTAAACGAGCCAACGTATTGAAGACTTTAATGGTACGTATACACATCAACATGAACCCGATAAAGATAATGCCTCCATATTTTGAATGCAAATACCACGACCACTAACTAAAGAACCTGATTTGGATAATTCTTTTCATGAATCTTAAGTTTCCTAGAAGCATAGGCTATAAATTTTCCATGTTGCATAAGAACACACCCCAATCCAACTCGAGATACATCACAATATACAAAGAAGCCCTTAGTACCCTACGATAAGATCAACAATCGGAGCGAAGATAAGCCTATCCTTCAACACTTTGAAGCTTCTCTCACATGCTTCTAATGACTATTTTGCACTCTTTTTAGTCAAGGTTGTCAAAGGGGAAGCAATGAGTGCATATCCATCGACAAGCCTTATATAATAACCGTCTAGGCCTAAGAAACTCCTAATATCTGTAGGAGCCAAATGTCTAGGCCAATTTTTCACTGCTTTGGTGTTCGTTAGATAAACCTCAACTCCCTTAATAGGGATTATATGACCAAGAAACTCTACCGACCTCAACGAAAATTCACCTTTGCTATACTTGGCAAAAAATTGATGCTCCTTAAGAACTTGCAAAACAACCTTCAAATGTGTAACACTCAGAAAGTCTATTATCTTAACTAGAGACTCACATGTTGATATATGGTTAGTAACACTGTCATAAGTTCTAAAATAATGTTAATAAAAAATTTAGAATGTTCTAGAGAAATACATCAAGAAACATCCATGACGTCTAGAAGCTAGTCTAGTTGAACTAGTGATACGTTCTTATGTTTCAGAAAGGTTAAGGACGAGTATATGAGGAATAAAACTAGTAAAATTACATTAAATAGGTAAAACCATGTATATACATTTATTAAGTGAGGTAATACCCCCCAAGGGTTGCCCTGGGGGTCCACAAAGGACCCCGAATTTGGCAAAGCAAGATGCCTAAGGCAGCAGGAAATTACACATAGGGGGAGTGAGTCCGCGTCGCAGACTTTGAAGAATTTTGGGAAAAACTCAAGTCTGCATCATGGAAGGTAGCAGAATTCACTGTCTTGAAAATTAATTTAGAAAATCATGCAGGAACAGCTCCGCATTGCGGACTTGTTCCCCGACGAAAAGTTGAAATTTTGAATTAAAGTTTGACTTCATTAAAAGGTCAATTTAAGTGAAGGGTCTTTTTGGTATTTCATGGGTATCCTATATATTGATTTTAGATCAGTTTCCCACAAATTTTTACCCACACAAATCAAAACCCAAAAGGTCTCACCTCACTATAGTTTCTCTCTCTCTATTCATCCTTCTTTGAAGGAAGAAGAAAGCTTGAAGAAGTGATTAATTTCTCTAGGATTTCGCTTCAATTTCATGTATTAATCTTCATTAAGGTATGAGTTCTTCATTCTTGGATTTCCCTTTCCCAAGAGGTCCTCTCAAAGTTGATTTCTAACACAAAATTCCAAGGGGTTTTCTATTCTAATCTTCAAATTAATGGTTGATTATGATTAATTGTGATTTTCTATGACAAATTGAGTGTAGAATTTTGGTTAATTGATTTTAATTGATGGAATTTTATGTGGATCATGTCCTTTAATTGATTTTAATTGATGGAATTTCAAGTGGATCTTGTCCTTTCTCAAGATGCCCCAAATCTTGGATCTTGCTTATGAATTGATGGGAATTGATCAATGTATCAATTGTTAGACTTGTTTTATCTAATTTTAATTCATTCATGTACTTCCCAGGGTAATGTATTGTTGGGATCGGATGTAGTTTTTAAATAATTCATGATGAACCCTATTCCCCTTAACCATATGTTATGAATTGAAGTTAACTGGGAAAGGGATGATGCAATTGACTTCATTATTGTGTTAATTACTATTGTGTGATGATATTACATCCATTATTGGGTTGAATTGGATGGTTGATAGTAAAACCTTTATGATGGCTTGTGAAGGAGATTGGGGTGCGTCTTGTGATCTCAATCCTTTACTTTAATTATGAATAATTGTTTTAATTGATGAGGTTGTATTGAAGTATACCTTATAATAAGATTGCTTAGGGCTGGTATGATGTTAAATTGAAATGTCTTGATCTATGTCCTCTGAGTTTCTTGATAAGATGTAGTGACATAAGAATAGTGATGATATACATATGTGCCTTATCATAATGTGATTATGTAAATGTGTTAACCTCACATGTGTGAATTGAAATGAAAGGAGAATACTCATGCAATTCCTATTGAGCAATCATGATTGTAATATAAGGGATAGATCCTATGACCTAAATTAAGCTTTGACGATCAATAAAGGCGTAAAGAAATTTCAAAAGGGACTCAATCTTAGCACTGAGTGAACTTGTTTATGAGGGGTGAGGCCTTCCCAAGGAGGGAAGGTAGGGTTCACCATGGTTATCACGGGATGGATAGCCTCATAGTCCAAAACGGGCATAGAGTGATGTTTACAGCATAGCCCCCAAGCTACATAAACTATGTTTCCACCATAGGAATACTATCTAGTGGATCCACTTAGATGCTATGTTTATGTTTGGTTCTACTTTGGCAGGTAGACCACCTTCCTTTGGAGTAAGGTTTTACAACACCGGATTCCACACTTATCTCTTGCGGTCTATGTCGGTTAAGGCAAGTATTCCCAAAAGTAAAATGAATTAATGGAGTAAACACTAACTAGGGTTACATAAGAGGTTTGACTGAGCCTAGGTAGGGGTACAGACTCTACTTATGCCCTGAACTAGTTTACCTTGAGGGAAGCCTTAGGAGGTCGTTCTTATGTCCTTATGATCATATAATGTGACTATATGTATGTGTTGACTTTACATGTTATTGATTCTACATTATGTTAGTTTCACTTATGAAGATATTGTTGGTCTATATTGCTAATATATAAGGAGGATTACTCTAGATGCCATGTTATGTGAAGTTAGACATTGCTTGTTCTCCTTTGTTTTGTGTACTTGGTTAAATAGGGTTATGGGGATTTACTTAGTCATTGCAATTGTAGGCTAAATGATGGTTTTTGGGTAAGGGTCTTGATTATATTATGATGTTATGAACTCTTATATACGTTGAGTTGACTATACTTGAAAATGTTTGTCTTGTATTGCATATGGCTTTGACTTAAGAGTTATGTATTCAATGATTTATAAGGGGTTTTGTATGTGCATGAGTCTTTTAAAAGTAAATTAGCATGTTGGAACAGATGTGCTCTTTAGAATTATTTCTATACACACAATCACAAATACATCAAGATAGTTTCAGAACACCTATTTATGAGATCGATAAATCCCACTGGGGCATTAGTCAATCCAAAAGACATGACTAGGAACTCAAAATGACCATATCTAGTTCAAAAAGCCGTCTTGGGAATATCTTTGCCTCTCACCCTAAGTTGGTGATATCCTGATCTCAAGTCGATCTGTGGAAAGTAACTTGCACCTTGGATTTGGTCAAGTAAATCATCAATCGAGGGAGAGCATACTTGTTCTTGATTGTGACTTTATTGAGTTTACGGTAATCGATACACATAGTAAGGGACTCATCCTTCTTCTTTACAAACAATATTAGAGCACCCCATGGAAAAATACTAGGGCGAATGAAATCCTTGTCTAGTAAAATTTGAGGTTGAGCCTTCAACTCTTTTAGTTCGTTCGGAGCCATCCAATAAGGAGTATTTGAAATGGGGTTTATATCAGGTAATAAGTCTATACAAAAATAATTTTTTCGCTCGGGAGGAATACCGGGAATATTATTAGGAAAGACCTCTAGAAATTCCCTTACTACGGAGACCGACTCAATGGCAGGAATTTAGGAGTCTAAATCTTTGTGTCTTACAATATTGTATAAACACCCTTTAGAGATAATCTTACAAGCTTTTAAAAACAAAATGATACAACCTCTAGGGATAGGATTTGCCCCTCCCACTCTAAGATGGGTTCATTAGGAAAGCTAAACTTCACAACCATAGTTCTACAGTCTCTGGAAGACAAACAAGCATGTAATCAGTCCATTCTCAAAACGACTTCAAAATCAACCATATAAAGATCTATTAATTCCGCATGGGTAACTCTATAGGGCAATATTATAGGGAAATTTCTATGTACTTTCTCAGAACCAACTGACTCATCCACGGGGTAAACTCCATAAAAGGTTCATTCAAGATGTCAAGAAATATGTCAAACTTTTTAGCTACTAAATGAGTAACGAATGAAAAGGTAGCAGCAGAATCAAGTAAAACATATATAACAGTAGAGAAAACATTCAACATACTAGTCAGTGCATTGGGCGAAGTCTCTTTCTCACCCCTACAGAGGAGAGCATACAAGATATTCTTCTTTAGAGGATCCACATAGAACCACTTGCTTGAGATTGCCCACATCCTTTGTTTTTGACCCTTTAAATTTGGGAAAAAATTCACCCCTTGGACAATCTTACAACAACTAAAGCAATTATTTGTCCTAGTGAGGCAATCACCATAATGTGTCTTGCCACACTCTTCATAAGTTGGATTCTTGTTTGGTGAATTAGTACCCCTCCTTTTTTAGGCTTAGGGTTAGACACCCAATCATCATGAGGCTTGGGGAACTTGGAATGAGCTTGATTAGAAAACCTCATTTTGAACCTAGGCTTGTCTTTGATATCAAGCGTACCATTTGAAGAACCACCATCAAATGACTTTTCCCTATTGGAATCTCTACTCTTCCTATTAACCCTTGTATCATCCACTTGTTGAGCGTGAAGCATGAGATGAGAAGTATTCATATTATAATCTAGCATAGCCAAATAACGTTCTTCTTTCAAGTCATGAGACACTCCCATCACAAAGAGGCTCATCTCATCCCTCAAGTCGGAAACTGAAGAAGGAGCATACTTTGGCAACTTAGTAAATTTCAAAGAGTAGTCAAGTACACTCATACCTCCTTGAAGAAGGTTTATCAATTCTTCCACATTAGCTTCCCTTTTCTCCCTTTGAAAGAACCTATCAAGAAAAGCCTTCTTGAAAATCTCCCATGTCACCGGACAACCCCTCAAAGGAATATTGTTTCTACATTAGACGTTCCATCTTTGGGCCACGTCCTTGGGTTGGTTGGTGGATAACTCAGACTTTTCAGTAGTATTAAACCCCATATCATAAAGGATTTTGTAGGCTTCATCTATGAATTCTTAGTGTCTTCCTCCATTTTGGACCCATAAAAAGTAAGGGGATTCATCCTTGTGAAATCCCTCAAGTGGGAGGCCATGGTTCTAACATGATGGTTTCTTTGGGATACCACCTCCCGGTTAGCTTGGGCTGTAATGTGTCGAGCTTGAGTAGTGATGGCTTGTGCTTGAGTAGCAATGACTTGGGACATTTTGATAAAGGATGCGCTTATATCCCTGTCCATTATGTCCGGAGGATTGGCCGGAGCTTGATCATCGTGAGCAACTTCTTCAAAAGGAGGATCTTGATTTCCACAGGTTGGAACTCCTGCACTAAAAATATCTTCATCAAGTCTTCGTGTGGCTTTCCTTCGAGTATTCATACCAATAAACACAATACAAGGTTTAGGTGAAAGCACACATAAAGTAGGATCTAGAGGCACGATATTGGATTTTAGGAAGACGAGAATTTCCTAAGCATTATATAGCTTCTCACTCATAAGTGTGGCGCGCTTCACAATTATGAATAAGAACCTACATAGACGTAGTTTAATGAGACATAATCCTAAAGATATTAAACCTCAGGCTCTAATACCATGTTTGTCACATCCACGGAGCACCCCCTAGAAGTAACCTTTGTCGTCGTCCTCAAAGAGGACTAAGACTAACCTCTTAGCATTCGTCATTACATTTCACAAGTTCAAATATGGAAAATTTAAAACATTTTAATTACTTATACATTGAGGTTTACATATACTTATTGCATTTAGATAATATATATTTTAAGAGTTCACGTAGATTCCTCGCAATAGGAAACACTACATAAGCATGTATTTTTATTTCAAATACATAGTATAGGAACATAATCTCATAGCAAGTCTATAATATGTCTCATATTAGAACCATCTAAAACGAATACAACAATTGGGCTTAATCCATACTTCATTACAACAAAGAGCCTCATATCGGCTTATATAACAAGCGTCTACAAATAAAAAAGAAAGAAATAGAAGTCAGATAAATAGAGCAACATCAATATCTTGATTATGGGATCATCCTTGGAAAGTGAGGACCTACTGAACACTTGGGGAATATCCAAGTAGTCTTCAAAGGCCTTATATACGCTCAATGGCTGGACCCTACATTTTGTAGTATACATAAAACATAGGTTAGTACACACTTGTATTAAATATGAGTATATGGACATAAAATAATTGAAATCTTTCTAAAAAGGACATTTTTTATAAACATTCTAATTTACTTTGAAGAGCCTCATTTAAATCCAAGAACCCATATAAATCAATGAATATATAACTCTTAAGTCAAATCCATATGCAACACAAGAAAAACATCATCAAGTATATTCCAGTCAATATATATAAGAGTTAATAAATCATAATATCATCAAGACCCTTACCCATAACCCATCATTTAACCTAGAAGTGCAATGACGAAGTAAAGTTCCATAACCCTACTGAATCAAGTAAACCAAATAAAGGACTATAAGCAATGCCTAACTTCACATAACATGGCATAAAGAGTAATCCTTCTCATACTTTAAAATATAGACCAACAACATGTTCATAAGTGAAACTAACATAATATAGAATCGATAACATGTAAAGTAAACATATACATAATTGTCACTTTATAAGAGCATAAGAACATAAGAACTACCTCCTAAGGCTTCCTTCAAGGTAAACTAGTGCAAGGAACAGGTAGAGTCCCATACCCCTAACTAGGCTAAGTCAAACCTATTAAGTCACCCTAGTTAGTGCTTAGTCCATACATGATTTTACTTTCAGGAATAATGGCCTTAACAGACATAACCCAAGAGAGATATGTGTGGAATCCTGTGTTGTAAAAATATACATTGATAATTGGTGATCTAACGGCCAAAGTAGAACCAAACATGAACATAACATTCAGAAGAATCTACTAGCTAGTATTCCTATGGTCGAAACATAGTTTATTGAGCTTGGGGGATTTCATGGAAACATCACTCTATTCCCTTTCTAGCCTATGAGGCTATCCACCCCGTGAGAACCATGGCGAACCCTACCTTCCCTCATCAGTAAGGTGCCACCTCTCACCTACAAGTTCACTCGGTCCGAAGCTAGGTCCCTTTTTAATGTATTTAAGCATTTACTAATCATCATAACTTAATTGAGGCTATAGATTCTATCCCTTAAATAATCATCATAACTCAATAGGAATTGCATGAGTATTGTCCTTTCATTACAAGTCACACATGTGAGGTTGGTATATTTTCATAATCACATTATGATAAGGCACATATGTATATTATCATCATTCCTATATCATTACATATTAGCCAACAGCTAGCAAGTCATAATTCAAGACATTCCAATTCAACACCATACCAACACTTAGCAATCTTATCATAAGTAATACTTCAGTACAACTTCATCACAAAAGACAAGTAGTCATAATTGAATTAAAGGATTGAGATCACAAGACTTACCCTAGTCTCATTCACAATCCATCATCAAGGTTTACCATCAACCATCCAATTCAATCCAATAATGGGTGTAATATCATCAAAGAATAGTAATTAACACAATAACGAAGTCAATTGCATAATCCCTATCCCAATTAACTTAATTCATAACCTCGGGTTAAGGGGAAAAGTTATTTAATGAATTAAGTGGTTATTTAAATAGTTCAGGGTTGAGAGAGGTCTAATTAAGTTAGTTAATGACTTATATAAATACCTAAACCTAAATAAACCTACCCAACTCACATATTCTTCAAAACCTAATTGTTGTTCCTTCTCTTTTCTTTCTCTCTCTCTTGAACAGAAGAAATCCATTGAAAGGCTACGTCAAGGTATATGGGAAGCAAAAAGGGTTATTTAATCCATAATTATTCATTGATTAACAAGGTATGGTATTCTTTCACCTTTGGGATTCCTTTCTCAAAAGGGTTGTTCCAAAATTTATTTAAAAAAAGATGAGTTTCAAGTGGTTTTTCTTCTATTGCGAATTTGATATTCTAAATTGGTTTGTTTATTATTTCATTACGTTATTATGATTAGAATAGGATGTATTATAATTCAATTATGCTAGTTCTTGATGATGTTACCTAGTTTGTGAAGTTGATCAAATTTGACCCAAATCCCAAACCCTAGTTGGCTACCCAAGTTGTTAGAGATGCAAGGGTTCAAGTGAACCCCAATGATAACACTACCGCTTTAAGGATTAGGGATTTCACAAGGATGAATCCCCTACATTCCATGGTTCTAAGGTAGTGGAGGTCCCACAAGGGTTCATTGATGAAGTGTTCAAAGTTCTTCATGCTATGGGTGTTTCTTCTCAGGAAAAGGCATAACTATCCACCTACAAACTCAAAGATGTAGCTCAAGTATGGTATGAGCAATGGAAAAATGTGAGGCTGGTTATAGAAGGCCAAATTACTTGGGGATATTTCAACATGGATTTCCTTGATAGGTTCTTTCACTTAGAACAAAGGGAGAGGAAAATGCAAGAATTCGTCATCCTTCGTCAAGGGGGTATGAACATGAAGAAGTATAGCATCAATTTCATTCAACTATCAAAGCATGCTCCTTCTATGGTTGAGGATTCTAGGGCAAAGATAAACAAATTTGCCATGGGTATATCCGATCTTGTGGTTTATCAATATAGGTTGTCTATTTTTATTCCTAGCATGTACGTACTCGTCTCCTAGTTCATGTCGAACAAATTGAGTAGCAAAAGCTTAAGAAAGTTTGTAGGGAGTTCAAGAAGGTGAGAACTGAAGAGTTGAACTCTTCTAAGACTAGATTTGAGGTTCAAGACAAACCAAGATTAAAAAAGGTTTTCCAATCAAGGCTATTCTAATTCTCTAACGGTAAGCAACAGTAAGGTACCTACTCATAGGCCCCAATAAGGGAAAAGTGAAAGATCTTATGTTGAGAAGCATCTTTGTGCAAAATGTGATAAGAGACATGATGTAAGTTCCTAGTTGGTACAACTAACTTCTATGGTTGTGGCAAGAGTTGTCACATGAAGAGATATTGCCCTCTGATGAAGTCTCAAGTAAGGGACAATGCTCAAGATCAAGCAAGTTCCCCAAACCCGGATGCTCCTATGAAGATTCACTTCTATGCTCTCCAATCCAGAAGTGATCAAGAGAGCTCACCAAACGTGGTCATTTGTAAGTTAGAATTATTTTCCATTCATGCATATTTATTGAATCCGAGATCTACATTGTCATTTTGACCCTCTTGTATCCATGAAGTTGACATACTACCCGCCATATTAGACGAACCTTTTTGGTTTCTACCACGATGGGTGATTTCGTGGTGGTTAATAGAGTCTATAAAGGTTGTCCAATTTCGTTGATCGATAGAGTTACATTAATTTACTTGATAGAACTTGAAATGCTCGATTTTGATATTATATTGGGTATGGATTGGTTGCATGCTTGCTTTGCCTCTATTGATTGTTAAACAAGGATAGTTAAATTTCAATTTCCAAATGAACACATTTTTGAGTGGAAGGAAGGAAACTCAAATCCTAGGGGTAAGATCATCTCATGTCTAAAATCTTCCAAATTAATTGCAAATGGTTGTCTCAACATTATAATGAGAGTTAGGGATCTTTAATCTAAAGTCCCTCCCATAGAGTCGTTACCCGTAGTGAGGGAACTTCCAGAGGTCTTTCCCGATGATCTTTCTGAAATTCCTCCCGAACGGGAGATTGACTTTGGCATAGACTTATTGACGGATACACAACCTATTTCAATTCCTCCTTATCGGATCGCCATAGCCTAGTTGAAAGAACTAAAGATTCAACTCAAATATTTGTTAGATAAGGGCTTTATTCAACTGTGCATATAATCGTAGGGTGCCCCAGTATTGTTTGTGAGAAGAAGGATGGGTTTTTGAGAATGTGTATAGATTATCGTCAATTGAATAATTTCACTATAAGGATTTAGTGCCCGCTCCCTAGGATTGATGACTTGTTTCATAAACTCCCAAGAGTGAATTATTTTTCAAAAATTGACTTGAGGTTGGGTTATCATCAAGTTAGAGTAAGGGAATTTGACATTCAGAAAACAACATTCCGAAAAGCGTCTTTTATGGACCTTATGAATCCAATTTTTAGAAAGTATCTTGAATTGTTTGTGATTGTCTTTATTGATGAAATTTTGATATACTTTAGGAGTGAAAATGATCATATGAGACATTTGAGAATAGTTTTGCAAGATCTCAAGGATAACTAACTTTTTGCTATGTTTAGAAAGTGTGAGTTTTGGTTGACGTCAGTGCCATTTGTTGGGAAGATTTGCTCTAGCAAAAGGGGTAGAGGTTTGCCCAAGGAAGACTTAAGTGGTCATAAGTTGGAATAGACCTTTGAGTCCTACAGACATTAGAAGTTTTCTTGGGTTGGACGGTTACTATAGGAGGGTTGTTGAGGATTTTCATTTATCGTATCTTCTTTAATATACATAATACAAAAGAATTCCAATATCGAATGGACAGAATCCCGTGAAAGGAGTTTCCAGTTATTGAAAGACAGACTCACCTCTACTTCGGTATTGACCTTAACAGAGGGTACCGAAGGCTTTGTGATTTATTGTGATGCCTCTCGACTGGGTCTAAGATGTGTGCTCATGCAACATGTAAAAGTCATAGCATATGCCTCTAGACAAGTCAAGCCACATTAGCATAATTATCAAACTCATGACCTTGATCTTGAAGCCTAAGTATTTGCTTCAAAAATCCGGAGACACTATCTTTATGGGGTGTATGTAAATATATTCACCGATCACAAAAGTCTCCAATATGTATTCACCCAAAAAGACTTGAATATACTCCAAAGGAGATGGATAGGTCTTTTAAGGGATGGATAATGACAAGAGTGTCCTTTACGATCCCGGTTAAGATAATGTTGTGGCGGATGCTTTGAGTCGCATGTCTATGGGTAGTGTGGCTCATGTTAAGGATTGCAAAAAGGAACTAGTCAAGTAAATTCATAAGTTGGACCCATTGGGTGTTCGACTAGAAGAATCATTGAAGTGTTGTTTTATGTTTTGTTATAACTCCGAGTCATCTTATATGGTGGATGTAAAGTATAAGCAACATATTGATCCCCTATTGATGGAGTTGAAAAAGTCGGTCCTTAGCAAGAATAATGAATCTTTCTCCCAAGGGGATGATGGGGTACTTAGGTACCAAGAAAGGTTATGTGTGCCGGATGTGGATGGTTTAAGCAAGAAATTCATGGATGAGGATCATGGACCCCAATACTCCATCCATCCAAGGCCACCAAGATATACATAACTTGCTTGATATCTATTGGTTGAACAGAATTAAAAGAATGGTATATAAGTTTGTGTCGAGGTGACCAAATTGACAACAAGTCAAAGTCGAGCATCAAGGCCCAGGTTTCCTAACCTAAGATATTGATATCCCCACTTTGAAGTAGGAAGATGTCAGCATGGACTTTGTGGTAGGTTTGCCTCGAACTAGTCAACAACATGAATCCATTTTTGTCATAGTTGTTAGGTTCACTAAGCGAGCCCATTTAATTCTCCTAAAGGTTTCTTAGTTGGCGGAGGAGTATGCTAATTTGTATGTTAGAAAGATTGTGAAGTTACAATCATCCCCATTGTCGGTCATTTCTGATAGAGGAGCCCAATTCACATCACAATTTTGGAAATCTTTCCAAAGTGGACTTGGTAAGCAATAAATCATAGCACCGCTTTCCACCCTTAAACGGATAGAAAATATGTTAAGGGCTTGCATGATTGATTTCAAGAGAAATTGGGATGACCATCTACCCTTAATAGAATTCTCGTACAACAAATGCTACCATGAAAGTATTGGTATGGCACCTTTTAAAGAACATTATGGTAGAAGGTGCCGGTCCCTAATTTGATGATTTGAAGTGGGTGAGTTTGCTCTTCCTGGTCCTGAGTTAGTGTATGATCCAACTGACAAGGTTTGACTCATAAGGTAGAGATTGACTATGACTTTTCGTCGGCAGAAGTCATATGCCAACAATAGAAAGAGAGATATTGAATTCAAAGTAGGAGATTGGGTCTATTTGAAAATTTCTCCCTTAAATGGGGTGATGAGGTTTAGAAAAAAGGGAAAACTTATTCCTCGTTCTGTAGGCCCTTATGAAATTTTGAACGAGTTAAGGGTGTTGCATATGTATTGAGGTTGTCAAATGAGTTTTCCATGATTCATCCGGTATTCCATATTTCCATGCTCAAGAAGTGTATAGGGAGACCTGGTTTCCATTTTTTATCTAGAAGGCTTGGGGGTATAAGATGACCATTCTTATGAAGAGGTCCCGGTTGATATCTTGGATAGTAAGATAAAGAAATTGAGGAATAAGGAGGTTGCCTCCGTAAAAGTGCTATGGAGGAACCACTTTGTTGATGGTGCAACGTGGGAGGCCGAGGCTGACGTGAAGACCCACTATCCTCATATCTTTTCCCCTAATCCTACCCAAATTAAGGTTAGTGGCTTTCCTCTTAAATGATTTAAATGCAAAACATTGAACATATCATGTTTATCTAGTATGTGCATATTCTTGTAAATATGTAGTGTTTATCTAGTGGTCTATGTGTGTTCATAAGAAGTGTTTCGGGCATGTGTTGATAAGAACCCAGTATGTCAACCCTTAATGTTCATATTAAGCTCTTAATTGAAATGGATAAGCTAGAACCTCATGTGATATGAAAAGTTAAGCTAGTGTTATGGTATGTTGTGAATTAAGTTCCTATTTTTTGATGCTATGTTTAAGTGTTGAAAGGAGTTGAGATTTCCTCCAATGATCTGTGAATCATTATGATATTGATTGTTGGTTGGCTTCTAGTCTTTAGTCTTTCTTGTTTTTCCTAATTGAAGGTTTAGGGTGTCATTCGTGGACGAATGTTCCAAAGGGAGGATATTGTAACACCCTGTAAAGTTCCATGACCTATAATATAGCATTATATGTTGAAAAATGATTATATAAGACATAAATAAGTGTAATATCTCGTTTGAGATGTTTCAGAGTGATAACAATAAAGAAAAATCCTTAACGTCTGGAAACTAGCAAAAATTTAACTAGTTTATATCCCTAGGTTTGGTGAAGGTTTTGGAGGGTTATATGATGTCCAAAACATGTAGAATGACTTAAAATGGTTAATATTAGTATATAGTGTGAAAAATTCCAGGTCCGGCTACTCAAATATCACCGAAAAGGTCCACGAAGGGACCCTACATTGGACCAAGCAACCTGCGAAGAGGAAGCAAGTTTTGTTCTTGGAGGGAACAAGTTGTGTCGTGGACTTGGTTCACCCAAGATCAAAAGTGAAGCTTGCGTCGCGGGCAGGTCTTAGACTCCTCTGTCACGAAAATTAATTTCGAAAATCTTGCGTGAATAGCTCCTCAACTTGGACTTGTTCCCCGATGAAAAATCTGGAAATAGAATTCGAGTTTGACTTTATTAAAGGGTCAAATTATGTGAGGGTCTTTTTGGGAATTTCATAAGGGGAAAATAAATTGATTTTCATTCAGTTTTCCTCACATTTACTCACTAAAAGCAAAACCCCAAAGCAAAGCACAATTGCTCTCACTTTTCTCTACTTTCTCTCTCTATTCAACCTCCATTGAAGAAGTTTTGCGATGTTGATGCTATGTATCCTCATCCTTAACCCCAGACTATTGAATTGGTTATGAATTATGCAAGTATGTTATGGTAGTATAATTATATGATTGAAAGTAGTTTCTCATGATTATAATTAAGTGTTAAGTTAAAAAATTACTAATGTGAACTTGTATGATGAAATAATAGGATTACTAAAGGGAATAATTGCTAGCACTGAAAGGGCATGTAATGATATGGAGGTCTCAAGTTTAGGAAGTCCGACCTCCCATATGGGTTTTCTCACGTAAGTAAGTACGGATTCCCTAATTATGTGTTGTCTCATGACATGAAAATCTCCATGTTAGTAAATTAAGGTTTCTAGAAAAAATCTCCTTGACCCTTAACTATGTGCCCACATAATAATCTAGCTTAGTGGATCAACCTAGATAGCTATGTATGAATGTTTACACCTTAGGCAAGTATTAACTCTCTCTTTCGGTGTGGGAGTTGAACACCGAATTCCATGTGGCTCAGATGGTCTCATGTCGATTATTGCACTTCTTTCCCTAACATAAAGTTGATGAATAAGTTAAGTATGTGAACTCTTATTGGGGTTGTCTTGAAGATTTCTACATAGTGTAAGGGAGGATATGGGACTTCTCTTACTCATTTCACATGTGGGGTCCTATAGGATGACTCTAGTAGTGTTCTTTTATGATTATCACTTTGATTATGGTTATGTTAATAATCTATTAGTAGTATTCATGTATTAATCATGTTATGATGAATTATGAGAATATGGTATAAGTATGGAGTGGGTAGCTTATAGTGATATTTAGCCTTGGGTGGGATTATGGGGTTCTATCTTTGGCATTGCACAAGTATTGCTTGGGTGATCTATGTGTTGGGTTACTATAAAGTTGAATTGAATTATTATCCTTTTGATATATGAATGCCGAGTTCAATTGATAGAAACCATGATTTTGACTAAATGGTCCTTTTCTCATGCAATGATGATTTTATGCATAGGAGCCATACTTAGTACATGTGGTTTGTACTAACAGATATTTTCTCCCTTTTTCCTAAACATGTTATGTTCGGGCCATTGAGGAGATTCATGGTCATTGAAGAAAAAGACTTGGCTCTTTCCAATGTCAATTGGTGAGTCCTCGTGAGTTTCGAGTATAAGCCACTCATCAAGCCTTATTAGTTTTGCATATGTTTTGAGACAATTATTCCATTTTCATGTTGAGACTTTCATTATAGACTATATGGCATATTGTAATAGACTAAGGGCTATGCCCAGGTTCTTGTGATTCATTTTATAGACGGTTTATTGTGAGACAAAGTGTTAGAATAAATTTCCATATATTGTATGTTGTTTATGCTAGAATCCTATGTATGTAGAGGCCTATGTAAACATCATTGCTACATAAGTAAAAGTTTTAATTTTTCCATATTTTTTTGCCTATGATATGCTATGACGAAGGCTAAGAGGCTTGTCTTTGTCCTGTACGAGGCTGCCGCCCAAAGTAATGACTAGGGTGTACTTTGGATCATCAAAATTGGATACTATAATGCATGTATCATAAAGAGGGTCCAAACTATTGCTTCTAGTTCTTGAACTATGTTTCCCCCGTAGAAATACAAGCTAGTGGATCCACATAGATGCTCTGTTTATGTATTGCTACTATCTTGGCAAGTAGTCCGCCTTCTTTCGGTGTAGGTTTTCATGACACTGGATTTAACATTAGGTCACGTGGTCTATGTCTGTTAAGGCATGATATTCCCAAAAGTAAATTGAAGTAATAAAGTGAAATCTAACGAGGGTGACCTAAGGGGTTTGACTTAATCTAGGCAGGGGTATGGGATTCTACCTATACATTCAACTAGTTAGACTTGAGTGAAGTCTTAGAAAGATGTTCTTATGTGCTTATAAATGAAAATGATATGTATATGTTGATCATACATGTTAATGACACTATGTGATATGGGTTTCACTTATGTTCATGTGGTTAGTCTCTATTGTTTAAGTATAATGATGCCTAATCTTAATTATATAGTATGAAAAGTTGGGCATTACTTGTAGCTCTTGTTGGGGTTACTTGCTTGAGTGAGGCTATGAGCATTTACTTAGTCATTGCACTAGTTGACTTAATAGGGGTGTAGGAGTGATGGTCTTGCTTAGATTATGACGTTATGAAGTATTATGTATGCTTGTTGATATTATAACTTGATGATAGAGTTGTTTTGGTTATGTTCTCAATTATGTTGATATGCATGTTTACTTTACTAGACTTGCTAGTGTTGGTCTTGTAATGTACATGGTCTTGACTTAAGGAATATGTGCTTATTGACTTGTATGGTTCTCGATTGTGCATAAGTCTTTTCAAAGTGACTTTGAATGCTTTTGAATAAATGTCCCCTTTTACCATGATTTCTATATTGTATGTACATATGATTCCATACTTTGTACAAGTGATGTGCTAACCCCATTTCTTCCTTTTCCCCCAACATTTTAGGTTTCGGTCGTTGAAGGGTGTGTGACCACTTACGAAGGATGGCTTGGCAAGTGTGGGTTTATCCTCAACTCTGAGGATGATGCCTTGCTATTACTCTATCATGTTTGTTTGTTGTAGTCTAAAGACAATCATTTCATTCTACTTGTTCCAAGAAACTGTTGTAAGACCTATTTGGCATTTATACATTTTGTAAGGGCTTATGCCAATGTTTATTTGACTCCGGTTAGATGGTTTAATATGAGACATCCATTTTAAGACTATGTTATGTATCTGATATAAATATGTTCAACAAAATTAAAATATTATGTAATCTTCTTATATGAAGGGTCTATGTATAATCGATATAAATATATTCTGTGTAAGGACTAAGTACACCTCATTAAAAATTGTATATGAATAGTTTTAAATTTTCCGCATTTTAATTTATGAATATAATGATGAATGATAAGAGGCTAGTCCTAGTCCTCTTTGAAGACGATGATGCCGGTTACATTTAGGGGGTATTTCCCGGATATGATAGATTGTGTATGTGCATGTGTGAGGTTAAATTATGTTTGCTCTAAATGAAGGTATGTGATGATGATATACTATCAAGAGTCTCAACATATTGATTGGGTATCTTGTTAGGTAGACTTAGTTTTTCCTACTTGATACTAAATAGTATTGAATGAATGTATGAATGAATGTCTAGGATCAGTAGACCTAAAGTGGCGCCCTTCTAGAAATGAATTATATGGAACCTTGAATATGAAAAGGAGATAAATAAAGAAGTCTTGATCTGTAGACCTAAATAGTGCCCTTCTTGTGTGGAATGATAGAATTATAAATAAGGTTGCCGGAACGACGTGAGACCATCTTGACGAAAGTGATAACACCTATCCTAATTAACCTTGATGGGTAAACCCTTGGAGGTCCGTTCTTGGCAAAGGTATTATGGGTCGGTAGGTCGAATGATGGCACCCTCTCTAATACACTTCTGTGAATGAACTTACTCTATGAGAACCAAGCAAAAGCACCGAGTGGATATTCTTGTGGTAGTAGCTCTACTTGAGTATGAGACTAGAGTACAGAGAATCCCTTGATATCCCTTAACCATGTGCAAACATGGGATGTGTCCTAGTTACACCTTTGGAAAGTAGAACACCTTCCACGATGTGGAATCCTTATGACACCATATTCCATACCTAACTAGTATGGTTTACATCGGTTAATGCCTATTCTCATCATGTGGTATGTGCACTCTAGTATTGGATAGAATCTATAACGTGTAGGTAGTTGAATGGGAAGCTATCTATACATGGCACGAGTAGGCCTTGAAAATTCTAGGATGAGTTCCCTAGGTCTTCTAAGACCATTATGTGATGTACCCTAATTGGTTATTTATCTCTTAAATGGTTTCAATGAATAATGTTCATTTAGATAAAGTATGTTGAATAAAAAAGCTCTTAGTATAATGACCCAAAGAACATCCTAGGTGTTACCGGTGTCTTAATCAATGTAGAGGCGTTACACTAGAGCTTAGCATACTTATGGCATATCATTGGTAGAGAAAAATGCAAAAAAATTTAAACTATTACATATAAAGTATACTTACACTTCTCAGATATCATATATGGAGTTAACATAGACTCATCACGTATAGACTTTCATAGACTTCTCATTTAGCATATTCAATTCATTTAAGTAGTCCAATGCATCGTCTCACATATACCCATCTAATAGAAAATTACAATGTTTTGGCATAGCCCTTAAACTAGTATAATATGCCACATATAGAGTTACAACAAAGTTTTAACAGAAGGAATGAATAAATTTGTTTAGACATAGACAAAACTACTAAAGCTTTATATCTGGCAACATCCTCGGAACTTGAGGACTTACCAAAAACTTGGGAAATGATCCAAGTCTTCCATGCAAATGGCTTCGAACTCCTCAATTGCTTGAACCTATATTATTTGGAGAAAAGGGATCAAAATATGGTTTAGTACATCACATGTACTAAGTATGGTTTAAAAGCATAAAAATCATTAATGCACGAGTAAAGGGACATTTTAGTCACAACAATGCTTAGTATTAAATAATCTCAACGTGCACATATAGCAATATCATAAGCCAAACCCAAGATAATATCAACCCAACATGTAAGCAACTCAAGCAAAACATGTGCAATGCAAAGAATATAATCCCATAACCCTATTAAAAGCTAAGTATCACAATAAGAAACCCATTTCATGCATATAGCATATTATCACATTACATCATGACATGTTTTTTTCATAAAGATTACTCAGAACATACCAACATAGTCATAACCAACATAATCATAAATGAACACTACTAGAATCATCCCTCAGTATCCCACAAGTGCAATGTATAAGAGAACTCCAATACCCTTCCTCATACTATTTAGAAACCCTTAAAAAAGATCTAATAAGAGTTCACACATCTTTTTAATTCATTTGCTTTTTCATTAGGGAAAAAAGTTGCAATAATTGACTTGAGACCATGAGAGATACATAGAATCCAGTGTTCTACTCCCACATTGAAAAGAGACAGTTAACACTTTCTTAAGGTGTATCCTTTCGTACATAATTGTCTAGGTGGATCCACAAAGCTAAATTGCTATGTGTGGACATAGTTAAGGGTCAAGTAGATTGTTAATAGAAATCCTTACTTGCTAAACGTGAGGTTTCAATCTCATGAGACAATACATATATTGGGGATTCAGACTTACTGAACATGAGGAAACCATGTAGGGAGATGGACTTGCAAAATGTGAGAACTCCATCTCATTTATATGCCCTTTCGGTGCTAAGCATCTATTCTATTTAGTAACCATCTTTAGTCAACACATAGTTCACATTAGCCTTTACTAAGACCTTATGTAAACCTCCTATCATAATAGATCTTAGGATACCATATGTGAGAACAATCCTTTTAACACATCATGAGGAGCAACATAGACATAACCGACTTGTCGTCCCTGGAGAGGACTAAGACTAGCCTCCTACAAATCGTCATTACATATCATAGGTTATGAAGTGCATAAAATTTAAAACTTTTCATATACATCTACATTATGAGGTTTACATGACCTCTCACTTACACGTAGTGTATACATAGGGAGTTGACATAGACTCCTCACATGTGAATCTTACGTAGGCTTCCACTTTTATGTCATATAAACAATATAGTGTCTAATAGAGATGTCTCATATAAAACAATTTATGTCGGAGTAGAACAAATCGGTCATAGCTCTTATAGAAATGTATAATTGACACTTAGGGATTACCAAAATGTCTTGAAAAATAAGTGTGACACGAACGTCGTTAGACTCGCAACTGACTTAGGTAGAATGAGAAAGGCATCATCTTCGGATCTTGAGGACATAACCACACTTGGAGAAACGATCCAAGCCTTATTTGTAAATTGGTCACGAACCCTTAAACGATCAAAACACAAAAATGTTTGGGAAAAAGGGAGAAATAGGGGCACATCACTTGTACTAACTATGGAAACATATGCACACATTATATAGAAATCATGCTAAAATGGACTTTTGTCCAAAACAATGCCAAGTTAGTTTGAAAACCCTTATGCACAATCAAGAACACATATAAGTCAATAATCATATACTCATTAAGAACATAACATATCAACACACGACCAACATCATCAAGTATAACCAAGTCAACATGTGTATATCATATTAGAACCATAGACAAAGCAACCCTAACATCATCTTATAACAATATATCATGTTCAAGAGTTCATAACATTATAACATAAGTAAAACCCTTACTCATAACTCCTTACCAAGATTACTAGTGCAATGATCAGGTGAAGCCTCATAACCCCACTCAACCAAGTAAACAAACCAAAGGATCATAAATAATGTCTAACTTCAAATGCATAGTATCACAAGTGTTCTTACACATTATTAAGAAATATAGACCATTAACATAAGAATCAACATAAGCATGTCATTCATCTCATATGTGCATAAGAGCCTAAGGATATCCTCCTAGGACTTCCTTCAAGGCCAACTAGTGCAACGTATACGTAGAGTCCCATAGCCTTACCTAGACTATGTCAAACCCATTAAGTCCTCCTAGTTAGAGTTCAATCTATTACTTAATTTTACATTCGGGAAAATCTTGTCTTAACCAACATTAGACCACATGAGCTAATCTGGAATCCAGTGTAATGAAACCCTACACCAAAAAGAAGGTAGAATACTTTCCAAAACAGTACAAAACATGACCATACCGTGTAGGTTAATAGATCAACTAGTATTCATATGGAGGCAACATAGTTCAATAACTAGGAGATATACTTGGGACCCTCTTTATACCTTTGGAATTATAGTTTCCAATCTCATGAGTACAATAGTGAACCTATCTTCCTTACTTGGGAAGGGACACTCCTCATTACTACTTCACTCGATGCTAAGCTAGAGTCCCTTTTCAAAATGTCTTACTTTAATGATCATAACTAAGTTTAGGTCATAGGACAATAACTCCTAGTATTGTCATATTAATTATCTCAATAGGAATTGCATGAGAACACCTTTCAATAAACCTTCATGTGTAAGGTTAGCACATTAACATCATTATATCATACTAAGGCACAGAGGTACTTCATAATCAAACTTTTATGATTACATCATAAGCATAATCTCAAAGTCTCATTATCAATA
Organism: Solanum lycopersicum; assembly: GCF_036512215.1. NCBI lineage: Eukaryota > Viridiplantae > Streptophyta > Magnoliopsida > Solanales > Solanaceae > Solanum > Solanum lycopersicum. Next base: position 15,294,961 of record NC_090803.1, on the reverse strand, counting down.
CATTTCAATTGTATCATCATACCACACCTACTTTATCCAATTACAAGACATACTTCAATTGAAATTCATCACCAAGTACAAGCTATCATAATTAAAGTAAAGATTTACGATAACAATTACTTACCCAATCTCCTTCAAAATCCATCATCATGGTCTTACCATAAACAAACAAATCCCATTCAATAATAGGTGTAAGAACAACATTCAATAGTAAATAACATAATAACTAGGTCAATTGCATCATCAGTATTCAAGTTAACTTCAATTTATAACCTAGGGTTGGGGGAAGAGGTTCATCATGGATTCTTGAAGAAATAGATCGAATCACAACAATACATTACCCTTGGTAGTACCTGAACGAATTAGAATAGATAAAACAAGTCTAACAATGAATACACTAATCAATTCACATAAAAATATAAGCAAGATCTAAGATTTGGGAAAATTAGGGGTAAAGACATAAATCGATCGAAATCCCCATAAATTAACATCAATTACTAAACATTCTACACTTTTTTGGTCATGGGTTAGCACAATTATACATAATCAATCATCAATTTTAACTTTAGAAGAAACCCATTTATAGAATAAAACCCTAAGAATTGGGTGATTTAGAAATCAACTTTGAAAGTACTTCTTGAGGAAATTTATCCCAAGAGTGAAGAACCCATACCTTAATGAAGCTTAATCCACAAAATTCAAGTGAAATACTAAGGAAATTTTTATTATTCTTCAAGCTTTCTTATTTCTTTAATGGAGGTTGAATAAAGAGTGAAAGTAGAGAGAGGTGAGAGCTTTTTGGTTTTAATTTGGGGATTTAATTTGAGTGAGTAAATTTGAAGGAAAACTGACTTAAAATAAGTAGGCCCCCATGAAATACCTAAAATAACCCTCACATAAGTTGATCTTCAATGAAGTCAAACTTTAATTCTAAAATTTAGATTTTTGTTGGGGAATAAGTCCGCGATGCGGAGCATCTTCCGCAAGATTTTTCTAGATTAATTATTGAGACAGAATAGTCCAGCGATGTGCCCACGATGCAGAATTGATTATTTTTCCAAAGGCCCAAGTCCGCAATGCAGACGTTTTTCAGCCAAGTTCAATTTGATTGGTACTTTGGCAGCTTGCTTGGCTAAGTTTTGGGTCCTTTCGTGGACCCCTAGGGCTATCCTTGGGGGGTCGGATCTAGAATTTTTTACCCTATATACATTTTTTTACCTATTAAAGGTATTTATACAAGTTTTAGACTTCATATGACACATCCAAACCTTCACAAAACCTAAGATCTTCTTAGTAATTCAATATACTAGCTTCCGGACGTCATGGACGTTTCCTGACACCTTGAGTCTAAAACATCCTAAATAGTTTATAAACATCATTTAGGCTTAGAAACAGTGTTTTAATGTTTATTTAATCATGTGAGTATCTATCTTAGGTCATGTACTTTCGGAGTGTTACACCTTTCACTTTAGGAACCATAAACAAGTGAGTAAACCTTTCACTTAATTTTTTATAATCATGAAAACTACTTTCAATCATATAATCAACATATATAACATAATACTTTTCGTAAACATCACAACAACACATTAGACATAGAATCATCACTATCTAAGAATGAGTCAACAATCATACCTTCTTTCCCTTCATGGGACTTCACACTTCAATCACCAAATAATTTATAACCAATGCATAAAAAAAGGTAATTCATGAAGTAATTTCATAGTTAACATCAAAGTAAACCATTATCATGTTCGTCCCCTTCAACTTCACCTTACAAAATAAAAGATTTGGGGAAAATTGGTGAAAGACATGGGTCCAAGAAGAAATAATTTGAAATAATCAATTAACCACCAATATATACTTAAAATACATAAATTTATCATAATTCATCACAACTAATTCGTAATTTCATTTTCAAAGAAGAACTATGTAGGGAGGAAAACCCTAGTTTTTGGGGAATTTAGAAATCATCTTTTGGAGGGACCTCTTAGGGAAAGGAATCCCAAGAATAAAATAAACCATATCTTACATATAAATAGTCAAGAATTTTAGTCGAACATTAAGGTATTAGGTATTCTTCTTCAAGCTTCAAGGTTTCTTCAATGGAGGTTGGGGGTTGAGAGAGAATGTATAGAGAGATGGGAGAAATTGGGTCTCAATTTGTGTTTGAATTTAGAAGTTGGAATGGGGTTATAATTTACCTAAAACCATTAAATAGTCAACCCCCAAAATACCCAAACTACCCATGATTATGTTGGACTTTTAAAATCATAGTCCAACATGACCTCAAGTTGAAAACCCCGTGCAATTTCACGCCCCACTTCACGAGCCGTGAAGTGCTTAATGACTCATGATGGTTGGTTTTAGAGTTTGTGGAAGTAGCTCCCTCAATGTGACACCTAAAATATTTTCTATATACACTTCACGAGTCCCTCCCTCTTTTCGTGAACATGCACTGCGGCCCGTCAGGTGGCTCGTGGTTCTTTGGTTAGTATCTTCCTCAAAACCACGCATTTTCAAAACTTTTAAGGCAATACCATGGGCAACCAAATCCTTCCTTCAAGTGCACCACGCGTCTTGAAGTGACTCATGGTGCCTTGGATAGTAGCTAGTACAAGGTGGCATTCCTCATCCATCAGCAAGGCATTTTCATGAGCTCCCCACTTGGCCGTTGTCATGACCATGAGCCCTGGTCATGCTCCTGAAGGTTGAGGCTATAGCCTCTCTTTGGGGGCAGTGTGAGCCTTTCGACTTGTCTTGCCCCTAAAGCGTGGGCACTCCTCCCTTTGCCTTGACTCTTAGACCCTTTATTATTTCTTATACCCTATCCATAACCTCCACAAGTTTAAACCCTTAAAATCCCTTTTTGAACAACTCTTACACCTCTAGCACCACCCTAGTTTAGGTTACTACTTTACTGGACATTATGGTCATTTCTTAGTGTTTTGGCTCTAAGATTTCTCAATGAAGTTATTTAGACTTATTTAGGTCTAGAATCGTCATAAATCTTGTTGTGAGGCTCTAAGCTAGGTCATAGAATTTTTGGTGTGTTACAATATCCTCGTCTTAGGAACATTCATCCCCAAGTGAAACCTTAAACTGTTCAAGGGAATAGGAAGGAAGAATCAAGATTAGAATCCCAATGACAAGCAATATCATAATGAGTCATAGCTCATGTAGGAACCCTCAACTCCTTTCAACACATAATCATAGGATAAAAACACTGGAACTAACCAACAATTCATAACACATAAGAGCTCATCATTTCATATAACATAAGGAGGAACTACCTTCTCCATCCAAATATGAGCTCAACATGATTTTTTTGTACCAGCCCGTATTACGGATAATATTGTTCTATTCTTGTTATACTGGACTTATAGTATACGTGAGGGACCATATTCCTTATATGATTAGTATTGGCTTAAACTATCTCGGGAAGTGATGTGATGCCTTCAACGTTTCAACTTTTGTACTGTAAGTTAACTCCAACATAATTATTTAAACTAGATACATTAAGGTAGTAATTGAGCTTAAAGTTGAAGTTAGGTTCTAAGTTGAAGGAAAAACTAATAATATTAAGAAAACGGAGTAAAATACTTGACTTTATTCCTTGGCTTGATTATGCTAGCAGCTGCATCACCTACTTCAGCTATATGTATATAGGTAAAGCCCAAGTGAAAGCAAGTAGGTGCATCATCTAGTTTCACCTTTTGATATACCTGATGTAAATAAGAAGGTGCATCACCTACTTGACCAATTAGTGGCTAAAAATTGACAAAAAATGAGGAGGTTCTAGAGGATATTTTTGTGGTTAATAAAGATCCATATAAATCCAATATGAGATGATCATTTCACCCATTTTATACATAAAAATGAGAATTAATTTTAGCTCTCTCTCTCTCTCTCTCTCTCTCTCTTCTATCTTAAAGATTAAACCAACAACCTTAATGTTCTTCAAGGGTTCTTGAATTTCACATCCAGAAACGACATCCTCCAAGTTAGAAGAAATATTGGATTGCAACCGGCGTACTTAACCTCTAGGAGGTCTTGTACAAGACCATACATATCATTCATCGCATAAACATAGTGAATAGTAGTGCGGAATTAAAACTTTTCACAAACATACTTCATAGTCTTAAAACTCCTTCATATAAAGCAAGAGAAAATACTAAGTCTCAATGTCATCATCTTAAAACACAAGAATACTTTGGACACGGCCTATACTTCAAATCTAGTATAGATATAGTCAGTCTATTACAGTACTTCAAATAAAAAACATAAAAGACATATATGCCCTCAAGTTAAATTAGGACATACTTAAACTTCTCTTGAACGATCCTACGATCTAAGTCTTCACTTCGCAAAGGCTCCTCACCTACCAACTACTATAGAGAAAGATAAAAGCATGGATTAGTATAACTACATGTACTAAGTATGGCATAATAGATAAAAATAATAAAAACATACATTTAGCAGAAATATGCATCTTTTCATTTAAAAATGATATTATAATTATAAGAAAAACATTTAACAAAATAGAAACACATAAGATAACATTTAAGCCAAAGATCACATTTTTATAAGTCACTTTCCAGTAACTCGAATCACTGTTACAGTGAAGTCCCTTCTTTGTACAGTGAAGTTGCTCGTCTTCCGCCTTCACATCTTCTAATATGTAATTTTCCCACTTAAAGCTATCCTAAGACTCACTTATGTAACACCAAGAGAGACCACATATACAACCTCTCTAGGCATACCTAAATGACCCTCAAGACTACTTATGATTTGTCACATACACTCTTAGAAGACATCATAAACATTAATGCAAGACTCTTTTACCAAAGGTGACTCTAAGTCTCATTTGACTTATTATGATTTGTCACATACACTCTTAGAAGACATCATAAACATTAATGCAAGACTCTTTTACCATAGGTGACTCTAAGTCTCAATGGCTATCAAAAGACTTACTTAAGTAGATCAAGTAGAAAACGTCCATGATTGACCTCTTCAAGACTACCTAACTAATCCTTAAGACTTCTTAAGATCGGATCATGTCCACATAATCAACATCTTCCCTAACTAAAGCCATTATTAAGACAGATCTAGGTAAGATACGAAGTGACCATTCCTATTCCGCCTTCACACCTTAAATAGAAAACCAATTACTCTAGATAAAGACTTATTCCATCTACATGCTTCATAACATAGGTAATTAGTTTATTCGTTCATTAAGAGTTTTATACATTACATAAAGGACATTCAAGTAATGGTCTTGAACATGACCTAGGGACTCCAACTATCACCTTCAAAGTCTATTGTGCAATGTCTAGATAGCGTCTTATACTACCTAAACTTCATAGAACTTCTCTAATGCTAGTAAGTTATCCTAGATGATGAGAATAGGAAATAACCGACATAGATCATGATAGATAGACATGGAATACCATAACAAAGAGGTCCTCCTTAGGCTACCTTCCAATGTCTACTAGAATCTCATGATGACTATTCTAAGAATTAATATGTTGTCATTCCAGTCAATTAATAAACCTTAAGTCTATCATTCCTTTACTTTGAAGAATAACATTTCGGCTTATGACTTCAACATTCATAAACTTACCACTAAGTTTAAGTTTTCACATAAAAGACCCTCTTAACTTCATTTAAGGTCACATGTAATTCCTTCATTCAAACCTAAGATCTTTAAAATCCTAAGTCAAGACATCACATATCCATAATAATATATACATCAAGTAAGGGACACAAGTCAACCAAGACAAGACACCACATACTTCACTTTAACTCATAATATATGCCATTCAAACAATAAATAAAACTATATCATCTTTAAGTCATCCTATACATTATCATATAATCATCAATGTGACAAGCATAGACATATATAGTAAAGTAGGAATAAACAAGATTCAACCGTAAGACTTTACATAAAAGGTCAAAGTCATAGTCTAACATGATTACCTATATAACATCATTAGAACACATATATTTTGACATTGCTTAAAATGTAGATATATATCATCATAATTCACATAATCAAATACACAAATATAAACATTGCTTGAAGTAGTGCCGACAAGGCCATGATTGTCATATTGCATAAAGTAATGCCGACAAGGCCACATCAATTGTAAGTAAAGAACACTACCCCGCCCCCATAAGTGTACCATACCAATAAAAACATAATTGAAGTATAAACGACATCAAAATAAAGGTAATAGGGCAGCATACCACCACTCCATCCTCAAAACCTCAAGTTGATAGCAAATCAACCAATTCAACACCATAAGGCTCTTATATGTGGCCATGAACAATAATTCCATATAGAAACTATGAAAATCAATGAAACTAGGTCAATTCAATTGAGATTCATCAATATAATACAACCTAGATATCAATTGAACACAATTCATACATCATTAAAAAGCTTCATGAAATGAGACAGTTCAACTTGAAAACATTAGAAAACATCTTGAGTATTGGGGCTTCTTGATGAAGAGGGTTTCAAGGATCAAAATACATACCTTGATGAAGCTTTTCTTCACTTTAATGAAGAATCACCACTCAGTTCGTCACCTTAATCCCTTTCTTGACTTTGGACTTCAATGGAGTCCTACAGAGAATTCTAAGAGATTTTGGGATTTTGATTTAGAGGAATTAAATCTTCTAAGTGTAAACACTAATATACTTGTTTATAATACCCAAAATACTCCCTAACAAACTCAAAACATTCTATTTGGAAGTGGGGTGATATTATAACAGTGAGGCTGTAGAGGAAAACAGGCCATCGATGGTTGGGTAGTCGACGAACCATTTTTCCACAAGCACACCATCATGTCCTTCCTTCGTCGAGTTAAGAGGCTTTACATGGTTCTCCTCCCTTCCAAGTCTATATCCCTACCAACAACACCAATCGGCGGGGGTGTCGATAGGCCCACGAGTCGTTGATGCCTCCGTGGTTTGGGGATGCCTGGTACAGTCTTTACTCCAAGTATGGGTCCTCCCTCAAGGGCCCTTGGTTGGTCCTTAGGGATGTTTGACCAGACATTTCCAACCCAAACATGATTGTATATGATTTTATCACCTCTCAAATTAATTTCTTCCAAAACTAACACGTAAAACTCAACGAAACATGCTTAGACACACAAGGTCGTTTCAAGGAAAACCTTTCCACATTAGAATGTTAGGATCTAGTTCACCTAAGTTATTTTCAGGGTCTTACAATCTCCCCCACTCGGACACCATTCATCCTCGAATGACGCTTCCCACTCTCCGAACACTTCCAAGAATAGATATTTAACTAGTAGCTTATAAACATACTATTCAACACAAAGAAGAAAACATTAATTTCACATAGTCAAGAGATTCACAACAGATTAAGAACTAGAAGACAATTCTATAACTCATCATGCTTCAAAACTCACATGCTTCATTCTAAATAACGAAAAGTCATTTTATATTCAATATCATAATCATATACATTAGTTCTAACCACCTTGCAACAATTTTAGACCAAAGAATCAATTAGTCAATTTCTTAAAAATATTACTGTGAGCTACCAACACCCTTATAGTGAATTCATCAAAAAAAATTCAAAAATCTATATTTTAGTCAATTCATGATACAAACGTTCTAATGTGTAAAGTAACATCATATAAAAACATGTTACCACATAATCATAACTTCATAAAACACATGATGCAAGAAGTTAATAGAATTGAATTTAAAAAAACTCCTAAACACAATGCACATGCAACATACTTCTATATCATTCTATGCCATCTTCTAACCATACTCCCCCACTTAGAAGGAACTCATATTTCTAAAAATAAATGCAAGGACTTACCCTCATCATCATCACCATTTTCATCCGTATTTGATCCTCTAGTTTGGAATGCATAGAAAGGCCTCTTTGTTGGAGCATCATCCTTTGGAACACTAGGAGTAACCTGCATACTCTCTCTTCCTCTAGTATTAATCATAGGACAATCTATCACTTTATATCCTTCCTTAGCACAACCATAGCTACTCCCGGTACCCAATAGACACTAAACATAATGTTTCTTTCCACAAGTGACACATGTAAGCTTGACATTATGAGAAGCACCTCCTCTCTCCAATTAAACCTTAACACTGTTAGGTTCTTCATGAACTTGTGCCCTCTTCTTAAACCTAGGTTGCCCTTTATCACTAGTAATACTCCTTTTCGAACTTCTAGACATCCTCCTAAGTTTGTAGTCTTCAATTGATTGTGCGTATACAATGAGTCTAGATACAATCATATAATCATGTAGCACCGCCGTACAACATTCTTCCCTACCTAAGTCTGCGAATGCGATCACGAAGCAACTCATTTCATACCTTGGGTTAGACACAAGAGAAGGGGAATATCTAGATAACATTGAGAACTTCAAAGAGTATTCCTCAACACTCATAATTCCTTGTTTCATATTTATAAACTCCTCCACCTTAACTTCCATCTTCTCAGGGGGAAAGTACTAACCAAGAAAAGCTTCTTTAAATTCCTCCCACTCAATAGGACCAGATACCTCTGGCCTATTCTCCTTCCATTGATTGTACCATATTTAAGAAATATCCCTCAATTTATATGAAGCAAACTCCGCTATCTCCCTAGATGTAACCAACATAGCTCTCAACACCTTGTATACTCCATCAAGAAACTCTTGGTATCCTTTCCCACCTTAGAGACAAGAATGGTAGGAGGATTTATCCTCACAAAATCTCTTAACTTATACGTCATAGTCCTCTTTACAACATTTACCCTAGGAATCATACTCAAATCTATTTGAGTAGTGACGACTTGGGATAAAGTAACCAAAGCCTCTCTAATCTACCTATTAGTCAACTCCGGATGAACCTCTGGAACCTCATTACCTCATTCCACATTAGGGACTTGATCACCTTAAGAACCTTGAGCACCATTAGAACCTTGAGGAACTTGCTCAACTTCCTCAATTTGAGGAGGGATCTGCTCTTACACCTAATTCTCTCCAACTCTTCTATCCGGTGTACTCCTCGTATTCACCTTCCTAGAAACACAAGGAAAACCATAATAAAAGAATACTCATAAATTTTACTCTACGCCATGACATAGGAGTAGAAAAGAAGGGAAACTCTATTGTCCTATAGACTATCGCCTATAGATGTGTCGCGACTCACAAAGATGGTCAACACTCTAGTAACATGACTTGATGAGACATTTCGTCCAAATACTACATTCACAACCTATGCTCTGATACAAAGCTTGTCACATCCCGAAACCACAAACTAGAAGTTAGGGGCAATCTCGGATTGCAACCGGTGTACTTGACCTCTTGGAGTTACATATCATTCATTGCATAAACATAGTAAAAAGTAGTTTGGAATTAAAAAATTTCACAAAACATACTTCATAGTATTTAAAAACACTTTCATGTAAAGCAAGAGAAAATACTAAGTGTCAATCTAATCATGTTAAGACACAATAATGCTTGGGGCATGACCCATACTTCATTAATAGTGTAGAAATACTTAGTCTATTACAATACTTCAAATAGAAAACACAAAAGACATATATTCCCTCAAGTTAAATAAGGACATACTTCAACCTCTCTTGAACGATGTTACGATCCAAGTCTTCACTTCCCAAAAGCTCCTCACCTACCTAGAACTATAGAGATAAATAAAATCATGGATTAGTATAACCACATGAACTAAGTATGGCATAATGCATAAAAATCATGAAAATGAACATTTAGTAGAAATATGCATATTTTCATTTAAAATCATATTATAATCATAAGAACAACATTTAACAACTTAAAATCACATAGGATAACATTTACGCAAAATATCACATTTTTTATAAGACAATTTCTTGTAACTCAAATCACTGTTATGGTGAAGTTCCTTCACTGTACAGTGCACTTGCTCGTCATCCCCCTTGACATCTTCTAGTATGTAGTTTTCCCACTTAAAGCTATCCTAACACTCACTTAAGTAACACCAAGAGAGACCGTTCATACAACCTCTCTAGGCATACCTAAATGACCCTCAAGACTACTTATAATGAGATACATACTCTCTTACAATACATCATAAACATTAATGTGAGACTCTTCTACCAAAGAGGACTCTAAGTCTCACTTGAGCGAGTTGTGAAGCGGCCGCCCATCCAATCCCTTAAAAACACAGTCAACAGATCCTATAAACTACTTATGATAGAGTCATTCTCACCAAGTGTATCAACATATAGATAATATGACATTTCCTCATCAAAGACTATCAGAAGACTTACTTACATAGATCAAGAAGATAACATCCATGATTGACCTCTCAAGACTACCTAATTAATCCTTAAGACTTCCTAAGCTCGAATAATGTCCACATAATCAACATCTTCCTTAACTAGATTCATTCTTAAGACTCATCTAGGTAAGATACAATGTGACCATTCCTATGCACCCTTCATATCTTACCAAGAAAACCCTTAACTACTATAGATTAGTACTTATTCGATCTACATACTTCATAACATAACTCATTAGTTCGTTTGTTCATTTAGAGACTCACACATCACATAAAGGACATTCAAGTATTGGTCTTGGACAAGACATAGGGACTCCACCTAACACCTTAAAAGTCTGTGGTGCAATGTCTAGATAGTGTCCCATACGACAACCTAAACTTTATACAACTTATCTAATGCTATTATGTATCCCACATGATGATAAGAGGCAATAACCAACATAGACCATGATAGCTAGACATTGAATCCGGAGTTCTAACCTACTCCGTTAAGGGTGTTCTACTTGCCAATGGTAGAACTTAGACACATCCCATGTAGGAACATGGTTAAGAAATATGAAGGGCATGCTTTGCACATGGTTAAGGAATATGAAGGACATGCTTTGTAATCTAGTCTCATTCTTAACTAGAACTACTTCGCTTACTATACTCACTCGGTGCTAGACTTTATTCTTATAGAGTAATTCACACTTAAGATAATGTCCATGATTGACCTCTTCAAGACTACCAAACTAATCCTTAAGACTTCTTAATATCGGATCATGTCCACATAATCAACATCTTACCTAACGAACTTTATTATTAAGACACATCTAGGTAAGATACGAAGTTACCATTCCTATGCCCCCTTTCACACCTTAAATAGATAACCAACAACTCTAGATAAATACTTATTCCATATACGTACTTCATAACATAAGTAATTAGTTCATTCGTTCATTAAGAGATTCATAGATTACATAAAGGACATTCAAGTAATGGTATTTAACATGACCTAGGGACTCCAACTAACACCTTCAAAGTCTATTGTGCAATGTCTAGATAGCGTCCACTACCTAAACTTCATAGAAATTCTCTAATGCTACTAAGTTATCCTAGATGATGAGAATAGGAAATAACCGACATAGATCATGATAGATAGACATGGAATACGGAGTTCTAACCTACTCTGTTGAGGGTGTTCTATTTTCTAATGGTAGAACTTAGACACATTCCATGTAGGCTTGGTTAAGGAATATGAACGACATTCTTTGTAATCTAGTCCTATTCTTAACTAGAATTACTTCAGTTACCATACTCACTCAGTGCTAGCCTTCATTCTCATAGAGTAATTCACACTTAAGGTTCAGATAAAAGGTTCCCATAACAAGTTAATAACCCTATTACATTTACCCTACCAAAGAGGTCTCTTAAGGCTACCTTCCTAAGGAGAAAAGAAGCTTATGATGACTTTCCTAAGGAATAATATTATGCTGTTCTTTCCAATTAACCTTAAGTCCATCATTCCTTTACTTTGATAAATACCATTATGGCTTACGACTTTAACATTCATAACCTTACCACTAGGTTCTAGTTTTCACATAAAAGGCCCTCTTAAATTTATTTAAGGTAACATGTCATTCATTAATTCAAGAATAAGAGCTTTAACATCCCATGTAAAGACATCACATATCCATAATCATATATACATTATGTATGGGACACAAGTCAACTTGACTTTAACTCATAATACATGCCATTCTAGAAACACATAAATATAACCATATCATTTTCAAATCATCCTATACACTATCTTATTGTCTTCAATATGACCAACATAGACTTATATATTCAAGTAGGAATAACCAAGACTCAACCCTAAGACTATACATACAAGGTCAAAGTCATAATCTAACATCATCACCTACATAACATCAATAGAAAACACATACTTTCACATTGCTTTACATGTAGATATATATCATCAGACTTCACATAGTCACTACACAAATATCCACATTACTTCAACTAGTGCCAACAAGCCAATGATCATCATATTGCATAAAGTAACGCTGATAAGGCCACACCATTACAAGTAAAGCACATAACACTGCCACCATAAGTAGACCATACCAATAACAACATAATTGAAATATAAAAAACATCAAAATAAAGGGAATAGGGCATCTTACCACCACAATATCCATAACACCTCAATTTGATGCCAAATTAACCAATTTAACATCATAAGGCCCTTACCAATGGATATGAACAATAATTCCATATAGAAACTATGATAATAAATGAAACTCGGTCAATTAAATTAATATTTAAAAATCTAATGCAACCTATGTATCAATTGAACACAATTCATAGATCATTAGAAAGCCCTCAAAAATCTACACTACAATTCAAAAACATTAGGTCAATATCAAGAAACCCATTAAACTTAATCAAAATCTATGGTTCATTCAAATCATGGTTTCATAGGTAATTTAGGTTAAAATCTTCAATACAATATCAATTAAATCATTATTCAATGTTTAGAAATCATTAATGTAAGACCCCATGGAAGAATCAAGAAATTGGACAACTCAACTTGAAAAGTTTAGAAAACATCTTGAGAATTGGGGATCCATGATGAAGAGAGTTTAAAGGATACAAATTCATGCCTTAAAAAAGCTAATTCTTCATTTTGATGAAGAATCTCCACTCAATTCGTCACTTTACTCCCTTCTTTGAGTATGTAATTCAATGGAGTCCTATAGAGAATTCTAAGAGATTTGAGATTTTGATTTAGAAGAATGAAATCTACTGAGTGTTAAACAGTTATCTACATTCTTAAAATTCCCAAAATACCCCTTAAGAACCGCCAAACCTTCTATATGAAAGTGTGGTGAAATAAAAACATAACCCCTTACTTAATAATGAGGCTTCGCAGGAAAAAGCAAACCATCGATGGTTGGGCAGTCTATGGACCGTTTGTCCGCAAATGGACCGTCCTGTAATTTCGTCGTTAAGTTTAGAGTCTTGACATGGTTATCCTCCCTTCCCAGTCTAAGTCCCTACCAACGGCACCCATTGACGGGGTGTTGATAGACCCACGAGCCATTGATGCCTCCATTATTTGGGGCTGCCTGGGACAGTCTTGACTCCAAGTTTGGGTCCTCTCTCAAGGACCCTTGGTTGATCCTTAGGGATGTTTGCCCGAATGTTTCCAACCCAAAAATGATTTTATATAAGTCTATCACCTCTCACATTAATTTCATCGAAAACGAACACGTAAGACTTAATGAAACATGCTTAGACACACAAGGTCATTTCAAGGAAAATCTTTTGAACATCATGAACATTCCTGGACTTTTGACCTCAAAATTTTACACAATGCCAATATATGCTATAATAACTCATTTAAGGACCTTATAACCTCATGAATCATACATAAACACATAGAACCACATATGAGACACATAGGCGACTTAGTCGTCCCTTGACGTTTGACTTCAAATGCACCTACAATCTTAGACATTGCCTCAATACCATATAATATACCTATTTAGTACATTGGACAACTATTACAAACATGTTAGGATCTAGTTCACCTAAGACATTTTCGGGGTTTTACATTGAGAAAACCCTCACATTTGCAAACCTATGTAAGTCAAAACACATGGATTTAGCTTAATTCTCCAATGGATGATTAGGAAAAATAGTATTCATGCTCTAGCATAAGTATAATGAAAGAATATTTCCAGAAGCTACTGCTCACTTCCTTACTTATTAAGATGCCTTTTTCTTCTTCTTTGGTTTAAATGTGAAGGGGAGCTGAAGTTCTAGACATATTCAAGTTATCAGAAAAGTTGCTGGAATTGAGGTAAGGTTATTGTTCCATATTTCTCCTCCTTATGTATGTGTTTGAATTAGGAACTAGGGGTGTGCTATCATGAAGAACTCAAGGGGTGGTGAGTTCAATAAATTGGTTGTATGATAAAAAATTTATGGGGCAGTTTTATGTGTAATGTTGTTAATGCAGATTGGTTGATCTCGGGAAAGCATATACTGTCATGACCGGGGAGCACCCCTAGAAGTAACATGGCATACTTGACCTATTTGAGGTCTATACAAGACCACAATTATTATTGATCACATCATCATACGTAAAGTTAGCGGAAAACCTAAAACATTCGTAGCACATCATGTGCTAGAACATCACTTCTATTATATATATGAAGTAACATAAGTACATATTTAGAATCTAAGTCTCTTTGTCATCTTAGACTCAACATAATTAGAGTATAGTAGGGGCACGACCGTTATAACATAAAATCATAGACTAAACTATTACAAGACCTTATCGAAGCTTGACATATGAAATCATGATGTTAAGGATCCCTATTATTGATCTTGAGAATCACATATCAAACCCTTCACCTCAGAGACATCCTCTAAGAATCAATTACGTACACTTTGTGTAAAAAGGTAGAGAATAATTGTGTTAGTACAAGAATGTACTAAGTATGGAACCATGCAAAACATGCATTTAAAAGGGGACATTTTACTTTGAAACTATGCATCATATCTTTTTGTGAAATCTTCATAAAACATGCCCCAATAAGCATCACAAAATTCACATACTTCATTTAGGCATATACAATAGTCACAACATCACATAAACCAATACATTGCTTTAGGCACAATTAGAATCACTTTACTGTAAGCACTTTTTCTCTTTACTATAAGCTCGTTTAACTTTAATTCTTTGACTTCCCAAGTAACCCTGTAGTAATGCTTGGTGAAATGTATAGATAATGTCCCATTAAACTATCCACACTCTAGCTTCACCTTAAGGCCTTTAGGTAGTCATACATACAACCTTCATTAATCAATACATAGATTGAGAGAACCATTCCACATAATAAGACAAATACTCCACATTTGACATAACATACTGACCACATAGAAGAACTCATGACAAGACCACATACAAGTCAAGACTTGCCAATATCCTCATAGGAGGCATTAGTAAATCAATAGCATATGTAGATTTGACATCACATAGACATTCCTGTTCTAAGCCTACTAGTTCAATGTACATGTGAAGTCCCATAACCTCACACTTTCTTAGTAATATAATTAAGAGACAACAAGCATATAATTTAAATAATACATTTAAATGTAAAATAAACACAACTTCATACATCCCAAGTAGGACCTTCATCATATAATAAAAAAGACACACATTATGCATATAAGGAAAGACAACATCAGTTGGACTCATTAGGACTCATACCATGCATTTCATCACAATCAGTAGGCAGTACTACAATGTCATGTATAAGGTACATAAATATAGTCATATACATTAGAACACCTTCATAGAACTCCCTTGAAGAGATACTTGTGCAATTAGAAGGTGAAGCACCATACCCTCACCTACATTAACCAACTCTCCTTCGGTTATCCTTGTTAGGGTCCTTACTTTACTTCCATTTTCCATTTTACTTTAGGGAAACTATAAACTTAACTAACACTAAGATCATGGGTTATAAACATGGAATTTGGTGTTATAGAACCTTACACCAAGGGAAGGTACTTTACCTTTCCATAGTAGATTATTAAAATTGATGCTAGCATATTAGGTGATACTTTATAAATCCTATGGGGTAAGATTTGTTTTGTGGAACTTGGATTCATATATGGAAACCCTTTTTATTCCTATTGTGTCACTTTACATATCTACCTTGTGAGAATTATGGTGAACCTACCTTCCCATATTGGGAAGGGACACCCCTCAACTTCAAGTTCACTTAGTGTTAAGCTAAGTTCCCTTTATCGAAAAGCCATTATGAATCATTATTTAATAAAAAGTAGGCTTTAGGAGAGTTAACCCCTCATATAATTAGCTTATAAGTTATAAATGAGAAAGTCCTTTCATTAACCTATATCATGTGAGAAAACCTTTCACATGGACATAGTATATTAAAGCACCATCTAGTTTAGAATACCCTTGAGAACACCTTTCAAGAGCCCCTCTATTGACTATATTATCTTACATGCATGATGGACATGTTTTCATGTGTGTGTATATACATATATGTGAGCAAACCTTTCATATAAACACCCTTCTATCACACATGTTCATACTTCACTTCGTTCATGCTTAAGTGTATAAGTGTAAGTACATGAGCAATCCTTTCATATAGACATATTTAGACAGTATACATATTCATACTGCATAATATTATATACTTGACATCATATCATACTCATGCATTCATATTCATATAAATAAATCTAAACCTAGGAACTATACTACAAAGGCACACATGTGCACTTCATAGACAAGGTCCCATACCCTTGTCCATACTAGTACACCTATCAAATCATCCTAGTTAAGGTACACATAACATACTTCATGGACATATACTATAAATGCATAGTAGAAGACACAAGTGCATATGAGATACCCTTTCATTAGACACCATGAACCAATACAACTTA
The DNA here is from genome assembly GCF_036512215.1 of Solanum lycopersicum. NCBI lineage: Eukaryota > Viridiplantae > Streptophyta > Magnoliopsida > Solanales > Solanaceae > Solanum > Solanum lycopersicum. The sequence continues at coordinate 15,278,149 of NC_090803.1, read as the reverse complement.
TAAGCATGCATAAGATGTGAGCGTGTGTACAATGGTCAACATGATCACATCACGGCAATCAACTTCACATTGAGGCAGCCACCCTCTTAAATGCAATCACAGACCACACAACACATAACAATAGAAGCGGAAAGACACTTACCCATTACATTCAAGACTCCTAACATCTGCCAACCACACATTCAAATAGGGGTTCATAGGTAGGGGGTCCTTCACCATCATTACATAATCAATGGAAGTACTTAATAAACACCTAACCCTAACATATTAATTCAATTATGGAAGACATTATTATTACCTAGAACATGCTACTAGATTTAGAAAAGGCATATACTTCACATAATGTGATCGTCATAACCACACATTCATATCACACCAAGTGGATTTTAAGGACATGATCACATCAGATAAGGATTCACAATAAAGTAAACACTGCCATCATAAGTGGATTATACCACACAATGTTATTCAAGGCAAATCATCTAACAATTTAATAGAAAAGTAGAGGAATAGACCAATATTACCAATTCTTCCTTGCTTTGATTATCAATTATCAATACTCATAACTCCATAATAAAAATACAGAGAAGTTGCTAAAGGTATATTAACATACAAAAAATCATGCTACATTTACTACAGGATCGAGATCACATTGATTACACTACATTAGCAATCTTAGAAAGTAGAAGAAAAGTAGAAGAACATATATTAATACTTACAAAATATTCAAGCCTTCATCCATATGGATCAATTTCACACAATTCACCATCAATATCCTATAAGGAATTAGAGTTTTGACTGAATAAAGAATTAATTCCTCAAAATTGTAACAATGAGCTGCAAGTTCATTACAGTGAACATGCCTCAAAAATTCAAAAATCCAAATTTTTGGCAATTCATGATGGAAACATGCCAATATGCAAGACAAATTCATGTAAAAACCTTTTTACAACATAATCATAACTTCATAATATACACAATGCAAGTAATAAATGAAATTCAATTTTAACAAGACTTCTAAATACCATCCACATACAACAAGCTTCTATGACCATCAAGATCCTCTACTAGCCATACTCATAACCTAGAAGGAACTCATATCACTAAAGAGAGAAATACAAGAAATTACCAGCATCTTCATAACCCTTACCAAGCTTTGCTCCTGTAGTTTGGATTGCATAGAAATGCCCCTTATTTACAACATTATCCTTTGGCACATTAGGAGCAACGTTCTTACCATCTCTAGTAGGAAAATCCCTCACTTTGTTTCCATCTTCACCACATCCAAATCCACTTGCAGTACCCTTAGGCATTCCCAATAGTTCCTATTTCCACAAGTAGCACATGTAGGTTTACTACCCTTCTCAAGTTTGAAGTCAGGAGGACTAGGTCCATCTTAAGTTTGAGTCCTCTTCTTGAACCTATGTTAACTTTGATCACTTGAAAAACAACTTTTCAAGTTTCTAGCAATCCTACAAAGTTTAGACTCCTCAATGAATTGAGCATACACCATGAGTCTAGCTAAGGTAATATCATCATGTAGCATGGTTGTACGACATTATTCTCTCACTGGATCGGCGACCCCGGTCATAAACCTACTCATCTAAACCCTAGGGTCAGACACTAAGGGTGGTGCATATCTAGAAAACATAGACAACTTAAAAGAGTAATCCTCAACACTCATATTGCCTTTCTTGAGATTGGTAAACTCCTCTACCTTTATCTCTCTTTTTTCACGGGGAAAGTAATCTCCTAGAAAAGCTTTCCTAATTTATTCCCACTCAATAGGACCCTAAACAACCGTCCTATTGTACTTCCATTGAGTATAGAACACTTTAGAAACCTCTGTCAATTGATACGAAGCTAACTCCACCTTCTTCCATAGAAGTCACCCCCACGACAACTAACACCTTCTACACTCCATGTATGAACTCATTGAGATCCTCTCCCACCGTACATGTAAGAAATATAGGAGCATTCATCCTCACAAAATCTCTCAATGTAGATGTCATAGTGCTCTCCACAACATTCACTCTATGTGGGAAACCCATATTCGCATGGGTAGTCAAAGCATTGACTAATGTTCTTAAAGCCTTTGTAATCTCTCCATTAGTCATTTCTGGGGGAACCACCGAAACATCATTACCTCCACCTATAATAGGGACTTTATAATATTGAGCATCTTGATCACATTGAGGAACTTGACTAAGAATGTTCTCATTCACATAATTCTCCTCAAATCTTCTTGATGATGTCCTCCCCGTATTCATTTTCCATAACACAAGGAAAACCATAAGAAAAGAGCACTCGTAAAGTTTACTCTATGACACGACATAAGAGTAGAAAAGAAGGGAAACATTATCAGCTAATAGCCTCTCGCAAATAGATGCATCGCGACTCACACTGATGGTCATGACTCTGCTAGACGTGACTAGATGAGACTTTTTGATTCCTAAGACCACTTTCATAAACTATGCTCTAATACCAAGTTTTTCATAACCTGAGACCACACCCTATAAGTTAGGGACAATCTCAGATTGCAACCGGTGTACATGACCTCTTAAAGGTCTTGTACAAGCCTTTTTATCATCATTCATCGCATAAACATATATGAAAATTAGTGTGGAATTAAAATTTTTCACTAACATTTACATAGTCTTTAAAATATCTTTCATATAAATCTCATAGGAAATACTAAGTCTTATTTCATTGAATCCTTGATATTGGAATACTTGGGACACAACCCATACACAATAGGAATATAGTACTACTAAGTCTATTACAATACTTCGATAAACGAAATAAAAGACATCTATTCCCTCAAGTCAAATGAGGACATACTTCAACTTGCTTGAACGATCTTCTAATCCAAGCTTAGATTTCAATAAGCACCTTCACCTTTGATCACATTAGAGATAAATAAAAGCATGGAATTGGTACAACCACATATACTAAGTATGGCATAATGCAAAAAAATCATGCAAACCTACATTTATTGGAAATATGCATCATTTTTATTTAAATATCATAATATAATTATAAGAACAACATTTAACACCTTAGAAACACATAAGAAATCACTTAATCAATTTAGGATATTTTTGGGAATCTTACAGTGAAGTCGTGTCAATTTATAGTGACTAAATTCAATGTTTCAGTTAAATTTCTCAACTTCACAAGGAACTCCTCCTAGCATGCAATCCTATCTTTAAAAGCTATCCTAAGAGTCACTTAAGTAAGACAAAGAGAGTCTTCCCATACACCCTCTATAGTCTTACCTAAATGATCCTTATTACCACCTATAATGAGATATCCACACTTACAATACACCAACATATGAACATGAGACTCTCTTACCAAAAGGTGATTCTAAGGTTCACATGAGTGAGTTGTGAAACAACCGCCCATAAAATACGTTACACAGTTAGGAGATCCTATAGAATACCTAGGATAAGAACATTCTCACCTAACACAACAACATATATATAATATGACATTCTCCTCTCAAAGGTTATCAAAATACTTACTCAAGTAAATCAAGAAGAGAACGTGCATGATTGACCTCTTCAAAATTACCTAAGTTTGTATCATGTATACATAATCAACCAACTTTACTAACTAGAGTCATTCTTAAGACCTGTCTACGTAAGATATGAAGTAACCGTTCCTATGATCCTTTTAGTTCTCAACTAGACAACCCTTATCTATTCTAGATAAGTACTTATTCATTTTACATTATTTCTTAACTTATGAAATTACATTCCTTTGTTAATTTAAGACTCATTCATCACATAAGGACATTAAAGTAATGGTCTTGTAGAAGACTAGGGACTCTCACTAATATCTTCAAAGCCTATTGTGCAGTGTCTAGATAGCATCCCATACCACCACCTAAACATCATAGAACTTCTACAATACTTGCAGGTATCCCATATGATTAAAATATAAAATAACTAACATAGACCATGCTAGAAAAGTATGGAATTTTGAGTTGTAACCTAGTCACGTGAATGTCGTTCTACTCTCCACTGGTAGAACTTGGACATATTCCATATAGGCACATGGTTTCGAAATATGAAGCCTTACTTTGTACTCTAGACTCATCCTTTAACTAGAGATACTTTTGAAATATGAAGCCTTACTTTGTACTCTAGACTCATACTTACTTGGTGCTAGCCTTTGTTCTCATAGAGTAATTTACAATTAAAGGTTCATACAAAAGGGGTTCTATATCATGTTCATCACCCAATCACATTGACCCTACAAAAGATGTCCCCTAGAGCTGCCTTACAATGGCAAAAAAAATAGGTCATAATGACTTTCCTAAGGAATATATGATGATGTCCATCATTCATTACAAGAAGGATACCATTAAGGTTTTCGACTTCAATGTTCATGACCGTACCACTAGGTTCAAGGTTTCACATAAATGACCTCCTTAACGTCATTCAAGGTCTTATATCATTCATTAATTCAAGACAAAGAGGCTTTAGAATCCTAAGTCAAGACATCTCATATTCACATTAATATAGGAATGAAGTAATGGACACAAGTCAACAAAGACAAGACATAACATACTTCACTTTAGCACATATTGCATATCATTCTATAAGCACATAGGAATAACCATTATCATCTTTAAGTCACCCTATAAACTATTATAACATCATCAATATATCCATCGTACACTCATATAGTCAAGTAGGAATAATCATGCATCAACTCTAAAACTACAAATAAGGAAATAGTAATAGTCTAACATGATCACCTAATATCAATATAAGAACACATACTTTAACATTACTCACATATAGTTATATATGATCATACATCAGATAAATTACCATACAAATCATCATAATACTTCAAGTATTTTTCCGACATGACTATGATCTTAATAATACATTAAGTAACGACGACAAGACCACATTATTCACATAGCACCCGCAAACATAAGTGGACCATACAAATAATAACATAATTAAAGAGATACATTAAATAAAATAAATAGAATTAGAGTAGTGTACAACCAAGCCATTCTCACCACATCAATACATAACTACAACATTCAATTTGATACCATAAGGCCCTTACCCATGGACATGAAACTCAATTCAATACAAAAACTATCATACTCAATGAATATAGGTAAATTCAATATAGATTTACCAATCTAAAACAAACTATACATCAATTGAAGATATTTTTTACATCATTCATTCGCCCATAGAAAACTACATAAGAATTCACAAGTATTAAGTCAATATCATATAATACATAAAGTAGTCAAAAACTAGGGTTCATCAATTACATTGTTTCATAGGTTAGCTCAATTGAGTTAGAATAATCTAATTAACAACAATTCAATCAATATACAGTGCTTTAAAGCCTTTAATTCAAGAACCCATGGATAGATAATAAAATTGGACAAGTTCATCTTTAGAGAAATTTAGAAAACTCTTTGAATATTGGGATCCTTGAGTAATAGGGTTTAAAGGATAAAAAAATATACCTCAATGATGTTAATACACAAATTTTATGAATTATCACAACTCAATTCTCCAATAAAATCTCTTCCTTGAGTTTTGGATTCAATAAGGTTGTAAAGAATTTCTAATAGATTTTGAGTTTTGATTTTGAAGAATGAATTCTCCTAAGTGTTTAAGTCTTATAAACATGTTTAAAATAACCAAAGAACGCCTAATTAAACGCTCGAAGTCTTATTTGGATGTGGTGATTTCACCCCTTTCACTTAATAGTAACTACGCAGGAAACAACACCATCAACGATTGGCCAATCAATGGACCGTTGGACAATCAACGAACCGTACAAGCTGGTTGTTGTTTCATTAAGAGCCTTTACATTGGGAGATCAAGATCCCAAGACTACGTTCTTAGAAACGATTCCCATCGATGGGGCATCGACTTGACAAAGAGACATCGAGTGCCTCCGTTGTTTGGGACTATTTTGGGCTGTCTTGGCTCTAGAGAAGGGTCCTTCCTAAAGGACCCTTGGTTGGTCCTTGTGGAATTTCACCTGGACTTTTCCAACCCAATTATGTTTGTATAAAATTTTAGGACCTCCCACATTAATTTCATAAAAAACAAACACATAAAACACGACGAAACATGCCAAGACACAAAAGGTCATTCCAAGGAAAACCTTTCAAACATCATGGACGTTCTTGGCGTTTGGCCTCCAAACTTCACAAAACACAAATATAGGCACATAACAACACATGAGGCAAATCAGTGACTTAGTCGACCAACGTCATGGTCGTCCTTTGATGTTTGACTTCCAATAAACTTAGACACTGCCTCAATATCAAATTACAGACCATTTTAGGACCTTAGAAACTCATGAAATCCATGTTAGGATCTAGATTCACCTAAGTTATTTTCGAGGTATTACAATTTCCCCCGCTTGGACAACATTAGTCCTCGAATGAAACTTACATCTCTCCCAACACTTCCAAGAACGGAGATTCAATTAGCAACTCATGGACATACCATTAAACATCTTCTACCATACAAACATCTACAAAAAAATCAATTTCACATAATCACGAAAATCATAACAAAACAAGAAAGTAGAAGAAAATTCTATAACTCATCATGTTATAAAACTCACATCCTTTATTCCAAATAGAAAAAACTCAATTTATATTCATTATCATGATCATATACATCAGTTCTTACAACATTAAAAAAAATTGACTAAAGAATGATTAACTAATTTCTCAAAATTTTTACGATGAGTTGCCCGTTCATTATAATGAACATGCTTCAAAATGCAACTTTTTGGCAATTCATGATGGAAACATGCCAATATGCAAGATAAAATCATGTAAATACCTTTTTACAACATAATCATAACTTCGTAAAATACACAATGCAAAAAATCAATGAAATTTAATTTGCACAAGAATTCTAAACAACATGGAGATGAAATAAGCTTCTATGACAATCTAGATCCTCGACTAGCCATAGTCCCCCACTTAGAAGAAAATCATATCACTAAAGAGAGAAATACAAGCAATTACCACAATCATCGTCACACTCACCCGGCTTTTCTCCTGTAGTTCGGAGTTCATAAAAATGCCTCTTATTTGGAGCATAATCCTTTGGAACATTAGGAGCAATTTGCTTACCTTCTCTTGTAGGACAATCCCACACTTTCTATCCACCTTTACCATATCCAAAGCAACTCCTGGTACCCCTTAGGTATTCCCCATAGTGCCTATTTCCATAAGTAGAACATGTACGCAAACCACCTTGAGAACCACTACCCTTCTCAACTTTTCCCTTAGGAGCACCAGTCAATCTTGAGTTTGAGCCCTCTTTTTGAACCTAGGTTTACTTTGATCACTTAAACCAATCCTTTTCAAGTTTCTAGAAATCCTACAAAGTTTAGTGTCCTCAATGGATTGACCATACACCATGTGTCTAGCTAGGGTCATAGCATCATGTAGCATAGTTTTACAACATTCTTCTCTCACTAGATTGGCAACCTCGCTCACAAACCTACTAATCTCATCCCTAGGGTTAGATAGTAAGGATGGTGCATATTCAAACAACATAGAGAACTTCAAAAAGTACTCCTCAACCCTTTTATTGCCATGATTGAGATTGTCAAACTCCTCTAACTTTACCTATGTCCTCTCATGGGGAAAGTACTTTCCTAGAAAATCTTCCTTAAATTCTTCAAACTCAATAGGACCCAAGTCGACCAGCCTATTATCCTTCCATTGAGTGTACCCAAATTGAGAAACCTCCCTCTATTGATAGAAAGCTAATTCCGCCTTCTCCCTAGAAGTCACCCCGATGAAACTCAACACCTTGTATACTCTATCTAGGAACTCTTGGGGTTCCTCTCAAACCTTAGAGCCAAGAAAATATAGGGGGATCCATCCTCATAAAATTTCTCAATCTAGAAATCATAGTTCTCTCTATAACATTCACTCTAGGTGCCAAACCCATATTCACGTGTGTAGTCAAAGCTCAGCTAATGTGATTAAAGCCTCTCTAATCTCTCCATTATTCATTTTCGAGGGAACCACCAGAACATCATTACCTCCACCCATAATAGGTACTTGATAACCTTGAAAAACTTGGTCAACTTGAGGAGGAATGTCCTCATTCACATCATTCTCCTTAACTCTCCTAGCTGGTGTCCTCCTCGTATTCATTTTCTATAACACAAGGAAAATCATAAGAAAAGAGAACTCATAACATTTTACTCTACGATGACATGGGAGTACAAAAGAAGGGAACCTTTATCGTCTAAATAGCCTCTCGCCCATAGATGCGTCCTGACTCACACTTATGGTAAAAAATCTACTAGACGTGACTTGATGAGACTATTTGATTCCTAAGAACACTTTCATAACCTATGCTCTGATACCAAGTTTATCACGACCAGAGACCACACCCTAGAAGTTAGGGCACGCTTGGATTGACACCGGTGTACTTGACCTCTCGAAGGTCTTGTACAAGACTTTTTCGCATCATTCATCACATATACATAACAGAAAAGTAGTGCGGAATTAAAACTTTTCACAAATATTTACGTAGTCTTTAAGATTTCTTTCATATAAAAATCATAGTAAATACCAAATCTCATTTCATCAAATCCTCGACATTGGAATGCTTTATACAAAACCCATAAAAAATAGATATATAGTACTAGTGAGTCTATTACAATGCTTTGATAAAAGAAATAAAAGACATCAGTTCTCTCAAGTCAAATGAGGACATAATTAACTTGCTTGAGTGATCTTCTAAGCCAAACTTAACTTTCCACAAGAACCTTCACCTATGAATCTCTTTAGAGATAGATAAAAGCATGGAAAAAGTACAACCACATGTACTAAGTATGACATTATACATAATCATGAAAGCGGACATTTGTTAGAAATATGCATCTTTTTCATTTAAATATCATATTTTAATCATAAGAACAACATTTAACATCTTATAAACACATAAAAAATCACTTAATCAATTTAGGACATTATAAGAAATATTACAGTGAGGTCGTGTCACTTTACATTGACTAAATTAACTGTTTTGGTTAATTTTCTCAACTTCGCAAGGAACTTTTGCTAGCATGAAATCCTCTCAATAAAACCTATGCTAAGACTCACTTAAGTAAGACAAAGAGAGACCGCCCATACACCCTCTCTAGGAACACTTAAATGATCCTTAAGACCACCTATTATGAGATGTACACACTTACAATACACCAACATATGAACATGAGATTCTACTACCAAAGTTAATTCTAAGGTTCACTTGAGTGATTTGTGAAGCCAACTCCCATACAATATCTTACCCACACACTTCTGAGATCCTATAAATTACTTTGGATAAGATCATTCTCATTAAATACAAGAACATATATAGAATATGACATTCTACTCCCAAATGTTATAAAAAGACTTACTTAAGGAAACCAAGAAAATAACATCCATGATTGGCCTCTTCAAGATTACCTAAGTAATCCTTAAGACTACCTATGTTTGGATCATGTTTATATAATCGACAAACTTTCCTAACTAGAGCCATTCTTAAGACTTATCTAGGTAAGATACAAAGTGACCATTCCTATGCCCCTTTTACACCTTAAGAAGACAAGCGTTAAGTAACCTAGATAATTACTTATTCATTTAACATGCTTTCTTAAATTAAGTCATTAAATTCCTTAGTTCATTCAAGACTCATTCATCACAGAGAGACATTCAAGTAATAGTCTTGTAGAAGACCTAGGGACTCTACTAACATCTTTAAAGCATACGCAATGTCTAGATAGCGTCCCATACCACCTAAACCTTATAGAACTTCTCCAATACTAGTAGGTATCCAAAATGATGAGAATAGAAGATAACCGACATAGACCATGGTATAAAACCATTGAATAGGAATTTGTAACCTACTCCGATGGAGGGCGTTCTACTTGACAATGGTTTAACTTGGACACATCCCATGTAGGCACATGGTTCGGGAATATGAAGGGGTTACTTTGTAATCTAGCGTCATACTTTAGCTAGATCTACTTCACTTACAATACTCACTTAGTCCTAGCCTTTGTTCTCATAGAGTAATTTACATTAAAGGTTCATACAAAGGGGTTCAATATTATGTTCATCACCCAATCGCATTCACCCTACCAAAGAGGTCCCCTAGAGTTGCCTTACAATGAAGACAAGATAGCTCATACTGAATTTTCCAAGGAAGATAATGTTGTTCCAGTAAACCTACCTTAAGTCTTTCATTCATTACAAGAAGAATATCATTAAGGATTTCAACTTTATTGTTCATGACCTTACCACTAGGTTAAAGGTTTCACATAAATGACCTCATTAACATCATTCAATGTCTCATATCATTCATTCATACAAGACAAAGAGACTTTAGCATCCTAATTCAAGACATCTTATATTCACATTCAGACATGTATAAAGTAATACAAGTCAACCAAGACAATACATAACATACTTCACTTTAGCACATATTGCATCTCATTCTAGAAGCAAATATGAATAATTATTATCATTTTGAAGTCACCCTATACAATATTATAGCATAATTAATATAACCATCATAGACTCATATACTCATGTAGGAATAATAAGGCATCAACTCTAAGACTACAAATAAGGACATAGTCATAGTCTAACATAATGACAGAATATCAATAGAAGAACACATACTTTCACATTACTCACATGTAGGTAGATATATCATACTACACATAAATCACCGCACAAATCATCATAATACTTAAAGTAGTTTGCCGACAAGGCCACGATCATCATGATACATAAAGTAACACCGACAAGGCCACATCATTCACATATAACCGCACCATAACTGGACCATAGCAATCATACCATAATTAAAGATCTACATTACTTAAAATAAAGATAATTAGGGGAGCTTACCACAAATCCATTCTCACCACTTCAATCCATAGCTAAAACATCCAATTCAATAACATATGCTCCTTATCTGTGGAAATGAACATCAATTTAATACAAAAACTACAATACTCAATGAATCTAGGTATATTCAATATATTAAACCTATAAATTAATTGAATACAATTCTTACATCATTTAACAGCCCATAGAAATCAACACTAGAATTCATAAACATTAAATCAATATCAAGTAACCCATAAAGTAGTCAAAAACTAGGGTTCATCAATTACATGGGTTCATAGGTAAATTGAGATAAAATAATATAATTAACAAAAATTCAATAAATATATAATGCTTTAAAACTGTAATGGCAAAAACCCATGGATAGGTCATAAAATTGGACAAGTTCATCTTTAGAAAACTTTGCAAACTCTTTAAATGTTGGGATCCTTGATGAATAGAGTTTAAAGGATAAAAAACCATACCTTAATGATTTTAATCCACCATTTTGATTAAGAATCACCACTCAATTATCCAATCCAAGCTCTTCCTTCAGTTTTGGTTTCAATGGAGTTCTAGAGAATTCTAATAGATATTGGGTTTTGATTTTGAAGAATGAATTCTACTAAGTGTTTAAGTCTTCTAAACATTTTTAAAAAACCCAAAGTACCCCTTTATAACCTCCCAAAGTCTTATTTAGATGTGGGGTGAAATTACCATTTCACCCCTTTCACATAAGATTAACTACGCAGGAAACAACACCATTGACGATTGGCTAGTTGATAGATCGTTTGTCAATCAACAGACCATCTTGGCTGGTCGTTGTTTGATTCAGAGCCTATACATTGCAATATCAAGCTCACATACCTATGCTTGACTAACGACTCCCATCGACGGGGCATCGACTGGCCAATGAGTCGCCTATTGCCTCCGTCATTTAGGACTCTTTTAAGCAATCTTGGCTCTTGGAAAAGGTCCTACCTCAAGACCCCTTGTTTGGTACTTGGGGACTTTCAACCAGATGTTTCCAACCCAACTAAATTGTATATGATTTTAGGACCTCCCACATAAATTTCATTAAAAAGAACACATAAAACTCGGTTAAACATGCCAAGACACACAAGGTCATTTCAAGGCAGTCCTTTCGAATGTCATGGACGTTGTTGGACATTTGACCTCCAAAATTCATTGAACACACATGTAGGTACATAAAAACACATGAGGCACATCGGTTACTTAGTCATCGAATATCTTTGTTGTTCCTTGATGTTTGACTTACAATACACCTAAACACTTAGACACTGCCTGAATACCAAATAATAGACCATTTTAGGATAGTAGCCCTCATAACAATCATGTTAGGTTCTAGCTTCACCTAAATTATTTTTGAGTATTACATGAAGCTCTCAAAGTAATGTATTGATGTTACATAGCTCCTTATGTTATTTTTAGTGCCTTGAAGTATTATTTTCCAGTCTTCGACTATTGGTCCGTATTTCAATATCTCCCAAATGATTATGATTACCAAAATAACATCTCAAAAGAGTTATGATTATCCAAAGGACAATCCCAAAAGTGTTATGAAATGATAAAAAACAATCTCAAAGATTAAAGAATCTAAGTGAAATAATCTGTATAATTACGGTGGCAGCTTAGGGGCAAATGCTTTGCATGGGTCAATCTTTATTGGTATAGAAGGGTGGAAGCTCAGGGACAATAGCCTTTCATGGGCCGCTCCGAATTTGTGTAATTATGAGGACAACATCACAAGGGTTAAAATGTTTAGCATTTGTCACCCTCTTCTACCACTGATCAGATGGTCATTTGTACACATGCCCTACAAAGAGTATACCCTAAACAAAAGTAAAGAAAAGAATCTAACTTACATGATATCATAAGAGTATGAAAGGGTTGTCTTTTCTCTTGATCTATGAACTCATATGTTTATTCTTGATATCCTTTGTGACTTCATATTACATATGCCATTGCCTTACATATTTAATACATTTTTTTCGTATTAATGTCCCTTGCGGGGGGACGCTCTATTTCATGCTACAGGTACAAGTTTTCCAGATAGTAGGACTCCTCAGTAGGAGCATACGACACTTAACTACTTTTGGTGAGATCTAGGTTGATTCGGAGATTTTTAAGTCATTAGTAAATTTATTTTAGTATTTTTATCATAGATAAGGGTACAATAGGGTACATCTCGACCTACTCTAGGTTTTCTAACTTTTAAAGGCTTTGTAGACGTGTCTATGTGGTTCAGTCGTGTTTTAGAGAGTTTTGGCTTCAACATCCAAGTATTATACATAACGTTTGGGTCTACTTATGTTAAATGCATAGTAAGCACAAGTTACATGTTGGTTCTCTTTGGCCTTTAAGGCATCGGGTGCCTATCCGTCTTAATGGGATTTGAGGTGTGATATTTTTCTAGGAGTTGACATGATAATTTTTTATCAAGACGACATTAAGCATGCTGAATACAATTCTCATGATTACACTACAATACACTACATCATTATGTGCATGTTAACCATGAGAAACACATTTCATGAAAATTCAATTTAGGGATGAATTTCTACAAGAATATGAAAATATTAGAATAAATGATAATTCAACATTATTCATAATACTCATTTAAGGGAAAACTACTAATCTTAACTTTGGATAGGAGTAAGAGAAAAAATATGAGGGTAACGGGACTTCATATTGGCCTTAACCTCCAATGTTGCACCCTCAACAAGATAGTTCCTCCATAGACTTTTTACGGAGTCAACCACCTTATTCCTCATTTTCATAACTTGACGATCAAAGATCAAAGATCTCAATCGGAACCTCTTCATATGAAAGGCTCTTATTTACCCCTAAACCTTATAAAGGGAAAATGGACCTTGGTCACCTATACACTTCTTGAGCATTGACACATTGAACAACAGATGAACCAGGGCCAATTTATTTGGAAATTCTAGATGATATTCCACTTTCCCAACTTGCTTAAAAATTTCATAGGACCTTTATATCGGGGACTAAGTTTTCCCTTCTTGACAAACCTGATCACTCCCTTCATGGGTGAAATTTTCAAGTAGACCCAATCTCCTAATTCAAATTCAAGGTCTCTTTTTCTATTGTCGACATAAGATTTTTACCGACTATAGGGCCGTTTTCAACCTTTTCCTTATAAGTAAAACTTTCTACGTGGCATCATAAACTACCTCGGGACGAATAAGAGCAAACTGACCCACTTCAAACCATCCAACCGTAGTTCGAGACCTCCTACCATGAAGTTCTTCAAAAGGTGCCATCGAGATACTCGAATGGTAACTATTATTGTAGGAGAATTCTATCAAAGGTAGGTGGTCATACGAATTACCCTTGTAATCAATGACATAAGCTATAACATGTCTTAAAAGGATAAATGGTGAGCCCTCTGGACTATACGTTTGTAAGTGTAAGAGGCACTATGTTTCACTTGACTACAAATCCTACTTTGGAAAGACCTCCAAAAATGCAAAATGACTTGATCACCTCCATACAAAATGATCGACAATGGGCCCCACATAACATTACGATTTCCTTAACATACAATCTATCATAATCCTCCACCAAATAAGAAACATTATGGGAAGGAAATATGCTAAATTAATCAACCTATCAACTATGACACAAATGGAGTCATATTGTCTAAGTGTTAGAGGCAAACCTACCACAAAGTCCCTGTTGACATTTTCCCACTTCCAATATCAATATTGTTAGATAGAATATATAATTACTTAATTATGTTGGGTTATTGTATAATTACTTATAGTCTACAACTATAAATATTGTACAAGACTCTAATTATTGATCAAGGTTAATTCATAATAATTATATTCTATCATGGTATCAGAGCATGGGTTCATTTCTCCCAAACCCTAGCCGTCGCCCTAGTCGTCTCCCTTCAACGATTGCCTCACCATCGTGAAGACCACAGATCCTCTAGATGATCTCCCCACGGGGTTGAAGCTTTTTATAAAAAATCTCCATTCTCTTACTCCAGAAAAATTAAATGATTCAAATTTTCTATCCTGGTTCACCACCGCGTCTGCAAATCTCTCTGCCCATCGTCTCATGGAGTATGTTAATGGAACCATGGATGTTCCACCCGCCACACTCATCGTCAGAGTCGATGATCCACCTCGAGAGGCGGCAGCAACGGGAGCCACCGCTGTCACACTCAACCCGGATTTCGAAAAATGGTCCGTTGTTGATGCCCAATTACGGGCGTGTCTCCTAGCAATTATCAGCCCGTCGGTTCAGAATCATCTCCATGGACTCACTTCCGCCGCACCCATATGGAATCATTTTCAACTTCGGTATAACTCACTATCTCGCACTCATATATTTCAATTAAAGGAACAACTTCATGGTATTCAGAAGGGTAGTGACTCTATGCAAAAGTATCTTGATTCTGTTGTTACGATTGTCGCTGCTCTGAATCGTGCTAAATCTGGAATTCCAGATCAAGATGTGATCTTATGTGTTCTTCGCGGTTTGTCGTCAGAGTCACATCCATTAAACAAAATATTAGGACGAATATTGCATATGTGACATTTGTTGAAGTTTCGTCTTGGTTACTCTCCGAAGCATTGAACGTACAGATGGAACAAAAATTGAAGGTTAGGGAAGCCGGTGGATCAGCCGAACCACACACCGCCCTCTATGGTCAGTCCTGGCAGTCTGCTGGCTACAGAGGCAGTCGTGGACGTGGTTTCAATCGCGGCAGAGGCGGAACCCCTGGTCGTGGCAGATATGCAAGTTGTCGCGGGGGTCTGTCGACAACCTTCAACAGTGAGGCGGCTTCATAGGTGGTCGCGGGGGGTCTGCTGGTCGTGGCAGTGGACCTCCTCGCAGCTCCATCATCTGCCAAATTTGTGGCAAATACAATCATGCCGCGTGGGACTGCTGGCATAGGTTTGATAACTCTTATTCTGGACCATCTACGTCGTCACCTCAAGCGTTTTATGCTGCAAACTCTACTGAATCAAATGGTAACTAGTTCCTAGACACAGGTGCTAATGCCCATGTAACGCCGGACCTGTCTCGTCTCTAAACCTATACTCCATACTCTTGCAATGACAGTGTCACTAGTGCAGGTGGCCATCCTCTTCCTATTGCTCATGTGGGCTCAGGTATACCTACCTCTTCTGGCATTTTTCACCTCGGTAACCTTCTTCATGTACAATCCCTTAAATCCCATCTTCTATCCGTTTATCGTTTCACCAAATATAGTAATTGTACCCTACTCTTTAACTCCAATGACTTTCAGATTCTGGACAACACCACCCACCGAGTGAGGTACAGAGGCCACTGTGAGCAAGGGCTTTACATGCTCCCTCCAATTATCAAGTGTCTACGTCTATTGAGTCATCTCCAACAGCTTGCTCTGCCATTCTCGCTCCTCAAGATTGGCATCGTCGCTTGGGGCATCCTTCTGTTGAAGTCAAAAAACATTTACTTTCTCTTTTTGGTTTAATAAAGTGTCCAATGTAACGTCCTGTGAGTCGTGTTCTGTGTCCAAGTCACACAAACTACCATTTTCTTTATCATATAATGCAGCACTATTTCCTTTTCAACTTATTCATTCTGATGTATGGGGCCCTATGGCGGTCCCATTTTTTGGTGGTTTTCGGTATTACATTAGCTTTATTGATGACTTTACCAAATTTTCCTGGTTGTATCCCTTAAAACAAAAATCTGAGGCGTTTGGAGCTTTCAAAAGTTTTCAGTTCATGGTTCAGAATCAGTTTGGCACTACCATCAAATTGTTCCGAACTGACAATGGTCGTGAATATGTCAATAATCAGTTTGCAAATTTTCTCCAGCGTCTTGGCATCCTCCACCAAAAAACGTTTCCCTATACCACTGAACAGAACGGGGTGGCGGAATGCAAGCACCGTCACCTCATCGACATTGTCATTACTCTCCTCCACACAGCTCGCCTACCCGTCACTTTCTGGGTTGAGGCGCTTGCCACAACAAATATTTTAATTAATCGTCTTCCAAAGAAATCTCTTGGTCATATTTCTCCACATGAAAAATTATACAACATTGCTCCAAACTACTCCATTCTCCGTATTTTCGGATGTCTTGCCTTTCCCCATTTGCGTCATGAGGTGAATCATAAGTTACAACCTCGATCTAAACCGTGCGTCTTTGTTGGCTATGAACCCCTTACCAAAGGTTATCGATGTTTTGGCCCCACCACCCAGCGTATATATGTGACCCGTCATGTTAAGTTCCATGAAACCGCGTTTCCCTACCACAAGTCCTTATCCCAGCAGTCCCCGTCCCCACCATCCTACTTTGGAGTTCTTCCTCTTTTTCCTACACAGACCCCGGCAGCTACTCGCCCTGCCACACACCTCAGTCCTCACCAATGCCGCCGGCCATCACACTCGATCAACACTCGACACCCGACACTTCCACTTCGCCAACAACGCACAGATCACACCCATACACTACACCAATCCTATCCCCGTCGACACAGCCATTTTCAACACCAACCAGCCCACAGCCGACGTCGCCAACCAGCCCTACAGCCATAACAGAAATAGCAACCACCCAAATCCCGGCTCCTCATCACCCCATGACTACCCGTGCCAAGAGTGGCATTTTCAAACCAAAAACGTACTCCTCTACCATTCCCTATGATGCCCATCCACTCACTGAGCCCACAACATATAAATAGGCTGCTCAAAATAAACACTGGTGCACTGCTATGGATGCTGAGTTTGAGGAGTTACAGAGACAAAATACTTGGGTGTTAGTTCCTCCTCCTTCAAACCGGTTTCCCATTGGGTGTAAGTGGATTTATCGCATCAAATGCAACTCAGATGGCACTGTAGCTAGATACAAACCTCGCCTGGTTGCAAAGGGATATGATCAAGCTTATGGGCTGGACTACTCCGAAACGTTCAGTCCAGTGGTTAAACAACAGACAATCCGCCTTGTACTGTCTCTAGCTATGCATCATCAGTGGTCACTCCATCAGTTGGACGTTTGTAACGCCTTTTTACATGGTGAACTAGAGGAGGAAATCTACATGCAGCAACCTCCTGGATATATTGATCAACGGTACCCTACTCATGTATGTAAGTTGGTAAAATCTCTCTATGGCCTAAAGCAAGCTCCACGTGCATGGTACCTACGTCTCTCATCCTTTCTTGCGGCGCAGGGCTTCACTACCACTACTAATGACACAAGTCTTTTTGTCAAACATTCGGCCACAGGAATTCTCATACTACTCTCTATGTTGATGATATTTTTGTCACTGGTTCCTCCCCTACCCTTATTCATGATTTTATAAACTGTATGCATCATGAATTTTAGATGAAGGATCTTGGCTTTCTCAAATATTTTCTCGGGTTGGAAGTTGAACGCACCAGTGATCGGCTTCTATTACACCAGACTAAATATGCAGGGGAACTAATCCATCGAGCAGGAGTGGACTCATGCACCACCGCACCTATGCCAATCAGCCCCAGCCGATCGACTAACGGTGCAGACGTGCCGTTCCACAACCCACGCCTGTTTCGCAGTTTGGTCGGCGGCTTGCAATATTTAACTGTTACCCGTCCAGATATCCAGTTCACAGTCAACTACGTAGCTCAGAAAATGCACAGTCCGACGGAACAAGACTTTCACACTCTCAAACGCATTCTTCGGTACGTCAAAGGCACAATTTTGTGTGGTCTTATTTTTTCCAAAGGAGACCTTCGTCTTCGCGGCTACTCCAATTCGAACTAGGCTAATGATCCATCGGACAACCGCTCAACAACAGGTTATCTCATCTTCTTTGGGCCAAATTTAATCTCATGGAACACAAAAAAACAGGGACGGGTATCAAAATCCTCCACGGAGGCTGAATATCGAGCTCTATCCGCTGCAGCCTCGGAAGTCATGTGGCTCACCTACCTTCTAGATGATCTTCATGTTTCCACACCGTCACCAAGCTTGTATTGCGACAACAAATCTGCGATCTGTCTGACAAAGAATCCTGTCTTCCACAAGCGCATGAAGCACGTGGGCAAGGATTGTCATTTTGTTCGTGAACAGGTAATTGATGGAGCAATGACAGCTGAGTATGTTTCCGCCAAGGACCAGCTGGCGGATTTTCTCACAAAACCGTTACCATCTCAGCGTTTTCAGTATCTTCTCTCCAAGCTTCCTCTTGCTTCCGCCAGACTCAGCTTGAGGGGGGATGTTAGATAGAATATATAATTACTTAATTATGTTGGGTTATTGTGTAATTACTTATAGTCTACAACTATAAATATTGTACAAGACTCTAATTATTGATCAAGGTTAATTCATAATAATAATAATATTCTATCAAATATCTTGAGTTAGACATCCCGCTCCTTGATGCTCGACTTTGACTTATTGGTAATATGAGAACCTAGACACAAAGTTTGCTATCTCTCTTTTCATTCCATTCCACCAATATATCTCACGCAAGTCTTGTTACATTTTGGTGGCTCTCGGATGGATGGAATATCAGGAGCCATGAGCCTCTTCCATGATTATCTCCCTTAAACCATACACATCCGTTACACATAACCTTTCTTGGTAATTAAGTACTCCATCCTCCTCTTGGGAGAACAATCAATTATTCTTTGTAATGAACGATTCCTTCGAATCCGTCAATAGAGAATTAAAAAGTTTCTAAGACTTCACATCAACCACTAAATACGACTTGTAGTTATTATGAACCATGAAACCATCTTTCAAATATTACTCTAGTTGAACACCTAACTGAGACAACCTATGAACCACTTTCTTTAACTCTCTAATGTTATCAACCACATGAGTCAAACTACCCATGAAAACTCTACTCAAAGCATTCACAACCAGATTAGCTTTCAAGAGATTTTAGGAGACACTCATTTCATAAATCTTTTGAATTTCTAACCATCTTCTTTGGCGTCGATTAAAGTCTTTTAATGTGAATACATATTGAAGAATTTTGTGATCGATGACCACATCAACATGTACCCCATAGAGGAAGTGTCTCAAAATATTCAAAGCAAACACTACGACCACTATCTCAAGGTCATGAGTTGGGTAGTTCTTCTCATGAACTTTGAGTTTCCTTGAGGTATATGCCATGTTCCATGAGGGCATATCCTAGACCTACTCGGGAGGCATCACAATAAACCATAAATCCTTCGGTACCCTCTGCTAAAGTTAAAACCAGAGCGGAATTGAGTCTATCTTTCAAGGATGTTAATGGAGATTTTATAGATGACAATCTTACAACAAACCTCCTATAGTATCCGGCTAACCCCAAGAAACTTTGGATGTCGGTAGAGCTCAAAGGTCTAGGCCAACTCTTGACCAATTCCATTTTTCTTGGATCAACCTCTACCCCTTAACTAGAGACAATGTGACCAAGAAAAGTAACCGATCTCAATAAAAATTCACATTTACTGAACTTGACAAAAAGTTGGTTATCCTTGAGAAATCGCAAAACTATCCTCAAATGACTCATATGATCATTCTCACTCCTAATTTATATGAAGATATTTTCAATGAAGACAATCATAAACAAATCAAGATAATTTGTAAAAACTCGATTAATAAGGTCCATGAAAGCCATCGGGCATTTGTTATACCAAATGACATAAGTAGGAATTCAAAGTTACCATATCTTGTTCGGAATGCAGTTTTAAACATATCAACATCCCTCATTTTATGTTAGTGATAACTCGACCTCAAGTCAATTTTTGAAAAGTAACTCGCTCGTTGTACTCAATCAAACAAATCATAAATTCTAGGGAGTGGTGTCACAACTGGAGAGCACCCAAGATGTAATCGTCGTCGTCATTCTCAAAAAGGACTTAAACAGACCCTTAGCATTCATCATAACATATCATAGGTTGAAATGCAGAAAATTTTAAAACTTTTTGCATATACTAAGTAAAGTACACTTAGACTTCTCGCTTATCATATATTGAGGTATATCATAGGTTGAAATGCTGAAAATTTTAAAACTTTTTGCATATACTAAGTAAAGTACACTTAGACTTCTCGCTTATCATATATTGAGGTATACACAGAACTCTCATATAGAAGCTTACTTAGGCTCTAATTTTAGTAGCATGATCAACATACATACGATAGTCTAATAAAACTGTCTTATATAAAAACCATCTAAAGAGTGCAAATCTTTGACTTAGCCAATGCAATACCAATATGCCATATAGGCCATACTATAGTAGTATTTGAATGATAAAAGGAATAGAAGTGTATCTCTTAGACTAATACAATCTTCATGGAGTGAATAATGAAAAGATAGTATCCGCAAACCTGAGGACCAGCCAACCCTTGGATAAAGAGTTCCAATCTTCTTCAATCGACCTTCTTAAGGTTCAATGGCCAGACCTTACATTTGTAGATATATAAAGTATATGGTTTATTAAGACACTTGTACTAAGTATGGGTATATTCACATAAAATATTTCAAGAAATGCATGAAAAGGCCCATTTGTTTAGAAAGCACACTAAGCCATTTGAATTATTTTAATGCACATATAATAGAGAATATACAAGATCAGGATCACCAAAACATAAAGCATGATCATAACCAGAGACAAATCATCACAAAGTCATATTGACATATCATGTTCAATGTTTATTATCAAGATAACATACCACACTTACCAATAATCCCATCTAAAGCTTAAAAGTTCAATGCTCATGTGAATCCCCATAACGCCACATAATCAAGTAAATTAAATAGGAGACAATGAGTAATACTTTACATCATACAACTTACATCATAAGTAGTCGCCATCACATATAGCAATATAGGCTAACAACATATTCATCAACATGAACAACATCATATAAGAGAAACATCATATATCATAAGCATTATCATTTCATTTTTATAGTACATAAGAACAGTCTTCTAGGACTTCCATTAGAGTCAACTTGTGCAATGTCTAGATAGAGTACCATAACACTACCTATAATAAGTAGACTCCTAAAGTTACCCAGTAAATGTTCATTTACTTTAATCTTTCATTTTAATACAGGGAACAATCTTCTTAATCGATATTAGACTCTGGAAGCTAAACATGGAATCTGGTGTCATGAAACCCTACAACAAAAGAAGGTGGACTACTTGCAAAAGTAGAACAAAATTAACATAACATTCTTGGTGGATCCACTAGATACTATTACTAAAGGGGAAACATAGTAAAGGAACTAGAAGATATATTATAGACTCATAATCTCATATTGCATGGCAGCCTACATCTCATGAGAGTCATTGTGAACCTACCTTCAAACTAGTGGTAAGCAAAAGTAGCTTTTTGAATTTGCCTTTAAGTTATCATTAATCATCAATATTGTCATAGGCCATGGGAGATTAACTCCTTGTATAAACATGATCATTAGCTCATTAGGTTTAGGATGAGAATTTTCTTTCATCACAACCCTTCATTAGTGAGATTAACATATCATAGTCATATTTTCTAAGACATACAAGAGAAACATCATGAACCTTGCATTATCATATCCTTACCATGTTCTCACATTCAATAGATTCATTGCTCATCATATATGAATATATAGCAACATCGTACATACTTCAATTGCATAAAAACATCAATTATTGGCCAACATCAACATAATAGAGTAATCATGACTTAAGAAGACTTAGCTATTGCATCCAAGAATTTTCATGAAGAACTTACTCTCAATTCACAACAATCATCCAATAATATAATGAATAACACATTAACATAACAAATACCAATCACTCTAGTCATATACATGTGAAATTCGTAGATAGAAAACACGTTCATTTATGAGTTCATTCAAGCAATAGTCCCAATAGCAACATTTTATGACATTAAGGGAAAGATATAACATAATCAAATACATTATTTAGAGAAAGAACACGCATAACATGTAATACTACAATTCCATGTCAATTACTCAATAACTCATACTTAATTAGCCATAGAAAATCATAACTCATCGTAATTAATCATCAATTTTGAGTTTGGAAGAAAACCCATTTGTAGAGTACAAACCTAGGTATTTTAATTGTTTAGAAAAAATAATCCCAAGAGTTAAGAACACATACCTTAATGAAAATTCAATCCATGAATCTTTAGAAGAAAAGCTCAGAATGTGACCTTCTTCTCCAACCTTCCAATGCTCTTCATAGGTGGTAGAGTAGACAAAGAGGTTAGAGAGAGATGAGAGTGATTTGGTGAATCTGATTTGGATACGTAAAAGTGGCATAAACTGACCCAAAACCAATATAAACTCGCCCCTTAAAATCACCTCAAAGACCCCTCACTTAATTGGGTATTTTTATGAAGTTCAATTGACTTAAAAACGATGCGGACGAATCTGGCAAGTGGCTCCATATCCCAAGGGAAATTTCAATTAATTATTATGAAATGTGTCGAGGCAATGATCCTCGTGGGTTCCCCATGACGGGAGGCATATTTTTTCCTTCCTTTTAATGGCTGCATAACGTATGGCTGGCTCAACATCTTAGCTGTCGCAAGCTTCTTTGGCGGCTTGCTCGCCAATGTTCGAGTCCTCCTCAAGGACCTTTTGGGTGGTCCTTGGGGAGGTTTTACTGGTTGTTTGGACCTTTATGCTATATTTTACCTATTTAAAATCTTTTACAAGTTTTAGACTTCATTGGACACTCTCAAACCATTACCAAACGTAGGGACGTCTACTACTTCAATTTAGCTAGTTCGGGACATCAAAATATTTCTTTGTCGTTTTGGATACCTTTTCTTATTTAGTTTGATACATTAATATAGATCCGTAAACATCATTACAAAAATTATATAATAGCCAAAGATCTAGTCTAAGTCATGGAAGTTCTAGAGTGTTACAAGTGGTTACTTTTTCTTTATAGTGACCTTGTTATTTTGATGGTAGCGGATACACATTCTCAAAGGCCCATCCATATTCTTAACAAAGAATAACGGATCACCCCATGGAGATATGCTTGGTTGTATAAAACCCTTATATAGTAAATCCTTAAGTTGAGGTTTTAGTTCATTCAACTCCACCATGTTCATTCGATAAGGAGGGATTGAAATTATTGTGTATCAGGCAATAAGTCTATGCCAAATTTGATTTCCCATTCAGGAGGAACTTCGGGCAAGTCATAGGGAAAGACTTTCTGAAATTCCTTCAATACAGGTACCGACACTAAGGGAGGAATATCAGATTCAAGATCCTTGACCCTCACAATATGATAGAGACAACAATTTGCAATAAATTTGCAAGCTTTTAGAAACGCAATGATCTTACCCATAGGTTTTGAGTTTCCTTACTTCCACTCAATAATGGGTTCTTTAGGTAGTTCAAATTTGACTACCCTTGTTCCATAATCTATTGAAACAAAACAACCATGCAACTAATCCATTCCCAATATGCCATCAAAATGTAACATGTCAAATTCTGCCAAGTCAACTAACGTAACTCTGTTGGACACAAAAATAAGACAACCCCTATACACTCTTTTCCCACCACGAAATCATCCACCTAGGTAGTAACTGAAAACGGTTCAAATAATATATCGGGAAGTGTATCAAATTTCATAGACACAAAAGGGATCACAAAAGACAAAATGACACCAGGATCCAACTATGCATATACATTAATAGAAAATAACTGTAACATAGGGTAACCATATCCGAAGCGATCTCTTAATCACCTCGTGATTGGAGTGAATAAAAATGATTCTTATTATTCACATCCGTATTTGGGTCACTTGCTTGTGCTTGAGCATTTTCCCTTTTTTGAACCTTCATAATAGGGAAGTACCTCTTCATATGGTCATTCATACCACAACCATAGAAATTACACCTGCCAACTAGGCACTTGCCATCATATTTTCTAACACACTTATCACAAATATGTTTCTCAACATAAGAACCACCATTTTCCCCCTCTGGGGCTTAGGGGTATACACCTTACCCTAGTTGACCCTCAGAGAATTAGAAGTACCTTGGTTGGAAAACCTCTTCTTGAACCTTGGTTGATCTTTAACCTCAAATCTAGCCTTGAAGGAATCCCCATTATTGGCCCTTGTCCTCTTCAACTCTTTACCAATTTCTTAAGCTTTTACCCCACAATTTGTTCGCCTGGAACCATTAGAAGCAAAATTTCTATGCTAGGACTCAACATTGACAACCTATATTTATTAACCACAAGGTCTGATATATCCATATTTTTTTTTCATATTGGCCTAAGAATCCACCGCCATAATAAGAGCGTGCTTTGATTGTTAAATGAACTTGAGGCTATACTATTTCACATGCATACCCCTTTGAAGAAGGTTGATGAATTCTTGCATTTTCCTCGCCTTCAATTACAAGGGAAAGAACTTATCAAGGAAATCTATCTTGAATGATGACCAACTTACTAGACCTTCTCTAAAGGTCCTCTCATATTTCCATTGATCATACCAAACTTGAGCTACATCTTTGAGTTAGTAGGCGTCTAGTTCCGCCTTTTCTTTAGAAGACACACCCATAGTATGAAGAACCCTGAACACTTCATCAATGAACTCATGTGGGTCCTACTCCTCCTTGGAATCTCAAAAAGTAGGGGGATTCGTACTTGTGAATTCCCTAATCCTCGAAGTTGTAGTACTAGCATTGGAATTCACCTACAACCTAGTATCCCGACAAACTTTAGTGTCTAACACTTGATCAAGCTATGAATAGTCCCCTTTATGTCAACGTTAGACGTAACCCCTTCTTCAACAAAAACTTGAGAGTTTTAAGGGGAACTGCCGTATTCAAATTCTCCTCCTCGGCCCTTCGATGATTGTTCCTCTTTGTATTCATTACTTGTAAGAACAAGAAGAGGATTAGAAGAAAGGACTAAAAACTCTTAGGCACGACTAAGGAATAACAAAAGAAGTGAAAAATCATAAGAATCTCATAGTCTCTCATTCAAAAGTGTGGCGCGCTTCACACCCATGAATAAGATTCTACTTCACGTGGTTTAGTAAGTCATCAACCTAAGGTTACTCAACCTCATGCTTTGATATCAAGTTTGTAACGATCCAAAGTACCCCCTAGACGTTACCGGCATTTTCGTCTTCATAGGTTCCTTAGACTATCCGTTAGCATACATCATATCATATCATAGGTGGAGAAATATGCTCAAAATTTAAAACTTTTACATATAAAGTTTACTTAGACTTCTGACATATCATATATGGAGTCTACAGAGATTCCTCGCTTATGAATTTACATAGACTTTTCATTTAGCATATTCAATTCATTTAAGTAGTCTAATACTTCGTCTCATATATAACCTAATAGAGAATAACAAAGTTTTGGCATAGATTTTACACTAGTACAATAAGCCACATGTAGGCTTACAAAAAAGTCTCAACGTAAAGAATGAATAAGTGTCTTTAGAAATAGACAATATTAGATCTGTTGCATCATCTTTGGAACGTGAGGACTCACCAATAACTTGGGAAAAGATCCAAGTCTTTCTTGCAAATACCTTAAACTCATTAACGGCCCAAACCTATATTTTTCGGAAAAAAGGAAAAAAATATGGGTTAGTACATCACACGTACTAAGCATCGCTTTCATGCATAAAAAATATCAATGAATGAGTAAAGGGACATTTTAGTCAAAACTATGCTTAGCATCAAATAATCTCAACATGCACATATAGCAATATCATAAGCCAAACCCAAAATAATATCAACCCAACATGTAAGCAACTCAAGCAATACTTGTGCAAAGCAAACAATATAATCCCATAACCATATTCAACGCTAAGTATCACAATAAGAAATACACTTCATGCATATAACATATTCTCATATAACATCTTGAAATGCTTATTTCATAAAGATTACTCATACATATCAACATAGTCATAACCAACATAACCATAAAAGAACATTACTAGAATCATCTTTTAGGATTTCACCATTCAATGTGTAAGAGAAGACTTATAGCCTCCCTTATATCATATAGAAACCTTTAACAAAGATCTAATAACAAGTTTTATGTCTCTTTAATTCATTTAACTTTTCATTAAGGAAAAAAGTTGCAATAACTGACATGAGACTATGAGAGATACATGGAATTCAGTGTTCTACTCCCACATCGAAAAGAAAGGGTTATTACTTGCCTAAGGTTACGTGTAGTGTTTCATACATAGCTATCTACATGGATCTACTAATCTTAAGTCCTATGTGGGCACATAATTAAGGGTCAAAGAGATTGTTATTAGAAACCCTACTTACTAAATGTGGGGGTTTCCATCTCATGAGAAAACACATACGTTGGGGATCTGGACTTACTAAACATGAGGAACCCATATGGGGATTCGATTTTGATAAACGTTAGTCCCCCGTCGAATTTACACGCTTCACATTAGCCTTTACTAGACCCTTATATAAACCTCCTATAATAATAGTTCTTAGGTGACCATAAGTTAGAATAATCCTTTCACTTTATGAGCCATAAACTAGTGAGTAAACCTTTCACTTAATACTTTATTATAATCATGAAGACTACTTTCAATCATATAACCATCGTATCATAACATGCATACATACTTCATAGTTAATCCTAGTGTCTACGGTTAAGGATGAGGAATACTTGTCATCAACATCACAACAACACATTCACATAGGATCATCCTATCAAAGTAACTCCCCTTTCATAATTGAACTCTAGAGATAGTCAAAAATCATACCTTCTTCCCCTTAATGGAACTTCATAGTTCAACCACCCAAGAATGTATAAAAATACATAAAACAAGGTAAATCATGAAGTAATGTCATAGTTAACATCAAAGTAAACCATCAACATGTTCATACCCTTCAACTTCACCTATCTAAATAAAATATTAGGGGAAATTTAGGGAAAGACATGTGTCCAAGGGTAACTCATAGGAAATAATCATTTAACCATCAATATATACTTCATAGTAACTTATCATAATTTATCACAATTAATTCGTAATTGCATTTTTTTAGAGAAGACCTGTATAGGGAGGAAAACCCTAGTTTTTGGGGAATTTAGAAATCGTCTTTTGGAGGGACCTACTAGGGAAAGGAATCCCAAGAGTGACGAAAACCATACATTATATATGAATAGTCACGAATTTGAGTCAAACTTGGAGGTATTTGATATTCTTCTTCAAGCTTCAAGATTGCTTCAATGAAGGTTGGGGGTAAAGAGAGAATGTAGAGAGAGGTGGGAGAAATTGGGTTTCAATTTGTAATGAAGTTTTAAAGTGGCAATGGGGTGATAAATGACCTAAAACAATTATATAATTTAACACTCCAAAAATTTCATGACTTAGACTAGAGCTTGATCTATTTAATAATGTTTAAGATGATGTTCCCAAAAAATATACTTGTCTAGTGAAGAGTCTATTAAGTTTTAAGAATATATATTTTTGTACAGACGCATCCCAATTCTCAATGCAGAGGTACAAGCCCAACCGAATTCGGTTAGGGCGGTTGGAGGAGGGGGGGTCAGGCGCGCGCACAGCTCAATCCTTGAGGGGCCTAGCTTGCTGACAAACTCTAGTCTCTAAATAACTTATCTAAATAGGTAGGACTAACCGAAATTTAGCAAATAGTGCCCGATATCTTAAGACCTAAAAAGGTGACACTAACCGAATAACTAACTAAAGAAACATCCTAGTACCTAACCTAGGATGGTGCAAAGGGTTTGGTAATGGTCCTAACAACTAAGGGGCACTTTAGTAATTACCCTAGTTCACTTAATTAATTAAATTAGCAACTTAATAATTAATTTAATTTCTAGTCAAAACCCGAGACTCTAAGTCAAATATTCTCCTAGTTGTAGTCAAATTATGAGGGGGCATTTTAGGTAATTTTAGTGGAAGGTCTTTAGGGTAATTCTTACAACGCCTATATAATTGATATTAAGTCAGTTTTATACCACTTTTACACGTCCCAAACTAGATAAAAATTAAATATCATCTCTCATAAACACTCTCCTTCCCAAACTCCCTTGAAGAACAAGAAAAAGCTTAAGGAATAGGACGAAGGTTTCGAAGTTTCCAAATAGATTTCATGGATTTTTCATCTTTAAGGTATGGGTTTTTCACTCTTGAGATTCCTTTACTCAATATTTTCTTTCAAGATAAGTTTTCAAGAACTTCAAATTTTAGGGTTTTTATTCTAAAAAATTGATTTTCTTCCTAACCCTAGATTTATGATTTTTAGTGAAAAGTAAATGTTTTGTATATCTATTTTCTCATGAATTATTGATTAATTGATTGATAATGTTTGAATGTCATGTGATACATGATCCTTCTCCATGTGATGGTTTCGGATGGGTTGTTTGTAGTATTTGATAATGTGAAAATGTTAGGGTTAGAGTTTAAGGTTTGAACGAACCCTTTTATGACCCGTTTACCCTCTCCTATGCAATGTATTGATCTTGTACATGATTTTATGAGTTTTTATATATTATTTCATTGTATATTTCACTATGTATTACTATAAATATCGCATGATGAATAAGGTTCTTGGAAGCAAGAAGCAAGTCTTCTAAAATTGTGATTGCTCAAAGATGTTTATATTATCCTATAAGTTGTGATGCTATGTTATGAAAAGTATGTATGATGTTTCTATGTGAATATGATGGCTATGCATATGTAAATTGTGACATCATGATAAGAACACGAATATGCAAGTTTATGATATCCCTTGTATGCTTTATACAAGGTGATTATGTTATGTTAGTCATACAAAAGAAAGGTTATGATAAAAGGACAATTCTCATCTAATCTAGAAGATCTCATGATCATGTTAAACAAGGAGATAATCTTATATGACCTATGATCAGTTTATAATGAAAAAGAAATTAGAGGTTTTTTCAAGAAAAGGGACTGAAGGTAATCACTGATGAACTAGATATGGAAAGTGTCCTTCCCTGTCCTTCCCTAGGGAAAGGTGGATTCACAATGATTCTCATGAGATTGAGGATGCCTCTTATGTGGAACTATGGGTATCTAATACATCTCTTACTTCTTGAACTATGTTGCCACCATAACATACTAGCTAGTTGATCCACCTAGAAATCTATGTCATATTCGGTTCTATTTTGGCCGTTAGACCACCTCTTTTTGGTGCGGGGAAGACACCGAATTCCATGATTAGATCACATGGTCTTTTTTGGTCAATGTATATGCTCCCTGTTGTAAAACGAAATACAAGTAAATGAACATTGACTATGGTAACTTGAGGAATTCGCTTAATATAGGTAGTGGTTCAGGACGCTACCTAGGCATTGCACAAGTTGACTCAAAGGGAACTCCTAGGTGATTGTTCTCAAGTAATATGATGATGTAAAAAATATATTTTTATGATATATAATGTTACTCTTACATGAATATTAGCTATTATAATGAATAAGTTATTGGGTTATACTGTTATATGAAGCAATTCTATACTTATGGTCTCCTATCTTATATACTTGGTTATGTGGGGTTATGGGGCTTCTCATGATCTTTGCACTTGTAGGTTGGGGATGGTATCATTGGTAAGTGTTTCGTATGTTATGTTTAAAGGATTTATTGAATAGGAATTGTTAACGTGACAGTATGAGGATATGCCTTTGATTATGATCATGCTTTAAGTGATGGAATTTTTACTTGTATTTGTTATCTGCTATGTGCACTTAAAACTTTCATATGAGTTTGCATATTGTCTAAAGAATGATAAATGATACTTTTCATGCATGTACCTATGTGTTATGTGCATATACCCATACTTAGTACATGTGGCGTACTAACCCCATTACTTACATTACTACAACTGTAGGTTCCGGCCATTGAAACTTAAGGAGGTCAATTTCAAGAAGCTTGGAACTATTTCTTTATGTCTTGGCAGGTCCTCATGTTTGGGGATGCCATCTTTCATATTCTAGCTTACGTAGATTTTTAGTAGTTTTTAGAATACACTATTTTCATTATGTTCTTTGGATTCTTTTGTATTAAGGCCTATATGGAATATTGACTATTAATGGCTAAGTTTAGATTGCACTCTTAGATGGTTTCTATATATGTGAGACAGTTTTACAATATCGTATGTTTTTTATAAATCTTAAGTGTGAAGTTTAAGTATACTTCATTAGTATATTAAATTCTTTTAAATATTTCTGCAAATTTAACTCTATGATTGTGATGAAAGCTAAGAAGAGGCTTGTCTGCAACCTCTGAGAGGTTAACAACATCGGTCGCACCGGGGTCTAGATTCCGGGTGTGACAAACTTTGTATCAAAGCATGAGATTAAATATCCTTAGGATCAATGTCTCACTAAAACATGTTACTTAGTGTTCAGTTCATGGTTGTGAAGCGTGCCACAATAATGGATGAGACATTGTGTAATTATCAAGAAACTTCTCTTTTATTGATACTCCTATATCGTGCCTTTAGAGCATTGAAAATATGTGTCTTTTAGCATATGATTCATATATTGTCAGAATCTTTTCAAGGGAACAAAAGGAATATAAGGTATAGGTGTTCATCAACCTTCGTCAAGGAGGTTGATGGTTCATGTTCAACAGGTTGAGGATAGTTGTCTAAGGAACAGGAATAGGGAAGATAAGATGGCGAAGTCTTTTAAAGGTAATTCTTCTAAGAGTACGCATGATGTTCAAGACAAGCCTAAGTTTAAGAAGAGGTTCTTAAACCAATTTCATTCTAATTTCTATAAGAATCACAATGGTAGAGGTTCTAGTCTTAATTGTAAGGAGGGGAGAAATGTTGATCCACAAAAAGAGAGACCAACTTGTGGTAAGTGTGGTAAGAAACATGTGGATGAATGTCTTGTTCGAACTAATAGTTTCTATGGTTGTGGAAAAATTTGCCATATAATGAAGGATTGTCCAAATGTTAGAAGTCAATGTAAGTGTAGTAGCCAAGCTCAACCAAGCGTCCTAATTCTGAACTTCCAAAAGGAACCGTTTCTATGCACTTAAGGCTAGGGGTGAACAAAAAATCTCTCCCAACGTCATGACGGATATGTTATAAGTTTTCATGTTTATGCTTTGCTTGACCTAGGTACTAAGCTTTCTTTCGTTACACCTTTGGTAACTAGGAAGTTTGACGTACTTTCCGATGTTTTCATTGAACCCATGTTAGAATGGAAAGGGGGAAATTATATGCCAAGGGATCAAATTATTTCTTCTTTAAGGTCTTGTAAAATAATAGCCAAGGGTTGTATATTCAATGTGGTGAGGATAAAGGAGGCTTTTCAAACGTACTGAATTCAATAAAATTGAAACTAGGTTTTTTTCCCAATTGAATTGACGAATGTTAGTATCATTTATTCTCCCTATTTCTGATTTTAGTAGTACGTATAATGCTCAAGATTTCAGTAAGAAAGTAAGAAAGAACTTAGAAGAAATATAAGTTCAAAGTGACCTAAGTAAACAAAGCATGAGAATGTCAAATCCTCAGTGTTTGATAAGAATGAACTTTTAACAGTTATTGTTTTTTTCCAATCTTGTAGTATGAATATATGACCCAAGAACTATATCTTATGCAAATAATAAAAGAATGGGCATAGCCAATAAAGATTGGCTTATAAAGACTTCATTCCCAATTTAACAAGAATGGAAAATATTAGGTTATTTACTAAATAGGTGCATGTTTTGGTAGAAGATAGTACAAAGAAGAGTTTTAAGAAGATGTTTTTGTACTCTATTCTTTCTCTTATGTGAAATTTGTATGCATATGTTTTCTTGAGATTTTTCTGTTTTGTTGTTATGTCGAGAAGATTGATAGCATGGCAACTTGTTGATGCATTTTAATCTTATGATAAGTTTGAGAACGAAATTCCTCATTATGTGTTATGAATATGTAGCTCTTATATGTTTGTGCTTCATTAATTGAGTGCTAAGTGTAATGATATGTTATGCGCTGGTTGTGCTTCTAGTATTAAGTCTTTTTCTACCGTCCAAAATATTTTAGTGTAATCCGCGGATGAATGTTCCTAAGGGGCGTATAATGTAACACGCCAAAAAAATTCATGACTTATACTAGAGCTTGATCTATTTAATAATTCTTAGAATGATGTTCCAAGAAAATGTACTTGTTTAGCGAAGAGTCTATTATATTTTAAAAATATGTACTGAGATACATAGGCATCCCAATTCCCAATATTGAGTAATATTGGGCATGTTAGAGACTATTGACTTAAGGGTGTTAGCCAAATTTTATGTATTTACGAGTAACTTAGAATACACCTTGATGTTCAAATTCCCCATCCAAGCTTGTTTAAAAATTGTACCTGCAATGAAGACCCTAAGCTAAAAAAATTTATTTCATAGCTTACAACATTAGGTATGAGGCATCAAAGTGTCAAGCGTAGGTACCATAGCATATGATCATTTAAAATGATCATGTAGATAAAGAAGTTCCCAAGGATATAGTGAAGATTCTTGGGATAGCAAGAAATAAGCAGCAACACATGTGCTAACCAGCCAACGGACAAGTCCAACCGAGTTCAGTTAAGGAGGTTGGGGGGTTTGTCGGGGGACCAGGAGCGCGCACAAGTCAAGCCATGTGGGGCCTAGATTCCTAATAACTTCTAGGCTCTAACAAAGTTACCTAGATAGATAACTAATCTACGACTAACCGAAATTAACCTACTAGTGTGCCCAAAATCCTAAGACCTAACTGGGTGACACTAACCAAATAACTAACTAAAGAAACATCACAGTACCTAACCTAGGATGGTCCAAAGGGATTTGTTATGATCCTAACGATTTAGGGGTACTTTGGTAATTACCCTAGATCACATAAGTTATTAAATTATCAACTTAATTAATTAAATTAATTCCTAGTCAAAACTCGAGACCCTAAGTCAAATGTTCTCCTAGTAGTAGTTAACTTGGGAGGGGCATTTTAGGTAATTTAAGTGAAGAATCTTTAGGGTAATTCTTGTAACGTCTATATATTGATATTATGTCAGTTTTAGCACACTTCAACATGTCCCAAACCAGATCAAAACGAAATTTCTCTCATTTCTCAAGAACGCTCTCTTTTCCAAACTCCATTGAAGAACAAGAAAAAGCTTAAAGAAGAAGAAGAACGTTTCGAAGTTTCAATCAGATTTCATGGATTCTTACATATAAGGTATGGGTTTTTCACTGATATACCATGGTTTCACGGTATTATTATTACTTTTTCCTAAAGTTTAGTGTGTCCAAAAGCCTTTTTGTGCTAATTTTCATATAAATTTCTTTTTATTTTGCAGGAAATCTGTCCAAAGCTAAATGCGGAGATTTTGAGCAAAAAAATGTAGAACAGACCACCTACGGAACTTATGACGGTCCGTCGTTCTTGTGATGGTCCATAGGTGGCAGCGTAGTGCAGCTTCTGAAGGAAGATGGGGAAGTCTGACCAAGTGTGGGGTTATGAAGCTTGTGATGGTCCGTCGTGTCTATGATGGTCCGTCCTACAGGTTCGTCATGAAGTTCATAGAAGTGATCCCAGTACCCATATTTCAAGAGTTGAAGTATTTTGAAATGAAGGCCCTCGACGGACCGTTGTGCCTATGACGGTCCGTCATACTTGCCGTCGAGGGTAATGAAGAAGAGAAGTTGAAGAAATTGCATAAGTATGGGACGACGGAGTCCATGACGATCCGTTGTGACCATGACGATCCGTCGCGAGGTCCGTCGACCCAACCGCGTTTTGGTAGATTTCTAGCAAATAGAGCCCTTATTTTATTAGGTTTTTATTTTTTAAAAATAGTTCGAAAAACCTCATTTTTGATGTTAGACTATGGATTGTTAGACATCATACTATTATACTTTGTGTATTAGTGTGAGATTCTCTATGATTATTAGACTTTTGATTATCATTGATTGTTGGTGATTTATCAAGCAAACTTTCGGATTTTACTCTTTCTCATTGAAGTAAGTACATGAATTCTTATTTGATATATTTGAATATTGTGATTATTACTATGAGTAACTAAACTCCATAACTAGGGTTGTGGGAACCATAGGCAAATATTGAGATAAAACCTAACTAAAATAAAAATTCTAGAATGGTGTCTTGCTTGTATTAATAATTCTTTCGCTTAGAAGTCTTTTTAACGGATGGCCAATGTTAGAACTCGCCTTAATGCTACTTTTCGGACCAAGGAGGTAGATAATAGGAAAAGAATTATCAACATAGACTTAGTATATACTATCTAATAGGCTAGTATTGATTGGTACGAGGTAATAACTTAGTCAAATATCGAATACGATGCTTAATATGAGGTAAAGATAAGGGTTAGGAAAGCAACACACGTAGCCGGACCAAGGTGCGCAGTGAGATTTTCTAGATGCCAGACCAAGGATAAAGAAATACATAACTTATCACTTTGCATGCAGGATACTAGGAAAGAACTGTTATTTTTAGAACTATCAAGTTATGAACCTGTGGGGAACACGTGAACCCTAGTTACTTCGATTAATTGATTAAAATACAATATTCAAAGTTGTTAAGTGTCTCTTTCAATTGTGTTAGTTATTTTCATTCATTTAGAATTAGAAACGCCCCTTTTATTGTATTTTTGCTTTTCAAGGAAGTCATTGACCAAAGAATAGTAATAACAGGTTGAAGTTAAGTCTAGACTATTTTCCTCGTGGAAACGATCCGAACCTCACTTGTTGGATTATTTACTTGACACGACCACTTTACTTCTTATTTGAGAATTAAGTTTGAGCGTATCAAATTTTAGCGCCATTGTCGGGGATTATAGCTTTTAGATTAACTTGAACTTATTACTATAGTTAGTTTATATTTTCTTGATTTTACTTTGTTTTATTGTTTTTGATTTTTTAATGAACTATCCTCCTTGTATGCCAAATACACGGAGAGGAAGAGAACCCTTGTTTCCCTACGATCACGAGTTAGAGCGTACACTGCGCAATATGAATCGAAACTTGGGAATAAATGATGATGATCCAAAGTAGAACATCCCAGCTCCGGTTGATGTTCATGGTCAGATATTACCCGATGCTCCGGGTGAACACCAGCAGAGGGGACAAAATCCTGTTCCATGGCCCCAAGCATACTACAGAGGTTATGATAACATAGCAGACTCGGATGGGCCACTGGTTTTGTCTCCCTAACCACAGGCCACACCTTTGTGGTAACTAGTAGCCTGATGCAAATACTCACTGCCAGAGGTTTTTTTCAAGGCTACCTTCTGAGGATCCACATGCCCATATAGCTAAGATAAGGGCAGTGTGTAAAAGTTGTGTAGGGAGGCCTGATTTGGATTTAAATGTAATAGGTCTCAGAGTGTTTCATCTCTCACTGATGGGAGAGGCTGCTATGTGGTTCACTGAGCTCCCATACAACTCAATTTTCACTTGGAACCAACTAAGGGATGTCTTCTTAGCACGCTATTATCCGTTCTCCAAGAAACTAAACCACAAAGACAAAGTGAATAACTTTGTGGCACTAGTAGGAGAGTCAGTTAGTAGTTCTTGGGATATATTCACCTCATTCTTGAGAAGTGTTCCAAATCACCGTATAGATGATGAGTCACTGAAGGAATACTTCTATCGGGGACAGGATGATAACAATAAAGCGGTGTTGGACACTATAGCATGTGGATCTTATGGGGAGTGTCCTTATGCTTAGATCGCTGAAAAATTAGAGAAAATCTCCCGGGACAATAAAGCTTGGAGTACTAGGAAGTCCGATACTGGGAGAAACACCTTCGCAGTGCAGTCCACTAACAACCCAGCCACAGATGAGATTCGTGAAGAAATGGCTCAGATGAGAACTGAGCTTGGGTTGGTACTCAAACATGTCACAGGGGTGCAGAAAAGATAAATGCAGTCAAATACTTATCGAAACCACCGCCACAAAATGATGAGTGTTATTATGAGGAGGATTCCTATGCGGTAAATGAGCAGACGACGGGTTTCCGACCGAGCGCCCAAGGCTCAAATCAGGATAATTGGTGCAAAGGTCAAGGAAACCAAGGTCAGAACTATGGTAACTACAATCGTGAGGGTCATTATGTCCGATATGGACACTACAATCGCGACAACAACTTCAACATGGGTAATTATGGTAATAGAAATGAGGAGGTTCGATGCTAGTGATGAGCACAATAAAGAGTTGAGGAATGATTTAGCGGGTATTAGGCAAAAAGTCGATACACATGCAATATCGATTAAGCAACTTGAGTTACGATTGGCCCAATTATCTGCAACTGTGAACACACGACAACCAGGCACTCTTCCAAGCAACACTATCCAAAATCCGAAAATGATGGACATTGTATGGCAATTACTATTTACGGTGGCAAGCAAACTATTGACCCACCTATGGCGTCTAATGAGAAAAAGGTGACAGAAGATACTGATAAAGTGGTAGATGTTGATGGTGAATTAGAGGATAACACTGTAAAAGATGCTGAAGTGCCTAAAAAGGTAACTCCCATGCCTAGGCCACCACCCCCATTTCCTCAAAGATTGTTGAAAAAGGTAAATATCGGCGTTTTATAACAATGTTGAAGCAACTTTCTATCAACGTCCCTTTGATAGAAGCTTTAGAACAAATGCCCGGTTACGCCAAGTTTATGAAAGATCTGGTCACTAAAAAAAGATTGGTCACTTTTGAGGATGATGATAGAGTGCAACATTGTAGTGCTATTGCTACAAGATCTCTGGTCCAAAAGAAAGAAGATTCAGGTGAGTTCACTATTCCTTGTACAATCGGGCTATTACACTTTGCAAAAGCATTATGTGATTTGGGGGCAAGCATTAATCTCATGCCCCTCTCGATTTACAAGAAGTTGGGTTTGAAATCCCAATGCGATGCGGCTAGTGATGGCTGATCGAACAGTAAAAAGTCCTATAGGGATACTCTACGATGTGCTAGTAAAAGTGGAGTCGTTCATATTTCCGGCAGATTTTGTTATTCTTGATTGTGAAGTCGATTTTGAAGTGCCCATTATTCTTGTGAGGCCATTCCTTGCTACGGGAAGAGCCTTAGTAGACATGGAAAAAGGGGCAGATGAAATTTTGGTTGAACAATAAGGAAGAACGTCTAGGTGTAGAAGCATTAGCGGCAGTGATAATGAATTCTAAGAGCGATTGCATTAAAGAGTATGAGTCATTAGTCGCGGATCTTGACCGAGGTGATGTTCGGTTTAAGCCGAAGAAAAATGAGCTAGATATGAAGAATCGCGAGTTCCCACCAGCGAAACCATCTATAGAAGAGGCTCCTAAATTAGAACTAAAAGCTCTCCCACCTCATCTCAGGTATGAATTCTTAGGAAATGGTGACACTTTGCCAGTAATCATTGCATCAGACCTGAATAAACAACAAGTTCAGAGTTTAATGAAGGTGCTAAAAGGTTCAAAAGAGCTATTGGGTGGACTATTGCAGACATTATTAGGATCCCCCCTGTATTTGCTATCAAAAAATCCAACTCATGCCTAATCATAAGCCAAGTATTGAGCACCAGAGACGCTTAAATCCTCATATGCAAGAGGTCGTGAAGAAGGAAATCATTAAGTGGTTGGATGCTGGAGTAATCTATCCGATCGTCGATAGTAGTTGGGTATGCCCGGTCGAGTGTGTACCTAAGAAATGGGGAATGACTGTGGTCCCCAACGAAAAAAATGAGCTTGTTCCAATGAGACCGGCTACTGGATGGAGGGTGTGTATGGATTACCACAAACTAAACTCATGGACTGAAAAGACCACTTTCCTATGCCCTTCATGGATCAGATGTTGGATAGACTTGCCAGAAAAGGGTGGTACTGTTTTGTTGATGGATATTCGGGGTATATTCAGATTTCTATTGCACCAGAAGATCAAGAGAAAACCACTTTTACTTGTCCATATGGGACTTTTGCGTTCAGAAGAATGCCGTTTGGGTTGTGCAATGCACCCGCCACATTTCAGAGATGTATGATGTCGATATTTTCTGACATGGTGGAGGATACTATAGAAGTTTTTATGGATGATTTTTCTGTGGCTGGTGATTAATTCGAGCGGTGTTTGACCAATTTTATCTGAGGTCCTTAAGAGATGTGAAGACTGCAATTTAGTACTAAACTGGGAAAAGTGTCATTTCATGGTGAACGAATGTATTGTGTTGGGTCATCGCATTTCAGAAAAGGGCATAGAGGTTGATCGAGCTAAAGTCGAGGTAATAGAGAGACTTCCCCCACGATCACTGTGAAAGGTGTGAGAAGCTTTCTTGGGCATGCAGGTTTTTACCTGAGATTCATCAAAGACTTTTCAAAGATTGCACATCCATTGTGCAAACTGTTGGAGAAAGATTGTAAATTTTGTTTTGATGAATTTTGTCTTAAAGCATTCAGTGAGCTAAAAGAAAAATTGGTGTCTGCGCCTGTCATTATTTCTCCGGATTGGAACAGTCCATTTGAGGTGATGTGCGATGCTAGTGGGGTGTATTTTGGTGTAGTATTGGGACAGGGGTGGCTTTTGGTGTAGTATTGGGACAGAGAAAAAATAAAATCCTTCACCCCATTTACTATGCTAGTAAAGCCCTGAATAAAGCTCAGAAGAACTACACAGTAACCGAGCAAGAACTCCTTGTAGTAGTCTTTGATTTTGAGAAATTTTGCTCCTATTTGTTGGGTACTAGAGTTATAGTGCATACTGACCACTCACCAATGAGATATTTGATGGCAAAGAAGGATGCAAAACCAAGGCTAATTCGTTGAGTATTACTGCTACAAGAATTTGACTTTGAATTGATGGATAGAAAAGGAAATGAAAATCAAGTTGCTGATAACTTGTCTCGTCTAGAGAGATGAAGCTATGCGAGAGTTAAGGGATAAGACTGACATTGATGATACTTTCCGCGATGAGCATGTATTGGCTGCTTCACAAGACTTGATCCCATGGTTCGCAGATTTTGCGAACTATCTGGCTAGTGATATTGTTCCGTCAGACTTGTCCTTTCATCAAAGAAATAAATTCATGTACGATGTGAAGAAGTTTTTTTGGGATGAACCATACTTGTATAGGAGTTCTGCCTACGGGCTTATTCGGCGTTGTGTGCCAGAATGTGAGATGTTGAGTGTGTTGGAGGCATGCCATTCCTCACCCGTTGGTGTACATCGCAGTGGTATCCGAACCACTCATAAGATATTACAATGTGGTTACTATTGGCCAACTCTTCATCAAGATGCTCATGAGTTTGCTAAAGCATGTGACAGATGCCAACGAAATGGCGACATTTCATGAAAGCAAGAGCTCCCTCTAAACCCCATTCTTGTGATTGAATTATTTGATGTTTGGGGTATTGACTTTATGGTCCCTTTTGTGAGTTCTCATGGAATGAAGAACATTCTAGTAGAAGTTGATTATGTATCTAAATGGGTCGAAGTCGTCGCCCTCGCAAACAATGAAGGGAAGAGTGTCACTGCATTCTTGAAAAAGAATATATTCTCTCGTTTTGACACCCCAAGGGTCATTATTAGTGATGGGGGCTCCCACTTCTGCAACAGATTGTTCAAGGGGTTATTGGAGAAATATGGGGTTCGCCATTATGTAGCCACTCCTTACAACTCTCAAACTAGTGGGCAAGTTGAAGTGTCGAATCGGGAGATCAAATAGATATTTTCAAAAACAGTGAAGGC
Source organism: Solanum lycopersicum (assembly GCF_036512215.1). Lineage (NCBI taxonomy): Eukaryota > Viridiplantae > Streptophyta > Magnoliopsida > Solanales > Solanaceae > Solanum > Solanum lycopersicum. Next base: position 15,237,528 of record NC_090803.1, on the reverse strand, counting down.
TAGTAGAACGGATTGGTCAAGGAGGCTTCACGATGCTCTTTGGGCCTACCGGACAGCATATAAGACTCTCATAGGTATGTCTCCATACCAACTTGTATATGGGAAAGCTTGTCGTCTTCTGGTTGAGTTAGAGCATAAAGCCATGTGGGCTATGAAGAAGTTGAAAATGGATTAGAGCGAAGCGGCAGAGCAACAGTTAAATGGGTTGAATGAACTCGATGAATTTCTCCTGAAAGCCTATGAAAGCTCAGCCCTATACAAAGAAAAGATAAAGAAGTACCATGACAACAAAATTGAAAAACGAGAGTTTATGGTCGGGGATTTGGTGCTTTTATTCAATTCTAGGTTGCACTTGTTTCCGGGGAAGCTCAAGTCAAAATGGACTGGTCCTTACTTGGTTACCCAACTATTCCCTCATGGAGCAGTTGAGTTGGAAACTAAGGAGGGTGTTCTGTTCAAGGTGAATGGACAGCACATAAAAATCTATTTCGGGTATGCTGAATCGGTGAATGAAGTGATTGAGGCATACCATCTTGATAAAGTCTGAGTATTCAAGTGTCCCCAGTCGTGCCGCAATATTAAATCAGGCGCTTGTTGGGTGGCAACCCAATAATTATAGTCTTTTTAGTAATGGTAGCATTTTTCTACTAATGGGTTTTTAAATTTGCAGGCACATCACAAGGAAATTCAGTAGAAAATTACTCTGCATCAGTCACTGATGGATACAGCGACGGACCGTTGCTCGTGCGACGGACCGTCGTATGCATCCGTTGTACCAGGTATGTCTTTTTGTTATTTTCAATCTAGGGCACACACGACGGAAGAAACGACGGTTCATAATAGCTGCGACAAAGCTTCATCGAGGAATCGTCGCGTGATTAATGAGACATACCCGACCCGACCCGGTTGGAGTTTATTATAAACTTTCACCATTTAAACTCCCCAACCCCTCATTTCACCCCCATTCCTTCATTATTCCCCCATTACCCTCTCTTTTCAACTTCCACAATCTCTTCCTCTATCAACCGATCATTGTCCCCCCCAAAATTCTCCGAAGCCCTAAAAGTGTTCATCTACTAGTCAGAGTTGCTCCTGTGGGTGACTGCCTGACCACTGAGTACTTGCCCATTTGATTTTCTCCAATTCTAAGGTATATGTCTCTAATTTCTACTCATTTATCTTGCATCTTTGTTTTTTAGTAAGTATTAGCTTAGTTCTTAGTCATATGTTTTTTGTTTTATACGATTCTATCTAACCTAGGTTAAAAATGTTCGAAATTGCCATGTTTACAACCCTAGACATAGGCGCTTTTGCATTACTAGTTTCCTAGGTAGTTGGGTTAGACAAATGTAGGTCCATAACACTACAAGTTCGATGTGGGTTCATCGGGGATGCATGGGGTCCCCCCAGTTCTGTCACTGATATACAGAACGAGGCCCGATGACGGACCGTCGTACCCATGACGGACCGTTGTAGAGTCCGTTCCAAAAGCTTAACACTCTGTCCCAACGGACACATGTGACGGACCGTTGTCTTCACGACGGTCCGTCCTGCACAATCGTTCTGGTTGTCAGAGACCCTGTTTCAAAGGGTCTCTCATTGTTTCCTAAGTGTCCTCCAACGGACACATGTGACGGACCGTCGTAGTCATGACGGTCCATCATGCATGACCGTCATGCCGGTCAGAGACCCCTCTCCTAAGGGTCTCATTTTTTACCCAAGTGTCCTCCAACGGACACATGTGACGGACCGTCGTAGTCATGACGGTCCGTTCTGCATGGCCATCATGCCGGTCAGAGACCCCTCTCCTAAGGGTCTCCATTTTTTTTTCAAGTGTCCTACGACGGACCGTCATACTTGTGACGGTCCGTCCTGCACATACAGTCATACTAGTAAGAGACTCTCCTTCAGGGTTCTCCATATATACGTAGTTAAGTAAAACACGACGGACCTCTTGACGGTCCGTCATAGTCACGATGAGCCGTCACCAGGCCCGTCGTGTGTCACTGTTTCTATAGCAATGACATACTATTTTCAATATTTTGTTTAGTATGGTTTTACTTGTCTTGTTTGCCACTACTCGTACTAATATTGTCACGACCCAACTCGATGGGTCGTGACTAGTGCCCGTTTTGGACACCCACATACAAACCTGCTAAGTATAACCAACTGAAACTAAGACAATATGGAATTTAATCAAATCAAGCCAACCCCAACGTAATATATATATAAAGAGGACCTGTCTCATAAGGAGTCATAATCATTCAACCATAACAGCATATGAAAGCCGACAAGGACGCCACTACTCAAAGCATAATAACATACGTAAGCCGACAAGGCTACCACTACACAATACACAATGATGTATGCAGCCGACAAGGCTGCCCCTGTACAAGCGGAAATCCCAAACAAACCATGTCCAGACCATTATCCAAAACATATATATACAACCCACATAATGTCCACAGACCTCTAAGAGTACATTAGTGAAACTCGACGGGACAGGGCCCCGCCATACCCATAGACGAGCAAAAGACTACACAAAAGTTATGTACCAAAACGACTGGGCTCCGAAACAGTGGAGCTCTCCCAATCAGCAGAGTAGATATCATAGGCGGGAGGATCACCGAACTGTGCATCTACACCTGCGGGCATGAAACGCAACCCCCCGAGGAAAGGGGGGTCAGTACGGACAATGTACTGAGTATGTAAAGCATAAGGTAAAGATGACAGGATACCAATATGGCAAGTCGAAACAAAATATCGCTACACATGTACCCACCCTTTTAAGTGAAAATCATGCATATCTTTAATGTATAAGGTGCCCAGCTTCCCTAGTAAGGGGCTCGACAAAATAATCATCACGTCATCTCCGTCATCATCATCATCATAACCATCCTTATCACCAATCATATATATAATATACATACCCGACCCTCTAGTGAGGAACTCGGTGACATATGCAAGAAACTCCGCACGAACATTACCCGGCCCGGGACTTGGTGAAATGATAAATGACTCTATGCACGAGCAGAATATTATGAGCAACCATATGCAATTAAAATCATTTCTTATAACTCAATAGAACAATCAACGTGAACTAGCAAGGAGTATTACCAAAGATTAATGTTTTATCAATATTATGAACCTTTAATACGATATGGAAACGTAAAATCTCAATGACTCTAAGAAGCACTACCATAGATATTAGAGATCATCATAGCCTTAGACATAGACGATATATAGAGGAATAATTGTGGAAGCAAGAATATACGTCACCTAGACGCTCTAGAGGTAAGTATCAAACCTGTCCGTTATTCTCTTATTTTTAAAAGTCATGCCAAACAAAGAAAGAAGGGATAACGTTACATACCGTATAATCGGGCCGCACGTCCAATATTTACTGCTCAAGATATTAATCTATAACAAGCAACAATCGTGCCGCAATTAGATAAACATCGCGCTTTACTTTCTTGTAAGCTAGCTAATAATCTAACGAAAATTCGACAGCACTCCCCTATTTTCCTTACTTCGTCCCAATCCGACAACAACCCAAATTATCCACTGCAATACCAATAACACATATAACCCAACGAATCATATTAAACAGCTCCCCTCCCCAAAACAGTTCCGTCTCGGCAGCCATAACAGCGAAGCAATGACACACCGAGCGATAACTCGTTTTATAATTCGCAACACATCTACCTTATCATATTCATCCTTTGGAGTATATACTCATAATCACATTCAACATATACATAATGCCAAAACAGAATTTTTCTGCAGTTTGCTTTAATCAAAACAGCCCAAGCACCAACACGACACCACTAATAATCCGATTATGGTTTCCGTTCATACTTAGCACATTCAATAACTAAAACAAACTTCCTAAGCTACTGGTCACGCCCCCTTCTTAAAATTAATGGGTAATTAACAAAGGTATTCTAAAGAATTAACACACCAAACAAGGAGATTACTAATCAAATTATTTGCAGCTGCTGGCCAAGAGTTGCAGGGTTGGTTTCTCCATTTCCATGGCTGCCTAAGACAAGTGGTGAAGAAGAAGATGATATGCAGAAATGCAATTCACCACTTTATTTAGCATGGAGTGGATTTCCCCACCTCATTTAATAGTATGAAGTGGAGGCAGCCCCCCTCTACACCTGCCCACTAAGGACAGCTCACAATCTGATCCCCTTTTTAATTTTTGCCTTGAGTGGTGGGGCCCACTGGATTAAATTAATCCTAATCAGCCACCAATTATGAGTGGTTGAGCCCATTGGATTAAATTAATCCTAATCGGTCACTAATTAAGCCCTCACTTTAATTGCACTTACATTAGCCAACTCATACTTAATATCACATTTGGAAATAACATCCTTGCCTAATATTTCTTTAATCACTTGGAACTTAAAATAAAATCTCATTCCCCGGACTTACGTCTACTAGATCATGATGCGCACTACGTATAAAAAAATACGAGGCATAACATCCTTCCCCCCTTAGGAACATTCATCCTCGAATGTTAAGTTAGCGTCTTGCAAAAACAAATTCCAGCGAGGTCTCTCTAGAAGTCATACCTATCAACCTGCATTCCGTAACTTAGAGATGCCTCACAGCTACATAATCTCATTATCAATCAATATAGTCAAGCTAGGAATTGAATTACCTGCAGGTATGGGGAACAAGTATAGCTACGAGTTTCTCCTCATATGACAACTCCTCTGTTACCTGAACATCATCTACGGGGAATACTCTAGAAGGATCACCAATACATTTACGTAGCATCAATACATGGAAGACTGGATGTACCACCTCCAAATCAGATGGTAGATCCACCTCATAGGCAACCTTGCCTATCCTACGAACAATCTGATAAGGCCCAATGTATCTCGGACTAAGCTTCCCCTTCCTGCCGAATCTCATCACACCCCTCATGGGTGATACCTTCAGGAATACCCTGTCACCAATCTGAAACTCCAAATCTCGACGCTGATTATCTGCATATGACTTTTGTTGACTCTAGGCTGCTAATAATCTTTCTTGAATAAGATTCACCTTGTCAACAGCTTGCTGAATCACAACCGGGCCTATTAACTTAGTCTCGCCAACATCAAACCCACCAATAGGTGATCTGCACTTCCTCCCATATAAGGCCTCGTACGGAGCCATCTGGATACTAGAATGGTAGCTATTGTTATAGGTAAACTCAATGAGCGGCAAGTGGTCATCCCAGCTACCTTTGAAGTCAATAATATAGGCCCGCAACATATCTTCTAGTGTCTGAATAGTACGCTCATCCTGCCCATCAGTCTGAGGGCGAAATGTTGTGCTAAGGTTCACTTGTGTCCCCAATCTCTTCTGAAACGATCTCCAAAAGTTGGCTATAAATTGAGCTCCTCTGTCTGATATAATGGATGTGGGAACCCCATGAAGTCTCACTATCTCCCTGACATATAACCTCGCATAATCTTCAGCCGAATAAGTAGTCCTGACTGGAAGAAAATGGTCTGATTTCGTCAGCCTATCTACAATAACCCATATAGAGTCATACTTCCGTTGAGTGCGAGGTAAGCCTGTAATGAAGTCCATATTAATCATCTCCCATTTCCAAGTCTGGATCTCTATCTTCTGTAATAATCCACCAGGCTTTTGATGTTCGAACTTGACTTGTTGACAATTCGGGCACTAGCAACAAACTCCGCTAGGTCTTTTTTCATGCCATCCCACCAATATAAGCATCTGAGGTCATGATACATTTTCGTTGACTCTGGGTGAATAGAATAACGGGAAGAGTATGCCTCTCCCATAACCTGCTGTCGTAGCCCCCCAGTATCGGGTACAAACAATCTACCTTCATATCGTAACACTCCATCAGGTGTAACCTTAAATGGGGTGTTTTCCTTTTGAAGAGCTGCATCTCTATACTCTGCCAGAATAGGGTCCTTGTATTGGTGTATCTTTACCTCATCTGTGATTGAGGACTCAGCAACCTCTCGAATAGAAACTCCACTATCTTTCGAATTAGCTAGACAGAATCCAAGGCTGGATAGCCACTGAATCTCCCGAACCATATACCTCCTTTCTGGTTGTACATCTATCAAGCTACCCATGGACTTACGGCTAAGAGCATCTGCTACAACATTCGCTTTCCCTGGATGATATAAAATATCATCATAATCCTTTAGCAACTCTAACCACCGCCTCTGTCGTAAGTTCAGCTCCTTCTGTTTAATGATATATTGGAGACTCTTATGATCTGTATAGATGTCCACATGGACACCATATAAATAATGTCTCCATATCTTCAAGGCATGAACCACGACCGCTAACTCCAGATCGTGAGTAGGATAGTTCTTTTCATGCTTCCTAAGTTGTCAGGAGGCACAGGCTATAACTTTGCCATGCTGCATCAATACACATCCTAGCCCAACACCCGAAGCATCACAATAAATAACATAGCCGTCTGGTCCCTCCGAAAGAGTTAGGACTGGAGCTGTAGTCAATTTGTCTTTCAATAGATGGAAGCTTCGCTCACAAGCATCAATCCACTAGAACTTGGCTGCCTTTTGAGTTAGCCTTGTGAAAGGCGCTGAAATTGAGGCAAACTTTTCTACGAATCTCCTGTAATATCCTGCTAACCCCAGAAAGCTGCGTACCTCAGTAGGTGTCGTTGGTCTGGGCCAAGTCTTTACCGCCTCAATCTTCTGCGTGTCTACTCGAATACCATCAGCTCCAATAATATGCCCCAAGAATGCCACTGAAGTCAACCAGAACTCGCACTTAGCAAATTTAGCATAAAATTTCTGGTGCTGAAGCACCCTAAGTACCGTCCTTAAATTGTCTGCATGCTCCTGTTCTGAATGTGAATAGACCAGAATATCGTCTATAAATACAATAACAAACATATCAAGGAATGGTTTAAATACTCAATTCATTAAATCCATGAACACCGCTAGAGCATTAGTCAACCCAAAAGACAGCACTCTAAACTCATAATGCCCATATCGGGTCCGGAATGCCGTCTTTAGAATATCTGCCTCCCTTACCCGCACCTGATGATAACCTAACTGCAAGTCTATCTTTGAAAAACACTTTGCACCCTGCAACTGGTCAAATAGATCGTCAATCCTTGGGAGGGGATACCTGTTCTTTATTGTTACTTTGTTCAACTGCCTATAATCAATGCACATCCGCAGCGATCCATCCTTCTTCCTCACAAACGGTACCGGTGCTCCCCAAGGTGACGTACTAGGCCTGATGAAGCCCTTTTCTAGCAAATCCCTCAATTGCTCTTTCAATTCTTTCAACTCAGCAGGTGCCCTTCTATAAGGAGGTATAGATATAGGCTGGGTATCTGGCAGTACATCTATAGTAAACTCTATCTCCCGTTCTGGAGGAAGGCTTGGAAGTTCTTCGGGGAATACATCGGGAAATTCATTAACTACCGGGACTGATTGAAGAGTAGGTGCCTCTGCCTTTATGTCGTGCACCCGAATTAGATGGTAAATATAGCCTTTTCTAACCATCTTCCTGGCCTTGAGGTATAAAATGAACTTACCTTTTGGCGATACTGTACTTCCCTTCCACTCTATAATCGGTTCCCCTGGAAATTGAAATCGAACTATCTTTCCTCTGCAATCAACATTAGCATAACAAGCAGCCAATCAATCCATGCCCATGATAATATCAAACTCAATTATATTTAACTCTATTAGATCTGCTACGGTATGACGACTATATATAACTACTGAACAATTCCTATATACTCGCGTAGCTATCACAAAATCTCTTACAGGTGTAGCTACCTCAAATGGTTCTATAAACTCAGACTCTATTCCAATCTTACTAGCAACAAAGGGAGATATATATGATAAGGTGGAACCTGGGTCTATCAATGCATACACACTTCGGGAGAATAGTGATAATATACTTGTGATCACATTAGGTGACGCCTCCTGATCTTGCCTATTAGTCAAAGCATATATACGGTTCGAGGGACCGCTAGAACTGGAAGCTCCACCACGTCCTCTACTACGGCCTGCTGGCGCTTGAATACCCTGCCCCGTAGGGCGCATAGCCATAGAAGAAGATGAACCAGCAACGGACCTTGTAGGCTGTGCCATACCACCTGCACTACCTCTAAGGTGACACTCCCTCATAGTATGGCCCTGACGGTCGTATGAAAAACATGACCCTGTAGCCCAACGACATTCCCCAGGATGGGACTTACCACAGCGAGAACACCGAGGCAAAGGTGGCCTCGACTGGCTTAAACCCCTGCCCATCTGTGACCCTGACGCCCTAGAGCTCTAACCAATTTCCGAATATCCCATACGATCGAACCCCCTACCCATGAAAAGTGGGGGTTCACTCTGTGCTGGCTGGGAAGAAAATCTAACATGCTGCTAAGACTGCCCGCTTCGAAACTCGTTAGGATAACCTGCTGATCTAGCCCTCTTATACTGACCTAACCCTCTTATGCTGACCTCTATTATAAACTCTATCTGGCTAACGTCCCCGTTGCCGATCCTCTACCCCCTGTGCATATGCCTGCACCTAAGCAATGTCCATAACTGGCTGAAGAGTCACTGCCATACAACCGTCAATCAGATAACAATCCAATCCCATCACATAACGATGTACCCTGTCTGCCATATCAGCCACAATAGTAGGCGCATGCCTAGCCAATGAATCGAACTTGAGGCTATACTCTCGAACGCTCCTGCGATTTTGCTTCAAACGCAAGAATCTATTGACTCTAGCTCGCTTCATCTCAGGAGGCAGGAAGTTGCCCTGGAAAGCCTCCACAAATTCATCCCATACCGCTAGAGGAGCACCCTCACCCCTAGATAACTCCCAAGACTCATACCAATTAATAGATACATCCCGCAAACGATACGTAGCCAACTCAACAGACTCGGTCTCTGAAGCCTTGATTATCCTCAATGTACGCTGCATCTGACGAATAAACTCTTGTGGATCATCCTTGGGCCTTGACCCAAAGAACTCTGGAGGATTACAACTTAAGAAGTCACGAGCCCTCAAGCTATCAGATCTGTCCGCATGATCAACTCCTAGTCCATGCCTGCGAGCCTAATCTGTCACTAATCTAGTCAGCAATTGAACCGCATCTCTCATGGCCCTATCATCCGCCCCTGACTGAGGAGCTGGAGGTTCAGGTGTTGGGGCCTTGGGGGCTGGTGGTGTCCCCCGAACTGGAGTTGCTGCTGCTTTAAGCTCCTCTGGCGGTGGCGGTGTAGCAGAGCTCTCCGACTGGAGCATAATACCATGCATAGACTGGGCACGAGCCCTAGTAACTCTCCGGGTCTAACTAGTACCTTCTGCTACCGATTTTCCCTTCGTGGCGGCTATCGCTTTCTTTGGAGGCATAGCTGAAAACACACAGATTCGTTAGAGAGGGATTATCCTGTTAATATAGCTATTGCACGATCTAGAATAAAAAGAAAGAATGACATCCTAAATGTCCTGTAGCTTCCTGTTTATAGATGTGGTGCACAACACACCGATAAAAAAGACTCTACTAGACACGGTCTGCAGACACTTCTGATAAAGAACCGCTCTGATACCACTCTTTGACACGACCCAACCCGATGGGCCGTTACTAGTGCCCGTTTTGGACACCCACATACAAACCTGCTAAGTATAACCAACTGAAACTAAGACTATGGAATTTAATCAAATCAAACCAACCCCAACGTCATATATATATAAAGAGGACCTGTCTCATAAGGAGTCATAATGATTCCACCATAACAGCATACGCGAGCCGACAAGGCCGCCACTATTCAAAGCATAATAACATACGTAAGCTGACAAGGTTGCCACTACACAATACACAATGATGTACGCAGCCGACAAGGCTGCCCCTGTACAAGCGGACATCCCAAACAAACCATGTCCAGACCATTATCCAAAACATATATGTACAACCCACATAATGTCCACAAACCTCTAAGAGTACATTAGTGAAACTCGAGGGGACAGGGCCTGCCATACCCATAGACGAGCAAAAGACTACACAAAAGTTATGTACCAAAATAACTGGGCTTCGGAACAGTGGAGCTCTCCCAATAAGCAGAGTAGATATTATAGGCGGGATGATCACCGAACTGTGCGTCTACACCTGCGGGCATGAAACGCAGCCCCCCGAGGAAAGGGGGGGGTCAGTACAGACAATCTACTGAGTATGTAAAGCATAAGGTAAAGATAACAGGATACCAATATGGCAAGTCGAAAAAAAATATCGCTACACATGTACCCTTTTAAGTGAAAATCACGCATATCTTTAACGTATAAGGTGCCCAGCTTCCCTAGTAAGGGGCTCGATAAAATAATCATCACGTCATCTCCGTCATCATCATAACTATCCTCATCACCAATCATATATATAATATACATACCCGGCCCTCTAGTGAGGAACTGGATGACATATGCAAGAAACTTCACACGAACATTACCCGGCCCGGGACTCGGTGAAATGATAAATGACTCTATGCACGAGTAGAATATTATGAGCAACCATATGCAATTAAAATTATTTCTTATAACTCAATAGAACAATCAACGTGAACCAGCAAGGAGTATTACCAAAGATTAATGTTTTATCAACATTATGAACCTTTAATACGATATGGAAACGTAAAATCTCAATGACTCTAACATGCACTACTATAGATATTAGAGATCATCATAGCCTTAGACATAGCCGATATATAGAGGAATAATTGTGGAATCAAGAATATACGTCACCTAGACGCTCTAGAGGTACTTATCAAACCTGTCCGTTATTCGCTTATTTTTAAAAGTCATGCCAAACAAAGAAAGAAGGGACAGCGTTACATACCGTATAATCGGTCCGCACGTCCAATATTTACTGCTCAAGCTATTAATCTATAACAAGCAACAATCGTGCCGCAATTACATAAACATCACGCTTTACTTTCTTGTAAGCTAGCTAATAATCTAACAAAAATTCGGCAGCCCTTCCCCTATTTTCCTTACTTCGTCCCAATCCGACAACAACCCAAATTATCCACTGCAATACCAATAACACATATAACCCAACGAATCATATTAAACAGCCCCCCTCCCCAAAACAGTTGCAATGACACACCGAGCGATAACTCGTTTTATAATTCACAACACATCTACCTTATCGTATTCATCCTTTGGAGTATATTCTCATAATCACATTCAACATATACATAATGCCAAAACAGAATTTTCTTGCAGTTTGCTTTAATCAAAACAACCCAAGAACCAACACGACTCCACTAATAATCCAATTATGGTTTCCGTTCATACTTAGCACATTCAATAACTAAAACAAACTTCCTAAGCTACTGGTCACGCCCCCTTCTAAAAATTAATGGGTAATTAACAAAGGTATTCTAAAGAATTAATGCACCAAACAAGGAGATTACTAACCAAATTATTTGCAGCTGCTGGCCAAGAGTTGCAGGGTTGGTTTCTCCATTTCCATGGCTGCCTAAGACAAGTGGTGAAGAAGAAGATGATATGCAGCAATGCATTTCACCACTTTATTTAGCATGGAGTGGATTTCCCCACCTCATTTAATAGTATGAAGTGGAAGCAGCCCCCCTCTACACTTGTCCACTAAGGCCAGCTCACAATCTGATCCCCTTTTTAATTTTTGCCTTGAGTGGTGAGGCCCATTGGATTAAATTAAACCAAATCAGCCACCAATTATGAGTGGTGGGGCCCATTGAATTAAATTAATCCTAATCAGGCATAAAGTTAATTGCACTTACATTAGCCAACTCATACTTAATATCACATTTGGAAATAATATCCTTGCCTAATATTTCTTTAATCACTTGGAACTTAAAATAAAATCTCATTCCCCGGACTTACGTCTACTAGATCACGATGCGCACTACGTATAAAAAAATACGAGGCATAACAAATATTGATCCTTTGCAGGTACTATCTACTATGGCACCCAAAAATAGATCGAATGTACGCACGCGGGAGATCGAAGTCTATCGCTCGGTCTGCCCGCATGGTCATTGGCTCTGATGATGAGCGTGACCCTGAGTATGTGCCCCCAGGCACTTCCACCCCTTCCCGTGCTGCACGTGCTCCAAGAGCCACACCCAAAAAGGTGGCGTCCGGCGTAGTCACTGCCTCCCAGTCTGATGAGGAGCGCAAAATGACCGGCACTCCCTCTGGGTCAGCCACAAATGAAGAAGGAGCGTCTGGCTCCTTAGGAGTATTATGGTCCGAGGAAGCCTCCAGCTCTGCTGAGGTTCCCGCACCTGCCACCGCTGCAGAGTCGGCCTAGTCTAATGAGGCTGACAATTCAGAATCTACATCAGGCTCACCAGCTCAGGTCCCCACCGCAGCCACTGACAAGCCCACCCAGTGGTGTGTCGATGGGCCATTTCAAGTCTACGCCGACGCCAAGTTCCTGATTGATAAAGGAGTGATAACTCAAACAATCACCTTGGAGCGGCGGGTCCTTACAGGGAGCCTCCCGACTATGCCTGAGATCCACAATCCCTTCACCAGGCATCGCTTGGAGTGGACAACACATCCGTTGGGACGTTACAGTGAAGAAATGGTCTGAGAATTCTACGCATCCTACATAGCGACTCTCCGATCGCAGATAGATAGGCGGGCTGCCCCCTCTAAAAAGGCCCCACTGGAGCAGGTCTGAGTACAGGGCGTACAGGTTGACATTTCCCTGCCCGCCATCCGCCGATTTCTATACGGCCAGGGTGTTCATGCTACTCGAACCCCCTTCACTGCTGAGTTCGACTACCGCTGGCAGATAGTTAAAGATGGCCAGTTCCTGCGCGAGCCATCACTGAGAGAGACCACCAAGAGGTGGATGGCCCTGCACCTGTCAGTAGATGGATAGGGTGCCGACTGGGTAACTGAGCCAAAGGGGGCCATCAAGAAGGCTAACCTCACTTTCACGGCGAAGTTCTTGTGGCTGCTTGTCCGTCACTGCCTTTTCCCCACAGCTGATGATAATATCGTTACATGGGATTGAGCAGTGTTGATGGAGGCGATGATAGCCAGGTTCGAGGTGTACTTCACGTGGCTTCTACAGGCAGTCATGCATGAGAGGGCATTCAAGGTCACTACTACTTACCATTTCCCATGCATGATCTTCGCTCTCTACAAGTCCGCAGGTGTGCCTACATGGCACGTAGATTAGCTCAAGACCCCGCAGGGCACTATTGACGTCGGCCTCATCAGAGACGAGGCCAATCAGTTTGCTTCACGCAGAGGGCCCCGTCCAAAGCTGCCCCCACTTGCTGATGATCTTGCTGATACGGTAGCCCAGGCCCGCACAGCTACACAGCGGTGTCAATGACACTATCCCGGTCGATTCCAGGTAGTAGCACTGCCCCGAGCTTCTCTCGCACAGCCCCTCTACCAGCAGTGGTCCCACTTGCTAGGGTCCAAAAATTGGAGGCACAAATGGCTACACTTCTGCATCATATCCAACCGTGGATGCAGAAGTCGATTACTGAGTCAAAAAAGCATCTAGAGCAGAAAATGGTACAATATACAGAGCGGAAGATCGTTGAGGATAACCAGCGCTTGGACACCTTCGAGTTGAGGGTGCTAGCCCGACCAGCCCCTTCGGTGGATGTGTTGACTCTTTAGGCTGCAGTTGACAGTGTTCGTGCAGATATCGACACGATCTTAGAGGCTAGGGTGCCGGAGTCTGAGGCCCCTTCTATCGAGCCTGCTGAGGACACAGTGCTAGCGGCCCTATTCGCCACCTTAGATATTCCACCACCTCCCCCTTGAGAGAATGCCAAGAGGTGTAGGGGTCGAGCAGAGGATGAGGCGCGAGCACGGAAGAAGGAGCACCGAGAGTTGGAGGTTGCGAGGAGAGCCTCACTTGCTGAGGAGGAGGCGCACCAGATGAGAGCATCAGAGTTAGCGGCTGGGGAGTCTAGCTCCCATATTGTGGAGATAGCAGGAGACACTAATGATAGTGCGGTTGTTGCTGAGGACACTATTGAGGGTGTCCAGATTGTAGAGGACGTGGGTTTCGGGGAACCGGACCCACCAGCTTGCTGATCGACAGCGTTTTGCGCCATATGTTTGCTTCATCTACCACTCTAGTATTTAAATTTTTATACAGTGGGGACAATTGCATGCTTTTTTTATGGGGGTGGGGTGAATGGAAATTGAGTGTTAGGGTTAAGTCTGAGTAGCCCAATTCACTATCCTCTTTTGGGGTTTTCTTGCCTGTGTTCTTTTTCCCCAAAAGACTGATTACTTTTTCTGTTGAACCGGCATGTTTATATCTTTTGTACATAGTTTAATTCTTGAGCTTGATGGCTAAAATGATATCCTGATAAACTGGAAAATGATGCATGACTAGGCATAGTAACTGATAATTGTGTGGCTCTAAACAGAACATAGAGTTACACCATTGCATTACCCTAAGTCTTAAATTCGAACTAGGTGTCTGATAATCTGGTGTAGTGATGAGATGTCAAGTGAGTGTGAGGAAAATTCGAATAAGTCAACTATTGTTACTGAGCTAGAACTTGCTTGGTTAATCCTGCTAAAAGTAAGCTGTAATAGACAATTAGGAAAGGATCATAGGCCCTTATTCAATGTAGCCCATCTTTAGCCTAAATAGAGGAAAACCAAATGAAATTTATCTTTCTTTGATCCAAATGATCTGAGCTTAAAAATAGACCTTTCTTTTTCACCCCAACCGATCTTTTCTTGGAACAATTCGTTGGCCCTTGTCCCTCCTTGGACATGTGCACCTCAGCTTATGCCAAAAGCATAAGTTAAGGGTGGCTACTGCAGTAAACAACCTTCGTATGTCCCTGACCCAACTTTGGGTATTCTGTACCTTGACTCATCGCAAAGCCATGAGTCGAGGGTGTCTATTATGAGGAATGCTCTAGAAAGTGGGGTTAAAATAACAAAGAGAGAGAAAGAATGTCACGACCCAACCCGATAGGCCGTGATTAGTGCCCGTTTTGGACACCCACATACAAACCTGCTAAGTATGACCAACTGAAACTAAGACAATATGGAATTTAATCAAATCAAGCCAACCCCAACGTCATATATATATATAAGAGGACCTGTCTCATAAGGAGTCATAACCATTCAACCATAACAGCATACGCGAGCCGACAAGGCCGCCACTATTCAAAGCATAATGATGTACGCAGCCGACAAGGCTGCCCCTGTACAAGCGGACATCCCAAACAAACCATGTCCAGACCATTATCCAAAACATATATATACAACCCACAAAATGTCCACAGACCTCTAAGAGTACATTAGTGAAACTCGACGGGACAGGGCCCCGCCATACCCATAGACGAGCAAAAGACTACCCAAAAGTTATGTACCAAAACGACTGGGCTCCGGAACAGTGGAGCTCTCCCAATCAGCAGAGTAGATATCCTAGGCGGGAGGATCACCGAACTGCGCGTCTACACCTGCGGGCATGAAACGCAGCCCCCCGAGGAAAGGGGGGTCAGTACGGACAATGTACTGAGTATGTAAAGCATAAGGTAAAGATGACAGGATACCAATGTGGCAAGTCGAAACAAAATATCACTACACATATACTTTTTAAGTGAAAATCATGCATATATTTAACATTTAAGGTGCCCAGCTTCCCTAGTAAGGGGCTCGGCAAAATAATCATCACGTCATCTCCGTCATCATCATCATCATAACCATCCTCATCACCAATCATATATATAATATACATACCCGGCCCTCTAGTGAGGAACTCGGTGACATATGCAAGAAACTCCGCACGAATATTACCCGGCCCGGGACTCGGTGAAATGATAAATGACTCTATGCACGAGCAGAATATTATGAGCAACCATATGCAATTAAAATCATTTCTTATAACTCAATAGAACAATCAACGTGAACCAGCATGTAGAGGTCCATTGCTGATGCGGAGGAGCGGATAAAAAGGAAGATGTCCCAGCATACTAGTAGTAGATCATGGAGGTCCACTAGTGCTTGGATGCATTTGAGTTGCGGGTTCTCGCCCTGCCAGCCCCTATTGTGGATATGAAGACACTCCATGCTGCTGTGGAGAGTATTAGAACAGACTTGGATAACATACTGGATGATCGAATGCCTGAGTCTGAGGCCCCTTCTGCAGAACCAGCTGAGGACACGGTGTTGGATGCCCTGTTCTCCACCACTGTTGTTCCACCTCCTCCCCATAAAATCATGCCAAGAGCACCGAGTTAGAGATGAGGATGAGTCTCGGGCATGGAAGTAAGAGCGCGCTGCGTTGGAGGCTCCGAGGAGAGATTCGTTGATTGATGAGAAGGCTCGCCAATTAAGGGTTCAGGAAGTTGCTTTAAGGGCATGGTTGTTTAGGCTGAGAGGTGCACTACTAATGGTGTTGTTATTTGTGAGGACACCACTGATGCTGTCATTAGTACAGAGTGAGCCGGTTTCGGGAAACCGTACCCATCACAACATGTTGATCGTCGGTGCTTTGCGCCTCAGGTTTGCTTCACTTACTACCCTATTATATATACTTTTATATATTGGGGACAATTGGATGTCTTTTTTTGGGGTAGGGTAAATGGAAAGTGTGTGCTAGGGTGAAGTCTCAGTAGCCCAACTCACGATCCTCTCTTGTGGTTTTCGTGCATGTGTTCTTTTTCCCCAAGAGTGGTTATTTTATTGTTGAACCGCATGTTGG
This sequence comes from Solanum lycopersicum, assembly GCF_036512215.1. Taxonomy (NCBI): domain Eukaryota; kingdom Viridiplantae; phylum Streptophyta; class Magnoliopsida; order Solanales; family Solanaceae; genus Solanum; species Solanum lycopersicum. Next base: position 15,220,802 of record NC_090803.1, on the reverse strand, counting down.
TATCTTTTGTACATAGTATAGAAATGGAATCTGAAGCATGATGGCTAAAAAAATGATATCCTGATTTAAAGAAAATATTGCATGACTAGGCATAGTAACTGATGAATGTGTGGCTCTAAGCATGACATAGAGATACAACATGACATGACCCAAATCTAAAACTCGAACTAGGTGTATTATAATTTAGTAAAGTAATGAGATGTCAAGTGAGTGTGAGGAAAATTTGAATAGTCCATCATTGGGACTACGCTAGAATTCTCCTGGTTAGTCCATCTAAAAGAAAGATGTGCAAGACAATTAGCAACGGATTGTAGGCCCTTCTTCAAGATAGCCAATCTTTAGCCAAGATAACAGAAAACCGGATGAAATTAATCCCTTCTTGATCTAAATGATTCGATCCCCAAATAGACATTCTTGTTTTCCCAACTGATATTTTCTAGGAACAATGTTTTGGCCCTGGTTCCTCCTTGGACATGTGCACCTCAGCTTATGCTAAAAGCATAAGTTAAGGGTGGCTAATAAGAGTCTTGTCATTGCCTTGACCCAACCTTGGGTATTGTGTACATTTACTCATAGCAAAGAAATGAGTTTAGGGTTGCTATTATGAGTAATTCTCTAGAAATTGGGGTTGAAATAATAAATATAGAGACTGAAGAAAAGAAAAGTGACCCAAGAAAAGTTTAAAGCAAAGTGAAAAATTTGAATATTTGAAAATACAAGTAAGAAAAGAGAAGAGTCAATAACACAAAAGAGTGAGAAGGGAGAATATCAAGGTGAAAGAGTACAAGAAAATTAAGAAATAGGGCGGAAGAAAAATGATGAAAAGGTAGGACGCTTAGCCATTAAGTCATGAAGGGATAAGTCACTAAAATACATCTAAATTTATCCTACTTGACCCCGAGGCTATATTACAAGCTAATAAAGTCCTATCGTGATCCTAAGAGTCTATTACTGTGAACTTGAAGCAGTTAAATAAGTGAAAGACTATGGCAATAAGAATAAATAAGGTGTGAAGTTGTTCTGAGACTGAATGTTGAAAAATAATCCTTATACTCAAACTGAAATCATTGTGTGAAAAATGAGGATGTTGTTTTGAAGTTAGGACACTAGTGGCAATACTGGAAAATTCGTACCTTAGTGAGATATCAAAGAGGATAGGTGTCGGCGTGTTGCGAGTCTGTGTCATGGTTTGATCCACATGAGCGAGCCTAATAGTGATAACATGCATAAACTTAATGAAAATAATTGGGATTGATATCCAGATTATTGCGAAATCTAAAATAAGGATACTCATGTACAATTATTTTGTGGTGTGTCATAGTGCGTCGCTTGAGGACAAACAATGAATTTAAGTTGAGGGTGTTGATGTACCGTAGTTTCACAATACATTTAATGTTTTTTTCCTTATGTTTAGATTGTGTCTAAGGCCTTTTTGTATTAGTTTTAATATATTTTTTCTCTTTGTTTGCAGGAATTTTATCAAGGATGAAAACGCAGAAGAATTATGTTGAAATTGCATAAGTGACGACCTACGGAGTCATCGACGGTCCGTAGGTGGTCACCGTCGGTTCAAGTAAATGCTGATGAAGGAGGATCGGGGAATTCAGACTAAGTGTGCAGCTACGGAGGCTCTCGACGGACCACCACCTCCACGACGGACCGTCGTGCACATCCATCATCGTTAGTAACTCTAGTACCCGACTTGAAAAGATTCTAAGTGTGGAGAAAAGGAAGCCATCGACAGATCATCGTGCTCTCAACGGACTGTCATCCTTGTCTGTCGATGGTAACACTGAGTCGGAGAAGAAAGCATCTGAAAAAGAAGCTAAGTGTGGAATGACGGGGGGCCTCAACGGTCCATCGGTCCGCTCATCCACTCAAACGCGTGTTTTGGGAGTATTTTCCTTAAATAGATTTACTTTTTATGTTAGGACTTCTTTATTATATAATATTGAAAAAAACCACGTTTTTGAGATTAGACTCTTGGGTATTTTTTAGTTTTATTGTTTTGTTTGTTGTACATGAGATTTTGGAGAAATTATTCTATTTTTCAGAAATCATTTGTTGCAAGAGTATTGATTAATTAAAGTAATTTTTTGGATTTTCTTCAAACTAATCAAAGTAAGTACATGACTTCTTATCAAACTAATATGAGTTTTGTGATTATTAAATGGGTAACTGAATCCATATATAGGGTTGTGGGAACCATGGGTAATTGAAAAGGTAAAACTAGCTAAAATAATAATCTTAGAATAGTGTCTTGCATGTATTCATAATTTTTTTGTTTCGAAGTCTTTTTAAAGAGTGCACGTTTTAGAACTCGCCTTGTTGCTACTTGCCGGACGAAGGAGGTCGATAATTAGAAAAGAATTATCAAAGTAGATTTAGTATATACTATCTAATAGGCTAGTGTTAATTGGTGTGAAGTAACAACTAGTCCATACATCGATTATGATGCTTAATATGAGGTAAAGGTAAGGTTTACTAAAGCACACACACGAATCCAGACCAAGGTGCAGAGTGAAATTCCCTAGTTGCTGGACCAAGGAATTAGGGATACATTACTTACCACTTTGCAAGCAAGATACTATGAAAGGATTGTTATAGCTAGAATTACCGCGTTATGAACCTGTGGGGAACACTTAAGCCCTACTTACTTTCATTAATTGATAAAAATAAAATCTTTGAACTTGTCAGTTGTTTACTTAGACATAGCTAATTACATTCGTTACTTTAAAGCCCCTTTTTGTTACTTGTTTTCTTAAAGGACATGTAGGTTAAAGTTAAGTTTAAATCATTTTCTAGTGGGATTGACCCCAACCTCATAGTTTGTTTCTTTACTTGATATTACCACTTGTACTTCTATTTGAGAAGTAAATTTGAGTGTATCATCTCTACGACACAACATAGAAGTAGAACATAAGGGAAACTCTATTGTCCTATATCCTGAAAATCATAGATGTGTCGTGACTAACACCGATGATCAAGACACTACTAGACATGAATTGATGAGACTTTTGGATAACTAAGACACTTTTATAACCTGTGATATTATACAATGTTTGTGAAGACACACACCTATAACCTAGAAATTAGGGCATTTTTAGGTCACAACACGGTGTACGTGACTTCTCGGAGGTCTTAAACGATCCCTTATGTATCGTTCATCGCATATACATAAATGAAAAGTAGTTTAGAATTAAATCTTTTCACGACATGAGAATAGTCTTTCAAAATATTATTCATATGAAAACCATAGGGAGTACTAAGTCTCATGTCATCAAAACTGACTCAAAATATACTGTGGACATGGCCTATACAATTGAAATATACTATTAGATCTATTGCTATGCTTCAATAAAAGAAACTCTAAGATAGTGATGCCTCTAGTCAAATGAGGACAAACTTAAACCTTTCTTCAAAGATCCTATAATCGAAGCTTCGCTCCCCAAAGCACCTTCACCAATAAATCACTTTAGAGACAGATAAAAGCATATAATTAGTAAAAACACATGTACTAAGTATGGTATAATGCATAAAATCGTGATGACAGACATTTAAAGAAAATATGCTCTTTTAGATTAAACATCGTAGTATAAGCATCAGAAAAATATTCAACACCATAGAAACACATAGGATACACTTAAGCATTTTATCACATTTTAAGAACATTACCGTGAACTATGTCACTGTTACAGTGAATTAATTCCACATTACAATGAACTAGTTCAACTTCAAAGTGAACCCTTTTTAACATGTAACCTTCTTATTAAAAGTATCATAAGAGTAACTTAAGTAAGACTTAGAGAGAGCGCCCATAAACCCTATCAAATCACACTAAATCATCCATAAGACGACCTATAATGTGATAAATACACTTAGAATACACCAATACTCATAACATGAGATTCTCCTACAATATGTGATTCTAAGGCTCACTTGAGTGAGTATTGACGCAATCGCCCATAGAATTCCTTCAGACACACTTAACATATCCTTTAACTACCTAGTATAAGATCATTGTTTCTTCATTAATCAACCTTCCTATCTAGAGACCTTCTTAAGACTTCCCTAGGTAAGACATGAACACACAATCCTTTATGCCGCATTTACACTTTAAATAGGCAATATCTAAAGTTATTCTAGGCTAGGTACTTATTCACTTACATACTTTCTTACTTTATTTCACAACTGGCAAGTACTCCCTAGAAGTTAAGGAGAACCCTTGGATCGAGAGAAGGCATACTTGACCCTTTGGGTCTTGTCCAAGCCCTTTAACTATCGTTGATTACACATGACATGAAAAGTAGTGCGTAGTTAAAACATTTCATGACATTTAATATAAAAAGGAATTCTTTCATAAATATTGAGAAAATTTCATCGTCACAAGCCATTATAAATACATGAAATAAAAATCATAGGCACTCGAACCTTCACATTTGAAAGGAATACATATTAAGAACGTCTACAAAAGTAAAAGAATTAAGAACTACGCCCTCGAATATGTGAGGATACACTTTGTCTTGTGAGAACATCTCCCAAGCTTTGCGTTCTAAACTTCAAACTTGCTTCGAAACCTATAGTTATAGAGTAAAGAATATTAAAGTGTTAGTACAGATAATGTACGAAGTGTGACATATAGAAAAATATGAAAAAGGGAAATTTTAGTAAAATTACACTTTGCTGCCAATTAAGTAAAATCTTCATCAATTTAGAGGTAAAACAACATAGGAATCATCATTTATCACTTAGAGAAGTATTCCCAATATTTTAGTGAAAAGGAACATTTTACAGTGAAGTACCTACATTTTACAGTAAGTTCCTTCAACATTATAGTGAACTACTTCAATACAAAAACAGTGAACTGCCTAAGTGTTTCCACGAGCAAGTGAACACATTTCCCAAGAAAAGATTATCCTAAGGCTCACCAAGGTAAGACATGAAGGAAACACCCACACTCCTTCTTCAGTACACACCTAGGTGATCACTAAGACTACCCCATCTAGGCTTACTCACCTCGGGAGAACAAGCCCCCACTCAATGATAAAAACATTAGAAGAATACTCAAAGAACATATCAAGACATCTCTTTTGGAATGACAAATAAGTTCAATGGTAGATGGCGTCCCATTCTACCACCTACCTTGAGTAATACACTCTTTTAGAAGACTTAGCTCATTCAATTTATATAAGAATCACAAAGACTCCCATTTTGGAATGCCTACCTAGTGCAATAGAAGATAGATAGTGTCCCATTCCATGAGTTACCCTAAGTAGTACACTCTTTAAGAAGACTTAGTACTTTCACTAATTTTGTGAGGATTTAACTGATATAGACCAAGAGAGCTAAACATGGAATTCCGATACTTCCCTTATCGGAGAAATGACCCCCGAATTGCCTAGAGTGGGGTCTTTCTGTTAGCTTGTACATGGATTTTCCAATCGCTACACCTATGGGGGCGCATAGTTAAGGGATGAGGAAATTGCTACTAGGTGACTTATTCTTTATATACAAGGATAAATTATCTCAAGAGGTAGATTGGAATACAACATCTTAAGTCACAAAGTGTATCCACCCCTTCTTCATATCCTCTCGGTGCTAGGCATAACTTCCCACAGATTCTCAATATTAGAAACTATAGATTAAGGATAACCAATAGACACTACATCTCAACTCACGAAGGACATCCATCTTATTACTTATCTTAGGAATCCCTTGGAAGACAATGAGGTTGCTATTAAACGCTTCAGCTCAACTCACCAAGAGTGTTAACCCCAAAAATCTCCTTTAATTCACATTATTTAACATCATTCATTTATTCATTCAAAGTGTGTGTGTACATGTGTGCACACCTTTCAAAATAGCATCATTTCATTTACATTAATTTTTATATATGCTAAGACCTTCATTAATCACATAACACACTTTAACATACTTCATATAATCATTTAATTCATTTGAGCATACTCTGTAGCCTATTTCACATAATAAACTTCATAAAGCACATTTATCAAGAATAGAATCATTATCATTTTACTTCACATAGCATGCCTTCAATGCCTCATTCACAATTCACAAGTAGCTTCACAATCACATATATACCAAGTAAACATCTCCACAAAAGTTGGACCATATCACTCAAGATCATTTCATAATTAAAGTTAAACAAGATAAACAACTTGCCCTTAAATACAAGTTTTCATCCCCTATAATAATTACTTCAAAAATTCATCATAATATAGCCCTTAGGGAAATATGTAAACTATAAATTTAAATAAAAGGAAACCAAAGCTCAAAGACTACAATATCATTATCATTTAACCCATTTCTTAAGTCAAAATTTGATACGAAGTTTCAAAATTATTTCATAGATGTTTTAGCATTAAAATCACAAAATACAATTAGAAACATCAAAATTTAATCATTAGAAACATTTTAATGCATGGCCCATACTTTGACTCAAAGATAGAAGAAGTTAGGGTTGGAAAACCTTTTTTGAAAATCTCTTAGATGGAACTATTTAAATGGAAGAGAGTTAAAGGATTATTACCATTCCTCAAGTAGAATAAAAACAATAATTTTGATGAAGAAATACATCCAAACCAGACCTCCTTGTTCTCCTTGAGTCTTAGCTCGAATAATGACTTTGAGAGAGTTTGTTTTTTGAGAGACAGTTTGAATATTGAAGTGAGGGATCTTGTGTAGGTATAGTACTTACAAATTATTTAATATAACATAAAAACACTAAAAAAAATTGTCCTTGAGTCATAAAATACTAGGGGTGAATTTACAAAACACCCCAAGCAAAAGCTGCAATACGTGACAACTTTTGGGCTGTCCTCACAGACGGTTCCAACCAACGGATTGTTCGTCTATTGACGGACCGTTGGTGGAGGGTTGTTGGTTTGTACTTATGTCCATTGATTAGAAGTAATATACTTCCTTGAATGTCTAATCGACGCCCCTGGTCGTCAGACCTTTTGTTGACAAATGGACCATCCCTTGGGTCGTCTTTTGGTCACTGCTTGATAGCTTCTTGCAAAGAGTTGAGAGTCCTATTCTAGGGACCATCATGGGTACTAGGTGAATTCTTACTTAGGCGTTAAATCCCTTTACATAGTCATATAGGTCTTATGAACATCCCACACCAATTTTAAAGAAAACAAACACGTAAAACTCACTCAAACACATGAGAACACACAAGCACTTTCTAAGCTATATCTTCCGAACGTCGTGGACGCTCTTGGACTTTTGACCTCCAGTCTTAAACAAAATTTGCACACTGACTAAAGAAATCAATATAACTCCATTTTAAAAAAATTAAATTGAGAAAAAAAATGAAGATCTAGTTAACCTTAGTTCATTTTAGGTTGTTACATTCTTCCCCATTTGGAACAACTTTCATCCTCGAATGACACAAAACACTTTAAGACCATAAAGGATTTAATTAGAAGAACATTATACATAATATTAAGGTCAAAAAATTCATATTCAAGGCACCAACAAACAAAGAGCACAATTTAACATTGATGAGCATTTGGTAGCAACATAGGCAACTTTTGCAAAACTTCACAAATTCAAAACTCACTTTCATTTCTTTATTTATGGAGGAACTACCTTCTACAACATTAAACATTATTATACACATCATTTTCATACACGTTGAAACCATTATCCATGAAAATGGAATTTTGTCAAATTTGAACTTTTGTACAGTAAATTCAAAACTTCATTGTGTCACAGGCTTAAAATTCCAATAATGCACATTTCAAGCAACTTTAACAAGAAGGCATGACAATATGAAAGACAAGGCCATACTAACTTACTCCAAAGATACTTAGTAAATTACACTAAGTGCAATGTGAGAGTAGCATCCTATACTACCACTCAAACTTAGTGACCCTTGTCGATTCTCTTGGACTAAGTTTACTACATGCAATTCTACTTAACATTCATTGTGCAAACTAAAGCTTTAACATGCTTCTTAAACATTAAACCTTAATTCATATAAATTCATTTACAACACAAGATAACTCATCCATACACTTCATATTCAAAAAAACATGAAGCATTTAAGCACATATCATTAACTACAACTAAATGAAGAGAACATAGGTTTACTACCAGTCATTCCCATACCATAATGATAACTTCAGTAGCCACCCAAACATTATGCCATCAAGGATATGGTCTCATACTATTATACAAGACTCTTAATCATTACCAAACTACTAAGGATTTGGTCTGAAGATTTTATAAGAATAAAAAGGAATCATGAGGATATAAACTACATTTCTACTCAACTCATTCTCCCCCACTTAGGGTAAAGCCATCTTCAAAGGTTTCATACTTCAAAGTCTCACTATGCTTTTCATAAGATAGTAACTCATAGTACTCTTAAATCATGATCATACTAAACATCAACTCTACTAGTGAAACATAACACTCTCCTATTAGGATTCAAGTTTAGATAATCTTTGTTAAACATCACCTCATTCAACTCTTATGCACCACTTAACTCAATCTAATGAAACAAAATTCCTCCTTTCCATTTCCACCAGTTTCATTTGTAAATCAAAAATCTTATAATATAAACTCCACTATTTTGTAGCATAACTTTACAACTTCCTCACTAGTTAATCATACCATATTTCCCCTCTTAAAGTAAACCTACACAAGAATTTCAACTAAATAACAAGAACAATTACAAAACATTAACCAAATAACAGGGTTTCCCTCTACTCCTACAAAATCTCCGTATCTTCTAAGCATTCCCTAAAATTTACACCTTAAAGAATTTCTACCATCACTGCGCATAATAACAAGATAACTCATTTTCCCGCCAAGGAACTTTATTCAATCATTATTATTCTTACCATGCATAGAATTAAATCACCATAAAGTTTCTCATTACAACACTTCCAATCTCATAAATCACACCTATCCATAAATAGCATCACATCATAATTCTCAAAACTCATCTTCATATTTATTTTTCTAGCCACAAAACCATCATAAGCTTGAAAACTCACAATTCTCTCCCTGAAAATTAGAAACATCTCCCCTTTCAAGCCATCAAACCTAGAAGACCACTTGACAAGGGAAAATAACAAAGAGACCTTATTGATTTAAGTTCTATGGCATGATTCAATAGTAATGAAGAAAGTGAAACTCTATCGTCCTATAGCCTCTTTTCCATGGATGTGTTGGGACTATCGCCAATGACCATGAATCTATACACGTGGCTTATGATACTTTTAGACCCTAAACTATTTCCCATAAACTTATTCTCTGATACAAAGTCTATCACAACCCGCAAGTACCCCATAGAAGTTAGGGAGAAGCCTTGGATCAGAACAAAGAATACTTGACCCTTTAGGGTCTTGTACAACCCCCTTTAATTATCGTTCATTACATAAGACATAAAAAGTAGTGTGAAATTAAAAATTTTCAGGATATCTAATATAAAAAGGAGTTCTTTCATAAATATAAAGAAAATATCACTACATAAGACATCTTAAAGACATGACATAAAAATCATAGGGACACGACCCTTTACATTTTAAAGGAATACATAATAAGAAATTATACAAAAACTAAAAGAATTAAGAGGTATGCCCTCAAATATGTGAGGACATACATTGGCTAGAGAGAATCTTTCCCAAGCTTTGCTTTCTATACTTCAACCTTACTTCCAAATCTATACTAGAGTAAGGAAATGTCTGGGCTTAGAACAAATAATATTGTAAGTATGACATATGCAAAACATGCAGAATGGGACATTTTAGTAAAATTAAACTTTCATGCCAATTAATTAAAACCTTCATAAATTTAGAGGTAAAACAACGTAAGTGTAATCATTTGAAACTTAGAGAAAGATTCCCAAACATTTAGCAAAAAGGAATATTTTAAAGTGAATTACCCAAATTTTACACTAAGCTCCTTCAACATTACAATGAACTCTTTCTATACCAAAAAAAGCGAAGTCATTTCCCTAGAGAAGGTTATACTAAGACTCGCCAAGGTAAGACATCAGGGAAATACCTATGCACCTCCTTAAATACACACCTATGTGATCCCCAAGACTACCCCGTCTAGGCTTACTCGCCTCGAAGAACAATACTCTTTAAATGAAAAAAACATTAGAAGAACACTCAAACAACATACCAAGTCTTCCCTCGAAATGCCTAGATAGTGAAATGAGTAGATGGCGTCCCGTTCCACCACCGACCATAAGTAGTACACTCTTTTAGAAGACTTATCTCATTTAATTCATATAATACTCACGAAAACTCCCCTTTTGGATTGCCTATCTAGTGCAATGGATAGATAGTGTCTCACTCCACGACCTACCCAAAGTAGTAAACTCTTTTGTAAGACTTAATACTTTCATTACTTTTGTGGGGGTTATCTTAACCTACATTAATCATGAAAGCTAAACATGGAATCCCAATACTTTCCTTATCAAAGAAGATTCCCTCCACTTGCCTAGAGTGAGGTCTTCTTTTAAGATTTAATATGGCTTTTTCCCAATAGCTACACCAATGCGGGCGCATAGTTAAGGGATAAGGAGATTGTTACTATGTAACTCATTATATACTAAAGGGGAGTACTCATCTCAAGAGGTAGTTTGGATACAACATCTCAACTCATGAAGTGTATCCACCCCTTCTCATATCCTCTCGGTGCTAGGCATTACTCCCCACGAATTCTCCACATTATAAACTATAGGATAACGATTAATAGTGGACACCACATCAGAACTAACGAAGGGCATCCATCCTCCTACCTATCTTAGCAAGATCTTGGAAGACAATGAGGTTGCTACTGAACACTTCATCTCGACTCACGAAGAGTGTTCACCCCAAACTCCGCTTTCATTCACATTCTTTAACTTCATTCATTCATTTATTCAAAGTGTGTATGTGTGTATACACGTAACCACACCCTGCACAATAGTATCATTTCATTTACATTCAATTCTATACACGCTTAGACCTTTGTTTATCACATCACACACTTTAACATACTTTATATAATCATGTAATTCATTCAGGCATACTCTCCAGACTACTTCACATTATAAGCTTCATAAAGCACATTTATCAAGAATATAATCATTATAGCCTTACTTCACATAACATGCCTTGAAGGCCTCATTCACAATGCACAAGTAGCTTAACATTCACATATATACCAAGTAAACATCGCTACCAAAGATGGACCATACCACTCAAGAGAATTTCATAATTAAAGCTAAACAAGATAAACAAATTACCCTTAAATCCAAACTTTAATCACCCATAGTAATTCCTTCAAAAATTCATCATAATATAGCCCCTAGGGAAGTAGCTAAAAACCAATATCAATAAAAGGAAACCAAATCTCAAAGACTACAATATCATGCTCATTTTCTTAAGTAAAAATTAGATAAAAATCTCTTACTTGATTTCATTTATGTTTTAGAATTTAAATCACCAAATAACATTAGAAACATCACAATTGATCATTTATGTTTTAGCATTAAACTCACCGAATAACACTATTAACATCACAATTGAATCATTAGAAACATTTTAGTCATTATTGTCATTATTGGTAAGAACTACTAACCTTAGTTCCCAAATTGATGAGTGTAACGGGATTTCATGTCGGTCTCGGCCTTTACGAAAGCCACTTCTTTATTCCTAAATTTCTTTACTTGCCTATGAAAAATTTGAACCGAAACCACCTCATAAGAGAGGTTATCTTTTACACCAATGCTCTCAATAAGAAGAATAAACTCGGGATCACTGATACACTTCTTAAGCATGCAAACATGGAACACCAGATGAACCGAAGCCAATTTACTAGGAAGCTTTGATTCAAAGGAAACATTACCAACTCTTTGCAAGATTTTATAGGGACCCACACAACAAGGACTCAACTTCCATTACTTCCAAAATCTAACCAGACCTTTCATAGGAAAATTTTCAAATACACTTTATCACCTTCTTCAAACTCTAGGTTCTTTTTCCTATGATCAGCATAAGACTTTTGCCGACTATAGGCCATTTCAAGTGATTGCTTATTATATGAACTTTCTCCAAAGTCTTATAAAAAAATTGGCACCAAGAAGCGAAGTTTAACCCACTTCAAACCTTCCAATAGAAGACCTACACCTCCTACCATACAAGGCTTCATAAGGAGCCATGGATTTAGATGAACTAAAACAATTATTATAAGCAAACTCCACCAAAGTCAAATGCTTTCCCAATTTCCCTTGAAATCAATAAAACAAGCCCTAAGCATATCTTCAAGAGTTTGAATAATAAGCTCCGCTTGACCATCCGTCTGGGGATGAAAAGCGGTACTTAACTTTACCTTAGTATCGAACCCTTCTTGGAATAACCTTCAAAACCTAGATATAAATTGTTCACCCCAATCCGATATGATGGATAATGTATTGTAATAGATATTATATTGTTACATTTCTATGGTATAAGATGCTGCCCAAGTATTTCTTAGAGTCTAAGGATGACATATATTGAGACTTAGAGTTTTCTATTGTTTTTAATGTTAAATATATTTTCAGATTTTTTTGTGTGAAAAAATTTAATTCTGCATTACGTCTCATACATGTATGAAATGAATGATATCAAAAAGCTTGTACAAGACCTCTAAGAAGTCAAGTATGCTCTGTTTCACTCCAGGAGTATTATAGCTTTTAGGATGTAGTCTCAGGTCATGAGAAACTTGTTATTAGAGAATGGTTATGGAAGTGGTATTAGGAATAAAAAAGTCTCATAAAACCACTTCTGGTAGTAGAGTCTCCATCATCGGTGTGAGTCCCAACACATTAATGGATGAGAGGCTATAGGATGATAGAGTTTGCCTTCTTTCTCTAATCTTATGTTGTGCCATAGAGTAAAAAGTTATAGGTGTCTTTCTTAATGATTTTCTTTGTATTTTTTTGGAAATGAATACTAGAAGGATGACCGCTAGAAGGTCGGAAAGGAGAAGGGTTAATGAGGAGATTCCTCCTCAAGTTGAGAAAGTTCATAGAGGTGCTAGAAATGCTCAAGTTCCTATTGTGGAAGGAGGTGAATATGTTCCGGTGTTTCCCCCGGGAATGACTAATTGGGAGGTTAGAGAGGTTGTACTTTATTTAGCCTAAGTTGCAACAACTCATGTGAGTAGAGGTGTTGAGAAAAGATTGAATGCTATTTAGAGAACCATGACCTCTAGATTGAGGGACTTTGTGAGGGTGAATCCTCCAATCTTTCATGGCTCTAAGGTGGGAGAATATCCCCAAGAGTTCATAGATGGTGTGTCTAAGATGTTGAGTGTCGTTGGGTGACTTCTAGGGAAAAGTCAGAGTAAGATTTTGTACTAATTGACTGAGGTTACTCAAGTGCGGTAAAATCAATGAAAAGATAACAAGTAAGTTGAGTCGGGTCTGATAGAGTTGGAGGAGTTTATGGAGATATTTCTTGGAAATTACCTTCCCCATGTGAGAAGGGAGGCTAAGGTTGAAGAGTTCATTGACATTAGTCATGGTAATAAGGGTGTTGAAGAACACAAACTTACAAAGAGCACAAGGTTTTTGATCAAGGTTAAACCCAATAAGAAAGGTCAACCCGTGTTTAGGAAGAGATCCCCATATCAAAATGGAGCTAGTGCTTCAAATCAGAAGCTTGGGATAGGTAGTGGTTCTCAAATTATTAACGCCACTTGTTTTGCTTGTGGGAAGAGGCACGATGGGAATGTCTATCCATTATTAATAATTGCTTTGGTTTTGGTGAGGATGGTCATAAGGTAGAGGGATTGTCCTACTAATGCGGCAAGGAGGAAGGAAGGCCAGGCAAGTTTCTCCTAATACTTTGGATGGTGATGTTGGTAAGTTCTTGTACTTCTCTCTTTTAGTTGTGATGAGTTCCTTCTATATGGAGGAGTATGATGAGTATAACAATGATGAGTTTTTGTCTCATCTATTCTATTTAGTTCAAGCTTGAAAGTTGAAAATTCATAATAGCATCAAGCATGTTGCATTGTGTTAAGGAGTCTTGTAGGAATTTTATTTCATTTATTCCATACATTGTTCATTTCACAAAATTATGATTATGTTGTAAATTGAGTTTATATGATTTTATGTATTATATTGTAATGCTTTTATAATCAATTGCCTAAGAATTGCATTTTGAAAAATTCAGCATGTTTCATAGTGTTGTTAACAGTTCACTCTAAGAATTTTCAAATTTAGATTAATTTGTTTTTGTTGAAAATGGTGATAGTTTGTATATAATTGATGTATATGTGCAAGATAATGAATATAAAAATAGTTCTTGCTATTCTAAATGTAGAATGTGATTCTTGATTGCATCATAAGTTGCAGAGTAAGTTTCTAGCTTTGGCACATCCGTGTTTACCCCCTAGACATAACCGTCGTCGTCTTCCTTTTCATGGACTAAGACTAGCCTCTTAGTTTCATGTCACTACATTCATATGTTGAAAAGTGCGGAAAAATTTAAAACTTTCATTATAAGTACTTGGAGGTTTACATAGGTCTCCACATACATATAATACATATTCATATCGAGTATATATATACCCTTCGTATGTGAAGGTTACATAGCCTTCTACTTTTATTGCACATACGTATACATAAAATATAAATATAGTATCAACAATTGTATCATCTCATACCATCTAAACGATTATAAAAATATGGGCATAGACCTTACATAAATTCAACAAGACCAAATATAGGTCATACAAAAGTATAGTACGCAATTGGTAGGAAAGAAACGATAGAGTCTTTAAGCTCATAACAGGTTCTCAAGCTAGATGATTGAATCGGCCTCGGAAGATGAGGACCTACCCCACTTGGATGAAATGAAGAATCCAAGACTTCAATAATGTCTCCTTCGAAACTATTCGATGACTCGAATCTAAAATATTTGGGAAAAGGGAAGAATATGGGGTTAGTACTCCACATGTACAAAGTATGAGACCTTATGCACATATACAAGTAAAACATTCTAAATATAGACTTTTAGTTAAAACATGAAATTTTACCCTTTTAGGAAATTATGGTAAAGTCAAGCAAGTCATATAAACTAACCCAACGTGCTTACTATCTGAACATGTAATGCTTATCCCAACATACTTGAAACCATGATTTTCTACAACCCTATCATCACGGAACAATATCACAAGAATGAATAAGAGTCAATCGTATTATACTAAGCAAGACAACTACTCATGAATCCTTATCAAGTCAACAAGTGCAATGACCAAACAAAGCCCCATAACCTTGCCCAACAAAGTAAACTTAACAAGAAAATATAATAAATATCCATCTTCTAAAATATAGTCCAACTACATATATAAAGAGGATAATCATCATAATATATAGACATTTACATTGTAGCATCAACATATTATCATCATATACATCATTATCATATAGTTATATAATATCAACTTTCTAAAGCTTCAACCAAAGTCAACTAGTGCAAGGCATAGTTAGAGTCCCATATCCCTACCTAGGCTAAGTTAAACCTCTCAAGTAACCTCAATTTGTTTATAATCCATTACTTTATTTTACTTCAGGGAACACTTGCCTTAGACAACATAAATCGTATGACCTAAGCGTGGATCTGGTGTTGTAAAACCTTACACCGATGGGAGGTGGTCTACCAGCCAAAGTAGAACCAAACACAAATGTAGCCTTCTAGGTGGATCCAATATCTAGTCTTCCTATGTGGGAAGCATAGTTCAAGAACTAAGAGATAGTATATTCCCTCTTGATACGACTTAATAATTGGGGCCTCCTCTCATGGGAAGCCATTGGATAAGCATTCCTCTTTGGGAAGTCAACATCTTATACAAAACTATAGGGCTAATCTTCCTCTTTGGGAAATCATCACCTTCCATTGTCAAATTTAATCGATGCTAATCTAAGTTCTTTTATCGAAATGTATTTAAGCCTTTGATTAACAATCACACATTAGTTTTGGTCATTGTATAATTATCATCAATAGTTCAATAAGAATTGTATGAGTATAAATCCTTTCATGACAATTCATATATGTGAAGACGTTAGCATTCCGTAACATATCAACGCACATTGGTAGTTTTCATCATCCTTATATCACATACACCTTAATCAACCTCACAACATAGTCAAGACTTTTTAATTCAACATCATACCATCCTACAAATCTTAATACGGGGAATACTCAAATATAATATCACAACTTAACCACAGTTAACAAAATATGGAATTAGAGATGGAGATTCTAAGACTTACCAAGTCATCCTTATAAATCATCAAGGTCTTACCATCAACCCTTAACTCAATCCAATTTAGGGAGTAACATCATCACACAATGATAACCAATAAGATTAGAAGTCCAATTCCATCTCTATAATACAATTCAACACTAGATTACAACTTAATACAAGATACATAGGTTAATTTCACAATACAATTTGTAACGTAAAGAACTTCTCAAGAACTAGCATGATAGGCCTATATTTCATCTTAATATAAAAATAATAACACCATAGAGTAGTAATCTAATCAACAACAAAATCAATTGAATGATCATAATATAATAAAGGTCAAGGTCACAACCTAGGGTTAGGGAGTGAGGATCATGTTCTTCAATTTAGTCCAAATCATCATTAATTACGATATACAAGTTAAATTACATGTTAATGTATTCAATATAACCTAAAAAAATCAATAACTTAATTCATAACTTCATTCTGTAATTGGATGAAACCCATAAGAAAACTCAACTTTTAACATCCATTTTGAAGGAACCCTTTGTGAAAAGAGCTTGAAAGGTGAATTAGATCCCATACCTTAACGTTTGACAACAAATTGATGGTGAATTCATCCCTTCCATCCCCCAAACATTAATCCTTGCTAGTCTTCAATGTGAGTTCAAGTATAGAGAGAAATAAGAGAGAAAGAAGAGAGTTTATTGTGTGAGTTGTCTTTAGATTAATGTTTGTTGGGGGTATTTATATTGGGGCTTTATAAAAATAATTTTACTCCCTTAAACCCCTGATTAATAACCTACCCCTAACTAATTAAATGAAACTAACTTAAATTGTGCAGAAATTTGACCCTCACAGACGAGACCCTAAACAACGTGCCTTCTAAGAGTTGACGGTCCCTCATCCCTCCATCCTTCACTCCTTCGATGAGTTTAGAGACTGTATAGGCGGAGGAGTTCCTCAACTTGCCTAGGTATTTCATGATGGCATCGACGTCCCGTCAGTCCATACACGAATCGTAGCTGGTCACGTCGATGCCTACTGCCCAGGCCTTATTTCTTCAAACACAAGGGTACTCTTTAAGGGCTCTTGATTGGTCCTTGGGGAGTTGTAATCAGACATTTTAACCATGAAAAAACTCAAACACCTATTATATACCCTTCCATAAATTTTCATACATTTCCGACCCCTAAAAGTTAGTCAAATAGGCTAAGTCACACTAACACCCCTTTCAACTAACTTCCCGGATGTCCTTGACGTTCTTGGACGTTTTGGTTCATAAACATTTTAAATGGTCTATATTCATTTATAATGGACTTAAAAATAGTAATTAGACCTTATGACACCTATTTTAGGCTTTATAACACATCGTGGATTTTGAAGGTATTACATATCCCCTCCCCCCATTTAGGAACATTCGTCCCCGAGTGACACCAAAGATCTTTCGAAGGAAGGAATAAACTCAAGATAGCAGCCCAACCAATCAACAATATTAAACCAGCATAAACCATGTGATTTAAACAAGGCAAATATCAAAACTCATATTACTACACATAAGGCTCAAATCACTTCATTATGAGGCATTTCCTTCTCATAACACAAATAAGCTCAACATACATTGCATGAATCAATTAGCACAAAGTTTAACTTAACAACATGCTACGTATCATTTCATAAAGATTCATTATACCAAAATAAACAATATAACTCAAAACAAGCAAAAAGCAAAATTTCATGTCTTCAAAAGAAATATTACAGTAACTTCATTGTAATGTTTTCAAAAATGCATAATTTGCAAAACTTCACCCAATAACCAAGAGACCATAAATTCTTGTCATATTTATATAATTAAAAAGATGACTAACTTTAATTCTCTAAAAGATGAGGGTAACAAGACTTCATGTCGGCCTCGGCCTTCGATGTTGCATCCTCAACTAGATGATTCTTCCAAAAGACCATTATGAAAACCACTTCTTTATTCCTCAAATTCTTGACTTGCCCATCAAGAATCTGATCCAGGACTTCCTCAAAAGAGAGGTTATCCTTTGCACCAAGACCCTCAAAAGGAAGAATGGACTTGGGATCATCGATACACTTTTTCAACATAGAAACATGGAAAACCAAATGAATCGAAGCCAATTAACTAGGAAGTTTCAATTTATAGGAAACCTTACTAACCGTTTGCATGATTTCATAAGGACCCACATACAAGGAACAATTTTCCTTTCTTTTCAAAGCTAACCACCCCTTTTATTGGTGAAATTTTCAAATACACCTATCACATTCTTCGAACTCCAAATCACTTTTCCTATGATCGGCATAAGACTTTTGCCGACTATAGGCCGTTTGAAACCACTTCATTATGATATGAACCTTTTCCAAGGTCTTATAAATAAACTCACGACCAATATTCAATGGCTCACCAACTTCAAACCATCCAATAAAAGACCTACACCTCTACCATACAAGGCTTAATAAGGAACATAGACATTGATGAATGAAAAAACTATTACTATAGGAAAACTCCACCAAAAGTAAATGTTTATCTCAATTCCATTTCAAATCAATAATGCACTCCTTAAGCATATCTTCAAGGGTTTGTATAGTACTCTCAGCTTGACCATCCGTTTGGGGATGAAAAGCAGTGCTCAACTTCACCGTAGTACCCAACCCTTTTTGGAACGACCTCAAAAATCTTGATGTGAATTGTGTGCCCCGATCCAATATGATGGATAACAGAATGCCATGGCGGCACAAAATATAATCTAGCATAGACCTTGCATAATCCTCCGCCGAATATGTAAACTTGACGAGAATAAAGCGAGCGAACTTAGTCAATGGATCCACAACCACCCATATGGAATCATATGACTTTTGAGTCTGATGTAAACCTATTACAAAGTTAATATTGATGTCTTCCAACTTCAAAGTAGGAATTTGGATCTGTTGTAGTAAGACACCTGAATTTTGGTGATCGGTCTTTACTTGTTGGAAATTCGAACACTTAGCAACAACTCTGTTATGTCCTTTTTTAGACCTTTCCACCAATATGTCTCCCTTATGTCATTGTACATTTTTGCCAAACCCGGGTGAATTGAGTTTCGGGACCCATGTGCTTCTTCTAGGATTTGATAACCCAACCCATCTACATCGTGAACACACAATATACCTTGGTACCTTAGTACAACATCCCCTCATAAGGAGAATGATTCATTCAACTTGCCGAGAACCGATTCTTTCACATCCATTAAGGCTAGATAAATGTGTTGTTTTGACTTCACCTTATCCACTAGAGATAACTCGGAGTTATGATGAACTAAAGCACCTCCATCCAGAGAATTTTCATAACTCACCCTCAACCTAGCCAACCTATATATTCACATATTAGGTCTATCTTGGCTTTGTCAATGTGGGATACACTACACATAGTCATACAACTTAGGGCATCCGCAACTATATTAGCCTTGCAGGGGTGAAAAAGGCCACTCATATCATAATCTTTCAACAACTCTAGCCACTTTATTTGTTGGAGATTCAACTCTTTTTAGGAAAATACATATTTTATTATGGTTGGTAAAGACATCAACATGAACCCCATACAAGTAATGCCTCCAAATTTTCATAGAAAACACCACAGCCGCTAACTCAAGGTCATAAGTAGGATAGTTTCTATCATGTACCTTTAGTGGCCTAAAGGAATAGGCTATAACTTTCCCGTTTTGCATAAGCACACACCCAAAACCCACTCGGGACACGTCACAATACACAACAAAACCCTTTGTGCCTTTCGGTAAAGTCAACACCGGAGCGAAAGTCAGTCTATTTTTCAATAATTGTAAACTTTTCTCACATGCCTCCGACCATTAAAACTTCTTATTATTTTTGGATCAAAGTAGTCAAAGCAGATGAAATAGACAAAAAACCATCTATGAACATCTGATAATAACCTGCTAGACCCAAAAACTCCTAATGTAAGTTGGAGTCAATGGTCTAGGCCAATTTTTCACCGCCTCCATTTTCCTTGGGTCTACCACAACTCCCTCACTAGAGATGATGTGCCCAAGGAATTTCACTTTCCATAGCAAAAATTCATACTTGCTATATTTGGCATACAATTGATGTTCTTTAACGGTTTGCAATACTACCCTCAAATGACTCATATGATCACCCTTATTCTTTGAATATACAAAAATATCGTCAATCAAAACAATGACAAACGAATCTAGGTAATTTTTAAACACTCTATTCATTAGGGCCATAAATACCGCCGAGCATTAGTGATACCGAAAGAAATGACGTAGTACGCATATTGCCCGTATTAAGTTGAAAGGCAATCCTTGGTATATCCTCATCTTTCACCCTAAGTTGGTATACCCCGACCTCAAGTCTATCTTTGAAAAGTATCTTGCCCCTTGGAGTTGACCAAACAAGTCATCAATGCGAGGAAAAGGGATGTTATTCTTAATGGTGACCTTATTGAGTTACTTTTTATCAATACACATTCTTAAGGACCCATCTTTCTTCTTAACAAACAATATCGGAGAACCTTATGGAGAAATACTAGGCCTTATAAACCCCTTATCTAGTAAATATTTGAGTTGGACCTTTAACTCCTTTAATTCGGATGGAGCCATCCGATAAGGAGAAATTGGTATGGGATTTGTATCCGGTAGTAAATCAATGCTAAAGTCAATTTCCCATTCGGGAGGAATACTGGGAAGGTCGTTAGGAAAGATCTCTACACAAACTCACTCACAACGGGTACCGACATAATAGGAGGAAGTTTGGAGTCTACATCTTTGACTCATACTGTGTGATATCGACAACTCTTTGAGATCATTTTGCATGCTTTTAGACAAGAAATAATACAAACTCTTGGAATAAAATTTACCCCCTTCCACCTAACAACAGGTCCATTTGGGATGTTAAACCTCACCTCTCATGTCCTACAACCAATGGAAGAAAAACATGCATGAAACCAATCCATACCCAATATATTATCAAAATCAAGCATATCGAGTTCTACTATATCAACATAAGAAACTCTATTCGGCAACATCATTGGACAATTTCTATACACCCTTTTTGCAACAACTGACTCACCCACCGGAGTACACACTATAAAAAGTTCATGCAAAATTTTGGGTAAAATATCAAACTTTTTA
This sequence comes from Solanum lycopersicum, assembly GCF_036512215.1. Lineage (NCBI taxonomy): Eukaryota > Viridiplantae > Streptophyta > Magnoliopsida > Solanales > Solanaceae > Solanum > Solanum lycopersicum. Next base: position 15,199,365 of record NC_090803.1, on the reverse strand, counting down.
GCTACAAGAGGTGTAACAAACGATAAAGAAGAGCCGGGATCAAGTAAGGCATATACATCAAAAGAGAAGACTTTCAACATAGTTGTCACCATATCGGGAGAATTTTCTTGCTCACCTCTTAAGCGGAGAGCATAGAAGCAGTTATTCTTTGGAGAATCACTTGAACCACTTGATTGAGCTTGACCATTACCCTTATCTTGACTCTTGAAATTTGAACAATCTCTGATCTTGTGACCACTCTTGCAACAACTAAAGAAATTCCCCATTTCTACCAAGCACTCACCAAAATGACCCTTTCAACACTTGGCACATGTAGGCTTATCTTTTGGTGAATTAGTACTTTTTACCTCTTGAATATAGGGTTAGACACCCTATCGCCCATAGCTTTTGGGAACTTTAAAGGGACTTGATTTGAAACTCGTTTAGTAAATCTTGGCTTGTCTTGTATTTCAAGCCTATTATTCGAAGAACCTCCATGAAATGATTTTGCTCTTTTAGCATATCTACTTTTTCTCTTAGACCTTGCCTCCTCAATCCTTATTGCATGGACCATAAGGCGGGAAATGTTCATGTTGTCGTGTAGAATTGATGAATTGCACTCCTTTTGTAAGTCTTTCGACACCCCCATCACAAAATGGCTCATTATCTAGGATCGGAAACCAAAGAAGGAGCATATTTGGACAACTTACTAAATTCCAAAGAGTACTCATGGACACTCCTACATCCATGGCGAATGTTGATGAACTCCACCACTTTTTCCTCCCTCATCACTTCAGGAAAGAACCGATCCAGAAAAGCTCCCTTACGGATCTCCCAAGTCACCGAACCACCCCTCAATGGCGTATTATCCCTCCATTGCACATACCAAGTTTGCGCCACGTCCTTGAGTTGATATGTGGCAAACTCGGACTTCTCACTTGTGGAAAACCCATAGACAAAAGTATTTTGTAGACTTCATCGATGAATTCTTAAGGGTCTTCATAAGTGTGGCGCGCTTCACAATTATGAATACAAACCTACATAGAACTGGTAGAGAGAGAGATATAACTCAATGATATTTAACCTCATTCTTTGATACAAACTTTGTCACATCCGGGTTTACCCCTACATGTAACCAGCATCGGCGTCCTTTTCAAGGACTAAGACTACTCTCTTAGTATCATGTCATTACATTCATAGGTTGAAAAATGTGGAAAAGTTAAAAAAATTAATTATCACTATATGGAGGTTTTCATAGACCTCTACATGCACATAATACATATTCATATCGAGTATACATAGACCCTTCGAATAGGAAGGTTAGATAACCTTCTACTTTTATTGCACATACATACACATAAAATATAAAAATATTCTCAACAATTGTGTCATCTCATACCATCTAAACGATAATCACAATATGGGCATAGCCCTTACATTAATACAACAAGACAACATATAGGTCATACAAAAGTATAGTACACAATTGAAAGGAAAGAAATGAATGTCTTTAAGACCATTATAAGTATGTAAGCCAGATGATGGCATTACTCTCGAAAGTTTATGACCTACCCCACTGGGATGAAAATAAGAATCCAAGCCTTCAACAATGTCGCCTTAAAAAATCTTCAATGACCGGAATGTAAAATGTTTTGGAAAAGGAAAGACAATGGGGTTAGTACTCCACATATACTAAGTATGAGACCTTATGCATATATACAAGCAAAACATGCTAAAAAGGGACTTTTAGATAAAAATATGTCGTTTTACCTTTGAAGGAACTTAATGCAAAGTCAAGCAAGTCATATCAACCAACTCAATATGATTACTATCTCAACAAATAATATTAACCCAACATACGTGAAACCATGATTATCTACAACCCTATCATCAAGGAATAATATCACAAGAATGAATAAAAGTCAATCATATAATAATAAGCAACACAACTACTCAGGATCATTATCGAGTCAACAAGTACAATGAAGAAGCAAAGCCCCATAACCTTTCCCAACAAGGTAAACTTAACAAGAAAACATAACCAATGTCCAATTTTGACAATATACTCCAACTACATATATCAAGAGGATAATCATCATATTATATAGATATTTACATTGTACCATCAACATATTATCATCACATATATCATTATAATTTTCTATATAATATCGTTTTCGTAAAGCATACATCAAAGTCAACTAGTGCAAGTTATAGGTAGAGTCCCATACCCTTACCTAGTCTAAGTTAAACCTCTCAGGTCACCTTAGTTAGTTTATAATACATTGCTTTATTTTACTGTATGGAACACTTGCCTTATCCGACAAACCACATAATTTAAGTGTGGAATCGGTGTTGTAAGACCTTACAGTGATTGAAAGTGGTCTACCGACCAAAGTAGAACCAATCACGTATGTAGCATTCTAGGTGGATCCACTAGCTAGTCTTCCTATGGGTGCAACATAGTGTAAGAACTAAGAGATAGTATATTCCCTCTTTATACCACTTGGTAGTTGGGGCCTCCACTCATGTTAATCCATTGGATGAGTATTCCTCTTTGGGAAGTCAACATCTCATATAGAACTATAGGGCGAATCTTCCTCTTTCGGAAGTCATCACCTCCAATTGTCAAGTTCACTCGATGCTACGCTAAGAACCTTTATTGAAATGTCTTTAAGCCTTTAATTAACAATCATATCTTTGTTTAGGTCATAGGTTCTACCCCTAGTATAATAATCTTCATCAATAGTTCAATTATAATTGTATGAGTATGAGTACTTTCATCACAAATCATACAAGTGAGTTTATTACTTTAGCATTTCATAACATCTCAAGGCACATTGATAGTTTTCACCATCCTTCTATCACATACACCTTAATCAACCTCACAACATAGTCAAGACTTTTCAATTAAACATTATACCATCATACAAATCCTAATATGAGGCATACTCCATTACAATATCATGACTTGTCCACAATTAATCACAAATTGAATTAGAGATGGAGATTCTAAGACTTAAAAGGTCTTCATTATAGTTCATTATCAAGGTCTTACCATCAACCCATAACTCATCCCAATTTAGGGAGTAACATCTTCACACAATGATAACCAATAAGATAAAAAGGCCAATTGCATCTCTATAACACAAGTCAACACAAGATCATAACTTAAGACACAATACATAGGCTAATTTCACATTATAATTCATCACCTAAATCACATCTCAAGAACTACCATTATTGGACTAAAATACATCGTATTTTAAACATAATAACAACATAGGATAGTAATCTAATCAACAACCAAAGAAATCGAATGATCACAATACAATATAGGTCAAGATAACAACCTAGGGTTAGGAATTGAGGATCATGTTATTTAATTTAGACCAAAACAATAACAATTACAATAAACAAGTTAAATTAAATGTTAATATAATCAATATAACCTAAATAAATCATCAACAACTCAATTTATATCTTCAATTTTGTAATTCGATGAAATATATCAACTTTTTAAATGCATTTTGAAGGAATTCTTTGAGGAAAGAGTCTGAAAAGTGAATTAGATCAAATACCTTCACGTTTGACAACAATTTTATGGTGAAATCATCCCTTTCCAGACCCCAAACCATAATCCTAGCTAGTCTTCAATGGTGAGATCACATAGAGAGAGAAATAGGAGAGAAGGAAGAAAGTTTATTTGTGAGTTGTGTAAGATTTATGACAATTGGGGGTATTTATATTGGGACTTAATCAACTTAATAAGATTCACTCAAACCCCTAATTAATCACCTAACCCCCTACCTAATTAAATGAAACTAACTTAAATTGTGCAGCAAATTTGACCCTTAAAATGAGACCCCGAACAATGGCCCGTTTGTGAGTCGAAGGTCCCTCACTCCTCCGTCCTGCACTCCGTGGATGAGTTCAAAAACTCTGCAGGTGGAGGCCTTCCTCAACTTGTCTATGTATAGGATGACGGTTGCATTGACGCTCCTTCAGTCCACACACGACCGTAGATGGTCAAGTTGATGCCCACTGTCCAGGCCATGTTTCTTCAAACACAAGTGTCCTCCTCAAGGGACATTGGTTGGTCGTTGGGGAGTCTTACCCATACGTTTCAACCATGAAACAACTCAAAAACCTATTAGCTACCCTTCCACCAATTTTCATTCATTTCCGACTCCTAAAAAATAATCAAATAGGCTAAGTCACACTAGCACTTTTTTGAACCAAGTTGCCGGACATCATGGACGTTTTTGGATGTTTTGGTTCTTAAAAACTCTAAATGACTAATATTCATTTATAATGGACATAAAAATAGTACTTAGACCATATGACACCTATACACGTCTTGGATTTTCAAGTTCTTACAAGCTTCTTGTTGCATTGTGTGTCTCTTGTTTATGTGAAAAGTTTTTATTCATCCTAATTGTGTATTGTGTATGGTGTGGTATGATTTTTATTTTCTAGTCATGATTTTATTACCTCTTGATAGTGCCGAAAGAGTAGCAAGTTTCATTCAAGGACTAATGTTTCCAAGTGGGGGAGTATAAACGCCCTCAAAATGAGCAAGGTGGAATTAGTGCCTAAAATGTTGGTAAAGAGTGTATTAAATCCTAAAATAACTAATTATAATGTTTATAGTCAGGTATAAAGTTTGGAGAATTTTGGAGGTCAAACGTCCAAGACAGTCGAAAGTTTTGCCTTAAAACGTGCTTGTGTGTCTTGATGTGTTTGGTCATGTTTTATGTGTTGTTTTGAGTTCAAGTTAATTTTAGAGGTTCCTAAAGCGTATACGAGAGTATTGGAGGTGGAAATTTCCAGTTGAAACTGCACAAGGATCGACCAACCAAGGGGTCTTGAGGAGGACCCAACCTTTAGCCAACAAGCTGCACAAGGGCGCAGCTTTTCTTCCTTGGGTAAATAAGTCTTCGTCGCGTACTTGGTTCTACAAAGTGAAAATGGTTTGTGCGCATTGCGTACATAACACACACTAAACTTCCCTGGATGTTATTTTCAATAAAATTATGAGGGAACAGCTTCGCGTCGCGGACTTGTTTCCCAATGATAATTACGAAAAGTTAAGTTGAGTTTGACTTGATAAAAGGGTCCCACTCACCCTACAAATAAAAACCCTAAAGTCCAAAACAAAACCTCTCCATGGTTTTTTTTCCAAAAACCTCCATTGATGAAGCTTTGAATATCCAAGGAAGAAGATAGATTTTCCAACTTTTTATCCATTAATCTTGTGGGATTTTCTTCACAATTAAGGTGTGATACTTCATCCTTGAATTCTTTTTCTTCAAGTATACAATTCCAATGAATTTCAAATATGATCCAAACCATGAAATTTTCTAAATTTAAATCTAGCCATGGCACCTTGCATAAAACATTTTAGCTCAATGATTTATGATTAAATTAGGGTAAATTGAATAATGTAACATCAAAATTACTATGGACCCATGTAAATCATGAAATCCTTATTTTGACTAAATTATGGGTGATTTGATCATGTCATAATGCTATTGAATTCCTATGTAGTTTGGTTAGGGCTATTGAATTGTGATACAATCATGTTACAATTGTTAGTATGTTTCCTTATATCATTGTATATTGTTAGTATTGAATTAAATTTGTGATCATGCTTATAAGTAAGGACATTTGGATATTGTGTTGGATTATTTAGCTATGAATTGAAGTGTATTGGTGGTACACTAGCCTAATTCTCTTTATTTAATGTAATTTAGGTCTTGAATTATGTAAATATTGGTATGGTCCACTTATGCTGGTGGTACTTTGTGCTTTACCTATGAATTATATGGCCTCCTCGGCATTACTTTATGCATCATGATGATTACGGCCTTATTTGCATTACTTCAGATATTGTGATAGTTGTGGAGTTGAATTATGTGAAGTCCAATTATATATATCTACATTTGATTAATGTGAAAATGTGCATTCTTCTATTAACATTAGGTTATCATGTTAGACTATGACTATGTCCTTATGTGTGTAGTCATAGAATTGATGTATGATTTTTCCTACAAGGTTATTTAAGTCTTATGATGGTTATATTGATGATATTATAGTATTTTATAGGGTGACCTATAGATGATATTGGTTATGCCTATGTTCTTCTAGAATGATACGCTATATGTGAAGTATGTGTATGTCATGTCTTCGTTGCTTGTGTCCCTTACTAGATACATGCATAATGTGAGTATGAGTTCCTCACTTATTATGACAAACCTCGTAGTCTTGTATGTGTTATTGACATGTGACCTTCAACATTGCTAAGAAGTTCCTATATGTGCATCTTAGATGGAAGGTTATGATATCCTTGAAGTAGAAAGACGTAATGGAATCCTTCTTTTGTAAATGCTGGACTTAACGTTTGTTGTCTGGAATGGCATGAAATCATCCTTAAGAAAGTCATTGAGCTATCCTCTTAGCCATTGTAGGTAGCCTTAATGGACCCTCTTTGGTAAGGTGTAACGTGATTGGGTCATGAACTAGATATGGAACCTCTTCATGCTATAATTTATATAAATTTTGCTATGAGAACAAAGGTTGGCATTGAGTGAGTATGATTTGGGACATAGCTCTAGTTAAGGCTGAGGTTAGAGTACAAATAAACCCTTCATATTTCTTGAGCATCTCCCTCATGGGATGTGTTCTAGTTTACCATTTGCAAGTAGAACACCCTTTATCGAAGTAAGGTTGACTCTAGATAATCATTTAGATACCATCTTATATGTCGGTTATATCAAATTCTCTTCATGTGAGATACATGCTATTGTCGAATAAGTATTATAATGGTTTGCTAGTGCAATGGGACATTATCTAGACACTGCACGACTAGGCTTTAAAGGTAGTAGTGTGTGAGTGAGCAAGGTCTTCTTCAAGACCATTATATCAATTTCCATTAGTTTTAAATGTCTTCTAATTGACTTAATAAATTATATAACTTAACTAAATGTATTTTAATTGAGGTGTCTATCTAGTGTATCTTTGAGGATTGTCTAGGTAGGCTTGTAAGGGTAAATGGACGTTCTCTTCTTGTCTTAATTAGGTGAGTCTTAGAGAAATACTAGGTAGGGTGGTTGATTAATGAAATGGGAATACTCTTATCTTAGGTAGTCTAACGGATCTCTTTTGTGTGTGTGAAGGGATTGTATGGACGGTCGCTTAATAACTCATCCAAGTGAACCTTAAAATCACCGTTGTTAGGAGGGTCTCATGCTATAAGTTTTGCTCTGTTCATGACGTTCTCTTGTGATATGTGTCTTAATTGTGATGTTGGTGTGATATGTGCTACTTATTTATTGGGTTATGACGTTTTACTCAAAAAGAGCATATTTCTCTTAAATGTCTGTTTCTCAAGATTTAATGCATTAAGCCATATTTAGTACATGTGTTTGTACTAATTCCATAACTTTTGTTTATCTCTAAAGGTGTGGTTAGAAGGTGACCGTAGTCGTTGAAGCAAGCTTGAAATATAGTTATCGGTTAAGCGTAGTTGAAGTATGTTCTCAATTGACTCGAGTGAATAATGATCTTTAGACTTCTTTATTTCAAAAAATTGTAATAGATATTAAACTACTATATTTCGATTGTATGTGACGTGTCGTATGTACTTCATAAAGTCTAAGGATGACATATATTGAGATTTTTTGTGTGAAATGTTTTAATTTTGCACTACTTTTCATACATGTATGCAATGAATGATGTCAAAGGTCTTGTACAAGACCTCCGAGATATCAAGTACTCTGTGTCACACTCCGAGAGTGCCATATCTTCTAGTGTGTACTCTCAGGTCGTGAGAGTTATTTATTGCACTAGCTACTTCTTGCATGTCACTTGTTCATATTGTGTGAGTACTGTAGGCTAATTGATCATATGGTATGCAAAAAAATAATTCGTGTGGGCTATATGAATCACAAATCACTTGTTTACACGACATTTTCATCCTTATGCCTTATAGCCTATTTGCTTAAACATTACATGCCTTATATCTTTTGTGTGCTTACACAAAATATTACTATAGCTTAATAATTCTAGTATATTATGTGTTCCTTTTGTGCTAGTATGCGTGTGTGTCATACCCAATGTGACTTCTTTATCCGTATACTATGCCCCTTTATACTTATTGACTTGGGTTTTGAAAATTTTGGGAAAATGTTTACTTGTATCATTATGTAGTAAAGATTTTGATCACAAATGGTTGGGCATATAAGTAAATCTAATCCCAACATAGATAAATAAATTAGCATAATTCCCTATTCGTAGGTGCAACATAAAACTTTAGAGTTTATGTTATAAACTTTGTGTTCTTATAAGCCCTATGAAAAGTATCATGAGATAAAAAAGAAGGGAAAGTACTGCACCGATAGATTAGGCCTATGATTTTACGTGTTCATTATATATACAAAAAAATCAAGAGATACTATACTTATTCTAGATTTTTAAGGCACAAAAGCTAAGGTCAAAATGTGTAGTCTCCACTGAAGTGTTGTGGAAGGAATAGTATAAAACATAAGATACTTTGGGATAGAAGATGGTAGAGATCCTAAGTACCCCTCCTCAGTCTGAACATGAACATAAGGATCTGAGATCATGTGGTCCCCCTTATATGATCATGAATTTTACCACCATGTGTTCATTTGTTATGTCATTTGCATGTCTTGTGTCAAGGTATATTAAAGTCCTTATTTGTATGACTTATACTTCTGTATATTTAGTGAATTCCATGGTCGGGAAAGGGGTTTAATTTTTCATATTATTATTTTATGAACAATATCTATTGAGGATTCATGCTATACTTTTCTATACTTGTCCTATTTATAATAGGAAAACTCACAAATCCTTAAATGAAATTCAAAGGTTAACCAAACTATCAGCTTTGCCCATCATTCGAGGATGAATGATCACAAGAGGGGAAGGATGTAACACCCCGTATTCTACGTATTCTAGTCTATTTATAGGACACTTATAATTTTTCCTTTCTCTATTGTATGGATTTGATTTCATATGCAAATAGTGACAATAGAATAGATTTAAAGTGAATTGTCCGTATATTTTTATATGACCTGATGAAGTTGAAAATAATGGAAGTATTTAAACTAGAGATCATAAGTTGGTGTTTGAGTCTAATGTTTGAAGTTACATAGTGTAAATAAGTTTTAAGTTATGTAATAGTTATTAAGGTCTAGAAATGGATAAAATATTTAGGTGCTCTTTTGACTTTACTAAGCTTTGTAGGTGATGCACCTACTTTGTCTTTTTGACCAGCCCAAAGGACCAAGTAGGTGCATCACCTACTAAGACTCTTTTGACCATGCTATTTGGCCAAGTACACTACAATTTATTGAATAAATCTTTCCCATGTTTATTAGAAGAGGAAGATGAAAATGGATAGCCAAGGAAAAATCTTTCCAAGCCAATAAGAAATAATTTAAATGGAAAACTAGATGCATCACCTACTTAAATGTGTGCCCTAAATTAAAGTCATATGATGACTACAAATGAAGTACAACAAAAGGTGACAAAAGGACAAATTTTATTATGTCCAACAAGTCCCAACTAAAATGTCCAAATAGGTGGGTAACCGACTTAAATTGTCCCTAAATAAGTTAGAAAGTTTGCCAAAGAAGGTCCGGTTTGATATGAGATTTTTCCAGCCGTCATTACTTTGACAAAAAAATATAATATCTGGAGCTTTCTTTCTTTCCTCACTCAGCTTCATACATCAGACATTAAGTTCCTTTAAGGTTCTTGATTTTCAAGGAGTTCAAGTTATTGGAAGGTATATTTAAGACAAGTTAAGTAGGACAACCTTTACCTTGAAGAATCCAAGTCTTAGCAAGTGTTAGTTTTGACTAGTAAGGTAAGCTACTGCAGTTTTCTCCCTCATAATGCTTGAGTTAATTAGGACACTTGGTATCCGTTAGTGAATTGGAAATTATTACTTTTACATGGTGTAATATTAGGGAGGATGTTATGGTGATTAGTGCATGTTTAGATAGCCTCGAAAGGGACTACTCTTTAGATATAGTTATAAGCTTGTGTGAGATCTTAAAAAGTAATGTTAGCTCTTCAAGTGTCAGTGCTTAGAAACAATGATTCATATTGCTTTTTTTTACATTATTATGTCTAATGTTTTTTAGTGTATGTTATTATAAGGGATATGACTGGATGTGTGGGGAAGTTATGGAAATGTTAAAGACCATAAATGCTGCAAGGAGTTTTGGGAATGACATGATAGGAAGTTTGTACAATATATAGACATAAGGGAAAGGGGAAAAGGGAAATATTATTGCATGATTATTGCTTTGCTACTATATTGCAAGGATAAAACGACTCAAATTCATTGATTAGCTACTAATTCTAGTTAACGATTTATTTTATCAAAGATTAGTAATCTTAAAAGAAGGAGCTTAACTCATACTTTTTATTTGTATAGCAAGGCATGAAAGGCTATTCGATTTCCTATTTCTTTAGCATGAATCCAATACTTGCATTACAAAAAGTATGCTTTCTAACTATCATTGGTAGTGATTCATCAACAAAAGCAGTTCCTACTCCCTAGAGCATTAAAGTGAGTACTATAATATGAGTTTTTTTTACTAAATCTATGGGCTTACTCTAGCAAGATTAGGTTTACTCTTATTTCATTATTAAAGTAACCGCATGGATTTCTTTAATATAAATCAAAATGATCCTAGATTACACGAGGTATAATCTAGCTATATCATGACAACTTGCTTCAATTATTTATAGATATGTCATCTTGTCAAAATGTTCATATGTTCCATTTCTTTATTATTAGTCTCTTATGTTAGACCATAATGTCACCTCAAAGGATCACTACTTGCTCTATTGTACATTTTTCTTTACTTGGAATATGTATTCGTTCTTAAGTCGTATAGGTGCACGTTTTTCCCTTGGTTCCACTTTCATGTATATGTTGTATTTGATATTAGTTAGTGAGTATTTGTCTACCATATAGAGTTCAAAACTCTTGGCTGACTGTTAAATGTCTTCACTTGATATGTGCCGCGGATTCTCCAATAGCTACTCCTATGTAGGTGTGTAGTTAAGGGATAAGGAGATTGCTTCTAAGTAACGCAATATCTACTAACGAGGATTATTCATATGAAGAAGTACGTTGGGTGCAACATTTCTACTCACGAAGTGTACTCATGCCTTCTTCAAATCATCTCGATGCTAAGCATAACTCCCCCACGGAGTCTAAACATTCATTAATATAGGTAAGGGATAACTATTGGACACCACATCTCAACTCATGAAGGGTATCCATCCTCCAACCTACCTTAGAAAACTCTTGGAAATGGTGAGGTTGCTATTGACCACTTCATCTCAACTCACAAAGAGTTTTCACCCAAAAACTCCTCCTTTTTCATTCATTAACTTCATTCACTCATTCATTTATTGTGAGTGTATAAGAGAACACCTTTCACATAACCATTATCACTCATAACTTTTTCATTCTAAGAATGTCCACCCTACATTAATCATAATCAACACACAATAATACTTCACATTCACTTTATACTTCATTTATACATGGTAACTAGAAGACACACATTTATAACTTCCTAAGGCATCACATGCATATACATCATAACATAACTTTACTTCTCATTCAATGCGTTCAAGGCCATAATACATATACATATATATATATATATATAAACATATATATCAAGTAAACACCGCCACAATAAGTGGACTATACCACTAAACAACAATTAAACAAGAACTATACAATATAGGTGTCACAACCAGGGAGGACACTCTGGAAGTAACATGTTTCATCGTCCTCAAAGAGAACTAAGTGTAGACTATTAGCATTCGTTATTACATTTATAGGTCAAAATGTGTGGAAAATTTTAAACTTTTCATCTACATCTACTTGATGAGGTTTTCATAGACCTCTCGCTTACCAATAATATATTCATAACGAGTTTACTTAGACTCCTTGCATAACAAAATTACATAGGCTTCTACTTTTATGTCACATATATATAAAATATACAATATGATCTTAATAGGGGTATCTCACATCAAACCATCTAAACGAAATAGAAAAATATGGGCATAGCCCTTACACAAATGTATAAATACCACTTAGGACTTACAAAACTCTTGAAAAAACAAAATTGAAATGATTGTATTTAGACTATAACAATGAAACATAGGTAGAGTGAGAAAAAGGCATCATCCTTAGAACTTGAGGACACACCCACACTTGGTGAAATGATCCAAGCCTTCCTTGAAAAATGGTCAGAAACCCTTCAATGATCGGAACCTAAAATGTTGGGCTAAAAGGAGAAATATTGGTTAGCACATCAGTTGTACTGAGTATGGAAACATATGCCCACATAACATAAAAATCATAGTAAGAAGGAACATTTAAAAAAATCATGCCAAGTGATTTTGAAAAGCCTTACATACAACCCAAGAACACAAATAATGCAATAAACATATATTTCTTATGATACAAGCATATTCTACACATGACAAACATAATCAAGTTAAGCCACGTTAACATGTATCTAATATAGTAGAATTCATAGCCAATGCAACTATAAGATCCTACCATAACCACAAAACATGTTCATGAATTCATAACATTACATAATAAGTAAAACCTTTATCTCATAAGAGCATAAAAACATAGGAATCACTTCCTAGGATTTCCCTCAAGGCCAACTAGTGCAATTTGTATGTAGAGTCCAATACCTCTACCTAGACTAATTCAAACCCCTTAAGTTCTCCTTCTTAGATTTCACATTATTACTTTATTTTACTTTTGTGAACATCTTGCCTTAACTGACATAGACCACATGAGCTAATATGGAATCCAATTTAATGGAACCCGACACTAAAAAATGTGGACTACTTGCCAAAGGTACCAATACATGAACATCGCATCTAGGTGAATCCAGCAGGTAGTATTCCTATAGGGGCAAAATATTTCAAGAACTTGGATATGGGTTTGGGCCCCTCTTTATGAAACATGAATTATAGTCTCAAATCTCATGAGTACAACAGTGAACCTACCTTTCCTACTTGGGAAGACACACTCCTCGCTACTAGTTCACTCAGTGCTAAGCTAGAGTCCATTTTGAAAAATCTTTCGTTAAAAATCATAACTTACTTTAGGTCATAGGAGAAATAGCTCCTTATATAGTCATAATCATTATCTCAATAGGAATTGCATGAGAACACTTTTCAACACAACCCTTCACATTTGAGATTAGCATATTAACATCACTATTATATTATAAGACACATTAGGTACTTCATAAATCTTTATCATAATCTTATAATCATATGATCAAGACATCTTAATTTCATAATCATAAAAATCCTACATAATCACATCACAATATATTCTTCAATTGAACTTCATCACGAAGTACAACCCATCATAATTGAACTAAAATGTTTAGGATATGAAGACTTGCATGATCTCCTTCAAAAGCGACCATTTTGGTCTTACAATAAACCAACAAATTCAATCCAATCATTGGTCAAATAACATTATTAAATGGTAATTAACACAATAATAAAGTCAATTGCATCACTACAACTCAATTTAGTACTAGTTCATAACCTAGGGTTAGGGTCTTGGGTCAATTTCATGATCTAATCTAGCTACTAGGTTAACTCATCAATAACTAGCATAGTTTGATTGTAATACATCATAATATAATCATAATAATCAAAAGAAACCATAAAAAATACAGTGTAGAAGATCAAATTCGGGTAAAAAAGAAACCCATATGAAATCATCTTTTGAAAACCAATGTTGGAAAAAACCCTTTGGTGAAACCAATACAAAAGATGTATAGTTCACATACCTTGTTAATTTTTGAAGATTAATGGATAAAAGTTCTATTCTTTCTTCCCTAATTACCTTGACTTAGCCCTTCAATCGAGTTCTTTTTTGGGAGAGAGAAAGTAGAGAGAAAAAGAAAAATTTGTGTTTGGGAATTTGGGGGTGTTAACTTGTGTTTAGGCTTACGGTAGGTTATATAGTTAATTAAATAACATTATTAATAACCCACTAATAACTAATTAAACCCCTAAAAAACTAAATTATTTAAATGAAGTCACTAAAACGCAGTAGTAAAATTGCAGGTTTAACCTACGAGGCTAGGACTGACGATCGGTTGGTTATTCGACGCCTGTTGGGACAAACAATCCAACTAGTTTGTCATTTTGTTCTGATACGTATTAGAGTTAGTTTATAGTCATAACGTCAGGGTACGACTCCCCAATGACAAACCAAAAGTTCCTTGAGAAGGACCCTTGCATTTTGGCAAAAATATGTCAAATGGATAATGTCTATAAACGATGACCATTAGTGAGGCATGCTCCAATCGATGAGGTGTTGATGGCATTGTTGTTGGACATTTATCAATTTTTTCCAAAAGTCCATTTGTACAACTCTCTTATGTTTGGAGTGTCTAGGGGTAAAATGGTCTTTTTCCAGGCTTAGTGTAGTATTGTAATTACCTTTAATACATAAGAGACGAAAATTTGATTTTAGAATGAAGTGTTGATCCATCCGTGTTTGAACCTAGGTGGAAGCAATGAATTAATTTTTTTTTAATTTAAGTTGGTAAATTAGTGTAATAAATTAATATTTATTATTTATTAGCTGATTTAAAATAAAAGTGAACTCAATTTTTTATATCATTTAATAAAAACCTTATTTGACTAAGTCCTAATAAGCCTAATAAAACACTCATTCTCTCACGTCTATCTCCTAAACATTCAAGATTATTCTCTCTTCCCATTCATGTGTCACACATCCCAAATGAAATTCAATAGCAGAGAATTTACCAAGGTTCTTCACAGTTGAATAACTCACACGAAAATATAAGAAAAACAAATGTTAATCAATCATGTAGGCAAAGAGAAGTTTTTCTGTCGAATGTGGTGTTGAACTTTCAGTGTTGGACGTGTGTTTAGAAAAGTTTTTGTGCAGCAAGTCGAGGTTTGAACGTCAAAAAGGTATGTGTTCTCTTCTCTCTTTGTCCCTTTCCCCAGAGACCCCTAAGGTTTAGTATATTACATCCGAAAACTAGGGTTGTTCCCTGTTGCATGTCCCTATTACTAGCTCCCAATGATTCGTAGGTTGGATATGTTTGCTGGTAGATATTAGGTGTGTGTTGTGTTTTCTTGATGAATATGTCCATGTATGTGCTTTGAAATCATATAAAGGATCACCTATGAGATCCCAAACTATGTATACGTGTGTGCAATGTGAACCATGATTATGTGCCTCGGGTTTAAGTCTCTAAAATGTCATGTTAGTTCTTTGTATTTCATGTACCCATGTTTATGTAAATCAAGATGTTCATAATTTATATAAAGATGCTGATTTGAGTGCAATTCTTTATCTAATAAAATCTTTAAAATGCACCTACCGAACTCATGAAAAACTACTTAAAACGTCTAAACATTTAATGTTAAAGAAATGAGAAAATAGAAAGCAAAAATTTCCAGCATCTTGTTAATGAGTTTCGGCAAAACTAAGGATATTTTCATGCAATGGAAAAATGCATTCAAATATGTGAGATCATTGGAGATGAAGCCCATGACCTCCCTATGTTAAAAAAATCAATGAAATAAGATGACAAAAAGGGACTGTTACATGTGGCATTCGAACCCATGACCTTGGCTGGAAAATGAATTATGAAAATAATAAATGAGACGAGTTAGATTCGAACCCACCACCTCTCAGTCAACATAAGAAAATTAAAAGAAAAATAAAGGATGAAGCGCATTCGAATCGAACCCACGACCACTAGGCAGAACCAAGGGAAATTAAGGAGAAGAAATTGAAGTGGGGCTGTGGGGGGTGGAACCCACACCCCCTCAGCCAAAGGAGAGAAACTAAAAGAATTAGACACTAAAAGTAAATGAGGTTGTGGGGGTTCTCTTCCACATCCTTGAAGTCCCATTGATCAAAAAATGAAGAGAAAAATTAAGGGAAAAATAAAATGAATGCGTTGGGGCTCGATCTTCAGTCCCTAAGCCGCCTGGATCAAATCAAAAATGTATAATTAAATTGAAGTGTTTTCCAAGGTATTCAAAACTGGGTTCCCTTGTCAAAATCCCGTATTGATTCATAAGTAATACATGAATTAAATATTGAAGAATAATGTTGCCTACTTAGATCAAAATCGACATCTTGGCATATATACAATATGCATAACTCTTGCACCACATAATCTTAGAAAGATATAAATCACTTAAAAGAACTATGAATGAAGTCTTATGGCTGGTATGTATGGACCCATAAATCTAGCATACATTTAAAAATAAGTGAACCTAAGATGTATGTAATTAAATTATGAAATGAATAATGAAAAAATGAAATGAAAAATGAAATGATGAAATGAACATTCATGTAAAAAGGGGTGAGTAATTATGAAGGGAAAACGTGGTTATGTTAATGAATGTGGTGACAACATAATATCAGGCTAGTGTAAAATTTGAAAGCAATCTTAAATGAGACTAAGTAAATGTTACAAAAATGTACTCACCTATGAGAGTGTAATATTAATGAATAGACCAGTCTCTATGAACACTCTAATGAAAGTATTGAGATCAATATACCATTAATAATAATGATGAGATGAGAAATCATCTATTGAGCTATGATCTCCTCATACAAGAAGCCAACTTCAATGACGTATGAGCTGAATATAATGTAAATTTAGACTGAGCACCGATACACTAACTATGAGCAGTGACGCCTTCTTTCCGGAATTACGGAGATTCACGTAACTCTGATGAGATGAGACTCTTGGGCATGACAGGTATGCTCTTCTTATATCTCCTAGTCTTTGAACCTATACTACTAATATAGGGATCTGGTGGGGTTCAATTCCATGCACACTAGCATGTTTTGGGTCACTTTAACTGGTGATTCCATGTCTTTTCTGTGTGGGGGAGACACTGGATTTCATGATGCTCACTGATCTATGTCGTTTAATGTTAAAGTTACCAATGAATGAATGAGGCCAGCCTCAAATGATGCACATAATAAAATGAATGATAACAAATATGTTAGGATAGGATAATCAGGAGGTGATCTAGACTCATTTAACTCATGTAAATGACACTAGGTCATTCTTGATCATTGCACAACAAACCTGATGAAAGTCTTAAACTACATCCTCGATATAGCCGGTGTTCACACTGGCCTATGAACTCTGTGTTCTCTAAAGAAAGATCCCTAGTTGAGGTCCCATATCTTGAGCCCTCATTTTTGAAAGTCTTGATGTCAACAAGTCCATGATTCTAAGGTCTCATGGAATATGGAAAATGATATGAATAATGTTACGTGCTATATGCAATATGTTATGTACTATCTGCAAGATGTTACGTGCTGTGTGTAATACGATAAGTATGATGATGCATGTTACTCTCATGGCATAAATTTCCTAATCCAAAAATCTCACTCACTTTCCTAATCAAAATTTTGAAAGCTCACTCACTTTCCTAATCCAAATTTGGAAAGCTCACTAACTTTCCTAATCACAATTTGGCAAGTCCATTGACTTGACTTTCAATAATCATGTTGTTAGGAAAGAGACATTCTTACTCATGCATGTCCTTGGTGTGTGCTTTTATATACCCATACTTATTACAAGTGTGTACTAATCCCATAAACTCTATATTTTTACTTGCAGGCGTAAGTTGACGCTAAGCTTAAAGGTTGACGTTTCAGTTATCCGGACGTGGAGCTTTCATTCGGACTTGGTAGGCCCTCTTGCTTTCGGAGATGTCTACCGTTATTATCAAGATTTGATGTAGTCTTTAGCTAGTGGAGAATGTTCCACTAGTGTCTCTTTCCATTTTCAATTCAGACATTGTATTGGTGTCATTTTGGAAAGAATATGTTTAATGCAATTATGAATTATTTCTTTCATTGATCATCTCTATATTAGATGATTGATTTGTGAACGCCTATGATTTTAATTTTAAAATGTTTTGCATGAAATAATTAAACAAAAAGTTCAAATTTTCCGCTAAAATTAACCTACATGAAGTAAGAATGATGTATGTAGGCTTGTCTGCGACCTCTGAGAGGTCAACGAAGCCGGTCACCTCTGCGTTCTAGATTCTGGTCGTGACATATGGCCCATAAGTCAGGGTCTCGTATATCTGGTAACTATTTTACTGGCATATTTTAGATTATCTAATTAAATTAATTAATTCGTTAGTTAATTAGTTAGGGATTTTAACGAAGGTCTAATTAAATTAGTTAATGAATTATATAAAGCCCTAACCTAATCAAACTAAACACAACTCTCATAATTCTTGAAACCCAATTGATCTTCCTTCTCTCTTATTTTCTCTCAGAAATAGATGTACTCTATTGAAGGCTAGGTAAAGGTGTAAGGGCTGCAAGAAGGGGATTTTCGTCATTATTATCCATCACATAACAAGGTATGGGATTCCTTTCAACTTTGGGATTACTTTCCCCAAAGGATTACTCCAAATTGACTTCATAAAGATGAGTTTGTCACGACCCGAATGTACTCCCTAGAAGTTAGGGAGAACCCTCGGTTCGTGGCAAGGCATACTTGACCCTTTGTGTTCTTGTACAAAAACCTTTGACTATCGTTAATTACATAAGACATGAATAGTAGTGCGGAATTTAAATCTTTTCACAACTTAGCTAATGAAATGAAATCTTTCATAAATTGGTAAGAAATCTCTTCATTACAAGACCACTTAAAGACCGACATAATACCTTAGGGACACGTCCCTTTATATTAAGAAGAAATGCATAAAAGTCTTTAAATAAGAAACTAAGAAAATGACTATTACCTCGAATATATGAGGACATACTTTGTCTTTAGAGGAACTTTTCCAAGCTTTACCTTCAAATGTTCAAAAGATTCCAACGTATACTTATAGAGTATAGAAAAGTACGGGGTTGGTACAAAAAAAGTGTACTAAGCATTGACATATGCAAAAAACATGCAAAAAGGGATATTTAGTAAACTAATCTTTCATGACAAATAAGTAAAACATTCATGATTTAAGAGTTGAAATAGTATAAGTATCATTATTAAACACAAAGTAAAAGAATCTCGTAAATTTTGAACTGAAGAACACATGTCAGTAACATTGAGGACATTACAGTGACCTTGAAGACTCCAAAATGGTAAACTTCCAAAGTATTGGAAACGAGGAAATAAGCATCATGTCCATCGGAGATTCCATGTCTAAGGTCTACCTAAAGGCTCACTAAGGTCTGACATGAATAAAGTACGCATATGTCTCCTTCAATACATGCCAATGCAACCCTTAAGACTACCACCCTTTTGGCATACTCACCTCGGGAGAATAAGCTCCCACTCAAAGTAAATACAATAGAAGAACACCCAACAAAACAACAAGAATTCCCTTTCAGAATGCCTACTTTGTGCGAAGAGTAGATGGTGTCCCATACCACCACCTACCCTATGAAGTACCGTCTTTTAGAAAGCTTGGAATTAAGACTCCCCTTTCGGAAGGTCCTACCTAGTAGAATGGATACATAGAGTCCCATAGCACCACCTACCCTAAGTCATAGGTTCTTTTAGGAGACTTAGTTCAACCAATTCAAATAAGATTTACCAAGACTCCCTTTTCGGATTTCCTAACTAGTGCAATGGATAAATAGCCTCCCATTCCACTACCTACCCTGAGTATGACACTCATTTAGAAGACTTAACACATTGATTTCTTCAGTGGGAGTTAGCTTAACAGATATAGACCATGAGCGATACACATGGAATCCCACATTAACCCCTATAAGAAGGGGGATCCTCACTTGCCTAGAGTAAGGTCATTCTTTTTTTGTTTTACATTGCTTTCCAATAGCTACACCTATGGGCGCATAGTACAGGGATAAGGAGATTCATACTAAGTAACCCATTTGTTACTAACGAGGAGTACTCATCCCAAGAGGTACACTAGAATACAATATCTCAACTTACGAAGTGTAACCACCTTATCTTTATCTCCTCTCGGTGATTCTAATCATTTTAAGCTAGAGGTTAGGGATAACTAGTGAACACCACATCTCAACTCGCGAAGGGCATTCATCCTTCGACTTATCTTAGAAGCTCTTAGGATGTAGTGAGGTTTCTACTAAACACTTCATCTAAACTCACGAAGAGTGTTCACCCCGAAACTCCTCTATTTACTCAACTTAGCTTCATACATTCATTCAAGTGTGAGTATGTTTAAATGTGAGCACACCTTGCACATAAGCACCATTTCATTTATATTAACTTCTATAAACTCTTTAGACCTATATTCATCAAATCACACACTTCTAATGCTTCACATAATCATATTCTTCATTTAAGCATAATCTAAGCGAAACATGCAATTCTAGCTTCACAATTCACAATACAAGACCTATATCCAATATCAGTTGATTTCACACATTAAGACTTTAAAGCCACAGTAACAGTACATAATAAGTAATATCAAGTTCATCAAATAAACACCGCGACCATGAAGGTGGAGCATACCACTCACGAGCAATTTATAAATAGAATTATATAATACAAACAACTGACCATATAACTAAGACATCACCACCTATAACAAATTTCTCAATATATCATAAATATAAGGACTTTAGGCAGTAGCTAAATCATAATAAAAACAAAAGAAAACCAAATTTCATACCCTACACAAACTTGCTCATTTAACTCATTTCTTAAGCTAAAAGTTTGAAATAACATAAACATGAGTTCATTAGGGTTTTGACGTTAAAATCATCAAATCATACTAGAATAAACACATTTGAATCATTAAAACACTTTTACAAGAAGACCCATGGTTAAAATCAAAGAAAGAAGGAAATAAAGTTTGAAAACCCTTTATGAAATCTTTTTGAAATAAGTCCTTGAATGGAAGAGGGTTCAAGAATGTACCATACCTCAATGATATGGAAAACCCACTAATTTTTGATAATAAATATATCCCAATTATTCCTTCTTTCCCTCCTTGAGTCTTAGTTCCAATGATGGCATTGAGAGTTTTCTTTAAAGAGGGAGTTTGAATATTTGAAGTGAGAGGTCTTATCTAGGTCTACGAATTAAAAACTAATCTAATATAACTTTAAAACCCTGATAATATCATCCTAGAGTCCTAAAATACTTGGGGTAAATTTACATAAAACACCCCTGCTGGCAGCAAACGTTTAGCAGCTTTTGTAGGTGGCAATTGACGACCCAAGCTACTGGGAAATGTTTGATCGACGACCCATTATTCTGGGGCGTAGATGGATTCATACACTACTTAATGGGGGGGGGGGGATAGTCTCCGACTAAGTATGTTACTACTCCCCCCCCCCAAATTAGGGGGACAGAAGACTGCACTCCATCGATGGAGCAGTGGTTTAGCAACTTGGATCAAAGTCTTGGGTCCTCTTCGAGGGCCCCTCGTGTGTCCTTGATTTATTCATACCCAGACGTTAAAACCATAAACTATTTCGTCTAGGTTTTAGCAACATCTCACATTAATTTCGATAAAAACGAACACGTAAAACTCACTCAAACACATAATGACACACAAGTACTTTCTAAGGCATGTCTTTCAAGTGTCATGGACGTTTATGGACGTTTGACCTCCAAACATAACAAAACATAACACACTGCCTAAGAACACAAATTTAACTAATTTTAAAAGAAAACATACTCAAGAAACACTAACGAGGCTCTTGTTAACTTTAGTTTGTTTTGGAGTGTTATAGAGTTTCAAGTGGGTTTTCTTCTATTATGAATTTGATCTTCTAAATTTTTTTCTTCATGGTTTCCTTTGATTATTGTACTTAGATTGTGATATATTATGATTCAATTATACTACATAGTTTGTGAAGTAGATGATGAATCTGACCCATGTCCCTAACCTAGACAATGAAATAGTGATGGATTGTTATGTAATGATTCAATTGACTTCATTATTTCGTTAATTACTATTTTATAATGATACTACTCCCATTGTTGGGTTGAATTCGATTGTTGATTGTAATACCTTGGTGATGGCTTTTGAAGAAGTTTGGATTGAGTCTTGTTATCTCAATCCTTTGCTTCAATTATGATTACTTGTGCTTAAATATGAGGTTATATTGATGTATACCTTATGATAAGATTTATTAGGGTTGGAATGATACTGAATTGGAATGTTCATAATTATAGCTTGTGCGTTGTTGGCTAAGATGTACTGATATAAGGATGGTGATAACTAAACTATGTGCCTTATTATAATGTGATTATGTAATGTGCTAACATCACATGTGTCAATTGAAATGTAAGGACAATACTCATGCAACCCAATTAAGTTATGATGATTAATAAATAACTGATAGACCCTATGAATTAAACTAATATATGACTATGAATGAAAGACATTTCAAAAGGGACTCTAGCTTAGCACCGAGTGAACTAGAAGTTAGGATTGTCCCTTTCTAAATAGGGAAGGTAGGACAGCTTATTTATCCATGAGATTGGAGACTATAACGCATGTAGAATAAATAGGTTACCAACTATATCTCCTAGTTCTTGAACTATGTTTCCCCCATAGGAATACTAGCTAGTGGATCCATATTGATGTTTTGTTCATGTTTTCATACTACCTTGGAAAGTAGTCCACCTTTTTTCAGTGTAAGGTTCCATGACACCGGATTCCACATCAGCTCATGTGGTCTATGCCGATTAAGGCAAGACGTTACAAAAGGTAAAATAAAGTAATGAAGTGAACTCTAATTAGGATTACTTAAGGGGTTTAGCAAATTGTATGTAGGTATATGGGACTCTACCTATACATTGCACTAGTTATCCTTGAAGGAAGCCTTAGAAGTATGTTCTTATGTATTTATGTGCTTCTAAATGTGAATGATATGTATATAATGATCTTACATGTTAATTACACTATGTGATGTTGGAAACACTTATGAACATTTGTTTGGCATCTATTTCTAAAATGGGATGATGTTTACTTTTAATGATATTGTATGTGAAAATTCCCATTTCTAATGGTTCTTCATTGATTTGCTTTGTAGAGTGCGGTTATGGGAGTTACTTAGTCATTGCACTAGTGTACTTAATGAGGGTTCATGAGTAATGGTCTTTTTTTGTTATGATTATATGAAAACTTTTACATGTTGTTGATATTTTAAGTTGATGATAGGGTTGTCTTGATTGTGTGTAAATTTTGTTGATTTGCATGTTGACTTGACTAGACTTAGTATTGTTATTGTTGTGATGTACATGGTCTTGACTTAATGAATATGTACTATTGACTTATATTGGTTATTGAATATGCACAAGGCTTTTCAAAGAAAATTAGCATGGTTTACTGAAATGTCCTTTTTAGCATGATTTCTATGTTGTATTTAGCATGATTTCTATGTTGTATGTACATATGGTCCTGTACTTAGTACAAGTGATGTGATAAGCCCATTTCTCCTTTTTTTCCCCAACATTTTAGATTCCGGTCAGTGAAGGGTTTGTGGTGATCTTTTAAGAAGACATGGATCCTCATTCTCCATGTTGGGTAGGTCCTCACCACATCGACGACAATTCCACTTTCTAGCATTGGATGTTGATTAGTCTTAAAGACACTTTATTCAATTTCATTCATTTGAGTACTATGATTGTATAGCCAATATGTGTCTTTTATTGTATTTGTGTATGGGCTACGCCCAATTATTGTACTCTTGTTTAGATGGTTAAGATATGAAACATTCGTTTTAAGACTATATTGTATGTTATATATATGTGTGTGTCGTAAAAATAGAAGACTATGTATGTTCTTGTACGAAGGGTCTATGTATTCCTGATATAATATATTATGTGTAGAGAAAGGTCTAAGTAAACTTCATGATATAGTGTAGATGAAATTTTTTAACTTTTCACATTTTTAACCTATGATAGTAATGATGAATGCTAAAAGGCTTGTCCTAGTCCTCTCTGAGGACGTTGCCGCCAATTGCGTCTAGGGGGTACTTCCCATATGTGACAAACTTGGTATAAAAGCAAGGTTTCAATCTAGGGACGTGTGGGTTATGGGACCACCATGCTTCCGCTGTGTCACATTGATAAACAAGAAACTATGTGATAATTAGAAATTCTCATCTTCTTGTATTTGAAAGTCGTGCCTCTAGAGTATTATTATGTTCTTTCACCTAAACTTTGTATCATTGTTTTAGGTATGAATACTCGAAGAGCAGCTGCTAGAAGGGACGAAGAAGAAATGGTTAATGTAAGAGATAATGACTGTAACATTCCAGAAAATCATCTGTCTAATGAAGTGCCAAGTATGCCCTTAGGATAGCCTATTAGGGGTACATAGGCACCCCAATGCCCAATATTGAGAAATATTGAGCATCGTATAGAAAAATTGGCTAAGGTATATAATGTTCTATGTAAGAATAAGATATATATTTTTTGGGTTGCCATACCCAATCTAAGATTCATTAACCAAGAAGTGTAACTACAATGAATACCTAAGATAAAAACACAGTGGGTCTTTTATGCATAAGGTATGAGGCATCTTAGTCTCAAGGCTAGTACCATAGCACATAACGCATGATAATTTAAAATGATCATGCGTATTAAGCATTGCCCAAGGACATGGTGAGGTTCCTTGGGACACTAACTAAATATTACCAAATGAACAATGAATAACAGTTAATTAGGAAAGTACAACAAATCCATGTGCAACACATGTGAAGAAGATACCAAAAGAGGGGACCACCCTAACCTAATTCGGATAGGGTAGTTCAGGGGGGGAAACGTCCACAAGGGACCATTCCATGTGGGTCCTAACCTACCTACCAATTCTAGACTCTAAAGTACTGCCCTAAATAGCTAAATAACCTAGGAATAACAAAATTGGACCCGTTAGTGCACGCTATAACCAAGGACTGAAACCGGGTTTACACTAACCTAGTACTAGTTAAAGAGACAACCTAGTACCGAACCTAGGATTGTCCAAACGGTTAGTTATAGTCCTAAAAACATAGGAATACTTTAGTAATTCCTCTAGTATACCTAATTAATTAACTAAAAGGTCTAAAACGAAAAATAAAAAGGAAATTTTTAGATTTTGATTTAAACAAAAAACAAACAACCTAGTACCTAACCTAGGATGGTTCAAAGGATTAGTTATGGTTATATCGACTTAAGGGTACTTTATTAATTACCCTAGGTAAAATAATTAATTAAATTTTCCATTTAATTGATTAAATTAAAGGGGTCAAACAGAAATTGTTACACTAACCTAAAACAACTCAAGAAAAATCCTACTACATAACTTAGCATGGTCCAAAAGGGTAAATTTTTGTACCAATAATTTAGGGGCACTTTAATAGTTACCGTAGGTACCTTAATTACCTAAATTATATATTTATTTTATTAATTTAAAGGGTAAAAATGACATACTTCGGTAAAATTTCAGATTTGACTAAGTATTGTGTTTTCCTAGTTCTAGTCAATCTACGAGGGGATTTTTAGTAATTAGTTAATTAATTTATTTAATTAACTTATTAAAACCTAATATGATTTAGTAAAGATCAGTTCTTCAACCTAAAAATCACGTTCAAAGTCATGTACAAAAAGGACCCAAAAAATGTAAGCAACGAACACAAGAAAAAAGATGAAAATTTATCGATTTCTCTAGGGCGATTTCTAGGTTTCTTCAAGGTTTTTTTCAAGGTGATATTTGTAGATTAAGTTCTACATAAGGTCGTGGTTTATATACTATACTTCTTTATCCAATAGAACATTCTTTTAAACGATTCAGTGATCTTGATAACTAGGGTGGTTCCCGTGTTCTCGTCGAATTCCTTCGTCCCTAGTATTATTTTCAATTTCATGTTGAATAGATTAGATATCATGTTGTTTATACGTGGTTATGGTTGATATTAAGAAGGTGTTAAATTCAACAAATATTAATATGATGCTGTCCAATATGTACTAAAAGCTTTACTCTAAAGTCATGGACCAAGATTGGTTAAGATAATGATAATATGTTATGATTTGTCTGAAACTGTTATGTATGAAGTTGATTATGGTTTGCTGTGCATACCTACAAAAAATGTGACTTTTTGATGACTTTTTGTTCGTTAAATGATCATATTATGCTCTTAAAGACGTTTAAAAATGTTATGCCTAAAGTTATGTTATAAGGTTGGCTAAAAAGATCTCCATGAAATCATAATTTGAGTGATTGTTTGGCTTATACCGATAAAATGATTAACAATACATTGTCAAAAAGAGATGAATTCAAATGGATATAATATAATGTTAAATAATTGAAATATTGGCTAATGAATAATATACATATCTAACCAAGCATGAAAGAATGTAAAATTAACCTGTGCCAACAAAGACGGTTATGTAATTTATACCAAAATGTTTATGCAAATACTGATCATATGTCAATCTTGTGTATTAAGAGCATAAAATATATTATAAGAACATCAAATGTAACTAAATGAATCTATAATGAAGGGCATGCAACTCATTGGGACAACTCCCACCATGCTTTAAAAGTTTGACATATGAATTGATGAAACTCATCGAATAAAGTGGTCATCATCCATAAATGATGATATGAATCTACTACACTAAACTAAGTAAGAAACGTGAGTTATAACATAATTAAAGGGGTCTAAAGTAGGTAAGTGACCAGAATGGGGTGTTTAAGGAAGTGATACAAGTCTCAATTACACCTAGCTACTATGTTAAAAGAATACTCACGTGTGAAAGTGTTAGAATGTGTTAGTCAGTCTCATTAACAGCAACTGAATATGTAACAAAATCACACTTAATCAATGTAAAGTAAGGATTACCAGTCATCGATAGACTAAGTAAATCTCAATCTAGAAGCAAACCTCCATAATGCTTGAGTCAAAACTAGAAGATAAAGAAGAAATGAACATTCACATAATGAGGTGAA
The DNA here is from genome assembly GCF_036512215.1 of Solanum lycopersicum. Classification (NCBI taxonomy): domain Eukaryota; kingdom Viridiplantae; phylum Streptophyta; class Magnoliopsida; order Solanales; family Solanaceae; genus Solanum; species Solanum lycopersicum. Next base: position 15,172,356 of record NC_090803.1, on the reverse strand, counting down.
TAATTATGTTAATCCATGATTATCATGAAAATGATGACAAGATGATAAGAAGGTTAGATGAAGGGTGAGATAAGTCTCAACCAAGCCTATGTAAAGGTCACTATAAGTACTCACCTAATAGAGTGTTGAATATCAAGAACAAGTCTTACTCATACTCTATATATAAGTGTAAGGACAATTTACACTTAATACTAATGATGAGAAGAGAAATCATCTAATGAGCAATGATGTCCTCATGCTAGAAGCACACTTCCATGATGTATGAGTTGAATGTAATGGAACTCTATACAGAGCATCGACAGTCTAGCTATGAATAGTGATGCCTTCTTTCGATAAGGGCGGACGTTCACTTAACTCTCATGAGATGAGACAGTCCGGCGTGCCGGATATCAGTATTTTTATATCTCCTAGTCCTTGAACCTATACTGACAATATAGGGATCTAGTAGGGTAATACTCCCTATATACGCTAGCATGTTTTGGCTGGTGAGTCCACCTTTTTTAGGGGCGGGGCAAACACTATATTTCATGATGCTCACATGATCTATATCGGTTAAGGTTAAATTTTCCAAACAAAGAATGAGTCCAACCTAATAGTATGAAAAATAGTGAAATGAACATTACCAGAGGTGTTTGTGTAAGACAACTAGGAGCTGAAATCAGATTCAAGTAATGACATTAGGTCATTCTTGGACATTGTACTTCATGATCCCTATGAGAGTCTTAAACTTCATCCTATGTATATCTGGTGTGTACATCAGCCTACAAATGAATGAAATCAATAATGTCAAGTACGAATGAAAAATTGACGCAGACTTTGTGTTTGCTAAAGAAGGCCCTCGAGTAGACTTTGTGTTTTCCAAAGAAGGCCCTCTAGTTGAGGTCCCCTATATATGGCCCTCACTTGAGATGCCTTATTCAATATCAACGATTCAAAAGTCTCGTGTATATGAAATATGTAATATATAAAAACATGAAATTAATGAAATCAATGCCATGATCAATAGAGAATTGCTTATGAAAGGTAATGAATATATAGTGCAAAGAAGACTAACTATAAGGTAGAGAAATCCTTTGTCATTAGATTACTTATATCGATTCATTGTGGGTATGGGCCTACAATAAATAATTGAACTTGTAGGTAAAACATAGGACTAAAATAATTATTGAATTACACAACAAGAAAAACAAAAAGACTGAAAAATACTCTAAATGTACAAAGAGGAGTTGTTCTAAAATTTTGTTGATGATACTAATATTTTGTAATCATATAGAAAACGAGTGGTGTGGTTTGAATGCATTAAAATACATCATATGCATACCTCAATTCACAACTAATGTTTTACAAAAGTCTAGTGATTAGGCTTTCCAGAAATAGCATGTTGTTTAGGAAGAGATTTCTTTGATCATGCATAGTCTTATGTGTATGTGTGGTATACTAACCCCTACTATTTACTATATTATAGATGCAGGTTAAGGGACAAATTGAAGACTCTTGTAACGGTTTGGACATCAATTTTACTTTAGACCATTTGTTAGGTCCTCCTGATTTCGAGGAAGCTACAATTTTAGTCTAGCCTTAGTTTTACACAAAGCTAGTGGGTGTTGTCCCTAGTGCTTCTTTTATACTTTCATTTCAAAGCTTTTGTAATAAGGCTATTTTTGGAAAACGTATTTATGATATATTCTTCGTTTGTTTCGAATTTATTCTTATGGTAGATGGTTGTTATATTTATATTGAGCTTATTATATTAGGAATTCATGAAATAAATATATGAAGTCTATGTATACTTCATAGTTTAAAAGTTCTAAATTTTTCGCTAAAATTAACCATATGAATATGATGAATACAAGATGAGACTTGTCTGCGACCTCTTAGAGGTCAACAACGACGGTGGCAGTACGGATTCAAGAATCCGGGTCGTTACAATGACAATAAATTTCCACCACAAGAGAACAAAGTCCCTCAACTCAAAAAAGTTTCGATGGGTGATGAAGTTCTGGTTCTTCCTCCATCGATGACCGATGGAGAGATTAGGGTTCCTTTTCTCAATTTGGCCCAAGCCATTACCTATCAAGCCAATGCGGTCACTTTTAAATCCTAGCCTTGACGACTCAAGTAAATAGGGAGGTTGGACCTCGAGTTCCTCAACATTCTAACACTATGGCTTCTCGCTTGAGTGACTTTACTAGAATGAGTCCACCGATGTTCTTTGGGTCGAGGGTGGATAAAGACACTTAAGATTTCCTCAATGAGGTTTATAAGATCCTGTATTCTATGAGTGTAACCTTATTTTAGAAGACCGAGTTGGCGTCCTATCGACTCAAAGATGTGTCTTAATCTTGGCATGTGAAATAGAGAGATAATTGGGCACTAAGGTGTGGTTTGGTGACTTGAGAGATCTTCATGAGAGCTTTTCTTGATCGGTTCTTTCCTAGAGAGTCGAGGAAAAGTAAGGTGGAAAAATGAATCAACCTTTTTCAAGGAGGTATGAATGTACTTGACTGTTCCTTGAAATTCACTAAATTGTGCAAGTATGCCTCATCCTTGGTATCAAATCCAAGGGATGACTTGAGTCCTTTGTTTTTGGGGTGTCCAAAGACATGGATAAGGAATGTCGTTCAACTGTGCTTTATGATAATATGAATATCTCTCATCGCATGGTTCATGCTCAACAAGTGGATTTGGCTAAACCGAAAGAGTTGGGAGGTGAAGAATTCATGCTCTTGTTATGCCTCGTATTTTTTTTTATACGTAGTGCGCATCGTGATCTAGAAGACGTAAAGAAATATTAGGCAAGGATGTTATTTCCAAATGTGATATTAAGTATGAGTTGGTTAATGTAAGTGCCATTAACTTTAAGTTAGGGATTAATTAGTGGCTAATTTGGATTGATTTAATCCAATGGGCCCCACCACTCAAGGCAAAAATTAAAAAGGGATCAGATTGTGGGCTGGCCTTAGTGGACAGGTGTAGATGGGGGCTGCCTCCACTTCATACTATTAAATGAGGTGGAGAAATCCACTCCGTGCTATATAAAGTGGTGAAATGCATTGCTGCATATCATCTTCTTCTTCACCACTTGTCTTAGGCAGCCATGGAAATGGAGAAACCAACCCTGCAACTCTTGGCCAGCAGCTGCAAATAATTTGGTTAGTAATCTCCTTGTTTGGTGTGTTAATTCTTTAGAATACCCTTGTTAATTATCCATTAATTTTAAGAAGGGGGCGTGACCAGTAGCTTAGGAAGTTTGTTTTAGTTATTGAATGTGCTAAGTATGAATGGAAACCATAATCGGATTATTAGTGGTGTCATGTTGGTGCTTGGGCTGTTTATATGATTCTTTGGGTTATATGTGTTATTGGTATTGCTGTGGATAATTTGGATTGTTGTCGGATTGGGACGAAGTAAGGAAAATAGGGGAGGTGCTGCCGAATTTTCGTTAGATTATTAGCTAGCTTACAAGAAAGTAAAGCACGATGTTTATCTAATTGCGGCACGATTGTTGTTTGTTATAGATTAATAGCTTGAGCAGTAAATATTGGACGTGCGGCTCAATTATACGGTATGTAACGCTGTCCCTTCTTTCTTTGCTTGGCATGACTTTTAAAAATAAGCGAATAACGGACAGATTTGATACTTACCTCTAAAGCGTCTAGGTGATGTATATTCTTGCTTCCACAATTATTCCTCTATATATCGGTTATGTCTAAGGCTATGATGATCTCTAATATCTATGGTAATGCTTCTTAGAGTCATTGAAATTTTACGTTTTCATATCGTATTAAAGGTTCATAATCTTGATAAAACATTAATCTTTGGTAATACTCCTTGCTGGTTCACGTTGATTGTTCTATTGAGTTATAAGAAATGATTTTAATTGCATATGGTTGCTCATAATATTTTGCTCGTGCATAGAGTCATTTATCATTTCACCGAGTCCCGGTCCGGGTAATGTTCGTGCGGAGTTTCTTGCATATGTCACCGAGTTCCTCACTAGAGGGCCGGGTATGTATATTATATATATGATTGGTGATGAGGATGGTTATGATGATGATGACGGAGATGACGTGATGATTATTTTGCCGAGCCCCTTACTAGGGAAGCTGGGCACCTTAAATGTTAAATATATGCATGATTTTCACTTAAAAAGTATATGTGTAGCGATATTTTGTTTCGACTTGCCACATTGGTATCCTGTCATCTTTACCTTATGCTTTACATACTCAGTACATTGTCCGTACTGACCCCCCTTTCCTCGGGGGGCTGCGTTTCATGCCCGCAGGTGTAGACGCGCAGTTCGGTGATCCTCCCGCCTAGGATATCTACTCTGCTGATTGGGAGAGCTCCACTGTTCCGGAGCCCAGTCGTTTTGGTACATAACTTTTGTGTAGTCTTTTGCTCGTCTATGGGTATGGCGGGGCCCTGTCCCGTCGAGTTTCACTAATGTACTCTTAGAGGTCTGTGGACATTATGTGGGTTGTATATATATGTTTTGGATAATGGTCTGGACATGGTTTGTTTGGGATGTCCGTTTGTACAGGGGCAGCCTTGTCGGCTGCGTACATCATTATGCTTTGAATAGTGGCGGCCTTGTCGGCTCGCGTATGCTGTTATGGTTGAACGGTTATGACTCCTTATGAGACAGGTCCTCTTATATATATATGACGTTGGGGTTGGCTTGATTTGATTAAATTCCATATTGTCTTAGTTTCAGTTGGTCATACTTAGCAGGTTTGTATGTGGGTGTCCAAAACGGGCACTAATCACGGCCTATCGGGTTGGGTCGTGAGAAAGAGTGGTATAAGAGCAGTTCTTCCTCGGAAGTGCCTACAGACCGTGTCTAGTAGAGTCTTGTTTATCGGTGTGTTGTGCACCACATCTATAAACAGGAAGCTACAAGACATTTAGGATGTCATTCTTTCTTCTTATTCTAGATCGTGCGATAGAGCTATATTAACAGGATAATGCCTCTCTAACGAATCCATGTGTTTTCAGCTATGCCTCCAAAGAAAGCGACAGCCGCCCAGAAGGGAAAATCGGTAGCAGAAGGTACTAGTCAGACCCGAAGAGTTACTAGGGCCCGTGCCCAGTCTATGCCTGGTATTATGCTCCAGTCGGAGAGCTCTGCTACACCCCCACCGCCAGAAGAGCTTAGAGCAGCAGCAGCTCCAGTTCGGGGGACACCACCAGCCCCCGAGGCCCCAACATCTGAACCTCCAGCTCCTCAGTCAGGGACGGAGGATAGGGCCATGAGAGATGCGGTTCAATTGCTGACTAGATTAGTGGCAGATCAGGCTCGCAGGCATGGACTAGGAGTTGATCATGCGGACAGATCTGATAGCTTAAGGGCTCGTGACTTCTTAAGTTGTAATCCTCCAGAGTTCTTTGGGTCAAGGCCACAGGATGATCCGCAAGAGTTTATTCGTCAGATGTAGCGTACATTGAGGATAATCAAGGCTTCGGAGACCGAGTCTGTTGAGTTGGCTACGTATCGTTTGCGGGATGTAGCTATTAATTGGTATGAGTCTTGGGAGTTATCTAGGGGTGAGGGTGCCCTCCAGCGGTATGGGATGAATTTGTGGAGGCTTTCCAGGGCCACTTCCTGCCTCCAGAGATGAAGCGAGCTAGAGTCGATAAATTCTTGCGTTTGAAGCAAAATGGCAGGAGCGTTCGAGAGTATAGCCTCGAGTTTGATTCATTGGCTAGGCATGCGCCTACTATTGTGGCTGATATGGCAGACAGGGTACATCGTTATGTGATGGGATTGGATCGTTATCTGATTGACGGTTGTATGGCAGTGACTCTTCAGCCAGGTATGGACATTGCTCGGGTGCAGGCATATGCACAGGGGGTAGAGGATCGACACCGGGGACGTCAGCCAGATAGAGATTATAATAGAGGCCAGCATAAGAGGGCTAGATCAGCAGGTTATCCTGACGAGTTTCAAAGCGGGCAGTCTCAGCAGCATGTTAGATTTTCTTCCCAGCCAGCACAGAGTGCACCCCCACGTTTTATGGGTAGGGGGTTCGATCGTATGGGATATTCGGAACCTGGTCAGAGCTCTAGGGCGTCAGGGTCACAGATGGGCAGGGGTTTGAGCCAGTCGAGGCCACCTTTGCCTCGGTGTTCTCGTTGTGGTAAGTCCCATCCTGGGGAATGTCGTTGGGCTACAGGTGCGTGTTTTTCTTGCGGCCGTCAGGGCCATACTATGAGGGAGTGTCACCTTAGAGGTAGTGCAGGTGGTATGGCAAGCCTACAGGGTCCGTTGCTGGTTCATCTTCTTCTGTGGCTATGCGCCCTACGGGGCAGGGTATTCAGGCACCAGCAGGCCGTGGTAGAGGACGTGGTGGAGCTTCCAGTTCTAGCGGTCCCTCAAACCGTATATATGCTTTGACTAATAGGCAAGATCAAGAGGCGTCACCTAATGTGATCACAGGTATATTATCACTATTCTCCCGAAGTGTGTATGCATTGATAGACCCAGATTCCACCTTATCATATATATCTCCCTTTGTTGCTAGTAGGATCGGAATAGAGTCTGAGTTGATAGAACCATTTGAGGTAGCTACACCTGTAGGAGATTTTGTCATAGCTACGCGAGTATATAGGAATTGTTCAATAGCTATATATAGTCGTCATACCGTAGCAGATCTAATAGAGTTAAATATGATTGAGTTTGATATTATCATGGGCATGGATTGGTTGGGTGCTTGTTATGCTAATGTTGATTGCAGAGAAAAGATAGTTCGATTTCAATTTCCAGGGGAACCGATTATAGAGTGGAAGGGAAGTACAGTATCGCCGAAAGGTAAGTTCATTTCATACCTCAAGGCCGGGAAGATGGTTAGAAAAGGCTATATTTACCATCTGATTCGGGTGTATGACATAAAGGCTGAGGCACCGACTCTTCAATCAGTCCCGGTAGTTAATGAATTTCCTGATGTATTCCCCGAGGAACTTCCAGGCCTTCCTCCAGAACGGGAGATAGAGTTTACTATAGATGTACTGCCAGATACCCAGCCTATATCTATACCTCCTTATAGAATGGCACCTGCTGAGTTGAAAGAATTGAAAGAGTAATTGAGGGATTTGCTAGAAAAGGGCTTCATCAGGCCTAGTACGTCACCTTGGGGAGCACCAGTACTGTTTGTGAGGAAGAAGGATGGGTCGCTGCGGATGTGCATTGATTATAGGCAGTTGAACAAAGTAACAATAAAGAACAGGTATCCCCTCCCAAGGATTGACGATCTATTTGACCAGTTGCAGGGTGCAAAGTGTTTTTCAAAGATAGACTTGCGGTCAGGTTATCATCAGGTGCGGGTAAGGGAGGCAGATATTCCAAAGACAGCATTCCGGACCCGATATGGGCATTATGAGTTTAGAGTGCTGTCTTTTGGGCTGACTAATGCTCCAGCGGTGTTTATGGATTTAATGAATCGAGTATTTAAACCATTCCTTGATATGTTTGTTATTGTATTTATAGACGATATTCTGGTCTATTCACATTCAGAAGAGGAGCATGCAGATCATTTAAGGACGGTACTTAGGGTGCTTCAGCACCAGAAGTTGTATGCTAAATTTTCTAAGTGCGAGTTCTGATTAACTTCAGTGGCATTCTTGGGGCATATTATTGGAGCTGATGGTATTCGGGTAGATACGCAGAAGATTGAGGCAGTAAAGATTTGGCCCAGACCTACGACACCTACTGAGGTACGCAGCTTTTTGGGGTTTGCAGGATATTACAGGAGATTCGTAGAAAAGTTTGCCTCAATTTCAGTGCCTTTGACAAGGCTAACTCAAAAGGCAGCCAAGTTCCAGTGGACAGATGCTTGTGAGCGAAGCTTCCAGCTATTAAAAGACAAATTGACTACAGCTCCAGTCCTAACTCTTCCAGAGGGACCAGACGGCTATGTTATTTATTGTGATGCTTCGGGTGTTGGGATAGGATGTGTATTGATGCAGCATGACAAAGTTATAGCCTATGCCTCCCGACAACTTAGGAAGCATGAAAAGAACTATCCTACTCACGATCTGGAGTTAGCGGTCGTGGTTCATGCCTTGAAGATATGGAGACATTATTTATATGGTGTCCATGTGGACATCTATACAGATCATAAGAGTCTCCAATATATCTTTAAACAGAAGGAGCTGAACTTACGACAGAGGCGGTGGTTAGAGTTGCTAAAGGATTATGATGTTGATATTTTATATCATCCAGGGAAAGCGAATGTTGTAGCAGATGCTCTTAGCCGTAAGTCCATGGGTAGCTTGACAGATGTACAACCAGAAGGGAGGGATATGGTTCGGGAGATTCAGCGGCTATCCAGCCTTGGAGTCTGTCTAGCTAATTCGGAAGATAGTGGAGTTTCTATTCGAGAGGTTGCTGAGTCCTCAATCATAGATGAGGTAAAGAGATACCAATACAAGGACCCTATTCTGGCACAGTATAGAGATGCAGCTCTTCAAAAGGAAAAGACCCCATTTAAGGTTACACCTGATGGAGTGTTACGATATGAAGGCAGATTGTGTGTACCCGATATTGCGGGGCTACGACAGCAAGTTATGGGAGAGGCACACTCTGCCCGTTATTCTATTCACCCAAGGTCAACAAAAATGTATCATGACCTCAGATGCTTATATTGGTGGGATGGCATGAAAAAGGACATAGCAGAGTTTGTTGCTCAGTGCCCAAATTGTCAACAAGTCAAGATCGAACATCAAAAGCCTGGTGGATTATTACAGGAGATAGAGATCCCGACTTGGAAATGGGAGATGATTAATATGGACTTCATTACAGGCTTACCTCGCACTCAACGGAAGTATGACTCTATATGGGTTATTGTAGATAGGCTGACGAAATCGGCCCATTTTCTTCCAGTCAGGACTACTTATTCGGCTGAAGATTATGCGAGGTTATATGTCAGGGAGATAGTGAGACTTCATGGGGTTCCCACGTCCATTATATCAGACAGAGGAGCTCAATTTACAGCCAACTTTTGGAGATCGTTTCAGAAGGGATTGGGGACACAGGTGAACCTTAGCACAACATTTCACCCTCAGACTGATGGGCAGGCTGAGCGTACTATTCAGACACTAGAAGATATGTTGCGGGCCTGTATTATTGACTTCAAAGGCAGCTGGGATGACCACATTGAGTTTGCCTATAATAATAGCTACCATTCTAGTATCCAGATGGCACCGTACGAGGCCTTATATGGGAGGAAGTGCAGATCACCTATTGGTTGGTTTGATGTTGGCGAGACTAAGTTAATAGGCCCGGATGTGATTCAGCAAGCTGTTGACAAGGTGAAGCTTATTCAAGAAAGATTATTAGCAGCCCAGAGTCGACAGAAGTCATATGCAGATAATCGGCGTCGAGATTTGGAGTTTCAGATTGGTGACTGGGTATTCCATAAGGTATCACCCATGAGGGGTGTGATGAGATTCGGCAGGAAGGGGAAGCTCAGTCCGAGATACATTGGGCCTTATCAGATTGTTCGTAGGATAGGCAAGGTTGCCTATGAGTTGGATCTACCATCTGATTTGGAGGCGGTACATCCAGTCTTCCATGTATCGATGCTACGTAAATGTATTGGTGATCCTTCTAGAGTATTCCCTGTAGATGATATTCAGGTAACAGAGGAGTTGTCATATGAGGAGAAACCCGTGGCTATACTTGATCGTCAGGTTAGAAGGTTACGTACTAAGGATGTGGCTTCCGTCAAAGTGTTGTGGCAAAATAACAATAGGGAGGAGATGACTTGGGAAGCGGAAGACGAAATGAAAAATAAGTATCCTTACTTGTTCCCCGTACCTGCAGGTAATTCAATTCCTAGCTTGACTATATTAATAGATAATGAGATTATGTAGCTGTGAGGCATCTGTAAGTTACGGAATGCAGGTTGATAGGTATAACTTTTAGAGAGACCTCGCTGGAATTTGTTTTTGCAAGACGCTAACTTAACATTCGAGGACGAATGTTCCTAAGGGGGGAAGGATGTTATGCCTCGTATTTTTTTTATACGTAGTGCGCATCGTGATCTAGAAGACGTAAAGAAATATTAGGCAAGGATGTTATTTCCAAATGTGATATTAAGTATGAGTTGGTTAATGTAAGTGCCATTAACTTTAAGTTAGGGATTAATTAGTGGCTAATTTGGATTGATTTAATCCAATGGGCCCCACCACTCAAGGCAAAAATTAAAAAGGGATCAGATTGTGGGCTGGCCTTAGTGGACAGGTGTAGAGGGGGGCTGCGTCCACTTCATACTATTAAATGAGGTGGAGACATCCACTCCATGCTATATAAAGTGGTGAAATGCATTGCTGCATATCATCTTCTTCTTCACCACTTGTCTTAGGCAGCCATGGAAATGGAGAAACCAACCCTGCAACTCTTGGCCAGCAGCTGCAAATAATTTGGTTAGTAATCTCCTTGTTTGGTGTGTTAATTCTTTAGAATACCCTTGTTAATTATCCATTAATTTTAAGAAGGGGACGTGACCAGTAGCTTAGGAAGTTTGTTTTAGTTATTGAATGTGCTAAGTATGAATGGAAACCATAATCGGATTATTAGTGGTGTCATGTTGGTGCTTGGGCTGTTTATATGATTCTTTGGGTTATATGTGTTATTGGTATTGCTGTGGATAATTTGGATTGTTGTCGGATTGGGACGAAGTAAGGAAAATAGGGGAGGTGCTGCCGAATTTTCGTTAGATTATTAGCTAGCTTACAAGAAAGTAAAGCACGATGTTTATCTAATTGCGGCACGATTGTTGCTTGTTATAGATTAATAGCTTGAGCAGTAAATATTGGACGTGCGGCTCAATTATACGGTATGTAACGCTGTCCCTTCTTTCTTTGCTTGGCATGACTTTTAAAAATAAGGGAATAACGGACAGATTTGATACTTACCTCTAAAGCGTCTAGGTGATGTATATTCTTGCTTCCACAATTTTTCCTCTATATATCGGTTATGTCTAAGGCTATGATGATCTCTAATATCTATGGTAATGCTTCTTAGAGTCATTGAAATTTTACGTTTTCATATGTATTAAAGGTTCATAATCTTGATAAAACATTAATCTTTGGTAATACTCCTTGCTGGTTCACGTTGATTGTTCTATTGAGTTATAAGAAATGATTTTAATTGCATATGGTTGCTCATACTATTCTGCTCGTGCATAGAGTCATTTATCATTTCACCGAGTCCCGGGCCGGGTAATGTTTGTGCGGAGTTTCTTGCATATGTCACCGAGTTCCTCACTAGAGGGCCGGGTATGTATATTATATATATGATTGGTGATGAGGATGGTTATGATGATGATGACGGAGATGACGTGATGATTATTTTGCCGAGCCCCTTACTAGGGAAGCTGGGCACCTTAAATGTTAAATATATGCATGATTTTCACTTAAAAAGTATATGTGTAGCGATATTTTGTTTCGACTTGCCACATTGGTATCCTGTCATCTTTACCTTATGCTTTACATACTCAGTACATTGTCCGTACTGACCCCCCTTTCCTCGGGGGCTACGTTTCATGCCCGCAGGTGTAGACGCGTAGTTCGGTGATCCTCCCGCCTAGGATATCTACTCTGCTTATTGGGAGAGCTCCACTGTTCCGGAGCCCAGTCGTTTTGGTACATAACTTTTGTGTAGTCTTTTGCTCGTCTATGGGTATGGCGGGGCCCTGTCCCGTCGAGTTTCACTAATGTACTCTTAGAGGTCTGTGGACATTATGTGGGTTGTATATATATGTTTTGGATAATGGTCTGGACATGGTTTGTTTGGGATGTCCGTTTGTACAGGGGCAGCCTTGTCGGCTGCGTACATCATTATGCTTTGAATAGTGGCGGCCTTATCGGCTCGCGTATGCTGTTATGGTTGAACGGTTATGACTCCTTATGAGACAGGTCCTCTTATATATATATGACGTTGGGGTTGGCTTGATTTGATTAAATTCCATATTGTCTTAGTTTCAGTTGGTCATACTTAGCAGGTTTGTATGTGGGTGTCCAAAACGGGCACTAATCACGGCCTATCGGGTTGGGTCGTGACAGCTCTTATGAAGGTGGTTCATCTAAGGGTAGGATTGACATCTAAATACAAACCTATGTTAAAGAAGAGGTTTTCTTGTCAAGTTCCTACATAATTTTCCAAGGCTCGTGAAGATAGGTTGTATAACCCTTATTCTTAAAAGTGAAGAGGTACAATCTAACAAAGCAAGAAGCCAACTTATGGAAAATTTTGCTAGAATCATTATGGTGATTGCCTTGTTGGGACGGATAATTATTTTTTGTGTGTCAGGAGTTTCCACAAGATTAGGAATTACCCTAACTTTAAGTGGAAAGACAAAGCTAGCGTTCAATCTCAAGATAGTAATTCTAAAGTGGATCATCCAAAGAACTTTTATACAATTCTCTATAGGGGTGAACAAAGAGAGTTCTCCCGATGTGGTGTCCGGTATGTTACAAGTGTTCTCTATTGATATATAAGCTATAATTGATCCGGGTGATACATTATATTTAGTTACTCCCTTGATATCTAGAAAGTTTGATATTTTTCCCGAAGTCCTAAATGAACATTTCATGTTAACTACCCCGGTAGGTGAGTTGGTCATTGAAAAAAAGATATAGAGAAATTGTCCTCTAATGTTGCCAAATATAGTTACTAATCTTGAATTATTAGAACTTGATATGGTAAATTTTGATGTCATTTTGGGGATGGTGTTTGATGATTGTTTTTCTTCCATTGATTGTAGAAAAAGAATTGTCAAGTTCAATTTTTCAAATGAACCCATCTTAGAGTGAAAGGGGGAAAATCTTTTTCTTTGAGATTTATTACCTCTTGTGTTCAGCCTTGTAAAATTATATCAAAATGGTGTCTATATAATATTATAATAGTCAATGATTTAGACTCTAAAAAATCCTCCCATTAAGTTAGTTCCCGTAGTGAGAAAATTTTCGGAGGTCTTTCATTATGTTCTTCTTGAATTACCTCCCTAAGGAATTGAAAGAAATGAAGGCTTAAATCAAGGACTTACTAGAAAAAGGCTTCATTAGACCTAGTATTTCTCCATGGGGGTGTTCCGGTTTTGTTTGTGAAGAAGCAGGATGGGTCCCGTAGAATGTGAATTTATTATCGCCAACTCAATAAACTAAGTGCTAATAACAAGTATTCTCTCCCTCGGATAAACGACTTGTTTGACTTACTCCCAAAGGAAAGTTAATTTTCTGAGATTAACTTGAGATCGGGGTATCACAAACTTAGGTTGAGGGTTTAGGATATACAAAAGACAACATTTCGGATAAGATATGGTCACTATGAGTTCTTAGTAATGTCCTTTGGTCTAACTAATGCTTCTATGGCATTTACGGACCTCATGAATAAAGTGTTTCAAAGTTACCTAGATTCCTTTATCATTGGCTTCATTAACTACATCTTAGTATATTAAAGAAATGAGGGTGAACACATTCACTATTTGAGGGTGATGTTACAATTGCTTAAAGAAAAACAACTATTTTCCAAGTATAGAAAATTTAGTTTTGGATGATGTGGTGGTGTTTATTGGTCATACTATCTCTACTGAGGAAGTTGAGGTTGATCCAACAAAAACCGAGGCGGTGAAAAATTGGTCTAGGCCATTGACTCCAACAAACATTACAAGTTTCTAGGGTCTAACGGGTTACTGTTGGAGGTTTGTGGATAGTTTTACGTCCATTGCTTCTCTCTTGACTTCCTTGAACCAAAAGATTATGAAATTTCAATGGTCGGAGGCATGTGAAAGAAGCTTCCAAATATTGAAAAAATAGGGTTATTTCCTCTCAAGTGTTGACTTTATCGGAGTGTACCAACAGCTTCGTTGTATATTGTGATCCATCCCGAGTGGGATTGGGGTGTGTGCTTATGCAACATGGGAAAGTAGTAGCCTATGCCTCTAGGAAACTTAAGGTGCATGAGAAGAATTATCCAACTCATTATCTTTACATAGCCGCCATTGAATTTGCCTTGAAAATATCATGCATTATTTGTATGGTGTCCATATTGATGCATATACCGACCATAAGTCTTAAATATGTGTTTACTGAAAAAGAAATAAATCTCCAACAAAAAAGGTTGTTGGAATTGTTGAAAGATTACGACATGAGTGTTCTCTACCACCCCTACAAGGTCAATGTTGTTTCAGATGCTCGAAGTCGTATGATTATGAGTAGTGTGTCTCAGGTAGAAAAATACAAGAAAGACCAAGTGAAAGATGTTCGTAGATAAGCTCGTTTGAATGTTATATTAGAACATTCTCCATATGGTGGTTTTATGGTACATCATAACTCCGTGTCATCTTTGGTGGTTGAGGTGAAGTCAAGACCACATCTTGATCAACAATTGAATGATTTGAAGGAGTCGGTTCTATGTAAGCTTAAAGAGTCATTCTCCTTAGGGGGGGATGGTGTCTTGAAGTTTCAAGGAAGGTTTTGTGTGCCCAATGCTGATGTCCTGAGAAACTGGACTATTGAGGAAGCTCAGGGGTCCCATTATTCCATTCATTCGATTTCTACAAAGATGTATCATGACCTTAGAGAAGTGTTTTTTTAGGATGAATTAAAGGTATATATAGTAGAATTAGTTGCAAAATGTAATAATTTCCAAAAAGTGAAAGCCCAACACCAAAAGCAAGGTGCTTCACTTAAAAAAAATTGAAATTCCAACTTAGAAATTGGAAGAAATTACTATGAATTTCAGGTAAGTTTTCCTCAGATACAAAAGCTATACGACTCCATATGGGTGGTTGTGGATAGGTTGACCAAATCCGCTCGTTTTATCCCATCAAGTCCACATACACGAAATAGGATTACGAAAGGATCTTCATATATGATATTATGTGTATCCATGGTATTCTGTTATCCATCATATCGGATAGCGGTGCACCATTCACATCTAGTTTTTGGAGGTCATTCCAAAAAGGTTTGGGTACCAAGGTGAAGCTAAGCACCACTTTTCAGCTCCAAACGGATGGCCAAGCGGAGCGTGCTGTTCAAACCCTCGAGGATATTCTTATGTTCTGTATAATTGATTTCAAATCAAATTGGGGTAAACGCTTTCCTTTCGTTGAGTTTTCTTACAACAAGAGTTACCATTCATCTATATCTATTGATCTTTTTAAAGCCTTGTATAGTATTATATGTGCTTTTCATGTCCAAACGGATGGTCTAGTGTGGTTTACTATTCAAACCCTCGAGGATATACTTAGAGCTTTTATAATTGATTTAAAATGAAATTGGGATAAACACTTGCATTTTGTTGAATTTTCTTACAACAACAGTTACCATTCATCTATATCTATGGCTTTTTTTGAAGCCTAGCATAGTAGGAGATATGTATCTCAATTTGGATGGTTTGAAGTAGGTTAGTTTTCACTTTTACATCCCAAATTAATTTATAAGACATTGGAGAAAGTTCATATAATAAGAAGCCTCTGGAAACAACCTATATCCCGCGCAAGTCTTATGCCGACCATAGGAGAAGAGATTTTGAGTTTGACGAAGGATATAAGGTGTATCTAAAAATTTTACCAATGAAAGTAGTGATGAGATTCGGCAAGAAAGGGAAGTTGAGTCCTTGTTATGTGTGTCGTTATGAAATTTTGAAAAAGATTGGTAAGGTTGCATATGAATTGAGCTCACCTACTGAATTGACTTCGATTCACATCGTGTTTCATGTTTCCAGGCATAAGAGTGTATCGGTGATCCCTAGTTCATCCTTCTTATTGAAGGTCTAGGTTTTTAAGAGAGCCTCCTATGAAGAGGTTCCGGTTGAAATCCTTGATAGACAAGTAAAGAATTGAAGGAACAAAGATGTGGCTTCTATAAATGTATTATGGAAGAACCACGTAGTTGAGGGTGGAACATGGGAGTCCAATGCTTACATGAAGTACCATTACCCTCATCTATTTTATAACTCAGGTTAGTTATTCCTATTTATAGTGAAAATAATGAATTATGTGCTTTGTTACAGTGAATTGTAGTGATTTATGCATATTTAAATGACAGTTTTCAAGAAAAAACTCTTTTACTTGATTTGAACTTTTGTGTTGTATTTGTATGAAGTGTCTTCATGAGTTGTATTGAGCATTTTGATATGTGTTGATGAAAGATTTGGCATAAATGAATAAGCATGTAGTGAATGTTAAACTCTCATGAGTTGAAAATGATGTTTTGAGTTGCATTGTTAATACGTCATATGGTTTTGTTGATATGAATTATAACTCATGTTTTGATATGTTGTTGGTTGCACTGCTAGTCTTGAGTCTATTTCTTCCTTTCAAAGAATTTTATTTTATTTCGGGGATGGATGTTCTTAAGGTGGCGGATAATGTAATACTCCGAAGACTAAATCCTAATCTATAGCTTAACATGAGAACCAAAGAGTTGTAACCTTGTTTTTAGGACAAATATAAGTATATAAGTCATTCACTACACCATTTTCGGCCTACAACAACACCACGTATGTGTAGACTAAAGTAGTAAAAAGTGTGGCCTTTGATAAAAGGCTACACTTTTGGAGAATCAGCAACAATTTTTAGGGGGTGCCTAAAAGAAGCGTAACCTTTGACATAAGGCAACACTTTTTAAATGTTGCCATCTTTGTCTACACTTATAAAGCATAGCAAAATGGGTATATGGGCACACTTTGAATACATGCATTAGCAACACCTATTTTTTGTTATACACTTAAAAGCGTTGCCTTTTCAGATTTATTGGTCACACTTAAAAAGTGTTGCCTTTTATTGGTCATCTATTGCAACATTTATAAAGTGTAACTTTATATATCATCTATTGCAACACTTATAAGGTGTTACTTTATATCTCAGCTATAGCAACACTTATAAAGTGTTGCTTTATATCTCATCTATAGAAACACTTATAAAGTGTTGACTTGATATCTCATCTAGAGGAACACTTTAAAAGTGTAGCTTTATATCAACCTAGAGCAACACTTGAGTGTTACTTTATATCTACCTAGAACAACATTTATGAAGTGTAACTTTTTATCTACCTAGAGCAACACTTACAAAGTGTAACTTTAACATTTATAAGCCTACTTGTAGCACAAATATATATAATATATTTACATACATACAAGTGACCTAAAACACAAAAAACACTAATCATTAAATCGAAGCTATATATTTCAAATAAACTTCGAGAAATATTTCATGTGCAACCAAAACTTAGAAATTGATTGCTTAAAGATCTCTAATATCAACAAGTTCCAAAAAAAACAAAAGTGTCATTCAAACGTAGATTGACAACAGTTCAAAAATTTCTTGATCTTTTGCCACAATAGATCAAGTTTAATTCTTGCCAAATTCAAATTCAATTGCCTGCATTTTCCTGCAGATTAAAATAAAATTATAAGTTTTTGAATTAATTGTGGAAGTGCATAATCAGAGAGAATTCACTGTAAGACAACCAATCAAAATCTAAATAGAATTTCAATGTAAAAATTACACATTATAAGGAATACAACATTTGTACAGTCTTCTGTTGTTGGCTCTCCAAAATTAAACTTCAAAAGGTTAAACATAGATTAAAGATTTTTCATAGGACAAGTGAGATATTTGTTAAGATATGAATTCTTTAATTGCATATAGAATGAAGTATACAATATGAAGAATGATTTTTTTCTAATCCTCTACTTACTCTTTCAGACTTCACATGTAGTAAATCTTGAATGGATTGTAGTAACTTAAGAAGCAACATAGCTACTTAGTAATTATGCACTTGCTACTTCAAATAATTCTGCACTAACAACTCTTGAATGGTACATGTCTTACTTCTAATAATTCCACACTAACAAGTCTTGAATGTTGTAGGATAACTCTCTGTACTTGCCTTGATCACCAAATAAGACAGACTCATCACACTGTTCCACTACTAATTCTGCAGTTGATACTTCGAATAATTTAATTAATCTTTCTATGGAAGATGAACAAAACAATCAATTAATAACGATACAATGGACACACAAATTAATAATAAGTCCAGCACTAACAACATATTAGGCCTGAGAACACTCGCAGGAACACACAAGTAGTTCAAACAAACCAGAGATGACCACTGGAAACAAGGTTCATAACATAGTTTAGAATGACCATAAAAATCAATACATAAAAACATGAACATGATATTTTCAATGAACTGGAGCATAGGGCAAGGTTCATTATCAGACTACATCTCTATTGCATACATGGAAGACCAAAAATATTCTAAAGGTTCGGTAAATGCAGGTACTCCATTCCCTAAGCCCCTAGATAATGTCGTTGTTTAGGAAGTTACTGATATGGCTGGAGAGTGAAGGACACTACTAATTTGCAGGAAAAGAAATCTATAGGGAGGGATAAAGTGACTCTTGTTTGGAAAGAGGTTATGGATATCCCTTTTCACTGTAATGAAGCCCATGTTACTGTTATTTCAAGTTCAAAAAATACAGGCAACAAGAGGTCTTTGATGCAGGTCAACAAAAAGCTAGGTTCAATATTAAATCAGGAGAAATGTTTAGTAACAAGTGAAGGAATGCTATAAAAAGACATAAACAAAATCATGAACAAGGTAAAGATTTAACAGACACTGAACAAAAAATAGAGGACCAGGCTGCAAGAAAATCTACTGCCAATTTTCGTCTCCAATTTTCTGTGCCTTGTTTGTAGTTTAACATAGCCACAACTTCCTCGTGGAGAAACAAAATAACTTTCTTTATGATCTTGTATCCCTTAAATACCCTTACAATATTATTGTTTTCGGGCTTGAAACACAGTACTCTTCTCAAATTTCAACAATCAATAGGGGTGGATTCACTGTCTTTCTTGAAGACAACCCTGCGAAGATCAAATTTTATAACTCCACGAGTAATTTTGATAGTACTCGAATTCACAGAGTCAAGTATCAAACAATTATTAGAGATGTATACAAGATTTTAAAACATGCTAGACCAAACCAGGAAGACTGCTACATCAAGAAAGTGCAAATTTATGTCACTTGTTACAAATGTTCCCAAGGAAGTGTATGAAGTAAAGTGAGATTTAGTGATTTTTGATGGACTAAAAGTGGTTTTCCTGGGAATTCTTATGTGAAACTAATTTGGTTTCTTCTAAAGGGAAATTCAGGGATTTTAATATACTAGTATAACCAAATGCAACAACATTTTGTCCTACATAATTGAACATATATTAGTCTGCTTTTGTAGAAAAAATTCTTTTATTTGCTATTAGATATAGGCACACAACTTCTGTTTATTTCGTTACTATAATCTTCCCTTAATTATCTTGAGAACACATCTTAATTATCTCTTTGTAAATTAGCTCCCTTCTATACATGTTTTAACATCAAGGATGCCTCCATTCATTGATATTTTCAATCAAAAGGTTGAATCTTTCCATTTGAATGTTAAATAGTATATACATTTCCAAAATGGAGAAGATGAAGGATATGGTACACAAGAAATTAGGGATGTTAAATTGGTGGACTGAACTTAGACAGGTAAAAATAAGTTTTGAATTTCATTACAAATAACATCAACTAAACAAGAAGAAAAACAATCTTGACACTATTAACAGGGAATTTGAAATACAAAATACCTTTTGAAGAACCGAATCTTGAGCTGACCCC
Source organism: Solanum lycopersicum (assembly GCF_036512215.1). Taxonomy (NCBI): domain Eukaryota; kingdom Viridiplantae; phylum Streptophyta; class Magnoliopsida; order Solanales; family Solanaceae; genus Solanum; species Solanum lycopersicum. Next base: position 15,152,685 of record NC_090803.1, on the reverse strand, counting down.
AAAGAATATGAAAGATTTGTGCCTCTTACAGCTTGTGCGCTACTTGCATCAATAGGTGAAGATGGGTTATATCCAACACACCTTGTTATATCTTTAAAATTCAATCCAGGGTTGTTTTGCAACAATTTAGTGAATAAATGTCGCATTTCTTCTCTCAATTCTTCCTTTAGAGAAGTGATTTCATTGACATGCTTTTGTTTTAGATTGTTAATTTCCTCATCTTTTTTCAAAGAACTTGTTGTCACTGATCTACCATAGTACCTTACTCGACCAGGCTACTCCTTTCCAAATACTGCCCTAAATGCAACATCAGGCTGTTTCCCCAGAATTTTGGCAATTTTGAAGTTCAGCCTATTAAATAAAATTGGCATCCATAGTGAATTGTAAGTACTATTTCATTTCCAATCCTATGATAGAGATCAAGCAAAAACATTATGAAAATTTTTTGTAAAAAATAATTAAACAACGTCGACAAATAATTGATATCTCCTCGATCTTGCACAAGAAGAAGAAGAAGAAGAAGAAGGCATACGTGATTAAAATTTAATGTAGTCAAACTTCCCACAATATAAATGTTAAGTCTGAATAAAGTTCACTACTAATCCTTTTTGAAAAACTTACTATTGCAACTTGGGTATCAGCCTGGATTTCCTTTCTCGTCATGGTACGATTTATAATAAATATTTAAGGCTTTGATGGTTCTTCGTTGTTGTCTTTTGTTGCACGCTACAAATTATATCAAAAGAAATTTTAAAAAATCAGTAAATTCTTATAATGTACAAAAAAATGAAAATTAAATTTTGTATGAAAGTGAACTAAGTATTACCAATGCCACGCGTACTCTAGCAAAATTAATAGGTCCCATTTTATGCCTCCACTTATGTTTTTTTTCTTGTTTTGAGAATTCATCTCGCATATAGACTATTGTTATAAACAAAGAGATAATTGAATTGATATGTATAAAATGAATAGATATGATGAAGAATTAGTTGATGAGTAGAAATGCACCATTTTAACCTTACTTGAACAGTTGGGTGTTTCCAATACTCGATCAACTAGCGGAATTGATTATGTGGAATGCCATCAGGATATTTTGCTAGCATATCCTAAAGGGTACTGTTTTTATCACAAAAATTCTTTTAAATTTTTTGCTTGTGTCGCCACCAAGCATCACGAACACCAGTCATCACCCACTTCTTTCCTTCTACTGGAGGTAAAAATTTGGACTATGCAAAATAAAATATATTTAGTTTCAGGAAGTAAAAACAAATAATAAAATATGAATTCTCAAGAGTGGTTGTTTTTAGCATTGTTGATGGATTCATTCTTTTCACTTTGTATAAATCTCTTCAATTTGTTTCCCAATAGTAAGTCAACCTACAAAATAATAAGATTGTTTGACTAAAAGAAGTAGCAGCAATGTAATTTTGATATAAGGTTGACAGATGGATAGCTTATTATAGTAGATTGAAACATTTGAGTTTCTATAATCTTCAGAATTTGTATAATTTCAAGAACTTCCAAAATTTCCTTAATTATCCTAAATTTATACATTAAAGTACTGTATAATATTGCAGAACTTATACAAAACAGTAATGTAATTACATAACTCATTTTAAATCACATAATAAGTCAAACACACATATACTAAATAATCAACACAACAATCTTTGTCTGAGGCTTCTGATGGCCCCTCTCTGTAACATACAAACATAGCAGTACATTGGGGCTAAATGTTTAATGAAGACTCCTAACAGCTCCACAGTTGCATTCCTATTTTTTCAATAGTTTGAACTGAAAAATAGTTTGAGCACCACATGACCATCCATGTTAATTACAGGCATTAAAGTATCAAAATCATTAAAATGATTCAGTACTCACTGGCACAACGATTATCATAAGTAACCTTAGCCGTGATAATCTTACTAACATGTGCACACTGTTCCACTATGTCATCACCCTTAATTTAGGAGGAAAAATGTGCATAATACAATTGAGGAGCTACTTGGGTTAAAGATTACTTTAACCGAATCATACTACACAAGTTGCTTGGGTTAAAAAATTAATTTAAAAAAATTGTCATCAAGATACAGAAGGGTATTTTTATTTTACTATGACAGCAACACAGACAGATCAACTTTATTGAAGATGACTGGAACAAACTAAAATGAGACTCAGTAAACATTAATAAAACAGATCATGTTCCTCAAATAAATAACAAGTTGTGAATCGATCATAACAACTAAGAATCTTATAATCAACAATCAGTACATGTTCCTCAAATAAATAATAATCATATAAGAAACCAACATAAATCGTATCAACTAAGACATTGTGAAACAAACAGACTCTTTTCTGTGCACACTGTTCAATCATCTCATCACCATGTATTTATGATAAATATAATCCTTTTAGATACCCAAGGAAATAACAAGTTGTGCTTCGGACTTATGTTCAAACTCCTCTTCATACTCAACTTCAAGTTGTTGAGTGACAAATTCCTCCACAGGCACATCAATGATTGTTTTTGGTAAATCTGTCCTTGTTAAGAGTACTTCACCATTATCTTTTGGTATAGATGGACCCTTTGAATGTTGAGACGTCTCATTTTCATAACTTTGTGGGAGATTAGATTCAACTTCATTACCCATGTTAAACAAGTCTCTTGGAACAGTCTTCATAACATAATGTTAATCTTGATCATGTGGATCTTGCACATAGAAGCATTGGTGTACTTGAGATGCAAGCACAAACAGCTCTTTGTGAGAGTATCTCTTCCTAAAATAGACATATGTAAGTCCATGAACATCTTTTTCAACCTCATACCAATCACACTTAAATAAAACAACCTTAAAATGGTTGTAATAATTTAATTCAACAATATCAACTATTCTACCATAATAAGTCAAATCTGCAACAATCGGATTTTTATCCTTTGAGCTTACAAAGCTTGTAGTTGAGGCAATTAGTGTAACACCACTATTTTGTGTTTTACGCCTTGCATCACGTTGTCTAACATTGATTCTATATCCATTTATGAGATACCCTAAGTATCTTTTTGCAACAGAATTTGGTCCTCTAGACAATTGTTTTATCAAATCAGGCACATCCTCTTACTAAGCACGAGTTTCAAACCATTGAGAGATGTTTTGACAATGATTCTTGACTTTTCTCCATTTAGATCTCCGTGGTTGATTATTAACCTCTTTCTCATGCTCTCTACAAAACATTTACTATATTTGTTAAAATAATAAGTTAAAAATTAATTATACAAAAAGAATACTACATTTAAATTAAGGTACCTAATATATTCTTAAAAATCGTCACAATTTCCCAATAAGTATGCATGCGCCTGACTTAGTGACTTGTCATCTAAAATGATTGGATCAGTTTACTTTGCTCCTAAAGGAACTCCTTTGTTAGAAAACAAACTCATAGGTTCTGCGTCACTTGGGTCACATTCATCATTGTTTCGCGCTCTTCTATTAAATCTGGTATGCACACCCCAATGCAGATATTTTGAGAATAAATTCATGCAATCTATTCCCACTCATGTCTCTGCTATGCAACCTTCTGGAAAACGCCTATTGCGAATGTATGATTCTAATGTACCCATCTCTCTTTCAGGGTAATACATCCAAAGACTTTGCACTGGGCCACCTAATATCACTTCATTCGCCAAATGAATAGGCAAATGAATCATGATATCAAAAAATGGAGGAAAAATTTGCTCCAACTGATTTACTGTTTCTATGATCTCTACTTCAAAGCAATCCAGCTCCTCCAATGTGATTACTTTTTTGCACAAATGATGGAAAAAGGAACTTAAACGAATCAAAGGAATAGCCACATGATCAGGAAGAATGCTTTTAATTGGTATTCGAAGCAAGTAATGTAACATGAAATGAGCATCATGGGTTTTATAATTAGACAACTTTCTTTCATCCAAGTGCATACATTGATATATTTGAGGCTCTACCATCAGGTAGTTTGGCTGTCTTTAAAACTCCACAAAAGATGGATTTCTCTCCTTTTGTCATTGAGAAGCACGCCTTTGTAAACTTTGTTCTCTTACTATCTTCTGTATCTTGTGGATGAAGCTTCTTCCTGATTCCCATATCTTTCAAATCATACTGTGCTTTTGCATGATCCTTTGTTTTTCCTGAAATATCAAAAAGAGTTCCAAGTATTCTATCAACTATGTTCTCCTCTATGTACATTACATCAAGGTTGTGACGTAACAAGTTGTGCTTCCAGTAAGGTAATTAAAAATATTGACCTTTTTTTCCATGGGCCATCATTTGATCTCTTTCTCTTCTTCCCAAACACATTTTTAAAATCATGTACGCTATTAAGAACATCAGTTCTCTTTAAAGGAGTTGGAGGAGGCCTGAATTCACTTTTAACATTGAATGATCTTTTGTTTGATCTCCATGGATGATCCTTCGGTAGAAAAACACGATGATCCATGTAGCACATTTTCCGACTATGTTTATGATAGCGAGAATTAAGGCCATAGTTACAATAAGGGCAATCAAACATTCTTTCTGTACTCCAACTAGATAACATAGCATATGCAGGAAAATCATTGATTCTCCACATAAGAGTTGCCCGCATTTGAAAAGTTTCATTTTTGGAAGCATCATATGTTTCAACCCCAGAATCCTATAATAATTTTAACTTGTGTATCAATGGTTGTAAGTAAATATCAATGTCATTTCCAGGTGGTCGCGGTCCAGTTATAAGTAAAGAAAGTATGGAATATTCAGATTTCATGCACATCCAAGGAGACAGTTTATAATCCATCAACATAACTGGACATGTGCTATGTAATATACTCATGGTTCGAAATGGATTGAAACCATCACTTGACAAGCCAAGTCTCACACTGCGACAATCTTGTGCGAAATCTGGATGCACCCTATCAAAGTCTTTCCATGCTAGACCATTAGCGCGATGCCTTAACTTTCCATCTTTAGAACGTTCCTCTTCATTCCACCTCAAAGAATCTGCCGTCTTTTAGAACATAAATTGTCATTTGAGTCTAGGAATTAATGGAAAGTGTCTCAAAGTCTTTGCTGAAACTCGATGTTGTTTTTTTGAAGGCTCAAGCTCACTATCAACTTTAGGAGATTGAATATATCGTGAAGCTTCACAAGTATGACAAAATTCGTCATCCTTATGATCATTCCCGAACAACATGCAATCATTTGGACATGCATCAATTTTCTCATAATCCAGACCAAGATTCTTACCCATAGACTTGGTTTTATTATAAGACTAAGGAATGTTCAACTCGGGCATCTCCTCTTTTAATAACACTAGAAGAGAAGTGAATGATCCATTGCTTCATCCATGTAAACACTTCAACAAATATAAGGGAAGTGTAAATGATAATATTGAGAAACCTATACAACAAGAATATAGTTCTTGGTTTGCCTCTTCAAGTAAGCTATAGAATATCATGGCATCTTCATTTGGACAATTATAAACTACTCCAGCCTGTGCAACATCTCTAAATTGATCAGTCAACATGACATCAATATCATCACGCGAGTAATCCATATTATCATCAACATTCAACTTGATATCCCATTCCCCGTGATTATCCATCTAGTATAACCTTTAACGAATCCATGGCATATTAGATGATCATACACTACATTCCTTTGGTTCCAAAGAATATTACAACATTTAGCACATGGACACTGAATTTTCTCTCCATGAGGATCTCCATAACAGTAAGAAAAATCTAGAAATTATTCAATGCCATCAATATACACTTTGCTATACCTTGGAAAACTCATCCAATCCTTGGATGGGATATGTGAACTCCTAGAAGAAGATATCAATATTTAATCTTTCAGCAATAATCATTAACTAGTTAACGAATAAGTTTTAAAAGTCACGAGTAATCTATCAGAATTATGTTTTATGAGATGATAAAAGTTTCTTACGTAGTCATGAGGCTTTCACTATGTAAAATCAAACCTTGAATCCTCCACAAATGTTTTTCAATTTTGATGATACTATAAAGGAAAAAATAAGTAGAATTAATAGGATATAAATAATTAAGAAATAAAATAAATAAATAGAATTCAAAAAATTAAAAGTTAAAGTTTTGTAATTGAATTTGGAGCTTTAGTGCTTTTAGAGTTATATGAGCTTTTAGAGTTTTATGAGCATTTAGAGTTAAAGCTTTAAAATCTCATTCTAATGCACACCAAATCAGAGAAGTATAAAATATCTAATACCATGTTTAAACATTCAAGCAATATTATGATCCAATAATAGATATTCGATCAACGAGTTATGAATGTCTCTTTGTATTAGTAAGACAATAATTTTTATATTTGTTGTCTTAGTAATAAAACAGTTTCCAAATTTCACTGTATTAGTGACACAACAAGTTTTTATATTTCTGAACTATTGTATCAGCGATACATGAAGAAAGATCTTTTTTGTCCTTATTTTTTTGTGGTGAATGTTCTGTGAGTGTAATATTTTTTTATAAATGTTATCATGTTATAATGATTTCAGCAAGAATAACTGTAAACTAAAGAACTACAATACGCCCAACCCAATCAATAAAAACATTATGCATCATAGTCCAAGGATATTCAAAAGGTCAAGCATAAGAGTTAAAAGAAATAACTTTTAGTTAAGTAATTAAAGCATCATAATGACAATATGAAACCTCCATTAGCGGCCTAAATTTACTCAAGAATTTCTTTAACTCCATAAGTATCCATGGGGGGTACTCTGCTGGATTCTTTACAGAAGACTCACTCGGTTTGTTAAATCATGTTGCAATCCCTGATGCTACTTTTGCTTAGGTTTTAACTTTGATATATGAAGGATTTTTTAGCGTGTTTATCTTTTATGTACGTCCTACATGTTTTGTTTTCCTTTATTGTTCTCTTACAAATTCATCAACTATATTTCTGAAATTTAAAAGATGTGGATTTATCTTCTTATGTTTTAACCCGTGCAACCGAGTAAGCACGTCAAAACACCAAAACAGAAAAGTATTTTGAATCTAATTCAACACAAAAATGATACTTGAATCTAATTCAATACCAAAAACTATATCATGAGAAACTCAAGATCATGTAAGTAAACAATCATTCAAAGCATTTTTGAAATTCAACAAGTGTTTCATCATGTGTTTCTTCAACATTGATTTTTCATTACACCTGGTAGATCCCTTGTTAGAAAGAACATGGTTAAAACCACCGGTAAATCCAACATTCTTGTGGAGAAATGATTCCTTGTAAGTCCTACTTTATCAAGGATTAAGTCCACTAAATACCACATAAATTGAAACAAAGTATTTTCACATCCATAGAACAAGAAGTCATCAAAGGTTATTAGAAAAAATCAACAGAGATACATGATTTTCAAATATTGCATGCTTATCTATTTGAAAAAACCTTTTTACACAAACTTGACCAAATTTCTTAAGCTACAAATGTAGTTACTAGTGAACTTTACAAGTTTAGATAAAAAATAAAAACTGGATATTTTCTTGAATCATGTAAAACAGACAAAGCATTTAGACCTGCACTTTTTTTATTCATCTAAAACTGTATAGACCAAGGCATTCCATACAGCCCGTACTGTCTATTAGCTGGTTTATATAAATTGATGAAATTATCAGTCAACAGGTGCATGGTATTCCACGTTGGTCGTCAAACATTTTTTTTGGACTCTTTGTTTGCATAAAAAATGCATAGAGGGGTAGGGACCATATGATCATGTGTTACGTGAGAGACTGTTTTGTATTGATAAGCTAAGCAAATGCCAAGTGGTCACTATATATAGTAATACCTAAGTTATACTGCTAGTTTTCATGTTTTACGTTACAAATTTTTGTAATTTCATATCTATGGATAAGAAATGAATGGGTCATAACTCATTATTGTTAGTAATAAGAGAACCAACGGACAAGGGGGAACATTCTTCCATGAATTTTCCTTCTCCGATCACGAGGTGACCTGTATCAACTCTCAACTCAACACCCAATACTATTAACCCCTTGCCCTCACCACCCCCACATTTCGTCTGCACTCTCCTTGCCACCCCAATCATACTGGAAATTACATCATTTTTTCTCTGTTTTAAATTATTTGTCATTTTTCAAGTTTAAAAAAATATTATTTCTCCTATCTCATTTTATATGAGTTATTTTTTTCTGTCAATGTATAAAAGAAACTATATATTTTAAAGAAGTGAGGAGATTCTCTATGATTAGGAAGGTAAAGAAGAGATCAACATTGTTTCTTAATGTTTATTCTTATATGTTAAAACTTCTTTTTTATTTAGTTTCATCACTAAGATGAATAGACTCTAGTCTAAAAGATATGGTCAAAGTTTCAAACTTGGAAGCATACAAATTACAACATGTTTATTCTTTAAAAATTACAAAAGAATAAATATATTTTAAGCTCTTTACTAGGCTTATTGGTGTTCATTACTAACTGGAATATCTACCATGTGACATAGACTAAAGGGAAAGGCATTCGATCAGCTGAAGTTACAGAGAAAAAGTATGGGTGGATACCACCATAGGTCTCCCCCCTGAAGCTAAAAAAATAGCCCACTTTGTGGAGCATGAAAGAACTATTGAAGTCAATAGGAAGGAGAAACATAAAGTCAGTGAGGAAAAGGTTGATAATGAAGTTGTTAACTTCATCAAGAGGACAGACGAAAAGACTTTATCATCATCCATAAACAGTCTTATAGCACTTGACCATAAACTATCTTTACAGTTCTTTTTACTTCTATTCTATATGCAAGAGCTTGACATGTTTTGAAATTAGAAAGTTACAAGCTATTTCTCATTCGTTGCATCTAGCTTATCAAATAGGACATCTTTAGCATCATACAAAACATTCTCGCATTTTTATTTGCACTGACTTCTCCTAATTTTTCTAAAACATAGATGAAGCAAGCCTCACTTTCAACCATATCCAAAACTCAATAGGTTGTCCATACTACAGAAATAAATCTTCTACTTTTATTCTGTTATTGTTAGTAACAGTTTGCAGAAAAGAACGAAAGCATAATCCTCAAGTTGAAAGTAGAAAAAGAACAAAAACAATTAAAGACATAGAAACAATTTCTTTACTAAGGATTTAAGTTATATACATTAACAATTAAAGCATGTTACGCTATCATTGTAGTTTTACCAGTTATAAAAGGTAATAAAATGTGCACCAATCAAACTTATCATACATAGTTACTTGTTATTGTAAAAAAAATGAAATAATGTACTGTCCAGCAACAAAAGTTCAGTCTATTACAATTTTTTTCTGATAGATCCCTTTATAGGATGAAATTTCCTATATTTCATAAATCTAATGTCCAGCTCATGTAAAACACTCTCACAAGTTACTACTCCCTCTCTACCCCTTCTAGACTTGAAAAATATATCCTATATCGTCTATCTCTAAGGCATATGATTCGTTTGCTATATAGTGCAACTCAAAATACAAAGAAAGTTTAGCAAATTCATACTATGAGGTAATCCCAAACCAACTAAGAAATATTCAACTAAAGTTTCCGACGTACACTTGAAAATGCACAAGAGAAACAATAAAATGACTTCAAACACTTCAAGGACTATACTCGAAAAAACAATTACAAGAAAATAGCTACAAGACATAATCAATGTGGTTAAAAAAGGAACAAACCAAGCTTAAGGTGAGCATAACTATGAACTCAAGAAGACTAAAAAACAGTGACATTAAAACATACATTAAAAGCTTTTGAAATTCATGTAGAGTAGCTACATACACTTGACGAAATCTATATTAGGGAAAAAATATTGTAGGTATCGCCAGCTTCAACAATTTAGTTCATCGAAGAAAGAAGACTTAGCTACAACTCAGTTCTTCATATAAAGGCGACCTAGCTTCAGCTTCTACATTCAACATTCAAGAGCAAAAACTAGTGAGTCAAAGATAATCTGCCCATTTATACGTAATACAAGTATAAACTAAACTCCCAAAATCAACTAAATTCGTATCGACAACACAAGAACATAAAAATCCTAACATAAATTTTTGACTAACACACAAGCATATGAAAATCTTAAAGCTATAATTTAGAATTTTGAAGGTAAGATTCTCCTATCTGATAAACTCTATTCCAACAACCTAAAACTTTAAGACATGAGGCAAGTTGATTTGTGAAGCATTTTCTTTCAATTTCAAAAGGAAATCTGATGGAATAACAGTTTACCCAGAAATCATTGATGAAAATCATCTTCTTCAACTCTCCAATCTTGAACAACGAGGCTGAGAGGAAAATCATCTTCTTCAGTTCATGTTAAGAGAAATCAAAGTGCTCTTCGATTTTTCAGCTGAAAATGGTGTTCTTCAGTTGAAGTTTAACAGAAATGTGATAAAAATCATAGTACAAACTGATTTCTTCCGTTCTTCGATCCTTCTTCAGTTCAGGCAAATGGTGTTCTTCAGCTAAAAATGGAAGCTTCAGCTGATATTTTAGGAAATGTTGCATTTTTTTATTTCTTTAATGTATTATTCTTTTTAATTTTTCTTTAGTGTTTTATTATTTTGGCCAAATAAAAATGGGAGGGAGATGAAATTTTAATGTTAAAATGTTTGAGGGAATATAAAATTTTGGTGAAAACACTAAGGCCACATTTTTAATGTGTTGTATTTACAATTATAAAAATAACACACTTTAAAAGTATGGCCGTTCATGTAAATAGTTGTTGCCAACTATAATAACACTTATAAAGTGTAGGTTATCCCATTAAAAAGTACACTTTAGATGTTTTGCTTAAATTAAAGTAGCTAAAAGTCAAAATCTTTGGCTACACTTTAAAAGTGGTCCCAAAAGTATTTTAGGCAACACTTTATAAGCGTTGTCCAGATTTAGTGTTGTCGTAGACCTAAAATGGTGTAGTGATTTATGAAGTTTTAGAATCAAAGCGTCAAGGAAGATGCATGACGTCCGGAAACTAGTCGAAGAGGTACTAGCGTGCCTTAGTCTATTTGACAAGGTTTTACGAGTTGAAACTGATCAAAGTTTGGTAAAAAGTTTTATATCACGTATTAGAGTTGGTTTATAGTCGAAACGTCTAGGTAAGACTCCCCAAGTACCAACCGAAGTGTCCTTGAGGAGGACTCTTGCATTTTGGCAAAAAAATGTCAAATGGACAGCCTCTACCAAAGATGCCCATCGATGAGGTGTAGTCCAATCGACGGGGCCTCGATTGCCACCATCGTTAGACACTTAGGCATTTTGGCCAAAGGTCCAGGTGGAAAACTCTCTGGACATAACGATGAACCTGCAAGACGGTTCTTCCCAAGGTCGTATGCTGACCTTTTGCCTGTAGGTTAGAGTCTCATAGGTCAGGTCATTATTTTACTGCCACATTTTAGGTTAGTTAGTTAAATTGATTAATTAGTTTGTTAATTAGTTAGGGGTAAAGGGATGTCTAATTAAGTTAGTTAATGACTTATATAAAGACCCTAACCTAATTAAACTGAACACAACTCTCATAATTCCCAAATCATAAATGCTCTCCATTCCCTCTTCTTTCCTTCGCTCAAATAGGACCCCATTGAAGGCTAGGATAAGGTCTTAGGTCTACAAGAAGCGGATTTTCTTCATCATTATCCAACAACTAAAAAGGTATGATATTCCTTTCACCTTTGGGATTCCTTTCATCAAAGGGTTCCTCAAAATTGATTTAAAAAAGATGAGTTCCAAGTGGGTTTTCTTCTATTAATAAATTGATATTCTATATTTCTTTATTTATTGTTTATTTTTATTTTTATACTTAGATTGTGATGTATTATGATTCAATTATGCTAGTTCTCTATGAATTAATTTAGGTTGTGATGTAGATTCAGAATTTGACCTAAGTCCCTAACCCCAGGCTATGAACTAGTGATGAATTGTTGTGTAATGATTCAATTGACCTCATTATTTTGTTGATTTCTATTGTGTGATGTTGCGTTGAATTGGATGGTTCATGGTAAAATCTTGATGATGGCTTGTGAAGACAATCGTGGTATGTCTTTTGATCTCAATACTTTGCTTCAATTATGATTACTTGTGCAAAGTTATGAAGTTTTATTAAAGTATCCTTATGATAAGATTTATAAGGGTTGGTAAGATGTGAAATAGGAATGTCTTGAATTATGGCTTGTGATTTGTTCTCTAAGATGTAATGATATAAGGCTGGTCATAACTTACTTATATATCTTATTATAATGTGATTATGTAAATGTGCTAACCTCATATGTGTGAATTTAATTGAAACAACAATACTCATGCAATTCCTATTGATCTATGATGATAAATATATAAGGGATATTCCATATGACTTAAACTAAGCTATGATTATTAATGAAAGACGTTTGAAAAGGGACTCTAGCTTAGCACCGAGTGAACTAGAAGTGAGGAGTGTCCCTTCATACAGAAGGAAGGTAGGATCACTAATGTACTCATAATATTGAAGACTTTAATTCATGTAGCACAAAGAGGGTACCATCTATATCTCTTAGTTGAACTATGTTGCGCCCATGGGAATTCTAGCTAGTGGATCCACATAGATGTCATGTTCATTTTTTGGTACTACCTTGGCAAGTAGTTCTCCAGTTTTCGGTGTAGTATTGCATGACACCGATTGCATATTAGCTTATGTGATCTATGTCAGTTAAGGCAAGATGTTCCCAAAAGGTAAATGAAGTAATGAAGTGAACTCTACCTAGAATGACCTAAGGGGTTTAGCATAGTCTAGCAAGGGGTATGAGACTCTACCTATAAATTGCACCACTTAAACTTAAGGAAAGTCATAGAAGAATAATTTTATGTATTATGTTCTTATAAATTTAGATAATATGTATATGATGATCCTACATGTTGACACAATCTGATGTTGGTTTCAATTATGAACACGTGTTTGGCCTCTATTGCTAAAGTAGGATGATATTTACTCTTAATGGTATGGTATATGAAGTTGGGCATTGCTTATGGTTCTTTTTGGGTTAGCTTTGTTGAGTGAGTTTATGGGGCCTTACTTAGTCATTGCACTAGTGGACTTAATGAAGGTTGATGAGTTATGGTCTTTGTTTGGTTATGATGTTATGAACTCTTACACATGCTTGTTGATATTATAACTTGATGATAGAGTTATCTTGATTATGTGCTTAATTATGTCGATATACTTTTTAACTTGAATAGACTTTGTATTTTTAGTCTAAATTAGCTTGCCTAAATGAAATGTCCCTTTTTAGCATGATTTCTAGGTTGCATGTGCTTATGGTCATATACTTAGTAAAAGTGATGTGTTAACCCCATTTCTCCTTTTTTCCTTGACATTTTAGGTTCCGTTTGTTGAATGGTTCATGACGAATTTTGAAGAAGACTTGGATCTTCATTCCCAAGATGGGTAGGTCCTCACCACTTTGAGGACAATGCTATATTCAAGCATTGGATGTTGATTCTTCCTAAAGTTACTTTGTTGATTCTCATTTATTTGAGTACTATGATTGTATAGCGTATATGTGGGTTTTGTTCTATTGATGTATGGGCTATGACCAATTTTTATACTCTTTGTTAGAGGGTTATTATATGTGACATCATTTTTAAGATTAAATTATATCTTATATATGTGTGTGCCATAAAATTAGAAGATTATGTAATATTTTTATACGAAGGGTCTATACATACTCAATATAAATATATTATGTGTAAGCGAGAGTTCTAAGTAAACTTCATCATGTAGTGTAGATAAAATGTTTTAAATTTTATCCATTATTAACCTATAAATATAATGATGAATTCTAGAGTCTAGTCCTACAACTCCCAGAGGACGGCGACGTCCGTTACATTTAGGGGGTACTTCTTGGAATTGACAGTTAATCTCTTAAATCGTATCATATATTCTAATGTTTAATAAAGACTTAAATGCTTTTCAAAATGGGAAAGTTTGCTTAGAACTGAGTGAAGATGACAATAAGAGGTGTCCCTTCAAAAAAAAGTAGGTAGGTTCACCAATGTGCTCATGAGGTAGAAACTATATTGTTTGGTAGCATAAAAAGGTTTTCTAGTAAAAGGCTCCTGATTATTTAACTATGTGCCCCCATAGAAACCTTAGCAAGTGGATCCACCAAGATTCTATATGACTGTTATTGTCTTAACATTTCAAGTAATATACCAAGTGGATCCACCAAGATTCTATATGACTGTTATTGTCTTAACATTTCAAGTAATATACCCTCCTTTCGGTGTGAAGGGATGACATTGTATTCCTTATTTAGCTCACATGGTCTAATATCAGTTAAAGGGAAGTTTCCAAAATGTAAAATGAATAGTGGATGTAAGATGATGAACCCTAACTACGATGACCTACGGAATGTTGCTTAGTGTGGGTTTATGAAATGACTCTTTACCTACATGTATATGTATATGTTTATGTCTCTTATGCATGATATATTCTTATTTACCTACTTGTTATAATCGCATGCATAGTGGTGGTCTTATTGTGTCTACATAATGAAGGTGTCACTTCATATGCATGTTAATGTATACTTATCATGTTGAGGTAAAAAGTGAAGGCAATGTTAAGCTCCTTGATTGGTTTACTTAGTATGTGTGAGGTTATGGGGCTTTATATATACATTAAACTAGTAGACCTAGATTGGGATTATGAGTAAGGTCTTATGATAAATTAATGAAATGAACCCTAAATATGCAATGTTGACTATTGTTAAGTTTTGCGGATAATTATAGTATCGTATTGTACGTATTAAGATGTGCATAAACACAAAACGGATTATGACTCTTACTAGGGAAGCTGGGCACCTTATATGTTAAAGATATGCATGATTTTCACTTAAAAGGGTGCATGTGTAGCGATATTTTGTTTCGACTTGCCATATTAGTATCCTGTCATATTTACCTTATGCTTTACATACTCAATACATTGTCCGTACTGACCCCCCTTTACTCGGGGGGCTGCGTTTCATGCCCGCAGGTGTAGACACACAGTTCGGTGATCCTCCGCCTAGGATATCTACTCTGCTGATTGGGAGAGCTCCACTGTTCCGGAGCCCAGTCGTTTTGGTACATAACTTTTGTGTAGTCTTTTACTTGTCTATGGGTATGGCGGGGCCCTGTCCCGTCGAGTGTCACTAATGTACTCTTAGAGGTCTGTGGACATTATGTGGCTTGTATATATATATGTTTTGGATAATGGTATGGACATGGTTTGTTTGGGATGTCCGCTTGTACAGGGGCAGCCTTGTCGGCTGCGTACATCATTGTGTATTGTGTAGTGGCAGCCTTGTCGGCTTACGTATGTTATTATGCTTTGAATAGTGGCGGCCTTGTCGGCTCGCTTATGCTGTTATGGTTGAATGGTTATGACTCCTTATGAGACAGGTCCTCTTTATATATATATGACGTTGGGGTTGGCTTGATTTGATTAAATTCCATATTGTCTTAGTTTCAGTTGATTATACTTAGCAAGTTTGTATGTGGGTGTCCAAAATGGGCACTAGTCACGGCCCATTGGGTTGGGTCGTGACAAAGAGTGGTACAGAGCGGTTCTTCCTCGGAAGTGTCTGCAGACCGTGTCTAGTAGAGTCTTGCTTATCGGTGTGTTGTGCACCATATCTATAAACAGGAAGCTACAGGACATTTAGGGTCTCATTCTTCTTCTTATTCTAGATCGTGCGATAGAGCTATATTAACAGGATAATCCCTCTCTAACAAATCTGTGTGTTTTTAGCTATGCCTCCAAAGAAAGCGACAGCTGCCCAGAAGGGAAAATCGGTAGCAGAAGGTACTAGTCAGACCCGGAGAGTTACTAGGGCCCGTGCCCAGTCTATGCCTGGTATTATGCTCCAGTCGAAGAGCTCTGCTACACCGCCACCGCCAGAGGAGCTTAGAGCAGCAGCAGATCTAGTTCGGGGGACACCACTAGCCCCCGAGGCCCCAACACCTGAACCTCCAGCTCCTCAGTCAGGGGCGGAGGATAGGTCCATGAGAGATGCGGTTCAATTGCTGACTAGATTAGTGGTAGATCAGGCTCGCAGACATGGACTAGGAGTTGATCATGCGGATAGATCTGATAGCTTAAGGGCTCGTGACTTCTTAAGTTGTAATCCTCTAGGGTTCTTTGGGTCAAGGCCCCAGGATGATCCGCAAGAGTTTATTCGTCACATGCAGCGTACATTGAGGATAATCAAGGCTTCGGAGATCGAGTCTGTTGAGTTGGCTACGTATCATTTGCGGGATGTAGCTATTAATTGGTATGAGTCTTGGGAGTTATCTAGGGGTGAGGGTGCTCCTCCAGCGGTATGGGATGAATTTGTGGAGGCTTTCCAGGGCCACTTCCTGCCTCCAGAGATGAAACGAGTTAGAGTCGATAGATTTTTGCGTTTGAAGCAAAATGGCAGGAGCGTTCGAGAGTATAGCCTCGAGTTTGATTCATTGGCTAGGCATGCGCCTACTATTGTGGCTGATATGGCAGACAGGGTACACCGTTATGTGATGAGATTGGATCGTTATCTTATTGACGGTTGTATGGCAGTGACTCTTCATCCAGGTATGGACATTGCTCGGGTGCAGGCAAATGCACAGGGGGTAGAGGATCGGCACCGGGGACGTCAGCCAGATAGAGATTATAATAGAGGCCAGCATAAGAGGGCTAGATCAGCAGGTCATCCTGACAAGTTTCGAAGCGGGCAATCTCAGCAGCATGTTAAATTTTCTTCCCAGCCAGCACAAAGTGCACCCCCATGTTTCATGGGTAAGGGGTTCGATTGTATGGATATTCGGAAGTTGGTCAGAGCTCTAGGGCGTCAGGGTCACAGATAGGCAGGGGTTTGAGCCAGTCGAGGCCACCTTTGCCTCGGTGTTCTCGTTGTGGTAAGTCCCATCTTGGGTAATGTCGTTGGGCTACAGGTGCGTGTTTTTATTGCGGCCGTCAGGGCCATACTATGAGGGAGTGTCACCTTAGAGGTAGTGCAGGTTGTATGGCACAGCCTACAGGATCCGTTGTTGGTTCATCTTCTTCTATGGCTATGCGCCCTACGGGGCAGGGTATTCAGGCGCCAGCAGGCCGTGGTAGAGGACGTGGTGGAGCTTCCAGTTCTAGTGGTCCCTCGAACTGTATATATGCTTTGACTAATAGGCAATATCTGAGGCGTCACCTAATGTGATCACAGGTATATTATCACTATTCTCCCGAAGTGTGTATGCATTGATAGACCCAGGTTCCATCTTATCATATATATCTCCGTTTGTTGCTAGTAGGATCAGAATAGAGTCTGAGTTGATAGAACCATTTGTGGTAGCTACACCTGTAGAAGATTTTGTCATAGTTACGCGAGTATATAGGAATTGTTCAGTAAATATATAGTCGTCGTACCGTAGCAGATCTAATAGAGTTAAATATGATTGAGTTTGATATTATCATAGGCATGGATTGGTTGGCTTCTTGTTATGCTAATGTTGATTGCAGAGGAAAGATAGTTCGATTTTCAATTTCCAGGGGAACCGATTATAGAGTGGAAGGGAAGTACAGTATCGCCGAAAGGTAAGTTCATTTCATACCTCAAGGCCGGGAAGATGGTTAGAAAAGGCTATATTTACCATCTGATTCGGGTGCATGACATAAAGGCAGAGGCACCGACTCTTCAATCAGTCCCGGTAGTTAATGAATTTCCCGATGTATTCCCCGAGGAACTTCCAGGCCTTCCTCCAGAACGGAAGATAGAGTTTACTATAGATGTACTGCCAGATACCCAGCTTATATCTATACCTCCTTATAGAATGGCACCTGCTGAGTTAAAAGAATTGAAAGAGCAATTGAAGGATTTGCTAGAAAAGGGCTTCATCAGGCCTAGTACGTCACCTTGGGGAGCACCGGTATCGTTTGTGAGGAAGAAGGATGGGTCACTGCGGACGTGCATTGATTATAGGAAGTTGAACAAAGTAACAATAAAGAACAGGTATCCCCTCCCAAGGATTGACGATCTATTTGACCAGTTGCAGGGTGCAAAGTGTTTTTCAAAGATAGACTTGCAGTCAGGTTATCATCAGGTGCGGGTAAGGGAGGCAGATATTCCAAAGACGGCATTCCGGACCCGATATGGGCATTATGAGTTTAGAGTGCTGTCTTTTGGGCTGACTAATGCTCTAGCGGTGTTCATGGATTTAATGAATCGAGTATTTAAACCATTCCTTGATATGTTTGTTATTGTATTTATAGATGATATTCTGGTCTATTCACGTTCAGAAGAGGAGCATGCAGACCATTTAAGGACGGTACTTAGGGTGCTTCAGCACCAGAAGTTGTATGCTAAATTTTCTAAGTGCGAGTTCTGGTTGACTTCAGTGGCATTCTTGGGGCATATTATTGGAATTGATGGTATTCGGGTAGACACGCAGAAGATTGAGGCGGTAAAGACTTGGCCCAGACCTACGACACCTACTGAGGTACGCAGCTTTCTAGGGTTAGCAGGATATTACAGGAGATTCGTAGAAAAGTTTGCCTCAATTTCAGCGCCTTTGACAAGGCTAACTCAAAAGGCAGCCAAGTTCCAGTGGACTGATGCTTGTGAGCGAAGCTTCCAGCTATTGAAAGACAAATTGACTACAGCTCCAGTCCTAACTCTTCCGGAGGGACCAGACGGCTATGTTATTTATTGTGATGCTTCGGGTGTTGGGCTAGGATGTGTATTGATGCAGCATGACAAAGTTATAACCTATGCCTCCCGACAGCTTAGGAAGCATGAAAAGAACTATCCTACTCACGATCTGGAGTTAGCAGTCGTGGTTCATGCCTTGAAGATATGGAGGCATTATATATATGGTGTCCATGTGGACATCTATACAGATCATAAGAATCTCCAATATATCTTTAAACAGAAGGAGCTGAACTTACGACAGAGGCGGTGGTTAGAGTTGCTAAAGGATTATGATGTTGATATTTTATATCATCCAGGGAAAGCGAATGCTGTAGCAGATGCTCTTAGTCGTAAGTCCATGGGTAGTTTGATAGATGTACAACCAGAAAGGAGGGATATGGTTCGGGAGATTCAGCGGCTAACCAACCTTGGAGTTCGTCTAGCTAATTCAGAAAATAGTGGAGTTTCTATTCGAGAGTTTGCTGAGTCCTCAATCATAGATGAGGTAAAGAGACACCAATACAAGGACCCTATTCTGGCACAGTATAGAGATGAAGCTCTTCAAAAGGAAAAGACCCCATTTAAGGTTACACCTGACGGAGTGTTACGATATGAAGGTAGATTGTGTGTACCCGATACTGCGGGGCTACGACCGCAGGTTATGGGAGAGGCACACTCTGCCCATTATTCTATTCACCCAGGGTCAACGAAAATGTATCATGACCTCAGATGCTTATATTGGTGGGATGGCATGAAAAAGGACATAGCGGAGTTTGTTGCTCAGTGCCCGAATTGTCAACAAGTCAAGATCGAACATCAAAAGCCTGGTGGATTATTACAGGAGATAGAGATCCCGACTTGGAAATGGGAGATGATTAATATGGACTTCATTACAGGCTTACCTTGCACTCAACGGAAGTATGACTCTATATGGGTTATTGTAGATAGGCTGATAAAATCGGCCCATTTTCTTCCAGTCAAGACTACTTATTCGGCTGAAGATTATGCGAGGTTATATGTCAGGGAGATAGTGAGACTTCATGGGGTTCCCACATCCATTATATCAGACAGAGGAGCTCGATTTACAGCCAACTTTTGGAGATCGTTTCAGAAGGGATTGGGGACACAGGTGAACCTTAGCACAGCATTTCACCCTCAGGCGGATGGGCAGGCTGAGCGTACTATTCAGACACTAGAAGATATGTTGCGGGCCTGTATTATTGACTTCAAAGGTAGCTGGGATGACCACTTGCCGCTCATTGAGTTTGCCTATAATAATAGCTACCATTCTAGTATCCAGATGGCACCGTACGAGGCCTTATATGGGAGGAAGTGCAGATCACCTATTGGTTGGTTTGATGTTGGCGAGACTAAGTTAATAGGCCCGGATGTGATTCAGCAAGCTGTTGACAAGGTGAATCTTATTCAAGAAAGATTATTAGCAGCCCAGGTCGACAGAAGTTATATGCAGATAATCGACGTCGAGATTTGGAGTTTCAGATTGGTGACTGGGTATTCCTGAAGGTATCACCCCTGAGGGGTGTGATGAGATTCGGCAGGAAGGGAAAGCTCAGTCCGAGATACATTGGGCCTTATCAGATTGTTCGTAGGATAGGCAAGGTTGCCTATGAGTTGGATCTACCATCTGATTTGGAGGTGGTACATCCAGTCTTCCATGTATCGATGCTACGTAAATGTATTGGTGATCCTTCTAGAGTATTCCCCGTAGATGATATTCAGGTAACAGAGGAGTTTTCATATGAGGAGAAACTCGTGGCTATACTTGATTGTCAGGTTAGAAGATTACATACTAAGGATGTTGCTTCCGTCAAAGTGTTGTGGCAAAATAACAATAGGGAGGAGATGACTTGGGAAGCGGAAGACGAAATAAAGAATAAGTATCCTTACTTGTTCCCCGTACCTGCAGGTAATTCAATTCATAGCTTGACTATATTGATAGATAATGAGATTATGTAGCTGTGAGGCATCTGTAAGTTACGGAATGCAGGTTGATAGGTATAACTTTTAGAGAGACCTCGCTGGAATTTGTTTTTGCAAGACGCTAACTTAACATTCGAGGACGAATGTTCCTAAGGGGGGAAAGATGTTATGCCTCTATTTTTTTATATACGTAGTGCGCATCGTGATCTAGTAGACGTAAGTTCGGGGAATGAGATTTTGTTTTAAGTTCCAAGTGATTAAAGAAATATTAGGCAAGGATGTTATTTCCAAATGTGATATTAAGTATGAGTTGGCCAATGTAAGTGCCATTAACTTTAAGTGAGGGATTAATTAGTCGCTAATTCGGATTAATTTAATCCAATGGGCCCCATCACTCATAATTGGTGGCTGATTAATATTTAATCCAGTGGGCCCCACCACTCAAGGCAAAAATTAAAAAGGGATCAGATTGTGAGCTGGTCTTAGTGGACAGGTGTAGAGGAGGGCTGCCTCCACTTCATACTATTAAATGAGGTGGAGAAATCCACTCCATGTTAAATAAAGTGGTGAAATGTATTGCTGCATATCATCTTCTTCTTCACCACTTGTCTTAGGCAGCCATGGAAATGGAGAAACCAACCCTGCAACTCTTGGCCAGCAGCTGCAAATAATTTGGTTAGTAATCTCCTTGTTTGGTGTGTTAATTCTTTAGAATACCTTTTTTAATTATCCATTAATTTTAAGAAGGGGGTGTGACCAGTAGCTTAGGAAGTTTGTTTTAGTTATTGAATGTGCTAAATATGAACGGAAACCATAATCGGATTATTAGTGGTGTCGTGTTGGTGCTTGGGCTGTTTTGATTAAAGCAAACTGCGGGAAAATTCTGTTTTGGCGTTGTATATGTTAAATGTTATTATGAGTATATACTCCAAAGGATGAATACGATAAGGTAGATGTGTTGCGAATTATAAAACGAGTTATCGCTCGGTGTGTCGTTGCTTCGCTGCTATGGTTGCCGAGACGGAACTGTTTTTGGGAGGGGGCTGTTTAATATGATTCGTTGGGTTATATGTGTTATTGGTATTGCTGTGGATAATTTGGGTTGTTGTCGGATTGGGACGAAGTAAGGAAAATAGGGGAAGTGCTGCCGAATTTTCATTAGATTATTAGCTAGCTTACAAGAAAGTAAAGCGCGATGTTTATCTAATTGCGGCACAATTGTTGCTTGTTATAGATTAATAGCTTGAGCAGTAAATATTGGACGTGCGGCTCGATTATACGGTATGTAACGGTGTCCCTTCTTTCTTTGTTTGGCATGACTTTTAAAAATAAGCGAATAACGGACAGGTTTGATACTTACCTCTAGAGCGTCTAGGTGACGTATATTCTTGCTTCCACAATTATTCCTCTATATATCGGCTATGTCTAAGGCTATGATGATCTCTCGTATCTATCGTATTAAAGGTTCATAATTTTGATAAAACATTAATCTTTGGTGATACTCCTTGCTGGTTCGCGTTGATTGTTCTATTGAGTTATAAGAAGTGATTTTAATTGCATATAGTTGCTCATAACATTCTGCTCGTGCATAGAGTCATTTATCATTTCACTAAGTCCCGGGCCGGTAATGTTCGTGTGGAGTTTCTTGCATATGTCACCGAGTTCCTCACTAGAGGGCCGAGTATGTATATTATATATATGATTGGTGATGAGGATGGTTATGATGATGATGATGACGGAGATGACGTGATGGTTATTTTGTCGAGCCCCTTACTAGGGAAGCTGGGCACCTTATATGTTAAAGATATGCATGATTTTCACTTAAAAGGGTGCATGTGTAGCGATATTTTGGTTCGACTTGCCATATTGGTATCCTGTCATCTTTACCTTATGCTTTACATACTCAGTACATTGTCCGTACTAACCCCCTTTCCTCGAGGGGCTGCGTTTCATGCCCGTAGGTGTAGACACACAGTTCGGTGATCCTCCGCCTAGGATATCTACTCTGCTAATTGGGAGAGCTCCACTGTTCTGGAGCCCAGTCGTTTTGGTACATAACTTTTGTGTAGTCTTTTGCTTGTCTATGGGTATGGCGGGGCCCTGTCCTGTCGAGTTTCACTAATGTACTCTTAGAGGTCTGTGGACATTATGTGGGTTGTATATATATATGTTTTGGATAATGGTATGGACATGGTTTGTTTGGGATGTCCGCTTGTACAGGGGCAGCCTTGTCGGCTGCGTACATCATTGTGTATTGTGTAGTGGCAGCCTTGTCGGCTTACGTATGTTATTATGCTTTGAATACTGGCGGCCTTGTCGGCTCGCGTATGCTGTTATGGTTGAATGGTTATGACTCCTTATGAGACAAGTCCTCTTTATATATATATGATGTTGGGGTTGGCTTGATTTGATTAAATTCCATATTGTCTTAGTTTCAGTTGATTATACTTAGCAAGTTTGTATGTGGGTGTCCAAAACAGGCACTAGTCATGGCCCATCGGGTTGGGTCGTGACAAAGAGTCAAAGACAACTCCAAATGATGGAGGCAAACGACGGCTCGTGGGCCTGTAGAAGCCCCATCGATGGGTGCGATTTGTTGATACATGGGCGTGGGAGGATATGAATCCAAAGAAAAGCCCCAGTCCAAGACCACAGACAAACAATACGTTCTATTTTTCAAGGGACGGGCCATTGATGGGCAATCGTCGATGGTCTGTGTTTCCTACATACACTGTTAAGTTAAGGGGTGAAGTTGTAAATTCACCCCAGGTCCAAAAAAGAGAAAGAGCTGTTCCTAAATAGTATTTTGGGTATTTTAAATGTGTTTATACGCCTAAAACACTTATAAAATTTCATTCTTCAAAATAAAAAACCCAAATTCCCTTAGAAATTTCTCTAAAACTCCATAGGAGACAAAACACAAGAAAGGGCTTGGATTGGAGAATTGAGTAGAGATTCTTCTTCAAACTGAAGGATTAGCTTTATTAAGGTATTGTTTTTTATCAACGAGCCAAACTTTCAATGAAGTTTTCTAAAGTTTTCAAAGATGAATTGTCCAATTTCATGATCTATCAATGGGTTCTTAAATTAAAGGTTTTAAGCATTGAATATTGATTTTTTTGTTATTAATTAGATGATTTTAACTTAATAAACCTATGAACCCATGTAATTAATGAACTCTAGGTTCTGACTACTTTATGGGTTAAGTAATTTGTATCTAATGTTTATCAATTTTAGTGTAGTATTCTATGGGCTATTGATTGATGTAATAATTGTATTCAATTGATATATAAGTTGTATTAGATTAATAAATCTATATTTAATTGACCTAGTTTCATTGAATATGATAGTTTTATTATTTAATTGATGTTCATGGCAATTGGTAAGGGCTTTATGGTATTGAATTGGAATGGTTAGCATTGGATTGATGTGTTAAGGATGGAGTGGTGGTACGCTGCCCTAATTCCCTTTATTTTATTTTGATTTTACTTCAATTGTGTTGGTATTGGAATGGACCACTTATGGTGGCAGTGTTATATTCTTTACTTACAGTTGATGTGGCTTTCTCGACTTAAGTTTAAGTAATATGATGATCATGGCCTTTTCGGCAACTACTTGAAGTATTTTGATGATTTGTGTAGTTTTTTATGAAAGTTGGATAATATCTATCTACATGATAAGTTATGTGAAAGTATATGTGTTCTCCTATTGATGGTATTTTAATAATCATGTAAGATTATGACTATGTCTTTATGTGTATTATCTTAGGGTTGATGCATGGTTATTCCTACTTTAATATATGAGTCTATGGTGGTCATATTGATGATGATATGTTAGTATATGTTGACTTAAAGATGATAAAGGTTATTTCTATGTGCTTCTAGAAATAAAATGTAATATGTGTTTAAGAGATGCATGTTGTGTCTTGTCTTGGTTGACTTGTGTCCCTTGATGGATGTATAAATGTGAATATGAGACCTTAAACCTAGTGGTAAGGTTATGAATGTTGAAGTCAAAAGTCGTAATGGTATCCTTCAAGTAAATTAATGATAAACTTCAGGTTGATTGGCTGAAATGACATCATATCAAAACATATATAAGTCATTATGAACTTCTTGTCTCAATTGTAAGGTAGTCCTATTGGACCTTTCTTTAGTAGGGTAAATTTTAATAGGTTATGAACTTGATATGGAACCAATTTATATGAACCTTTAATATAAATTACTCTATGAGAACAAAGGCTAGCATCGAGTTAGTATGGTAAGGGGAGTAGTTCTGGTTAATGAATTAGACTAGAATACAAAGCACACCCTTCATATTCCTTAACCTTGTTCCTACATGGTATGTGTCCAAGTTCTACCATTTACAAGTGGAACACCCCCATTGAAGTAGTATAGAAATCCGGATTCCATGCTTTCCTATCGTGGTCTGTGTTGGTTATTTAATATTCTCATCATATGGAATACCTACTAGCATTACAAAAATTCTATGAGCTTTAGGTTCTAGAATGGGATGCTATCTAGACATTGCACAATAGACATTGAAGGTGTTAGTTAGAGTCCCTAGGTCTTGTCCAAGACCATTACTTGAATGTCTTTATGTGATGAATGAGTCTTAAATTAATTAATAAATGTAATGAGTTAATTTAAGAAAGTATGTTAAATGAATAAGTACTTATTTAGAGTTGTTAAGGTTGAAGGGAATATAGGAATGGTCACTTTGTATCTTACCTAGATAAGTCTCAAGAATGACTTTAGTTAGGTAAAATGGTTGAATATGTATGCATGATCTAAACATAGGTAGTCTTAAGTATTATTTAGGTAGTCTTGACAAGGTCAATCATGAACATTATTTTCTTGATTTACTTAAGTAAGTTTTTTGATAGACTTTAGTAAGGGAATGTCATATTATCTATATGTTATTGTGTCAAGTGAGAATGATTGTCACATCCCGAAACCACACCCGAGAAGTTTAGGGCAATCTCAGATTGCAACCGGCATACTTGACCTCTCGGAGGTCTTGTACAAGCCCTTACATATCATTCATCACATATACATAATGAAAAGTAGTGCAAAACTAAAGATTTACACAAAACATTTCATAGTCTTTAAAAATAATTTTATATAGAGTCATAGGAAATACTAAGTCTCAATCTCATCAAACATAAGTCACAAGCTTACTTTTGAGACACGGCTCTACACAATACTAATGTAAAAATACTTAGTCTATTACAATAAATCAATAAGAAACATAAAATACATATATGTCGTTGAATCAAATGAGGACATACTTTGACTTCTCTTGAACGATGCTACGACCAAGTCTTCCTTCCCAAATGATCCTCACCTACCAACAACTATAGAGATAGATAAAAACATGGATTAGTACAACCACATGTACTATGTATGGCATAATTCATGAGAAGCATGAAAAAGAACATTTAGTATAAATATACATCTTTTCATTTAATAATCATAATAACAAAATTTAACAACTTAGAAACACATAAGATAACAATTAAATGATTTTAACACATTTTTGAGCTAAAATTACAGTAAGCTCAACTCATTGTACAGTGAAGGAATTCACTGTTATAGTGAAGTTGTCTACTTCTTCCTTAGACACTTCTTAACGTGTAGTGTTCTCACTAGATGTTATCCTAAGACCCACTTAAGCAACACAAAGAGAGACCGCCCATACAACCTCCATAAGCATACCTAAATTATCCTCAAGAATACCTATAATAGTCTACATACATACTTTACAAGGCATCAAACATATCAACATATAGATAATATGATATTCTCTTACCTAAGTCTATCAAAAGACATACTTAAGTATATTATGAAGATAACATCCATGATTAACCTCTTCAAGATTACCTAAATAATACTTAAGACCTCCTACGTTTAGCTCATGTCCATATAATCAACATTTACCCTAACAAGAGTCATTCTTAAGACTCATTTAGGTAAGATACTAAGTGACCGTTCCTATGCCTCCTTCACACCTTAACTAGACAACCTTAACTACTCTAGATAAGTACTTATTCATTTAACATACTTTCATAACTTAAGTCATTATATTCATTAGTTCATTTAGGAGACATTCAACACATAAAGGACATTCATAGAAATTCTCTAATGCTAATAGGTATTCCATATGATGAGAATAAGCAATAACCGATATTTACCTTGATAGAAACACATGGAATCTGATGTTCTAACCTACTCTGATGAGGGTGTTCTACTTGCCAATGGTAGAAAATAGACAAATCTCATGTAGGCACATTCTTAAGGAATATGAAGGGCATGCTTTGTAATATAGTCTCATTCTTTAACTAGAATTACTTATCTTACCATACTCACTCGGTGCTAGCCTTCCTTCTCACAGAATAATTCACACTTATGGTTCACATAAAAGGGTTCCATATCAAGTTCATAACCGAATGACATCTACCCTATCAAAGAAAGGTCCACTAGATCAACCTAACAATGGCGACAAGAAGCTCATCATTAATTTCCTAAGGTTTAGTATGATGTCGTTCAATCCAATTAAGCTTAAGTCTATCATTCCTTTACTATGAAAGATACTAATACAGCTTACGACTTCAACATTCATAACCTTACCACTTGGTTCAAGGTTTTATCTAATAGACTCTCTTAACTTAATTCAAGGTCACATCTCATTCATACATCCAAGACTAAAAGACAATAGAATCTAAGTCAAGACATCACCCGTTTACTTTCAGACATACATCAAGCAAGGGACACAAGTCAACCAAGACAAGACACCACATACTTCACTTTAACTCATATTACATGTCATTCTAGAAGCACATCGAAATAACCCTTATCATCTTCAAGTTTGATTGATATATAATATCATATCAACATAATTATCACCATCATAGACTCATATAGTCAAGTAGGAATAACATACATCAACCTGACTATACACACAAAGCCACATTCAATGTCTAAGATGATCACCTACATAACATCAATAGAACACATATACTCTCACATTGCTTAACATGTATATAGATATAATCATACTTCACATAATCAACTATACAATTAGTCACATAACTTCTAGTAGTTTGCCGATGTCACATCTGGATTTATCCCTTAGACGTTACTAGCGTCGTCTTCCTTTTCATGGACTGAGACTACACTATAAGTCTCATGTCATTATATTCATAATTTAAAAAATGCATAAAATTTTAAAACTTTCATTTTAACTACTTGGAGATTTACATAAACCTCTACATACACATAATATATATTCATATTGGGTATACATAGACCTTTTGTATAGGAAGGTTACATAGCCTTCTACTTTTATCGTAGATACATATATAGAAAATATAGAAATAGTCTCAATGATTGTCTCATCTCATACTATCTATACAATTATAACAATCTGGGCATAACCCTTATATCAATCAAACAAGACCACATATAGGTCATACAAAAGTATAGTACTCAATTGAAAAGTAAAGAAATGAAAGAGTCATTAAGCTCTTGACAAGTCCGTAAGCTAGATGATGGCATTGCCCTCAGAAGTTGAGGACTTACCCACTTGGATGATAGGGAGAATCCAAGCATTCAAACAATTTTCCTTCTAAAATCTTCAATGACTAGAACATAAAATGTTTGGTAAATGGGAAGAAAATGGGGTTAGTACTCCACATGTACTAAGTATTAGATCTTATGCACATACACAATCTAAACATGCTAAAATGGGAATTTTGTCAAACATGCAATTTTACCCCTTTAGGGACGTAGTGCAAACCCAAGCAAGTCATATCAATCAATAAAACATGCCTACTGACTAAATAAGTAATATCTATCCGAATATGTTTGAAAACCATGATTTTTTACAACCCCATCAACAAATAACATCACAAGAATGAATAAGAGTAAATCATATCATGATAAGCAAGACAACTACTCACAAGTCCTTATCAAGTCCACAAGTGCAATGACCAAGCAAAGCCCCATAATCTTACTCAATCAAGTATCCGCAACAAGAAAACATGACCAATGTCCAACTTTACATATCATGGCATTTATGTTTAGATATTATCATATACAAACATTACAACCCAAGGCATATTCATAAATAAACTAATAAACATATAGTATCAACAATGTGACATAGTCATCATATATACATCATATATCATCATAGCATAAACATATATAAGACCCCCCTCCTAAGACTCCCCTAAAGGCTAGCTAGTGCAATGTTTAGGAAGAGTCTCATACCCCTACCTAGACTAAGCTAGACCTCTTATGTTATCAAAGATATAGTTCAAGTACTTTGATTCGTATTAACATTTGGGAAAATCTTTTCCTAACCTACATAGACCACATGAGCTAGTGTGGAATCCGGTGGCATAAAACCCTATACCGAAAGAAGGCGGACTACTTGCCAAGGTAGTACAAAAATATGAAACATAGAAACTTTGTGGATCCACTAGCTAGTATTCCTATGGGGGCAACATTGTCAAAGAACTAGGAGATTGAGTTGGGACCCTCTTTATGCACCAAGCATCATAGTCTCCAATCTCAAGAGTAATGTAGTGTTCCTACCATCCCTATGTGGGAAGGAACACTCCTCAATCTAGATCATATGGTACTTAGCTAGTGTCCCTTATTGAAATGTCTTTAAGCCTTTAATTATTAATCATATCTTCATTTAGGTCATAGGGTCTACCCCTTGTATAATAATCATTATGAATAGCTCAATCAGAATTGTATGAGTATAAGTGCTTTCATCAGAATCGACCTAAGTGAGGTTAACATATTAGCATTTCATAGCATATCAAGGCACATTAATAATTTTCACCATCATTATATCAGATAAACCTTAATCAACCTCACAACATAGTCAAGAATTTTCCTATCACAATCCTAAACCATACAATAGAAGTTAGGGAACAATCTCGGATTGTGGCACAACGTCGTCGAACTCTCAGAGATCATAGACATTAATCTTTCATATTATTCATTCCATATACATAGTGAAAAATAGTGTGGAATTAAAGCTTTTCACATAACATAATATAGTCTTCAAGATCTCTTTCATATAAAAGTAATAGGAAATACTAAGTCTCAATCTCATCATCTTATGACATAAGGATACTTGGGACACGACCCATACTTCAAACTACGAATATAGAAATACTTAGTCTATAACAATATTTTTAATGAAAACATAAAAGACATATATATGCCCTCGAGTCAAGTGGGGACATACTTCATCCTCTCTTTAAAGATCTTCTAAGTCCAAGTCTTCACTTATCAAAGCTCCTCACCTACAAAGAACTATATAGATAGATAAGAGCGTGTAGTTAGTACAACCACATGTACAAAGTATGACTATATGCATAAAAATCATGAAAACGGACTTTATTGGAAATATGCATCTTTTCATTTAAAAAGTCATATTATAATCATAATAACATCATAAATAAATTTAGAAACACATAATATACTTCTAATATGTAATTTCTTCAATTAAAGTCATCATTTCACTTAAGTCACACAAAGAGAGACCACCCATACACCCTCTCTAGATGTGCCCAAATGACCCTTAAGATTACCTATAATGATTCACATACATACTTACACAGCAATTATAAATAGAAAGGTAAGATTCTTCTACCAAAGGTCAACTCTAATTCTCACTTGACTGAGTTGTGAAGCGACTGCCCATATAATCCCTTACACACACACTTAAGAGATCCAATAGACTC
The DNA here is from genome assembly GCF_036512215.1 of Solanum lycopersicum. Lineage (NCBI taxonomy): Eukaryota > Viridiplantae > Streptophyta > Magnoliopsida > Solanales > Solanaceae > Solanum > Solanum lycopersicum. The sequence continues at coordinate 15,122,298 of NC_090803.1, read as the reverse complement.
CCTATGATTGAATCATGCTCCATAAATCACCAATACATAGATGATATGACATTCTCTTCCCAAAGGCTATCAAAAGACCTACTTAAGTAAATCAAGAAGATAACGTCTATAGTGACCTAAAGATTACCTAATTAGTCTTTAAGACTACCTAAGGCTTAAATCATGTCCACAAAATCAACAAACTTCCCTAACTATAGTAATACTCAAGAATTCAAAAAATAAGACATGAAGAGATCATCCTTTATGCCCTCTTTAATCTGTAGCTAAGAAATCCTTAAGTCACTTTAGATTAGGTATTCATTTATTTACATGTGCCTAAACACAGTTCATTAGTTCATTAAAACTCATGAATCACATAAAGGACATTCAAACAATGGTCTTGAACAAGAACTAGAAATTCCACATAACACTTTCAAAGTCAATTATGCAACGTCTAGATTGCATCCCATACCACCACCTAAACTCCATTTATTCCTCAAATGTTAATAGGTATTCCATATGATGAGAATAGACAATAACCGACATAGACCATGAAAGCAAGAAATGGAATACAAAGTTCTATCCAACTCCGATGAGGTTGTTCTACTTGCCGATGGTAGAACTTAGACACATTCCATGTAGGCACATGGTAAACGAATATGAAGGGCTTCTTTGTATTTTAGTCTCATACTAAACTAGAACTACATACCTTACCATAGTCACTCAGTGCTAGCCTTCGTTCTCAAATAGTAATTCATGCAGTAGTTTCACATAAAAGGGTTCCATAACAAGTTCCTAACCGAATCACATTTACCCTGCAAAGGAAGGTTTACTAGGGCTACCTCACGATGGAGACAAGAAGTTCATGATGACTTTCCCAAAGAATGATATGATGCCGTATAATCCAACTAACCTTAAGTCCATCATTTCATTACTTTTAGGGATACTATTACGGCTTACTTTCTAATCAATCTTAACCTTACCCTTAAGTCAAGGTTTGCACATAATATACTCTCATAAAATCTTTTAACGTCACATGTCATTCATACATTCAAGACTAAGAGTTCTAACACCCTAAATCAAGACATCGCAAATTTATAAACATATATACATCAAGCAAGAGATTCAAGTCAATCAAGACAAGACATCACATACTTCACTTTTAACACATAACACAAGTCATTGTAGAAACACCACTAAAACCACCTAAAATCTTCAAGTCATCATATATGTAATCATAACATCATTAATATACTCCATATAGACTCATAAAGTCAATTAGGAATAGTCGAGGCTTAACCTAACACTATAATCATAATATCAAAGTCATAAACTAACAAGATCACTTCAGGCAACATAAGTAGAAAAATACATATATAACTATATAACTTCACATGTAGATAGTAAATGTCATGGTTCACATAATCAAAATACACAAATAGACACATAACTTCTAGTAGTTTCCAATAAAGCCATGCTCATATTAATGCATAAAGTAACGTCGACAAGTCCACATCAACTGCAAGTAAGACACATAACACCACGACTATAAGTGGACCATTCTAATAACAATAGAATCGAAGTATAATTAATATCAAATTAAAGAAATCCGTGCAGCATACCTTCATTCCCTTATTCACACTTCAATTCAATGCTAAATCGTCCAATTCAACATCACAATGCCCTTACCCAAGGCTATGATCATAAAATATAATGAAATATATATCAATTAAATATAGGTTTAAAAATGTAGTATCAATTAAATAAAAATTGAAAATAATTCTTATATCATTAGAAAGCCATGAGAAACTACATAACAATTCAACAATATTAACTTGATATCAAGTAACCCACATTATACTCAAAGACTAGGGTTCATCAATTTACATGGGTTAATCGGTAATTTAGATTGAAATCATCAATACAATATCAATTATATCATAATTAAATTTTTAGAAATGATTTATGCAAGAACCTATGGTAGAATCATGAAACTGGACAATTCACTTTAGAAACCTTTGAAAAACATATTGAGAATTGGCTTCTTGATGAAATGAGTTTCAAGGATGATAATTCTTTAATTTGATGAAGAATTTCAACAGAAAACCCCCTCACCAAGCTGCCTCTTCAAGCTGAACTTCAATGGAGGTTTTGGAATATTTTCTAAGAGTTTTGGATTTAGGATTTTTAAAAATGAGGTCTTCCATGTGATTACCCTTTATCTACATAATTAAAATACCCAAATTAACCTTAAATAACCGTCCATGATTTATTTTAGAAGTTGGGTGAATTTACCAATTCACCCTTTACTTGGCAGCAAACATGCGCAGGAAGGCAGTTGTGTACGACACTTGTCCTTGGCCGTCAAAGCCACGACGGGGCGTCACAACCCTTTGCATTTTCTATAGTGTATGGAAAATATTCCTTTACCTCCCATAATTAAGTCCCCATTGACGACACTCTTTTACGGGGCGTCACAACCATGACCGGCTGTCTACTGCTCCGTCGTTTGGGGTCTGCCTGGGACTGTCATGCCAACAGTTTTGGGTCATTACACAAGGACCCTTAGATGGTCCTTAGGGATAATTTCCCAGACATTTAAAACCCAAATACGATAGTATATAATTTTAAATCCTCTCACTTGAATTTAATAAAAAAATTAACATGTAAAACTCGACCAAACACGCCTAGACGTACAAGGTTAACTCAAGGTATATCATTCGAATACCTTGGACGTTCTTGGTCGTTTGACCCCCAAACTTATAGAAACTTTACCAACTTCAAATTATATATTAACTCAATTAAGAACCTTAAAAAACCATGAAACACACATAAACACATACAACCACATTTTAGACATTTAGGTGACTTAGTCGTTAAACGTCTTAGTCGTCCCTTGACGCTTGACTTCCAACACTTCTAATATTTTAGTTACTGCCTCAAAACCATATATTATACTTATTTAGGACCTTAGAAAATCAATACCAACATGTTAGTCTCCAGTTAACCTAGGCCATCTTCTGGGTCTTACAATCTCCCCCACTAGGACAAGATTCGTCCTCGAATGACAGTTGCCACTCTCCGAACACTTATACGATTAGATACTCAACTAACAGATAACAATCATTCCATAAAACACATAATCAACAAGAAAACATATATTTCACGTAGTCAAGAGATTCACAACACAACAAGAAACTAGAAATAATTCTATAACTCATTATGCTGCAAAACTCACATTCTTCATTCCAAATAGTAAAACTCATTTTATACTCAATAATCTACTAAAATACATTATTTAAAATCACATAACAATATTTTTAGGCAAACAAATCAATTAGTCATTTTCTCAAAAATATGGCAGCATGCAGTTTTTAAGGAAACAGTGACTTTTTAAGCACTTTTTAAAAAATCCGCATTTTTAAGCAATTCAAGATATAAACATGCTAATACAAAAAGCAGCATCATATAAACACATCTTACAACATAGTCATGGCTTGATAAAACACAATGCAGGAAATTAATGAAATTCAATTTCAACCAAACTCCAAAACATCATGAAGAAGCAACAATTCAAGGACTTCTATCCTATCCACATACCATGTTCCCCCACTTAGAAGGAACTCATATCTTAACAAAAGAAAGACAACTTACCAACATCATCATCACTTCGCTTCTCATCTGGCTTCTCCACTCTAGAACAAAGTGCATAGAAACGCCTATTAGTCAAAGCATCATCCTTTGGAACACAAGGAGCAACTTGCTTACCCTCTCTTCCTCTGGAAGAAATCATAGGACAATCTCTCATTTTGTGCTAGTCTTTACCACAACTAAAGCAACTCCCGGTATCCAATAGACACTCACCATAATGTTTATTACCACAATTTGCACAAGTAGGCTTGCCATCCTTGGAAACCACCTCCTTTCTCAACCTTGAACTTAGCACTCCTAGATTTTCCTAGAGATTGTACTTCTTCTTAAACCTAGTTTTCTTTTGATCACTAGCACCGCTCCTTTTTTAACTTCTATCCATCCTCGTAAGTTTACACTCTTCAATTGATTGTGCATACACCATGAGTGTAGCTAGAGTCATATTATCATGCAACATAGCTGTACGACATTCTTCAACCAATAAGTCGGCTACCCCCGTCACAAAATGACTCATTTCATCTCTTGGATTGGACACAAGAGATGGCGCATACCTAGACAAAGTTGAGAATTTCAAAGGAAACTCCGCAACACTCATATTGCCATGCTTGAGATTGATGTACTCCTCCACCTCAATTTCTCTCCTCTCTCAGGGAAACTACATACCAAGAAAAGCTTTTTAAAATTCTTCCCATTCAATAGCACCCTATCCTTCTGGCCTATTATACTTCCATAGAGTGTACCATATTTGTGAAACATCTCTCAATTGGTACGGGTCCAACTCCGCCTTATCCCTAGATGTAACCCCCACAGCACTCAAATCTTTGTACACTCCATCAAGAAACTCTTAAGGATTCTCATTTACCTTAGATCCAAGAAAGATAGGAGGATTCATCCTCACAAAATCTCTCAGCCTAGATGTCATAGTGCTCTCCACAACCCTAGGCATCATATTCAAATTAGTTTTCACAGTCACGGCTCGGGCAATAGAAATCAAATCCTCTATTTGACATCTTTGGAACCTCAATACCTCCTTCCACATTAGGAATAAGATCACCTTGGGGAGTCACTTGGTCATCTTGAGCTCTTGAACTCCCTTCCCACCTTGAGGAACTTACTCTACTTGCTTAACTTGAGAGGGAACTTCCTCATTCACCCTCTATTCTTCCAACCTTCTAGAGGTCATCCTTCTAATATTTATCTTCTAGAAAAAAACAAGGAAAATCATAAGAAGGATAATCATAATATTTACTCTAATGCACGACATAGGAGTAGAAAAGAAGAGAAACTTTATCGTCCAATAGCCTCTCTCCTATAGATGTATCGCGACTCACACCAATGGTCAAGACTCTACTAAACGTAACTTGATGAGAATTCTTGATTCCTTATACTAGTGTCACCATCCTATTCTTCGATACCAAGCTTTTTTACAACCTGAACCATAACTTTGAAGTTAGGGCACAATCTTGGATTGTGACACGGCGTCGTCGAACTATCGGAGTTCTTAGACAAGCCTATTTCATATCATTCATTGAATATACATAGTGAAAAGTAGTGCAGATTATAACTTTTCACAAAACATAATATAGTCTTCAAAATCTCTTTCATATAAATGTAATATGAAATACAAAGTCTCAATCTCATAATCTTAGAACACTAGGATACTTGGGACACGACCCATACTTCAAAATACGAATATAGAAATACTTAGTATATTACAATACTTTGAATGAAAACATAAAAGACATATATATGCCCTCGAGTCAAGTGAGGACATACTTCCACTTCTCTTGAATGATCTTCTAAGTCAAAGTCCTCACTTCTCAAATTTCCTCAAGTTCCAAGAACTAATGGACTTTATTCGAAATATGCATCTATTTATTTTAAAAATCATACTATAATAATAATAACATCATAAATCAATTTAGAAACACATAAGATACTTCTAGCATGTAATTTCCTCACTTATAGTCATCCTATGATTGACTTATGTCACACAAAGAGAGACCGCCCATACACCCTCTACAGATGTCCCTAAATGACCATTAAGATTACCTAAAATGATTCACATACATACTTACAAAGCAATTATAAACATCAAGGTATGATTCTTCTACCAAAGGTTAACTCTAAGTTTCACTTGAGTGAGTTGTGAATCGACCGCCCATACAATCCGTTACACAATCTTAAGAGATCCAATAGATTGCCTATGATAGAACCATTCTCATTTAAATCACCAACACATAGATGATATGACATTCTCTTCCCAAAGGCTATCAAAATACCTACTTAAGTAAATCAGGAAGATAACGTCCATAGTGACCTCTTAAAGATTACCTAATTAGTCCTTAAGACAACCTAAGGCAAACTTCCCTAATTAGAGTCATATTCAAGACTTCCTATGATATGACATGAATAGATCATCCCTTATTCTCTCTTCACACTTTAGCTAAGAAATCCTTAACTGACTTTAGATTATGTACCCAATTATTTACATAGTTTTTAACATAATTAATTAGCTCATTAGTTTATTAAGACTCATATATCACATAAAGGACATTCAAATAATGTTCTTCAACAAGACCTAGGAACTCCACATAACACTTTCAAAGTTTATTGTGCAATTTCTAGATAGCGTCCCATACCACCACCTAAACTCCATTTATTCCTTAAATGCTAATAGGTATTACATATGATGAGAATAATCAATAACCGACATAGAACATGATAGAAATACATAGAATTTGTAGTTCTATACTACTCCTATGAGGTTGTTCTACATGCTAATGGTAGAACTTAGACACATCCGTTCTAGACACATGGTAAAGTAATATGAAGGGCTTCTTTGTATTCTAGTCTCATACATAACTAGAACTACTTCTTTTACCATACTATCTCGGTGGTTGCCTTCGTTCTCATAGAGTAATTCACACATTAGGTTCACATAAAAGCCTTCCATAACAAGTTCATAATCCAATCACATTTACCCTACCAAGGAAGGTCCACTAGGGCTACCTCACAATGTAGACAAGAAGTTCATGATGACTTTCATAAGGATTAATATGATACGTTCCAGCAAACTAACCTTAAGTCCATCATTCCTTTACTTTGAAGGATATCATTATGACTTACACTTCAATCAATCTTACCCTTACCCTTAAGTCAACGTTTGCACATAAGAGACTCCCATAACATCTTTTAAAGTCACATGTAATTCATACATTCAAGAATAAGAGTTCTAATACCCTAAATCAAGACATCGCATATTCATAATCATATGTACATCAAGCAAGAGATACAAGTCAATCGATGAAAGACATCACATACTTCACTTTTAACACATAATACAAGTCATTCTAGAAACACCTTTAAAACAACATAACATCTTAAAGTCATCACATATATCATCATACCATCATTAATATACTCCACATAGACTTATAAATTGAACTAGGAATATCCAAGAGTTAACCTAACAATATAATCATAATGTCGATGTCATAGTCTAACGTGATCACTTAAAGACAACATAAGTAGAAAAATACAGATATGACTATATAAATTCACATGTAGGTAGATGATTGCATGCTTCATATAATAAAACTACAAATAGCCACATACCTTCAAGTAGTAGCCAATAAGGTCATGCTCATAATATTGTATAAAGTAACAACGAAAAGGCCACGTCAATTGCAAGTAAGACATAACACCGCCACCATAAGTGGACCATACCAATCACAATAGAATCGAACTATATTTAATATCAAATTACATTAATCAAGGAAGCATACATTCATTCCCTTATTCACACTTCAATTCAATGCTAAATCGTCCAATTCAACATCACAAGGCCCTTACCCAAGGCCATAACAAACAATTCAAACAATAATCATAAAATATAATAAAATATATATCAATTAAATAAAAATTGAATATAATTCCTATATCATTAGAAAGCCATAAGAAACTACATAACAATTCAACAATATTAACTTGATATCAACTAACCCACATTATAGTCAAAGACTAGGGTTCATCAATTTACATGGGTTCATAGGTAATATAGATTGAAATTATCAATACAATATCAATTATATCATAATTGAATTCTTAGAAATTTATGAAAAAAACCATGGTAGAATCATGATTTTGGGTAATTCACTTTAGAAAACTCTGAAAAACATGTTGAGAATTGGGCTCCTTGGTGAACGAGTTTCAAGAATAAAAAGCCATACCTCAAGGATGATAATTCTTCAATTTGATGAAGAATTTCGAAACAAAAACCCCTCACCAAGCTTCTTCTTAAAGCTGGACTTCAATAGAGGTTTTGGAATATTTTCTAAGAGTTTTGGTTTATGAGTGAAGAATGAGGTCTTCCATGTGATTACTCTTTATATACTCAATTGAAATAACAAAATAAACCTTCAATAACCGTCCATGAATTAATTTAGAAGTTGGGTGAATTTACCTATTCACCCCTAACTTGGCAGCAAGCCTGTGAAGGAAGGCAGTTGAGTGCGACGCCTGCCCTTGACGGACCGTCACAGACACGACAGGCCATCACATCCCTCCGTCATTGTCTATAGTTGCAGGAAAATCTTACTTTACATCCAATGTTTAAGTCCTCATCGATGACATCCTTTGACGGGTCGTCACTGCCACGACAGGCCGTCGATTGCTCCATCGTTTGGGGTCTGCCTGGGACTACCATGCCAACTATTTTGGGTCCGTTCTGCAGGACCCTTAGATGGTCCTTGGGGATAATTTCCTGGACGTTTCCAACCAAAATACAATCTTCAATAATTTTAACAGCTCTCACATGATTTTTATCCAAAACGAACACGTAAAAATCGACGAAACACACCTAGGCGTACAGGTCTTTAGATCTTCAAACTTCATGAAACTTCACCCACTTCATATACATGATATATTAACTCAATTAAGAACCTTAAACACCATGAGAAACACATAAGCACATAGAACCACATTTTAGACATTTAGGTCAATCAATCATCGAACGTCTTAGTCTTTCCTTGACATTTGACTTTCGACACCTCTAATATTTTAGCTAATACCTCTACACCATATATTATACATATTTAGGACCTTATAACATCAATATCAACATGTTAGGCTCTAATTAACCTAGGTCATCTTCGGAGTGTTACATTTTAATTCAAAATCATACCACCCTATAATTCTAATATAAGGCATAGTACAATGTAATATCATGACCTAACATATATTTATCATAATTTGAATTCAAGATAGAGATTATAAGACTTACCAAGTCTTCCTTGTAGTTCATCATCAAGGTCTTACCATCAACCCATAACTCAACCCAATTTGGGGAGTAACATCATCACACAATGATAACCAATAAGATAACTGTTATGCCTCGTATTTTTTTTATATACGTAGTGCGCATCGTGATCTAGAAGACGTAAAGAAATATTAGGCAAGGATGTTATTTCCAAATGTGATATTAAGTATGAGTTGGCTAATGTAAGTGCCATTAAATTTAAGTGAGGGATTAATTAGTGGCTAATTTGGACTGATTTAATTCAATGGGCCCCACCACTCAAGGCAAAAAAATTAAAAAGGGATCAGATTGTGGGCTGGCCTTAGTGGACAGGTGTAGAGGGGGGCTGCCTCCACTTCATACTATTAAATGAGGTGGAGAAATCCACTCCATGCTATATAAAGTGGTGAAATGCATTGCTGCATATCATCTTCTTCTTCACCACTTGTCTTAGGCAGCCATGGAAATGGAGAAACCAACCCTGCAACTCTTGGCCAGCAGCTGCAAATAATTTGGTTAGTAATCTCCTTGTTTGGTGTGTTAATTCTTTAGAATACCCTTGTTAATTATCCATTAATTTTAAGAAGGGGGCGTGACCAGTAGCTTAGGAAGTTTGTTTTAGTTATTGAATGTACTAAGTATGAATGGAAACCATAATCGGATTATTAGTGGTGTCGTGTTGGTGCTTGGGCTGTTTTGATTAAAGCAAACTGCAGGAAAATTCTGTTTTGGCATTATGTATATGTTGAATGTGATTATGAGTATATACTCCAAAGGATGAATACGATAAGGTAGATGTGTTACGAATTATAAAACAAGTTATCACTCGGTGTGTCGTTGCTTCGCTGATATAGTTGCCGAGATGGAACTGTTTTGGGGAGGGGGCTGTTTAATATGATTCTTTGGGTTATATGTGTTATTGGTATTGTTGTGGATAATTTGGATTGTTGTCGGATTGGGACGAAGTAAGGAAAATAGGGGAGGTGCTGCCGAATTTTCGTTAGATTATTAGCTAGATTACAAGAAAGTAAAGCACGATGTTTATCTGATTGCGGCACGATTGTTGCTTGTTATAGATTAATAGCTTGAGCAGTAAATATTGGACGTGCGGCTCGATTATACGGTATGTAACGCTGTCCCTTCTTTCTTTGCTTGGCATGACTTTTAAAAATAAGCGAATAACGGACAGATTTGATACTTACCTCTAAAGCGTCTAGGTGATGTATATTCTTGCTTCCACAATTATTCCTCTATATATCGGTTATGTCTAAGGCTATGATGATCTCTAATATCTATGGTAATGCTTCTTAGAGTCATTGAAATTTTACGTTTTCATATCGTATTAAAGGTTCATAATCTTGATAAAACATTAATCTTTGGTAATACTCCTTGCTGGTTCACGTTGATTGTTCTATTGAGTTATAAGAAATGATTTTAATTGCATATGGTTGCTCATAATATTCTGCTCGTGCATAGAGTCATTTATCATTTCACCGAGTCCCAGGCCGGGTAATGTTCGTGCGGAGTTTCTTGCATATGTCACCGAGTTCCTCACTAGAGGGCCGGGTATGTATATTATATATATGATTGGTGATGAGGATGGTTATGATGATGATGATGACGGAGATCCTCCCGCCTAGGATATCTACTCTGCTGATTGGGAGAGCTCCACTGTTCCGGAGCCCATTCGTTTTGGTACATAACTTTTGTGTAGTCTTTTGCTCGTCTATGGGTATGGCGGGGCCCTGTCCCGTCGAGTTTCACTAATGTACCCTTAGAGGTCTGTGGACATTATGTGGGTTGTATATATATGTTTTGGATAATGGTCTGGACATGGTTTGTTTGGGATGTCCGCTTGTACAGGGGCAGCCTTGTCGGCTGTGTACATCATTATGCTTTGAATAGTGGCGGCCTTATCGGCTCGCGTATGCTGTTATGGTTGAATGGTTATGACTCCTTATGAGACAGGTCCTCTTATATATATATATGACGTTGGGGTTGGCTTGATTTGATTAAATTTCATATTGTCTTAGTTTCAGTTGGTCATACTTAGCAGGTTTGTATGTGGGTGTCCAAAATGGGCACTAATCACGGCCTATCGGGTTGGGTCGTGACAATAACAAGGCCAATTGCATCCCTATAACACAATTAAACACTAAATTTAAAACATAAGACAAGATACATAGTGTAACTTAATTTGACCATTCATAACCTAAATAACATCTCACGAACTAGAATGACAGGACTATAATTTATCTTAATTAAATTATAATAACACCATAGGATAGTAGTATAATCAACAACCAAGTCAATTGAATGATCACAATACAATATAGGTCAAGATCACCACCTAGGGTTAGGGATTGAGGATTATGTTATTCAATATAAACAAAAACATCAAAAATTACCATAAACAAGTTAATATGTTAATGTAATAAATATAACCCAAAGAAATCATCAACAAATCAATTTATAACTTCAATTTTGCAATTGGATGAAAGCCATAAGAAAACTAAACTTTTGAAATCCATTTTGAAGGAACCCTTGAGGAAAGAGTCTCAAAGGTGAATTACATCCCATACCTTAACATTTGACAAAAAAATTATGGTGGATTCGTCCATTCAAGACCCCAAACCCTATTCCTTGCTAGTCTTAAATGTTTAGTTCAATTAGATAGAGAAAGAAGAGAGAAGGAAGAGAATTTATTTGTGAGTTGTCTTTAGATTAATGAGGGTTAGGGGTATTCATATTGGGACTTAATCAACTTAATCAAACTCCCTTAAATGCCTAATTAATCACCTGACCCCGTAACTAATTAAATGAGACTACCTTAAATTGTTCAAGAAGTTTGAACCTCACACACGAGACCCCGAACAACGGTCCATCTGTGAGTCGACGGTCCTTCACCCCTCTGTCTTGCACTCCATCGGTGAGTTCAGAGACTGTGCAGGTGGAAGCCTTCCTAAAGTTTTCTATGTTGGATGATGGTGGCATTGATACCTCGTCAGTCCAAACACGGACCGTAGGTGGTCACATTGATGCCCACTTTTCAGGCCCTATTTCATTAAACACAAGGGTCCACCTCAAGAGCCCTTGGTTTGTCCTTGGGAAGTCGTACCCAGACGTTTCAAGAATGAAACAGATCAAACACCTATTAGCTACCATTCCACCAATTTTGGTACATTTTCGACTCCTAAATGTTAGTAAAATAGGCTAAGGCATACTAACACCCCTTTAACCCAACTTTCAAACGTAATAGATGTTCTTGGACGTTTTGGTTGTTACTTTTCCTAAATGATCTATATTCATTAAAGATGGACATAAAAACATTATTTAATCCCTATGACACCTATGTTAGGCTTTAAGACACGTCTTGGATTTTCAAGGTGTTACAGCCGACAAGGACATGATCATTACATTAATTCAAGTAATGCTGACAAAGCAACATTAATTGCAACTAAAGCACATAAAACTTTCATCATAAGTGTACCATACCAATAAAAACATAATTGAAGTCTAATTAATCATAAAATAAAGGAAATAGGGAATATTACCACTACATAATTCTAAACACCTCAATCAAATGCCAAATCACCACATTCGACATCACAAGGACCTTGGCCATGGCCATAACCAACAATTAAACATAATTATAACAATAATAATGAAAACAAATACTACATACTCATAAATCTAAAACAATCTAGATATCAATTTACTATAATTATTACATCAATTTATAGCCTAACCAAAACTACATTATAATCCATCAAGATTAGATCAATATGAAGTAACCCATAACTTATTCAAAAACTAGGGTTAATCCAATTCATGGGTTCATAGGTTTTTTTAGTTTCAAATAATAAATACAATAAAAATTAAATTATTATTCAATGTTTAGAAACCATTAATGCAAGAACTCGTGGAATAGATCAATAAAATTGGACAATTAAACTTGAAAACTTTAGAAAGCATCTTTGTATGTTGGTCTCCTTGATTAGCGGAGTTTCAAGGATGAAAATTCATACCTTGATGAAGATAATTCTTCAATTCGATGAAGAATCTCCACTAAATTCGTCAATCCAAGCCCTTCTTTGAGATTTGGATCCAATGGAGTTGTAGGGAATTTCTAAGGGATTTGGGGTTTTGATTTGGAAGAATGAAATCTTCTAAATGTTAAAGACATATATACACACTTAAAATACCCAAAACACCCCTTAGGAACCTCCAATACTCTTATTTAAAAGTGGGGTGAAATTACAAGTTTACCCCTCAATGTATAAGTCCCAAATAACGATACCTTACCAACGGGGTTTCGACTGACCCAGTAAGGGTCAATTGCCTCCGTGGTTTGGGCTGTCTTGGGCAGCCTTGGGCACCAATTTGGGTCCTTTCTCAAGGACCCTTGGTTGGTCCATGGGGATGTTTCCCGACATTTCAAACCCAAGAGTTATCGTATATGAGTTTATTACTTCTCACGTGAATTTCACTCAAATAGAACATGTAAAACTTGACGAACATGCCTAGATACGCAAGGTCATTTCAAGGCAACACTTTTTAATGTCATAGGCGTTCTTGGACGTTTGACCTTCAAACTTCACGAAACATGACACACTGCATACGTATGATATAATAACTCATTTAAGGACATTATAACCTCAATTTTAAGACATAAATACATAAACCACATATGAGGCACATAGATGACTTAATCGTCAAACGTTTTAGTTGTCCCTTGATATTTGACTTCCAATGAACCTAAACTCTTAGACACTTCCTCAATACCATGTTGTAAGACAATTTAGGATCTTATACCATCATTACAACAAGGTTAGTATCTATTTAACCTATATCATTTTTAAGATCTTACAATCTTCCCCACTTGGACAACATTCATCCTCGAATGACACTTGCCACTCTCTGAACATTTCAAAAACAAAAATTATTCTAGCATCTCATGATCATACCGTATAACATATGATGCAGAAGAAAACATCAGTTTCACATAATCAAGTGGTTCAAAACACAACAAGAAACTAGAAAACGATTCTATAACTTATCATGCTAGAAAAATCACATACTTCATTCTAAATAACCAAAATTCATTTTACATTAAATATCATACTCATATATACCCGTTTTAACCACATTACAACATTTTTAGACCAATGAATCAATTAGTCAAATTTTAAAAAATTTAACTGTAAGCAGTCTAATGCTACAGTGATTTTGAGCATAATTTTCAAAAATGCACCTTTTAGGAAATTAAAAATAGAAAAATGTTAATCTGCAAGGTAACATCATAGAACATATCTTACAACATAATCATGGCTTCATAAATACATAATACATAAAGTTAATGAAATTCAATTTCAATGAAACTCCTAAACATCATGCACATGTATTATGCTTCTATGACTTTCAATCACATCTTCTAACCATACTCCCCCACTTAAAAGGAACTCATATCACTAAAAAGAAAAAAACAAGGACTTACTCTCAACACCATCACCATCCGGCTTTTCTCCTCTAGTCCGGAGTGCATAGAAACGCCTCTTTGTTGGAGCATCATCCTTTGAAACACAAGCAGTAACTTGCTTACACTCTTTTCCTCTAGAAGAAATATTAGGACAATCTCTTACCTTGTGTCCTTCCTTAACACAACCATAGCAACTCTTGGTACCCCTTAGACACTAATCATAATTCTTATTTCCACTAGTGACATAGGTAGTGTCACGACCCAACCCGATAGGCCATGATTAGTGCCCGTTTTGGACACCCACATACAAACCTGCTAAGTATGACCAACTGAAACTAAGACAATATGGAATTTAATCAAATCAAGCCAACCCCAACGTCATATATATATATAAGAGGACCTGTCTCATAAGGAGTCATAACCATTCAACCATAACAGCATACGCGAGCCGACAAGGCCGCCACTATTCAAAGCATAATGATGTACGCAGCCGACAAGGCTGCCCCTGTATAAGCAGACATCCCAAACAAACCATGTCCAGACCATTATCCAAAACATATATATACAACCCACATAATGTCCACAGACCTCTAAGAGTACATTAGTGAAACTCGACGGGACAGGGCCCGCCATACCCATAGATGAGCAAAAGACTACACAAAAGTTATGTACCAAAACGACTGGGCTCCGGAATAGTGGAGCTCTCCCAATCCGCAGAGTAGATATCCTAGGCGGGAGGATCACCGAACTGCACGTCTACACCTGCGGGCATGAAACGCAGCCCCCCGAGGAAAGGGGGGTCAGTACGGACAATGTACTGAGTATGTAAAGCATAAGGTAAAGATGACAAGATACCAATGTGGCAAGTCGAAACAAAATATCGCTACACATATACTTTTTAAGTGAAAATCATGCATATATTTAACATTTAAGGTGCCCAGCTTCCCTAGTAAGGGGCTCGGCAAAATAATCATCACGTCATCTCCGTCATCATCATCATCATAACCATCCTCATCACCAATCATATATATAATATACATACCCGGCCCTCTAGTGAGGAACTCGGTGACATATGCAAGAAACTCCGCACGAACATTACCCGGCCCGGGACTCGTTGAAATGATAAATGACTCTATGCACGAGCAGAATGTTATGAGCAACCATATGCAATTAAAATCATTTCTTATAACTCAATAGAACAATCAACGTGAACCAACAAGGAGTATTACCAAAGATTAATGTTTTATCAAGATTATGAACCTTTAATACGATATGGAAACGTAAAATTTCAATGACTCTAAGAAGCATTACCATAGATATTAGAGATCATCATAGCCTTAGACATAACCGATATATAGAGGAATAATTGTGGAAGCAAGAATATACATCACCTAGACGCTTTAGAGGTAAGTATCAAATCTGTCCGTTATTCGCTTATTTTTAAAAGTCATGCCAAGCAAAGAAAGAAGGGACAGCGTTACATACCGTATAATTGAGCCGCACGTCCAATATTTACTTCTCAAGCTATTAATCTATAACAAGCAACAATCGTGCCGCAATTAGATAAACATCGTGCTTTACTTTCTTGTAAGCTAGCTAATAATCTAACGAAAATTCGGCAGCACCTCCCCTATTTTCCTTACTTCGTCCCAATCCGACAACAATCCAAATTATCCACAGCAATACCAATAACATATATAACCCAAAGAATCATATAAACAACCCAAGCACCAACATGACACCACTAATAATCCGATTATGGTTTCCATTCATACTTAGCACATTCAATAACTAAAACAAACTTCCTAAGCTACTGGTCACGCCCCCTTCTTAAAATTAATGGATAATTAACAAGGGTATTCTAAAGAATTAACACACCAAACAAGGAGATTACTAACCAAATTATTTGCAGCTGCTGGCCAAGAGTTGCAGGGTTGGTTTCTCCATTTCCATGGCTGCCTAAGACAAGTGGTGAAGAAGAAGATGATATGCAGCAATGCATTTCACCACTTTATATAGCATGGAGTGGATTTCTCCACCTCATTTAATAGTATGAAGTGGAGGCAGCCCCCCTCTACACCTGTCCACTAAGGTCAGCCCACAATCTGATCCCTTTTTAATTTTTGCCTTGAGTGGTGGGGCCCATTGGATTAAATCAATCCAAATTAGCCACTAATTAATCCCTCACTTAAAGTTAATGGCACTTACATTAACCAACTCATACTCAATATCACATTTGGAAATAACATCCTTGCCTAATATTTCTTTACGTCTTCTAGATCACGATGCGCACTACGTATAAAAAAAATACGAGGCATAACATCCTTCCCCCCTTAGGAACATACGTCCTCGAATGTTAAGTTAGCGTCTTGCAAAAACTAATTCCAGCGAGGTCTCTCTAAAAGTTATACCTATCAACCTGCATTCCGTAGCTTACAGATGCCTCACAACTACATAATCTCATTATCTATCAATATAGTCAAGCTAGGAATTGAATTACCTGCAGGTACGGGGAACAAGTAAGGATATTTATTCTTCATTTCGTCTTCCGCTTCCCAAGTCATCTCCTCCCTATTGTTATTTTGCCACAACACTTTGACGGAAGCCACATCCTTAGTACGTAACCTTCTAACCTGACGATCAAGTATAGCCATGGGTTTCTCCTCATATGACAACTCCTCTGTTACCTGAATATCATCTACAGGGAATACTCTAGAAGGATCACCAATACATTTACGTAGCATCGATACATGGAAGACTGGATGTACCGCCTCCAAATCAGATGGTAGATCCAACTCATAGGCAACCTTGCCTATCCTACGAACAATCTGATAAGGCCCAATGTATCTCGGACTGAGCTTCCCCTTCCTGCCGAATCTCATCACACCCCTCATGGGTGATACCTTCAGGAATACCCAGTCACCAATTTGAAACTCCAAATCTCGACGCCGATTATCTGCATATGACTTCTGTCGACTCTGGGCTGCTAATAATCTTTCTTGAATAAGCTTCACCTTCTCAACAGCTTGCTGAATCACATCCGGGCCTATTAACTTAGTCTCGCCAACATCAAACCAACCAATAGGTGATCTGCACTTCCTCCCATATAAGGCCTCGTACGGTGCCATCTGGATACTAGAATGGTAGCTATTATTATAGGCAAACTCAATGAGCGGCAAGTGGTCATCCCAGCTGCCTTTAAAGTCAATAATACAGGCCCGCAACATATCTTCTAGTGTCTGAATAGTACGCTCAGCCTGCCCATCAGTCTGAGGGTGAAATGCTGTGCTAAGGTTCACCTGTGTCCCCAATTCCTTCTGAAACGATCTCCAAAAGTTGGCTGTAAATTGAGCTCCTCTGTCTGATATAATGGACGTGGGAACCCCATGAAGTCTCACTATCTCCCTGACATATAACCTCGCATAATCTTCAGCCGAATAAGTAGTCCTGACTGGAAGAAAATGGGCCGATTTCGTCAGCCTATCTACAATAACCCATATAGAGTCATACTTCCGTTGAGTGCGAGGTAAGCCTGTAATGAAGTCCATATTAATCATCTCCCATTTCCAAGTCGGGATCTCTATCTCCTGTAATAATCCACCAGGCTTTTGATGTTCGATCTTGACTTGTTGACAATTTGGGCACTGAGCAACAAACTCTGCTATGTCCCTTTTCATGCCATCCCACCAATATAAGCATTTGAGGTCATGATACATTTTTGTTGACCGTGGGTGAATAGAATAACGGGCAGAGTGTGCCTCTCCCATAACTTGCCGTCGTAGCCCCCCAGTATCGGGTACACACAATCTGCCTTCATATCGTAACACTCCATCAGGTGTAACCTTAAATGGGGTCTTTTCCTTTTGAAGAGATGCATCTCTATACTGTGCCAGAATAGGGTCCTTGTATTGGTGTCTCTTTACCTCATCTATGATTGAGGACTCAGCAACCTCCCGAATAGAAACTCCACTATCTTCCGAATTAGCTAGACGGACTCCAAGGCTGGATAGCCGCTGAATCTCCCGAACCATATCCCTCCCTTCTGGTTGTACATCTGTCAAGCTACCCATGGACTTACGGCTAAGAGCATCTGCTACAACATTCGCTTTCCCTGGATGATATAAAATATCAACATCATAATCCTTTAGCAACTCTAACCACCGCCTTTGTCGTAAGTTCAGCTCCTTCTGTTTAAAGATATATTGGAGACTCTTATGATCTGTATAGATGTCCACATGGACACCATATAAATAATGTCTCCATATCTTCAAGGCATGAACCACGACCGCTAACTCTAGATCGTGAGTAGGATAGTTCTTTTCATGCTTCCTAAGTTGTCGGGAGGCATAGGCTATAACTTTGCCATGCTGCATCAATACACATCCTAGCCCAACACCGAAGCATCACAATAAATAACATAGCCGTCTGGTCCCTCTGGAAGAGTTAGGACTGGAGCTGTAGTCAATTTGTCTTTCAATAGCTGGAAGCTTCGCTCACAAGCATCTGTCCATTGGAACTTGGCTGCCTTTTGAGTTAGCCTTGTCAAAGGCACTGAAATTGAGGCAAACTTTTCTACGAATCTCCTGTAATATCCTGCTAACCCCAAAAAGCTGCGTACCTCAGTAGGTGTCGTAGGTCTGGGCCAAGTCTTTACTGCCTCAATCTTCTGCGTATCTACCCGAATACCATCAGCTCCAATAATATGCCCCAAGAATGCCACTGAAGTCAACCAGAACTCGCACTTAGAAAATTTAGCATACAACTTCTGGTGCTGAAGCACCCTAAGTACCGTCCTTAAATGATCTGCATGCTCCTCTTCTGAACGTGAATAGACCAGAATATCGTCTATAAATACAATAACAAACATATCAAGGAATGGTTTAAATACTCGATTCATTAAATCCATGAACACCGCTGGAGCATTAGTCAGCCCAAATGACAGCACTCTAAACTCATAATGCCCATATCGGGTCCGAAATGCTGTCTTTGGAATATCTGCCTCCCTTACCCGCACCTGATGATAACCTGACCGCAAGTCTATCTTTGAAAAACACTTTGCACCCTGCAACTGGTCAAATAGATCGTCAATCCTTGGGAGGGGATACCTGTTCTTTATTGTTACTTTGTTCAACTGCCTATAATCAATGCACATCCGCAGCGACCCATCCTTCTTCCTCACAAACATACTGGTGCTCCCCAAGGTGACGTACTAGGCCTGATGAAGCCCTTTTCTAGCAAATCCCTCAATTGCTCTTTCAATTCTTTCAACTCAACAGGTGCCATTCTATAAGGAGGTATAGATATAGGCTGGGTATCTGGCAGTACATCTATAGTAAACTCTATCTCCCATTCTGGAGGAAGGCCTAGAAGTTCCTCGGGGAATACATCAGGAAATTCATTAACTACCGGGACTGATTGAAGAGTTGGTGCCTCTGCCTTTATGTCATACACCCGAATCAGATGGTAAATATAGCCTTTTCTAACCATCTTCCCGGCCTTGAGGTATGAAATGAACTTACCTTTCGGCGATACTGTACTTCCCTTCCACTCTATAATCGGTTCCTCTGGAAATTGAAATCGAACTATCTTTTCTCTGCAATCAACATTAGCATAACAAGCAGCCAACCAATCCATGCCCATGATAATATCAAACTCAATCATATTTAACTCTATTAGATCTGCTACGGTATGACGACTATATATAGCTACTGAACAATTCCTATATACTCGCGTAGCTATGACAAAATCTCCTACAGGTGTAGCTACCTCAAATGGTTCTATCAACTCAGACTCTATTCCGATCCTACTAGCAACAAAGGGAGATATATATGATAAGGTGGAACCTGGGTCTATCAATGCATACACACTTCGGGAGAATAGTGATAATATACCTGTGATCACATTAGGTGACGCCTCTTGATCTTGCCTATTAGTCAAAGCATATATACGGTTTGAGGGACCGCTAGAACTAGAAGCTCCACCACGTCCTCTACCACGGCCTGCTGGTGCCTGAATACCCTACCCCGTAGGGCGCATAGCCACAGAAGAAGATGAACCAGCAACGGACCCTGTAGGCTGTGCCATACCACCTGCACTACCTCTAAGAAGACACTCCCTCATAGTATGGCCCTGACGGCCGCAAGAAAAACACGCACCTGTAGCCCAACGACATTCCCCAGGATGGGACTTACCACAACGAGAACACCGAGGCAAAGGTGGCCTCGACTGGCTCAAACCCCTGCCCATCTGTGACCCTGACGCCCTAGAGCTCTGACCAGGTTCCGAATATCCCATACGATCGAACCCCCTACCCATGAAACGTGGGGGTGCACTCTGTGCTGGCTGGGAAGAAAATCTAACATGCTGCTGAGACTGCCCGCTTTGAAACTCGTCAGGATAACCTGCTGATCTAGCCCTCTTATGCTGGCCTCTATTATAATCTCTATCTGGCTGACGTCCCCGGTGCCGATCCTCTACCCCCTGTGCATATGCCTGCACCCGAGCAATGTCCATACCTGGCTGAAGAGTCACTGCCATACAACCGTCAATCAGATAACGATCCAATCCCATCACATAACGATGTACCCTGTCTGCCATATCAGCCATAATAGTAGGCGCATGCCTAGCCAATGAATCAAACTCGAGGCTATACTCTCGAACGCTCCTGCCATTTTGCTTCAAACGCAAGAATTTATCGACTCTAGCTCGCTTCATCTCTGGAGGCAGGAAGTGGCCCTGGAAAGCCTCCACAAATTCATCCCATACCGCTGGAGGGGCACCCTCACCCCTAGATAACTCCCAAGACTCATACCAATTAATAGCTACATCCTGCAAACGATACGTAGCCAACTCAACAGACTCGGTCTCCGAAGCCTTGATTATCCTCAATGTACGCTGCATCTGACGAATAAACTCTTGCGGATCATCCTGTGGCCTTGACCCAAAGAACTCTGGAGGATTACAACTTAAGAAGTCACGAGCCCTTAAGCTATCAGATCTGTCCGCATGATCAACTCCTAGTCCATGCCTGCGAGCCTGATCTGCCACTAATCTAGTTAGCAATTGAACCGCATCTCTCATGGCCCTATCCTCCGCCCCTGACTGAGGAGCTGGAGGTTCAGATGTTGGGGCCTCGGGGGCTGGTGGTGTCCCCCGAACTGGAGCTGCTGCTGCTCTAAGCTCTTCTGGCGGTGGGGGTGTAGCAGAGCTCTCCGACTGGAGCATAATACCAGGCATAGACTGGGCACGGGCCCTAGTAACTCTCCGGGTCTGACTAGTACCTTCTGCTACCGATTTTCCCTTCTGGGCGGCTGTCGCTTTCTTTGGAGGCATAGCTGAAAACACACGGATTCGTTAGAGAGGGATTATCCTGTTAATATAGCTCTATCGCACGATCTAGAATAAGAAGAAAGAATGACATCCTAAATGTCCTGTAGCTTCCTATTTATAGATGTGGTGCACAACACACCGATAAACAAGACTCTACTAGACACGGTCTGTAGACACTTCCGAGGAAGAACCGCTCTGATACCACTCTTTGTCACGACCCAACCCGATAGGCCGTGATTAGTGCCCGTTTTGGACACCCACATACAAACCTGCTAAGTATGACCAACTGAAACTAAGACAATATGGAATTTAATCAAATCAAGCCAACCCCAACGTCATATATATATATAAGAGGACCTGTCTCATAAGGAGTCATAACCATTCAACCATAACAGCATACGCGAGCCGACAAGGCCGCCACTATTCAAAGCATAATGATGTACGCAGCCGACAAGGCTGCCCCTGTACAAGCGGACATCCCAAACAAACCATGTCCAGACCATTATCCAAAACATATATATACAACCCACATAATGTCCACAGACCTCTAAGAGTACATTAGTGAAACTCGACGGGACAGGGCCCCGCCATACCCATAGATGAGCAAAAGACTACACAAAAGTTATGTACCAAAATGACTGGGCTCCGGAACAGTGGAGATCTCCCAATCAGCAGAGTAGATATCCTAGGCGGGAGGATCACCGAACTGCACGTCTACACCTGCGGGCATGAAAAGCAGCCCCCCGAGGAAAGGGGGGTCAGTACGGACAATGTACTGAGTATGTAAAGCATAAGGTAAAGATGACAGGATACCAATGTGGCAACTCGAAACAAAATATCGCTACACATATACTTTTTAAGTGAAAATCATGCATATATTTAACATTTAAGGTGCCCAGCTTCCCTAGTAAGGGGCTCGGCAAAATAATCATCACGTCATCTCCGTCATCATCATCATCATAACCATCCTCATCACCAATCATATATATAATATACATACCCGACCCTCTAGTGAGGAACTCGGTGACATATGCAAGAAACTCCGCACGAACATTACCCGGCCCGGGACTCGGTGAAATGATAAATGACTCTATGCACGAGCAGAATGTTATGAGCAACCATATGCAATTAAAATCATTTCTTATAACTCAATAGTACAATCAACGTGAACCAACAAGGAGTATTACCAAAGATTAATGTTTTATCAAGATTATGAACCTTTAATACGATATGGAAACGTAAAATTTCAATGACTCTAAGAAGCATTACCATAGATATTAGAGATCATCATAGCCTTAGACATAACCGATATATAGAGGAATAATTGTGGAAGCAAGAATATACATCACCTAGACGCTTTAGAGGTAAGTATCAAATCTGTCCGTTATTCGCTTATTTTTAAAAGTCATGCCAAGCAAAGAAAGAAGGGACAGCGTTACATACCGTATAATTGAGCCGCACGTCCAATATTTACTGCTCAAGCTATTAATCTATAACAAGCAACAATCGTGCCGCAATTAGATAAACATCGTGCTTTACTTTCTTGTAAGCTAGCTAATAATCTAACGAAAATTCGGCAGCACCTCCCCTATTTTCCTTACTTCGTCCCAATCCGACAACAATCCAAATTATCCACAGCAATACCAATAACACATATAACCCAAAGAATCATATAAACAGCCCAAGCACCAACATGACACCACTAATAATCCGATTATGGTTTCCATTCATACTTAGCACATTCAATAACTAAAACAAACTTCCTAAGCTACTGGTCACGCCCCCTTCTTAAAATTAATGGATAATTAACAAGGGTATTCTAAAGAATTAACACACCAAACAAGGAGATTACTAACCAAATTATTTGCAGCTGCTGGCCAAGAGTTGCAGGGTTGGTTTCTCCATTTCCATGGCTGCCTAAGACAAGTGGTGAAGAAGAAGATGATATGCAGCAATGCATTTCACCACTTTATATAGCATGGAGTGGATTTCTCCACCTCATTTAATAGTATGAAGTGGAGGCAGCCCCCCTCTACACCTGTCCACTAAGGTCAGCCCACAATCTGATCCCTTTTTAATTTTTGCCTTGAGTGGTGGGGCCCATTGGATTAAATCAATCCAAATTAGCCACTAATTAATCCCTCACTTAAAGTTAATGGCACTTACATTAACCAACTCATACTTAATATCACATTTGGAAATAACATCCTTGCCTAATATTTCTTTACGTCTTCTAGATCACGATGCGCACTACGTATAAAAAAAATACGAGGCATAACAGGTAGGTTTGACATTTTGAGAACCACCTCCTTTCCCCAATTTCACCTTAGCACTTCTAGGTTATTCTTGAGTTGAGCCCTCTTATTAAACCTAGATTTCCCTTGTCCACTAGAACCACTCCTTTTCATGTCTCTAGACATCATTCTAAGTTTAGACTCTTCTATTGATTGGCATACTTCATGAGTCTAGATAGGGTCATATCATCATGTAGCATCGCCGTACGACATTCCTCCCTCACTAGATCGGCCACACCCATCATTACATGACTCATTTCATCCCTTGGATTAGATAAAAGGTAAGGGGCTTATATATATATAACATTGATAACTTCAAAGAGTATTCCTCAACACTCATATTACAAGGCTTGAGATTAATAAACTCTTCTACCTTAACTTCTTTCCTCTCATGGGGAAAGGTCTTACAAAGAAAAGGTTTCTTAAATTCTTCCCACTCAATAGGACCCGACTCCTCCAGCCTATTATCCTTCCTTTAAGTGAATCATATTTGAGAAACATCCCTCTATTGGTACGAAGCCAACTTCCTCTTCTCCCTAGATATAACCCTCATAGCAATCAACACCTTGTACACTCCATCTAGGAACTCTTGGGGATCCTATCCCACCTTAAAGCCATGAATGATAAGACAATTAATCCTCTCAAAGTCTCTAAAACCCAGATGTCATAGTGCTCTACACAACATTCACCATACTCAAATTTACTTTAGTAGTCATGGCTTGAGATAAAGCAAGCAAAGCCTCTCTAGTATCTCTATTACTTCAAACTAGGACATCATCACCTCCACAAAAAATAGGGACCTGGTCACCTTGAGGAACTTTCTCAAATTCCTTAACTTTAGGAGGAATCTCCTCTTTCACCTCATTCTCCTCAACTCTCCTAGCCGGTGTCCCCCTCATATTAATCTTCCTAAAAACACAACGAAAACCATACGAAAAGAGTACTTAAAAAATTAACTCTACGGTACGACATAGGAATTAAAAAAAGGGAAACTCTATCATCCTATAGCCTCTCGCCCATAGACGTGTCGCGACCCATTGATGGTCAAGACTCTACTAGATGTGACTTGAGAGACTTTTTTATTCTTAATACAACTTTCATAACCTATGCTATGATACAAAGCTCGTCGAATCCCGAATCCACACCCTAGAAGTTACGGGCAATCTTTTATTGCAACCAACCTACTTGACCTCTCAGAGGTCTTGTACAAGCCCCATCATATGATTTATCGCATGTACATAATGAAAAGTAGTGACGAATTAAAACATTTCACAAAACATTTCATTTTCTTTAAAAGCTCTTTCATATAAATTCATAGGAAATACTTCTCAATCTCATCAAACTTAAGACACGAGAATACTTTTGAGACACGGCCCATACATATTGCTAATATAGGAATACTTCATCTATTACAATACATCAATACGAAATATAAAAGACATCCTAGGTAGTTAACTTAATTTAAGGTCACATGTAATTAATGCATTCAAGACTATGATACTTTAGAATCCTAGGTCAAGACATAACACATTCACTTTTATACATACATAGAGAAATGGACACAAGTCAACCAAGAAAAGACACCACATACTTCACTTTAACTTATATTACATGTCATTCTAGAAGCAAATATATAAATAACCCTTATCGTCTTCATTTCTTCCTATATACTATCATATCAAAATAATTATGACCATCCTAGACTCATATGGTCAAGTAGGAATAACATAAATCACCCCTAAGACTGTACACACAAAGCAACATTCATAGTATAACATGATTACCTACATAACAGCAATCGAACACATATACTTTCACATTTTTTAAAATGTAAATAGATATCATCATACTTCACACAATCAACTATAAAATTAGTAACTTTACTTCAAATATTTTACCGAGAAGGCTCTGATCATACATTAATTAATATAACACCGACAAGGCCACATCAATTGCAAGTAAAGCACATAACATCGACAACATATGTAGACCATACAAATCATAACATAATTGAAGTCTAATTCATCATAAAACAAAGGAAATAGGGAATCTTACAACCACATACCCTCAACACCTCAATCCAATGTCAGATCACCACATTCGATATCAGAAGACCCTTACACATGGACATAACCACCAATTCAACATAATTTTAACAATATTCATGACACTAGGTAAAATTACTAAGTATTCGTCAATATAACACAACCTAGATATCAATTTACTATAATTATTACATAAGTATATAGCCTACATAAAACAACATTAGAATCCATCATGATTAGATCAATATCAAGTAACTCATAACTTATTCAAAAACAATGGTTAATCCAATTCATGGGTTCATAGGTTTTTTTAGTTTGAAATAATAAAGAAAATAAAAATTAAATCATTATTCAATGTTTAGAAACCATTAATGCAAGAACTCGTGGAATAGATCAATAAAATTGGACAATTCAACATGAAAACTTTAGAAAAGATCTTTGAAAGTTGGGTTCCTTGATGAAGATAGTGTCAAGGATAAAAATCCATACCTTCATGAATATAATTCTTCAATTTGATTAATAATCTCCAATAAATTCTTCAAAATCCAAGTTGTTCCTTGAGTTTTTGCTCCAATGGAGTTCTAGCGAATTTCTAAGTGATTTGGGTTGTTGATTTGGAAGAATGAAATTTTGGGTTTTTGATTTGGAAGAATGAAATCATATAAGTGTTAAGACTTATCTACAACTTTAAATACCGAAATTACACCTAATAAATATCCAATTCTATTATTTGAAAGTGGAGTTAAATTAAAAGTTTACCCCTCAACATACTGTGAACTGCACGCAGAGAGGCACTCCACAAACGGTTGCCAAATGACGGCCCGTCCCTTGACCAATGGACCATCCTGTTTGTCCGTGGTTGGGTTCTGGGGCTGGTAGTTAGCCTCTAATCTCCCATGTCTACATCTCAAATGAAGATACCCTACAAACGGGGCGTCGATTGACCCACTGCGTGTCAATTTCCTACGTGGTTTGGTCTTTCTTGGGCAGCCTTGGGCACCAATTTGGTCCTTCCTCAAGAACGCTTGGATAGTCTATGGGTATTTTTTACTTAAAGTTTCAAACAAAACATGATTGTATATGATTTTATCACCTCTCACGTGAATTTCACCCAAAACAAACAATTAAAACTCGACGAATCATGCCTAGACACACAAGGTCATTTAAAGGCAACACTTACGAACGTCAAAGACATTCTTGGACGTTTGACTTCCAAAATTTATGAAACTTTATACACTTCGTATATATGCTATAATAACTCATTTATGTACATTATAACCTAATAAATCAAACATAAAACCACATATGAGTCACATAGGTGACTTAATCGTCGAACGTCTTAGCCGTCCCGTTACATTTGACTTTCAATGCACCTAAACTCTTAGACACTACCTCAATACCATCTTATAAAACAATTTAAAACCTTATAAGTCATTTTAAAGGTCTACCAATTTTATCATTTTCAAGGTCTACCAGGTTAGGCTTTATTTTATCCAAGTCATTTTCAAGGTCTACCAATTCTATCATACGTAGTCTATAAGATTTTTTAAGTCTGTGTTGAAGGGATTTTATAGACAGTCCCTTAAAAATTAAATCAAGTGAGACATAGAATCACCTTTTGTTGGAGGGTATCATTTTTATATGTTTTATTTCTTGTAAGTGTGTACATGTCTCATTTGGAGTAGTCTTGAGGATCACTTAGGCATTCTTAGAGAGAGTGTATGGTCGGTCTCTTTTTGTGCTGCTTAAGTGAGTCTTAGGATATCTTTTAGTTCAATAATTACTTGCTAAAAAGTTTCAAAGTGAAGGGAATGCACTTCACTGTTACATTGAAGCAATTCACTGAATTGAGGTTACTGTAAAGTGACCTTAAAAATGCTATCAATTTAGTAAATGTTATCTTATGTTTCTAAGCTGTTAAAAGTTGTTATTATTATTATAATATGAATTTTAAATTAAAAGATTTATATTTTTAATAAATGTCTGTTTTCATGATTCTAATCATAATGCCATACTTAGTACAATTATTTGTACTAATTCCATATATTTTGTTGTCTCTGAAGTTGTAGGTGAAAGGTGAGAAGGATCGTGAAAAGTGCTTGAATTCTAGAGTCGGTCAAGCAAAGTGAAGTATGTCCTCAATTGACTCAAGGGCATACTAACATACATGTCTTTTTTTTAAAGTATTTTAATAGACTTAGTATTTCTATATTTTGAAGTATGGGTCGTGTCCTAAAGTATTCTCGTGTCCTAAGTTTGATGAGAATGAAACTTAATGTTTCCTATGATTTCTAATGAAACATGTTATTAAAGATATTGTAATGTTTTGTTAAAAGTTTAAATTCTGTACTACTTTTCATTATGTATATGGATGAACGATATGGAAAGGGCTTGTACAAGACCTCTAAGAGGTCAAGTATGCCCGTTGCAATGTGAGACTGGCCCAAACATCTAGGGTGTAGTTTCGGGATGTGACAACAAGGAAGCAAAACCTTTATTCACACATCTTTTTAAATGCCTCAATAACATAGGCATCTCTCGCGTTCATAGGAGGAACATCATTCTCCTATTCATTACATGGTCTTAACATTTAATTTTACGAAGGTCTCAACATATATAATCATTAGGTCACATATACGAAGATTCAAAACTACTCAAGAAGCAAATGAGCACTCATAGTAGGTGCACATGGATCATGAGTAATGTAGATTGACATGGATTTTAATCATGTAATTATTACCATGAAGGTCATACTCAACCATACCATGTTTAGTTATGTTTAAGTAGGAATGTCCTTTCTCTCAACACCACGTACATGTGTCATGATTTCATACACAAGCAATGCACAAGGCCAATTCATTCTAAATGAGAAATTCTTAACTTTTAACCAAAGCACCCTCATACTGTCTTCCTAGTTAAGTCAAAATGGTAAATCACACCACACACATTACAACAATAGGAAGTCATTTCACATAGTTTCAGTTTCTACCATAAAAATAGCTTTCAAACACATGCATCATTTAGGGAAAATTTTTATCATTTATAGGCACTCATAAAAACTAGCTAGACATGCCTTCATTTTTAAAAAGTAAGCCTACAGTCATGCTTCTCAAACCATACAAGTTATGTAGTTTTCAAGTGAATCTTGATTTTCATTTCAAGAAGACTAAAATTCCTAATTATAGCAATAAACCTTGCATATCAAAAGTGACTACAATCATGTTACCTTATCGCAGGAAATGAAATGAACAACTAACACAACAATATGCACAATCAACATGTGAAAACCATGATTTGATCAAAAATACTTTTTGATGCAATTTAGAATCCTCAAATCATGTATAACATAGTGTCGACTGAGACGTACAAAATATAAGGAGAAAATACAGCTCATAGTTTAAATGCAAGACTCCAATCAAGCAGAGGCGGATCTAGGATTTGGAGGTTGGGGGTGCCACAACATTTGTATGATAAAGGATCGGTTGCTTAAATTTTGGTTTAAAATTTGAGTTTTTAATTAATTTTTTTATAAAAAAGGGATCAAATATGCATGTTAGTAATTTTTTATCACATTCGGGGAAAACCCCCTAGAAGTAACATGGTGTACTTGACCTCTCAGAGGTGTTATACACGCCCATAGCTATCATTCATTGCATTAAAAGAGTAAATTTAGCGGAAACATCACTATATATATATATATTAAAATAATCACGTGTAGGACTTATTACATTTTTGAGTCATATTACAGTGAGCTCTTGTTCCCTTAACAGTGAGCTAATTTTAATTTTATTCATGAACTTACCAAGTAACCCTTAAGTCATACTTGGTGCAATGCATCACCTTAGGGCCACAAAGAAAACCATACATACTACTTGCAAAACATACATACTACTTGCACAAGCTAACACATATCATCATAAAAATATAGTACAACATAAACATAGTTAAGTCAATACCCTTATCATATAGTCAACAAGATCAACATCATGCATAAACACTCATATCATGAACATATTCATAACAAATAGACAAATAATACAATGTCATGCATAAGGAACACATGCATAGTGACATGCATTAGAAAACCTTCCTAGAACTTCCTAAGGAGCTACTTCTGCAATGTCTAGATGGGTTTATTACTTCCACCTATGCTAAGTAACCTCCCTTAAGTCATTTTAGTTAGGGTCCTAGTCATTTACTTCCTTTGTCCATTTTACTTTAGGGAATATATAGCTTTATTCGACATAGACCATGTGATGCTAAACATGGAATCCATTGTCATATTACCTAGAAGGGTGGTCTACTGGCAAAAGTAGAACCAAACATAACATAGCTTTCTAGGTGGATCCACTAGCTAGTATCCTATGGTGGCAACATAGTTATGGAACTTGGAGGTACGTGTGAAAACCTTCTTTATGCAGAGATTAGCTATTATAGTTATTCACTTAGGGAAACCCTATTTATGACTATTGAGAGTTATCCACCTTATCAGATTCATGGTGACCTACCTTCCTACCATAGAAAAGGACACACACTCATAGTTAAGTTCACTCGGTGTTAAGCTAAGTTCCCTTCATTGAAAACCTTTATTATAATTTTAATTTATAAAACATAGGTTTAGGAGAGTTATCCCTTTATATGCTTAACTCATAGGTCACAGATGCAATTTCATCAACTTAAATCATGTAAAGAATCCCTACTTATGAATATAGCATATGTAAAGCATTTTTTAGTTTAGGGTACACATGAATACACTATTCTAGGACCCTCTCTTGACTAGATCTTCATACATGTGTGTATACATACATGTGAGCAAACCTTTAACATAATACATTAAGACACAAATGTTCATACGTACATATAAATACATATAGAAACCAAAAATATAATTATCTTATCAAGGTACACATGTGCAAACCATAGGCAAAGTCCCATAGCCTTGCCCATACTAGAACACATATAAATTCATCCCAGCTGAGGAAACACATATCATGCTTTCATAAACATGTTGTTACCATTCATAGTAGTAGACACTAGTGAATATGAGAACTACCTTTCATTTATACACCATGGCCTATACTAATTGTACCATGCATGTGAAGTGAGTGTGTGTGTACATTGGTCAACATGATAACATAATGGCTATCAACTATTGAGGTATCCACCCTCTTAGCGCATAATACTCTTTCAAGCATAAACCACACAACAAAAAATAGCATAGGGGAAACTCGACTTCATATTTTATTTAAGACTCCTAACTTATGATATTCATGTTTTCATATAGGGGTACATAGGTAAGGGATTATTAACCATTTTACTCATCAATGGCAGAACCTATTCTTTAACCTAACATGGATATACACATGCTTACTCAATAGCCATACAAACTAAATCACAACTACAATAGGAAATTAGGCATAATCTTCACATAGTATCATCATAAGGACATGTTAATATATTCATGAATTTGCCTTCATGACCATGGTGAACACATATATTGATTGACGATATATTAAAAATCTCCACCATAAGTTGACCACACCATGCAATGCAATACAAGGCTTCCTCAACGTCACTATAAAGAAATAGAGAAGTAGAAGAGTAGAGGAGATAAACATTCTTACAAATTTTTCATCCTTTGATTATCATTGTTAAATACACCTTATCTATCACAAATTAATTGTATTTTAGACATAAAATAATCCATGTACAAGTTGCTACAAGATAACACTATAACAAATACAAGACATCTCACATATACTAGAAAGTAGAGAGTCCTAGATCATCTACTAATCTACCTAGTTTAGTTCATCATTCATCATATACCAATAATAAAAATTTATGGAAGTAGCCAAATAGATATAAATCAAATCTAAATCATGCTTCATCTACCCTAGAATTAAGATCACATAGTGTGCATTACAACATTGAAATCATAGGCTAGAAGAACCTAGGTCAATTAATGCCAAAATTCCTTTTCTTTGATCATAAAGAATTCATAATACAATCCATTAGTATCATACATATTAGTCAGTAGTTAAGGAGAATATAATCTACATGAAATCCTACTATAATTGTGATAACCTTTAGATGTGAACATGTTATTTAAGACATCCGTAAGAGTAGAAGAATCATTGGATAACCAACAATGATTAATCTATGATATCCAATTAAGACAGTAGATACAATGATCTTTATCAAGTCGAAATCTCCTAACAATCACCATGAATCCGAACTAATAGTGAACTCATAGAGCATAGGCTAGTTTTGTACAAATCATTATATATGGATAAACATGGAAAATTAATCAATGATTCACCATCAATATACATACTAGAGAATAGACATAACCATTTTAACATAATTGAATCCCAAATCGACATGCATAAGATTAAGATCATAAAGCCATATATAGGCTAAAAACGAGTTTGTAAAAGATGCATGGGTTCATCATGCAACATACCATGTTTAGTGGCGTCCATGGACGAATATCCTTCTCCTGAACACACTTACATGTATCATGAGTTCACACCTTAGAGAAGTGCAAGGTTAATTCCTTGTATAATAAGAAATTCTCATCTTTTAACCGAGACATACTCACTATTCCTTCCTATTGAAGTCTAAATGGAAAATTACACCAAAAGCATCACAACAAACTGGAAGAAATTTCACAAAATGTCAATTTCTAACAGAGTACTCACTTTCACAGTAAACATATTTTTAAAAGAAACAAACAAAACATGGGCACACACATGAGCACTTAGCTAAACATGCTTTCACTTTTCAAGAATGAACCTACAATTATGCATTCCAAATCATAAAAGTCACATAGTCTTTTTAAGAGACTCAATAAATTTAATTTGAAAGAGACTTAACCTTCCATTATAAACCTAAACATTACACATGACAAGTGACTTCTACCAGGCTTCATATATTATCTCATGAAGTCAAATGCATAACTAGCATATCAAGATGCAATTTAACATGAGAAAACATGGATTTTATCAACAAAATTTTTTTTATGCTCTTTGGAACATTCATAATATCTTCAAGGTAATGTCAATCAATACATAACAAACATATAAGGTCATGCAATTAATACTATATGCAAAACTCTTATTCATGAACAAGATTACTAAAAATTCAATACATTCAAGTTCAAGCCAAAACCAAAGGTCAACGGTAGAAAATATCTCCAACCTTACTTCTCCATCATCATCTTCCACATAGGGTAAACCAAATTAAGAGAAACTTAACCACACCTTGAGAGGATCTTAACTAAACAACATTCATTTTCATCACATAAAAGTGATTACAGTTTTTAGAAGGATTTACATTAAGTTAAGATAGGAAAACCAAGGTATTCTAAACTTCATCTCCTAGGAAATTTATCCCAATTACCAAGTTAGGTCATCTTATTCAACCAAATAAGGTTTTCATCAATACAATAAACACCAAGGTCATACATCATTATGGGAAACAATAGAGGAGACTTAGCCTTAAGGAATATTTCTTTCTTTGTCAACATCAAATTAAGGTAACTTCTAGGTCAATAAAACCCACATCATCACCCTACAAAGACAAGAATACAACCCTCAATTCTAGGGGAAACATCAATTCCACAACATCAAAGGGACTCACAACACAATAAGTAGCTATAACAAACTTACAAATCATCATGCCATAAGACTCTAATCCTTATTTCCAAATAGCAATTCTCCTTTTTACATTTACTTCATGCTCACATGCATCAATTCTATACAACAAACTCCAATCCATACTAAGCAACTTATCAAGGATCAATATATACAAAGGGAATCATTGAACACTTTTAAGCACATATTATTAGTATAGCATGCTTTCATAGGTAGTCATTAAACATTTCAAGTTCAAATCGTAGTACTAGACTACCATCATGTAAAACCATATAGGAGAACATACTTCCAAAGGAAACTCATTTTAACCATAATACTCCTAACATGTTTTTAATATATCATGACATACATTTTTCAACATAACATGCTATTTTACATAAGTTTCATAAATAGCAATAAATGTGCATCACATCTTCAAAACATGCCAAAATTCACCTTCACACATACTTATTCAAACCATAAAACCTAGATAAGCATTTAAACTCACCTTTTCTCCTTCAAGCATAAAGATGATCTCATCCAAGCAAACAATCGAAAATACCACCTTACAAGCAAAGATAAAAGTGAGATCTTATAGAGTTAAGTTCTATGGCACTATATGAGAATGATGAAGAAGAGAAACTCTATAGTTTTATAGCCTCTTGTACTATTTCATGTGTAGTGACTCACCACAAATAATACAAGACTCCACTAGACGTGGCAATATGAGACTTCTTGGATCCTAAACAATTTTTAAAAACCTCGTGTTCTGATACCACATTTGTCACATCCAGGGAGCACCCCCTAGAAGTAAAATGACATACTTGACCTCTCAGAGGTCTTATACAAGACCATAGTTATCATTCAACGCATACATATATACATTCATCTATATACATACATACATACACACATACATATATATATATATATATATATAGTATATATAACATATTTTAAGTCACAATACATGTATAGACTTTGAAATAATAATTTAAGCCTTTTTAAGTAAATCTTTATTAAACCTTGAAACAATAAAATGTATATCCTTCATACACTTCATACAAACATATTCAAAGGCAAAACAATTCATAGATTCACATATACAATTTATTACATTTTTTAGTCACATTACAGTGACCTCTTGTTCACTTAACAGTGAGCTAATTTCCTTTTTATTCATTAACTTCCCAAGTAACCCTTTAGTGATACTTGGTGCACTGCATCACCTTACCACCACAAGAAAAATCATATATACTACTTACACAAGCGAAAACATATCATCATAGTTATATAGTACAACATAGACATAGTTAAGTCAAGACCTTCATCATATAGTCAAAAAGTTAAACATCATGCATAGAGACTCATATCATGAATATCTTCATAACAAGCAGAAAAATACTATAATGTCATCCATAATGAACACATACGTAGTGACATGCATTAGAACAACTTCCTAGAACTTCCTAAGGAGCTACTTGTGCAATATCTAGGTGGATTCATCACTTCCACCTATCCTATGTAACATCCCTTATGTAATTCGAGTTAGACTCCTAGTCATTTACTTCCTCTTTCCATTTTACTTTAGGGAAAATATAGACTTAACCGACATAGACCATCTAATGCTAAACATGGAATCCGGTGTCATAAAACCCCTTACCGAAAAAGGGTGGTCTATTGGCCAATGTAGAACCAAATATAACATAGCTTTCTAGGTGGATCCACTAGCTAGTACCTTATGGTGGCAACATAGTCATGGAACTTAAAGGTACGTGTGAAAACCCTCATTATTCCAAGATTAGCATTGTATTTATTCACTTAGGGAAACCCTATTTATTCCTATTGAGGCATTGTTGTTATCCACCTCATGAGTTTTTTGTTAACCTACGTTCCGACCATAGGAAGGGACACACACTCATATTCATGTTAACTCGGTGCTAAGATAATTTCCCTTCATTGAAAACCTTTATTATAATTTTACTTTATAAAGCATAGGTTTAGGAGAGTAATCCCTATATATGCTTAACTCATAGGTCATAGATGGAAGTTAATCAACCTAAATTGTGTTGTGAATCCCTTCACATGAACATAACATATGTAAAACATCATCTAGTTTAGGGTACACATGAATACACCATTAAAGGCCCCTATCTTTACTAGGTATTCATACATGTGTGTGTGTATACATATTTGTGAGCAAATCTTTCACATAACACATTAAGACACACATGTTCATACGTACATATTCATACGTATAGAAACCAAAACTGGAAATGCATAGGCAAAGGCACATACCATTGGCCATAGTAGTACACCTATCAAGACCTCCCAACTAAGGAAACACATATCATGCTTTGATAAAAAGAATCTTACCATGCATTGTAGTAGACACTAGTGAATATGAGAACTACATTTCATTTAGACACCATGACCTATAATACTTGTAACATTCATGTAAAGTGAGTGTGTGTGTCAAATCTTCAACATGATCACATAATGTATACCAAAAAAATATTGAGGCAGCCATCCTCTTAGACCATAATAATCTTTGAAGCATAAACCACACAACAGAAAATAGCATAGGAGACAAGTCAACTTCATATTACACTTAAGACTTTTAACTTGTGCTCCTCAAGAATTCAAATAGGGGTACATAGGTAAGGGATTATTCACCATTTTACTCATCAATGGCAGCATCTATACTTTACTGTAACTTGGATATACACATGCTTACACAATAGCCATACAACTTTAATCACAACTAGGATAGGAAAGTAGGCATAAGCTTCAGATATCATCATAAGCACATGTTTATATATTTATCAATTTTCATCCATGGACATGGTCAACACATATATAGATAATTTATCTAGTAAACACCGCCACCATAAGTGGACCATACAACATAATGCCATACAAGGCTTCCTCAACATAACTATTGTCACGACCCAACCCGATAGGCCATGACTAGTGCCCGTTTTGGACACCCACATACAAACCTGCTAAGTATGACCAACTGAAACTAAGACAATATGGAATTTAATCAAATCAAGCCAACCCCAACGTCATATATATATAAGAGGACCTGTCTCATAAGGAGTCATAACCATTCAACCATAACAGCAAACGTATGCCGACAAGGCTGCCACTACACAATACACAATGATGTACGCAGCCGACAAGGCTGCCCCTGTACAAGCAGACATCCCAAACAAACCACGTCCAGACCATTATCCAAAACATATATACAACCCACATAATGTCCACAGACCTCTAAGAGTACATTAGTGAAACTCGACGGGACAGGGCCCCGCCATACCCATAGACGAGCAAAAGACTAAACAAAAGTTATGTACCAAAACGACTGGGATCCGGAACAATGGAGCTCTCCTAATCAGCAGAGTAGATATCCTAGGCGGGAGGATCACCGAACTGCGCGTCTACACCTGCGGGCATAAAACGCAGCCCCCCGAGGAAAGGGGGGTCAGTACGGACAATGTACTGAGTATGTAAAGCATAAGGTAAAGATGACAGGATACCAATATGGCAAGTCGAAACAAAATATCGCTACACATATACCTTTTAAGTGAAAATCATGCATATATTTAAAATTTAAGGTGCCCAGCTTCCCTAGTAAGGGGCTCGGCAAAATAATCATCACGTCATCTCCGTCATCATCATCATCATAACCATCCTCATCACCAATCATATATATAATATACATACCCGGCCCTCTAGTAAGGAACTCGGTGACATATGCAAGAAACTCCGCACGAACATTACCCGACCCGGGACTCGGTTAAATGATAAATGACTCTATGCACGAGCAGAATATTATGAGACACCATATGCAATTAAAATCATTTCTTATTATTATGCCTCGTATTTTTTTTATACGTAGTGCGCATCGTGATCTAGAAGACGTAAAGAAATATTAGGCAAGGATGTTATTTCCAAATGTGATATTAAGTATGAGTTGGTTAATGTAAGTGCCATTAACTTTAAGTGAGGGATTAATTAGTGGATAATTTGGATTGATTTAATCCAATGGGCCCCACCACTCAAGGCAAAAATTAAAAAGAAATCAGATTGTGGGCTGGCCTTAGTGGACAGGTGTAGAGGGGGGCTGCCTCCACTTCATACTATTAAATGAGGTGGAGAAATCCACTCCATGCTATATAAAGTGGTGAAATGCATTGCTGCATATCATCTTCTTCTTCACCACTTGTCTTAGGCAGCCATGGAAATGGAGAAACCAACCCTGCAACTCTTGGCCAGCAGCTGCAAATAATTTGGTTAGTAATCTCCTTGTTTGGTGTGTTAATTCTTTAGAATACCCTTGTTAATTATCCATTAATTTTAAGAAGGGCGCGTGACCAGTAGCTTAGGAAGTTTGTTTTAGTTATTGAATGTGCTAAATATGAATGGAAACCATAATCGGATTATTAGTGGTGTCATGTTGGTGCTTGGGCTGTTTATATGATTCTATGGGTTATATGTGTTATTGGTATTGCTGTGGATAATTTGGATTGTTGTCGGATTGGGACGAAGTAAGGAAAATAGGGGAGGTGCTGCCGAATTTTCGTTAGATTATTAGCTAGCTTACAAGAAAGTAAAGCACGATGTTTATCTAATTGCGGCACGATTGTTGCTTGTTATAGATTAATAGCTTGAGCAGTAAATATTGGACGTGCGGCTCAATTATACGGTATGTAACGCTGTCCCTTCTTTCTTTGCTTGGCATGACTTTTAAAAATAAGCGAATAACGGACAGATTTGATACTTACCTCTAAAGCGTCTAGGTGATGTATATTCTTGCTTCCGCAATTATTCCTCTATATATCAGCTATGTCTAAGGCTATGATGATCTCTAATATCTATGGTAATGCTTCTTAGAGTCATTGAAATTTTACGTTTCCATATCGTATTAAAGGTTCATAATCTTGATAAAACATTAATCTTTGGTAATACTCCTTGCTGGTTCACGTTGATTGTTCTATTGAGTTATAAGAAATTATTTTAATTGCATATGGTTGCTCATAATATTCTGCTCGTGCATAGAGTCATTTATCATTTCACCGAGTCCCGGGCCGGGTAATGTTCGTGCGGAGTTTCTTGCATATGTCACCGAGTTCCTCACTAGAGGGCCGGGTATGTATATTATATATATGATTGGTAATGAGGATGGTTATGATGATGATAATGACGGAGATGACGTGATGATTATTTTGCCGAGCCCCTTACTAGGGAAGCTGGGCACCTTAAATGTTAAATATATGCATGATTTTCACTTAAAAAGTATATGTGTAGCGATATTTTGTTTCGACTTGCCACATTGGTATCCTGTCATCTTTACCTTATGCTTTACATACTCAGTACATTGTCCGTACTGACCCCCCCTTTCCTCGGGGGGCTGGGTTTCATGCCCGCAGGTGTAGACGCATAGTTCGGTGATCCTCCCGCCTAAGATATCTACTCTGCTGATTGGGAGAGCTCCACTGTTCCGGAGCCCAGTCGTTTTGGTACATAACTTTTGTGTAGTCTTTTGCTCGTCTATGGGTATGGCGGGGCCCTGTCCCGTCGAGTTTCACTAATGTACTCTTAGAGGTCTGTGGACATTATGTGGGTTGTATATATATGTTTTTGATAATGGTCTGGACATGGTTTGTTTGGGATGTCCGCTTGTACAGGGGCAGCCTTGTCGGCTGCGTACATCATTATGCTTTGAATAGTGGCGGCCTTGTCGGCTCGCGTATGCTGTTATGGTTGAATGGTTATGACTCCTTATGAGACAGGTCCTCTTATATATATATATGACGTTGGGGTTGGCCTGATTTGATTAAATTCCATATTGTCTTAGTTTTAGTTGGTCATTCTTAGCAGGTTTGTATGTTGGTGTCCAAAACGGGCACTAATCACGGCCTATCGGGTTGGGTCGTGACAAAGAGTGGTATCAGAGCGGTTCTTCCTCG
The DNA here is from genome assembly GCF_036512215.1 of Solanum lycopersicum. Lineage (NCBI taxonomy): Eukaryota > Viridiplantae > Streptophyta > Magnoliopsida > Solanales > Solanaceae > Solanum > Solanum lycopersicum. Next base: position 15,082,613 of record NC_090803.1, on the reverse strand, counting down.
GAAGTGTCTACAGACCGTGTCTAGTAGAGTCTTGTTTATCGGTGTGTTGTGCACCACATCTATAAACAGGAAGCTACAGGACATTTAGGATGTCATTCTTTCTTCTTATTCTAGATCGTGCGATAGAGCTATATTAACAGGATAATCCCTCTCTAACGAATCCGTGTGTTTTCAGCTATGCCTCCAAAGAAAGCGACAGCCGCCCAGAAGGGAAAATCGGTAGCAGAAGGTACTAGTCAGACCCGGAGAGTTACTAGGGCCCGTGCCCAGTCTATGCCTGGTATTATGCTCCAGTCGGAGAGCTCTGCTACACCCCCACCGCCAGAAGAGCTTAGAGCAGCAGCAGCTCCAGTTCGGGGGACACCACCAGCCCCCGAGGCCCCAACATCTGAACCTCCAGCTCCTCAGTCAGGGGCGGAGGATAGGGCCATGAGAGATGCGGTTCAATTGCTGACTAGATTAGTGGCAGATCAGGCTCGCAGGCATGGACTAGGAGTTGATCATGCGGACAGATCTGATAGCTTAAGGGCTCGTGACTTCTTAAGTTGTAATCCTCCAGAGTTCTTTGGGTCAAGGCCACAGGATGATCCGCAAGAGTTTATTCGTCAGATGCAGCGTACATTGAGGATAATCAAGGCTTCGGAGACCGAGTCTGTTGAGTTGGCTACGTATCGTTTGCGGGATGTAGCTATTAATTGGTATGAGTCTTGGGAGTTATCTAGGGGTGAGGGTGCCCCTCCAGCGGTATGGGATGAATTTGTGGAGGCTTTCCAGGGCCACTTCCTGCCTCCAGAGATGAAGCGAGCTAGAGTCGATAAATTCTTGCGTTTGAAGCAAAATGGCAGGAGCGTTCGAGAGTATAGCCTCGAGTTTGATTCATTGGCAAGGCATGCGCCTACTATTGTGGCTGATATGGCAGACAGGGTACATCGTTATGTGATGGGATTGGATCGTTATCTGATTGACGGTTGTATGGCAGTGACTCTTCAGCCAGGTATGGACATTGCTCGGGTACAGGCATATGCAGAGGGGGTAGAGGATCGGCACCGGGGACGTCAGCCAGATAGAGATTATAATAGAGGCCAGCATAAGAGGGCTAGATCGGCAGGTTATCCTGACGAGTCTCAAAGCGGGCAGTCTCAGCAGCATGTTAGATTTTCTTCCCAGCCAGCACAGAGTGCACCCCCACGTTTCATGGGTAGGGGGTTCGATCGTATGGGATATTCGGAACCTGGTCAAAGCTCTAGGGAGTCAGGGTCACAGATGGGCAGGGGTTTGAGCTAGTCGAGGCCACCTTTGCCTCGGTGTTCTCGTTGTGGTAAGTCCCATCCTGGGGAATGTCGTTGGGCTATAGGTGCGTGTTTTTCTTGTGGCCGTCAGGGCCATACTATGAGGGAGTGTCACCTTATAGGTAGTGCAGGTGGTATGGCACAGCCTACAGGGTCCGTTGCTGGTTCATCTTCTTCTGTGGCTATGCGCCCTACGGGGCAGGGTATTCAGGCACCAGCAGGCCGTGGTAGAGGACGTGGTGGAGCTTCTAGTTATAGCGGTCCCTCAAACCGTATATATGCTTTGACTAATAGGCAAGATCAAGAGGAGTCACCTAATGTGATCACAGAGAAAAGATAGTTCGATTTCAATTTCCAGGGGAACCGATTATAGAGTGGAAGGGAAGTACAGTATCGCCGAAAGGTAAGTTCATTTCATACCTCAAGGCTGGGAAGATGGTTAGAAAAGGCTATATTTACCATCTGATTCGGGTGTATGACATAAAGGCAGAGGCACCGACTCTTCAATCAGTCCCGGTAGTTAATGAATTTCCTGATGTATTCCCCGAGGAACTTCCAGGCCTTCCTCCAGAACGGGAGATAGAGTTTACTATAGATGTACTGCCAGATACCCAACCTATATCTATACCTCCTTATAGAATGGCACCTGCTGAGTTGAAAGAATTGAAAGAGCAATTGAGGGATTTGCTAGAAAAGGGCTTCATCAGGCCTAGTACGTCACCTTGGGGAGCACCAGTACTGTTTGTGAGGAAGAAGGATGGGTCGCTGCGGATGTGCATTGATTATAGGCAGTTGAACAAAGTAACAATAAAGAACAGGTATCCCCTCCCAAGGATTGACGATCTATTTGACCAGTTGCAGGGTGCAAAGTGTTTTTCAAAGATAGACTTGCGGTCAGGTTATCATCAGGTGCGGGTAAGGGAGGCAGATATTCCAAAGACAGCATTCTGGACCCGATATGGGCATTATGAGTTTAGAGTGCTGTCTTTTGGGCTGACTAATGCTCCAGCGGTGTTCATGGATTTAATGAATCGAGTATTTAAACTATTCCTTGATATGTTTGTTATTGTATTTATAGACGATATTCTGGTCTATTCACGTTCAGAAGAGGAGCATGCAGATCATTTAAGGACGGTACTTAGGGTTCTTCAGCACCAGAAGTTGTATGCTAAATTTTCTAAATGCGAGTTCTGGTTGACTTTAGTGGCATTCTTGGGGCATATTATTGGAGTTGATGGTATTCGGGTAGATACGCAGAAGATTGAGGCAGTAAAGACTTGGCCCAGACCTACGACACCTACTGAGGTACGCAGCTTTTTGGGGTTAGCAGGATATTACAGGAGATTCGTAGAAAAGTTTGCCTCAATTTCAGTGCCTTTGACAAGGCTAACTCAAAAGGCAGCCAAGTTCCAGTGGACAGATGCTTGTGAGCGAAGCTTCCAGCTATTAAAAGACAAATTGACTATAGCTCCAGTCCTAACTCTTCCAGAGGGACCAGACGGCTATGTTATTTATTGTGATGCTTCGGGTGTTGGTCTAGGATGTGTATTGATGCAGCATGGCAAAGTTATAGCCTATGCCTCCCGACAACTTAGGAAGCATGAAAAGAACTATCCTACTCACGATCTGGAGTTAGCGTTCGTGATTCATGCCTTGAAGATATGGAGACATTATTTATATGGTGTCCATGTGGACATCTATACAGATCATAAGAGTCTCCAATATATCTTTAAACAGAAGGAGCTGAACTTACGACAGAGGCGGTGGTTAGAGTTGCTAAAGGATTATGATGTTGATATTTTATATCATCCAGGGAAAGCGAATGTTGTAGCAGATGCTCTTAGCCGTAAGTCCATGGGTAGCTTGACAGATGTACAACCAGAAGGGAGGGATATGGTTCGGGAGATTCAGCGGCTATCAAGCCTTGGAGTCCGTCTAGCTAATTCGGAAGATAGTGGAGTTTCTATTCGAGAGGTTGCTGAGTCCTCAATCATAGATGAGGTAAAGAGACATCAATACAAGGACCCTATTCTGGCACAGTATAGAGATGCAGCTCTTCAAAAGGAAAAGACCCCATTTAAGGTTACACCTGATGGAGTGTTACGATATGAAGGCAGATTGTGTGTACCCGATACTGCGGGGCTACGACGGCAAGTTATGGGAGAGGCACACTCTGCCCGTTATTCTATTCACCCAGGGTCAACAAAAATGTATCATGACCTCAGATGCTTATATTGGTGGGATGGCATGAAAAAGGACATAGCAGAGTTTGTTGCTCAGTGCCCAAATTGTCAACAAGTCAAGATCGAACATCAAAAGCCTGGTGGATTATTACAGGAGATAGAGATCCCAACTTGGAAATGGGAGATGATTAATATGGACTTCATTACAGGCTTACCTCGCACTCAACGGAAGTATGACTCTATATGGGTTATTGTAGATAGGCTGACGAAATCGGCCCATTTTCTTCCAGTCAGGACTACTTATTCGGCTGAAGATTATGCGAGGTTATATGTCAGGGAGATAGTGAGACTTCATGGGGTTCCCACGTCCATTATATCAGACAGAGGAGCTCAATTTACAGCCAACTTTTGGAGATCGTTTCAGAAGGGATTGGGGACACAGGTGAACCTTAGCACTGTATTTCACCCTCAGACTGATGGGCAGGCTGAGCGTACTATTCAGACACTAGAAGATATGTTGCAGGCCTGTATTATTGACTTCAAAGGCAGCTGGGATGACCACTTGCCGCTCATTGAGTTTGCCTATATTAATAGCTACCATTCTACTATCCAGAGGGCACCGTACGAGGCCTTATATGGGAGGAAGTGCAGATCACCTATTGGTTGGTTTGATGTTGGCGAGACTAAGTTAATAGGCCCGGATGTGATTCAGCAAGCTGTTGACAAGGTGAAGCTTATTCAAGAAAGATTATTAGCAGCCCAGAGTCGACAGAAGTCATATGCAGATAATCGGCGTCGAGATTTGGAGTTTCAGATTGGTGACTGGGTATTCCTGAAGGTATCACCCATGAGGGGTGTGATGAGATTCGGCAGGAAGGGGAAGCTCAGTCCGAGATACATTGGGCCTTATCAGATTGTTCGTAGGATAGGCAAGGTTGCCTATGAGTTGGATCTACCATCTGATTTGGAGGCGGTACATCCACTCTTCCATGTATCGATGCTACGTAAATGTATTGGTGATCCTTCTAGAGTATTCCCTGTAGATGATATTCAGGTAACAGAGGAGTTGTCATATGATGAGAAACCCGTGGCTATACTTGATCGTCAGGTTAGAAGGTTACGTACTAAGGATGTGGCTTCCGTCAAAGTGTTGTGGCAAAATAACTATAGGGAGGAGATGACTTGGGAAGCGGAAGACGAAATGAAGAATAAGTATCCTTACTTGTTCCCCGTACCTGCAGGTAATTCAATTCCTAGCTTGACTATATTGATAGATAATGAGATTATGTAGCTGTGAGGCATCTGTAAGTTACGGAATGCAGGTTGATAGGTATAACTTTTAGAGAGACCTCACTGGAATTTGTTTTTGCAAGACGCTAACTTAACATTCGAGGACGAATGTTCCTAAGGGGGGAAGGATGTTATGCCTCGTATTTTTTTTATACGTAGTGCGCATCGTTATCTAGAAGACGTAAAGAAATATTAGGCAAGGATGTTATTTCCAAATGTGATATTAAGTATGAGTTGGTTAATGTAAGTGCCATTAACTTTAAGTGAGGGATTAATTAGTGGCTAATTTGGATTGATTTAATCCAATGGGCCCCACCACTCAAGACAAAAATTAAAAAGGGATCAGATTGTGGGCTGGCCTTAGTGGACAGGTGTAGAGGGGGGCTGCCTCCACTTCATACTATTAAATGAGGTGGAGAAATCCACTCCATGCTATATAAAGTGGTGAAATGCATTGCTGCATATCATCTTCTTCTTCACCACTTGTCTTAGGCAGCCATGGAAATGGAGAAACCAACCCTGCAACTCTTGGCCAGCAGCTGCAAATAATTTGGTTAGTAATCTCCTTGTTTGGTGTGTTAATTCTTTAGAATACCCTTGTTAATTATCCATTAATTTTAAGAAGGGGGCGTGACCAGTAGCTTAGGAAGTTTGTTTTAGTTATTGAATGTGCTAAATATGAATGGAAACCATAATCGGATTATTAGTGGTGTCATGTTGGTGCTTGGGCTGTTTATATGATTCTTTGGGTTATATGTGTTATTGGTATTGCTGTGGATAATTTGGATTGTTGTCAGATTGAGACGAAGTAAGGAAAATAGGGGAGGTGCTGCCGAATTTTCGTTAGATTATTAGCTAGCTTACAAGAAAGTAAAGCACGATGTTTATCTAATTGCGGCACGATTGTTGCTTGTTATAGATTAATAGCTTGAGCAGTAAATATTGGACGTGCGGCTCAATTATACGGTATGTAACGCTGTCCCTTCTTTCTTTGCTTGGCATGACTTTTAAAAATAAGCGAATAACGGACAGATTTGATACTTACCTCTAAAGCGTCTAGGTGATGTATATTCTTGCTTCCACAATTATTCCTCTATATATCGGCTATGTCTAAGGCTATGATGATCTCTAATATCTATGGTAATGCTTCTTAGAGTCATTGAAATTTTACGTTTTCATATCGTATTAAAGGTTCATAATCTTGATAAAACATTAATCTTTGGTAATACTCCTTGCTGGTTCACATTGATTGTTCTATTGAGTTATAAGAAATGATTTTAATTGCATATGGTTGCTCATAATATTCTGCTCGTGGATAGAGTCATTTATCATTTCACCGAGTCCCGGGCCGGGTAATGTTCGTGCGGAGTTTCTTGCATATGTCACCGAGTTCCTCACTAGAGGGCCGGGTATGTATATTATATATATGATTGGTAATGAGGATGGTTATGATGATGATGATGACGGAGATGACGTGATGATTATTTTGCCGAGCCCCTTACTAGGGAAGCTGGGCACCTTAAATGTTAAATATATGCATGATTTTCACTTAAAAAGTATATGTGTAGCGATATTTTGTTTCGACTTGCCACATTGGTATCCTGTCATCTTTACCTTATGCTTTACATACTCAGTACATTGTCCGTATTGACCCCCCTTTCCTCGGGGGGCTGCATTTCATGCCCGCAGGTGTAGACGCGCAGTTCGGTGATCCTCCCGCCTAGGATATCTACTCTGCTGATTGGGAGAGCTCCACTGTTCCGGAGCCCAGTCGTTTTGGTACATAACTTTTGTGTAGTCTTTTGCTCGTCTATGGGTATGGCGGGGCCCTGTCCCGTCGAGTTTCACTAATGTACTCTTAGAGGTCTGTGGACATTATGTGGGTTGTATATATATGTTTTGGATAATGGTCTGGACATGGTTTGTTTGGGATGTCCGCTTGTACAGGGGCAGCCTTATCGGCTGCGTACATCATTATGCTTTGAATAGTGGCGGCCTTGTCGGCTCGCGTATGCTTTTATGGTTGAATGGTTATGACTCCTTATGAGACAGGTCCTCTTATATATATATATATGACGTTGGGGTTGGCTTGATTTGATTAAATTCCATATTGTCTTAGTTTCAGTTGGTCATACTTAGCAGGTTTGTATGTTGGTGTCCAAAACGGGCACTAATCACGGCCTATCGGGTTGGGTCGTGACACTTTTAACTCAATAGAACAATCAATGTGAACCAGCAAGGAGTATTACCGAAGATTAATGTTTTATCAAGATTATGAACCTTTAATACGATATGGAAACGTAAAATCTCAATGACTCTAAGAAGCATTACCATAGATATTAGAGATCATCATAGCCTTAGACATAGCCGATATATAGAGGAATAATTGTGGAAGCAAGAATATACATCACCTAGGCGCTTTAGAGGTAAGTATCAAATCTGTCCGTTATTCGCTTATTTTTAAAAGTCATGCCAAGCAAAGAAAGAAGGGACAGCGTTACATACCGTATAATCGAGCCGCACGTCCAATATTTACTACTCAAGCTATTAATCTATAACAAGCAACAATCGTGCCGCAATTAGATAAACATCGTGCTTTACTTTCTTGTAAGCTAGCTAATAATCTAACAAAAATTCGGCAGCACCTCCCCTATTTTCCTTACTTCGTCCCAGTCCGACAACAATCCAAATTATCCACAGCAATACCAATAACACATATAACCCAAAGAATCATATTAAACAACCCCCTCCCCAAAACAGTTCCGTCTCGGCAACTATAGCAGCGAAGCAACGACACACCGAGCGATAACTCGTTTTATAATTCGCAACACATCTACCTTATCGTATTCATCCTTTGGAGTATATACTCATAATCACATTCAACATATACATAATGCCAAAACAGAATTTTCCTGCAGTTTGCTTTAATCAAAACAGCCCAAGCACCAACACGACACCACTAATAATCCGATTATGGTTTCCATTCATACTTAGCACATTCAATAACTAAAACAAACTTCCTAAGCTACTGGTCACGCCCCCTTCTTAAAATTAATGGATAATTAACAAGGGTATTCTAAAGATTAACACACCAAACAAGGAGATTACTAACCAAATTATTTGCAGCTGCTGGCCAAGAGTTGCAGGGTTGGTTTCTCCATTTCCATGGCTGCCTAAGACAAGTGGTGAAGAAGAAGATGATATGCAGCAATGCATTTCACCACTTTATATAGCATGGAGTGGATTTCTCCACCTCATTTAATAGTATGAAGTGGAGGCAGCCCCCCTCTACACCTGTCCACTAAGGCCAGCCCACAATCTGATCCCTTTTTAATTTTTGCCTTGAGTGGTGGGGCCCATTGGATTAAATCAATCCAAATTAGCCACTAATTAATCCCTCACTTAAAGTTAATGGCACTTACATTAGCCAACTTATACTTAATATCACATTTGGAAATAACATCCTTGCCTAATATTTCTTTACGTCTTCTAGATCACGATGCGCACTACGTATAAAAAAAATATGAGGCATAACATCCTTCCCCCCTTAGGAACATTCGTCCTCGAATGTTAAGTTAGCGTCTTGCAAAAACAAATTCCAGCGAGGTCTCTCTAAAAGTTATACCTATCAACCTGCATTCCGTAACTTATAGATGCCTCACAGCTACATAATCTCATTATCTATCAATATAGTCAAGCTAGGAATTGAATTACCTGCAGGTACGGGGAACAAGTAAGGATACTTATTCTTCATTTCGTCTTCCGCTTCCCAAGTCATCTCCTCCCTATTGTTATTTTGTCCACAACACTTTGACGGAAGCCACATCCTTAGTACGTAACCTTCTAACCTGACGATCAAGTATAGCCACGGGTTTCTCCTCATATGACAACTCCTCTGTTACCTGAATATCATCTACAGGGAATACTCTAGAAGGATCACCAATACATTTACGTAGCATCGATACATGGAAGACTGGATGTACCGCCTCCAAATCAGATGGTAGATCCAACTCAAAGGCAACCTTGCCTATCCTACGAACAATCTGATAAGGCCCAATGTATCTCGAACTGAGCTTCCCCTTCCTGCCGAATCTCATCACACCCCTCATGGGTGATACCTTCAGGAATACCCAGTCACCAATCTGAAACTCCAAATCTCGACGCCGATTATCTGCATATGATTTCTGTCGACTCTGGGCTGCTAATAATCTTTCTTGAATAAGCTTCACCTTGTCAACAACTTGCTGAATCACATCCGGGCCTATTAACTTAGTCTCGCCAACATCAAACCAACCAATAGGTGATCTGCACTTCCTCCCATATAAGGCCTCGTACGGTACCATCTAGATACTAGAATGGTAGCTATTATTATAGGCAAACTCAATGAGCGGCAAGTGGTCATCCCAGCTACCTTTGAAGTCAATAATACAGGCCCGCAACATATCTTCTAGTGTCTGAATAGTACGCTCAGCCTGCCCATCAGTCTGAGGGTGAAATGTTGTGCTAAGGTGTGTGTCCCCAATCCCTTCTGAAACGATCTCCAAAAGTTTGCTGTAAATTGAGCTCCTCTGTCTGATATAATGGACGTGGGAACCCCATGAAGTCTCACTATCTCCCTGACATATAACCTCGCATAATCTTCAGCCGAATAAGTAGTCCTGATTGGAAGAAAATGGGCCGATTTCGTCAGCCTATCTACAATAACCCATATAGAGTCATACTTCCGTTGAGTGCGAGGTAAGCCTGTAATGAAGTCCATATTAATCATCTCCCATTTCCAAGTCGGGATCTCTATCTCCTGTAATAATCCACCAGGATTTTGATGTTCGATCTTGACTTGTTGACAATTTGGGCACTGAGCAACAAACTCTGCTATGTCCTTTTTCATGCCATCCTACCAATATAAGCATCTGAGGTCATGATACATTTTTGTTGACCCTGGGTGAATAGAATAACGGGCAGAGTGTGCCTCTCCCATAACTTGCCGTCGTAGCCCCGCAGTATCGGGTACACACAATCTGCCTTCATATCGTAACACTCCATCAGGTGTAACCTTAAATGGGGTCTTTTCCTTTTGAAGAGCTGCATCTCTATACTGTGCCAGAATAGGGTCCTTGTATTGGTGTCTCTTTACCTCATCTATGATTGAGGACTCAGCAACCTCTCGAATAGAAACTCCACTATCTTCCGAATTAGCTAGACGGACTCCAAGGCTGGATAGCCGCTGAATCTCCCGAACCATATCCCTCCCTTCTGGTTGTACATCTGTCAAGCTACCCATGGACTTACGGCTAAGAGCATCTGCTACAACATTCGCTTTCCCTGGATGATATAAAATATCAACATCATAATCCTTTAGCAACTCTAACCACCGCCTCTGTCGTAAGTTCAGCTCCTTCTGTTTAAAGATATATTGGAGACTCTTATGATCTGTATAGATGTCCACATGGACACCATATAAATAATGTCTCCATATCTTCAAGGCATGAACCACGACCGCTAACTCCAGATCGTGAGTAGGATAGTTCTTTTCATGCTTCCTAAGTTGTCGGGAGGCATAGGCTATAACTTTGCCATGCTGCATCAATACACATCCTAGCCCAACACCCGAAGCATCACAATAAATAACATAGCCGTCTGGTCCCTCTGGAAGAGTTAGGACTGGAGCTGTAGTCAATTTTTCTTTCAATAGCTGGAAGCTTCGCTCACAAGCATCTGTCCACTGGAACTTGGCTGTTTTGAGTTAGCCTTGTCAAAGGCACTGAAATTGAGGCAAACTTTTCTACGAATCTCCTGTAATATCCTGCTAACCCCAAAAAGCTGCGTACCTCAGTAAGTGTCGTAGGTCTGGGCCAAGTCTTTACTGCCTCAATCTTCCGCGTGTCTACCCAAATACCATCAGCTCCAATAATATGCCCCAAGAATGCCACTGCAGTCAACCAGAACTCGCACTTAGAAAATTTAGCATACAACTTCTGGTGCTGAAGCACCCTAAGTACCGTCCTTAAATGATCTGCATGCTCCTCTTCTGAACGTGAATAGACCAGAATATCATCTATAAATACAATAACAAACATATCAAGGAATGGTTTAAATACTCGATTCATTAAATCCATGAACACCGCTGGAGCATTAGTCAGCCCAAAAGACAGCACTCTAAACTCATAATGCCCATATCGGGTTCGGAATGCTGTCTTTGGAATATCTGCCTCCCTTACCCGCACCTGATGATAACCTGACCGCAAGTCTATCTTTGAAAAACACTTTGCACCCTGCAACTGGTCAAATAGATCATCAATCCTTGGGAGGGGATACCTGTTCTTTATTGTTACTTTGTTCAACTGCCTATAATAATTGCACATCCGCAGCGACCCATCCTTCTTCCTCACAAACAGTACTGGTGCTCCCCAAGGTGACGTGCTAGGCCTGATGAAGACCTTTCTAGCAAATCCCTCAATTGCTCTTTCAATTCTTTCAACTCAGCAGGTGCCATTCTATAAGGAGGTATAGATATAGGCTGGGTATCTGGCAGTACATCTATAGTAAACTCTATCTCCCGTTCTGGAGGAAGGCCTGGAAGTTCCTCGGGGAATACATCAGGAAATTCATTAACTACCGGGACTGATTGAAGAGTCGGTGCCTCTGCCTTTATGTCATGCACCCGAATCAAATGGTAAATATAGTCTTTTCTAACCATCTTCCCGGCCTTGAGGTATGAAATGAACTTACCTTTCGGCGATACTGTACTTCCCTTCCACTCTATAATCGGTTCCCCTGAAAATTGAAATCGAACTATCTTTCCTCTGCAATCAACATTAGCATAACAAGCAGCCAACCAATCCATGACCATGATAATATCAAACTCAATCATATTTAACTCTATTAGATCTGCTACGGTATGGCGACTATATATAGCTATTGAACAAATCCTATATACTCGTGTAGCTATGACAAAATCTCCTACAGGTGTAGCTACCTCAAATGGTTCTATCAACTCAGACTCTATTCCGATCCTACTAGCAACAAAGGGAGATATATATGATAAGGTGGAACCTGGGTCTATCAATGCATACACACTTCGGGAGAATAGTGATAATATACCTGTGATCACATTAGGTGACGCCTCCTGATCTTGCCTATTAGTCAAAGCATATATACGGTTTGAGGGACCGCTAGAACTGGAAGCTCCACCACGTCCTCTACCACGACCTGCTGGTGCCTGAATACCCTGCCCCGTAGGGCGCATAGCTACAAAAGAAGATGAACCTGCAACGGACCCTGTAGGCTGTACCATACCACCTGCACTACCTCTAAGGTGACACTCCCTCATAGTATGGCCCTGACGGCCGCAAGAAAAACACGCACCTGTAGCCCAACGACATTCCCCAGGATGGGACTTACCACAACGAGAACACCGAGGCAAAGGTGGCCTCGACTGTCTCAAACCCCTGCCCATCTGTGACCCTGACGCCCTAGAGCTCTGACCAGGTTCCGAATATCCCATACGATCGAACCCCCTACCCATGAAACGTGCGGGTGCACTCTATGCTGGCTGGGAAAAATATCTAACATGCTGCTGAGACTGCCCGCTTTGAAACTCGTCAGGATAACCTGCTGATCTAGCCCTCTTATGCTGGCCTCTATTATAATCTCTATCTAGCTGACGTCCCCGGTGCCGATCCTCTACCCCCTGTGCATATGCCTGCACCCGAGCAATGTCCATACCTGGCTGAAGAGTCACTGCCATACAACCGTCAATCAGATAACGATCCAATCCCATCACATAACGATGTACCCTGTCTGCCATATCAGCCACAATAGTAGGCGCATGCCTAGCCAATGAATCAAACTCGAGGCTATACTCTCGAACGCTCCTGCCATTTTGCTTCAAACGCAAGAATTTATCGACTCTAGCTCGCTTCATCTCTGGAGGCAGGAAGTGGCCCTGGAAAGCCTCCACAAATTCATCCCATACCGCTGGAGGGGCACCCTCACCCCTAGATAACTCCCAAGACTCATACCAATTAATAGCTACATCCCGCAAACGATACGTAGCCAACTTAACAGACTTGGTCTCCGAAGCCTTGATTATCCTCAATGTATGCTGCATCTGACGAATAAACTCTTGCAGATCATCCTGGGGCCTTGACCCAAAGAACTCTGGAGGATTACAACTTAAGAAGTCACGAGCCCTTAAGCTATCAGATCTGTCCGCATGATCAACTCCTAGTCCATGCCTGCGAGCCTGATCTGCCACTAATCTAGTCAGCAATTGAACCGCATCTCTCATGGCCCTATCCTCCGCCCCTGACTGAGGAGCTGGAGGTTCAGATGTTGGGGCCTCGGGGGCTAGTGGTGTCCCCCGAACTGGAGCTGCTGCTGCTCTAAGCTCTTCTGGCGGTGGGGGATTAGAAGAGCTCTTTGACTGGAGCATAATACCAGGCATAGACTGGGCACGGGCCCTAGTAACTCTCCGGGTCTGACTAGTACCTTCTACTACCGATTTTCCCTTCTGGGCGGCTGTCGCTTTCTTTGGAGGCATAGCTGAAAACACACGAATTCGTTAGAGAGGGATTATCTTGTTAATATAGCTCTATTGCACGATCTAGAATAAGAAGAAAGAATGACATCCTAAATGTCCTGTAGCTTCTTGTTTATAGATGTGGTGCACAACACACCGATAAACAAGACTCTACTAGACACGGTCTGTAGACAATTCCGAGGAAGAACCGCTCTGATACCACTCTTTGTCACGACCCAACCCGATAGGCCGTGACTAGTGCCCGTTTTGGACACCAACATACAAACCTGCTAAGTATGACCAACTGAAACTAAGACAATATGGAATTTAATCAAATCAAGCCAACCCCAACGTCATATATATATAAGAGGACCTGTCTCATAAGGAGTCATAACCATTCAACCATAACAGCATACGCGAGCCGACAAGGCCGCCACTATTCAAAGCATATAACATACGTATGCCGACAAGGCTGCCACTACACAATATATAATGATGTATGCAGCCGACAAGGCTGCCCCTGTACAAGCGGACATCCCAAACAAACCACGTCCAGACCATTATCCAAAACATATATACAACCCACATAATGTCCACAGACCTCTAAGAGTACATTAGTGAAACTCGACGGGACAGGGCCCCGCCATACCCATAGACGAGCAAAAGACTACACAAAAGTTATGTGCCAAAACGACTGGGCTCCGGAACAATGGAGCTCTCCCAATCAGCAGAGTAGATATCCTAGGCGGGAGGATCACCGAACTGCGCGTCTACACCTGCGGGCATGAAACGCAGCCCCCCGAGGAAAGGGGGGTCAGTACGGACAATGTACTGAGTATGTAAAGCATAAGGTAAAGATGACAGGATACCAATATGGCAAGTCGAAACAAAATATCGCTACACATATACCTTTTAAGTGAAAATCATGCATATATTTAACATTTAAGGTGCTCAGCTTCCCTAGTAAGGGGCTCGGCAAAATAATCATCACGTCATCTCCGTCATCATCATCATCATCATAACCATCCTCATCACCAATCATATATATAATATACATACCCGGCCCTCCAGTGAGGAACTCGGTGACATATGCAAGAAACTCCGCACGAACATTACCCGGCCCGGGACTCGGTGAAATGATAAATGACTCTACGCACGAGCAGAATATTATGAGCAACCATATGCAATTAAAATAATTTCTTATAACTCAATAGAACAACCAACGTGAACCAGCAAGGAGTATTACCAAAGATTAATGTTTTATCATGATTATGAACCTTTAATACGATGTGGAAACGTAAAATCTCAATGACTCTAAGAAGCATTACCATAGATATTAGAGATCATCATAGCCTTAGACATAGCCGATATATAGAGGAATAATTGTGGAAGCAAGAATATACATCACCTAGACGCTTTAGAGGTAAGTATCAAATCTGTCCGTTATTCGCTTATTTTTAAAAGTCATGCCAAGCAAAGAAAGAAGGGACAGCGTTACATACCGTATAATCGAGCCGCACGTCCAATATTTACTGCTCAAGCTATTAATCTATAACAAGCAACAATCGTGCCGCAATTAGATAAACATCGTGCTTTACTTTCTTGTAAGCTAGCTAATAATCTAACGAAAATTTGGCAGCACCTCCCCTATTTTTCTTACTTCGTCCCAATCCGACAACAATCCAAATTATCCACAGCAATACCAATAACACATATAACCCAAAGAATCATATTAAACAGCCCCCTCCCCAAAACAGTTCCGTCTCGGCAACTATAGCAGCGAAGCAACGACACACTGAGCGATAACTCATTTTATAATTCACAACACATCTACCTTATCGTATTCATCCTTTGGAGTATATACTCATAATCACATTCAACATATACATAATGCCAAAATAGAATTTTCCTGCAGTTTGCTTTAATCAAAACAGCCCAAGCACCAACACGACACCACTAATAATCCGATTATGGTTTCCATTCATACTTAGCACATTCAATAACTAAAACAAACTTCCTAAGCTACTGGTCACGCCCCCTTCTTAAAATTAATGGATAATTAACAAGGGTATTCTAAAGAATTAACACACCAAACAAGGAGATTACTAACCAAATTATTTGCAGCTGCTGGCCAAGAGTTGCAGGTTTGGTTTCTCCATTTCCATGGCTGCCTAAGACAAGTGGTGAAGAAGAAGATGATATGCAGCAATGCATTTCACCACTTTATATAGCATGGAGTGGATTTATCCACCTCATTTAATAGTATGAAGTGGAGGCAGCCCCCCTCTACACCTGTCCACTAAGGCCAGCCCACAATCTGATCCCTTTTTAATTTTTGCCTTGAGTGGTGGGGCCCATTGGATTAAATCAATCCAAATTAGCCACTAATTAATCCCTCACTTAAAGTTAATGGCACTTACATTAGCCAACTTATACTTAATATCACATTTGGAAATAACATCCTTGCCTAATATTTCTTTACGTCTTCTAGATCACGATGCGCACTACGTATAAAAAAAATACGAGGCATAACAACTATAAAGAAATAGAGAAGTAGAAAACTTGAGGAGATAAGCATTCATAACAATTTCTCAATCTTTGATAATCATTAATCAATAAACCTTATTTATAACCAATTTATATATCAGGCATTAGATATTTTTACTTTAGTTATAAAATAAATCATGTACAAGTTGCTACAAAAACACACTATAACATAATACAAGACATCTCACAAGTACTAGGAAGTAGAGACTCCTACGTCATCAACTAACCTCCCTAGTTTAGTTCATCATTAATCATATACTAATAATACACATTTAGGGAAGTATCCAAATAGATATAAATCAAATCTAAATAATGCTTCATCTACCCTATAATTAAGATCACATAATGTTCATTACAACATTGAAATTGTAGGCTAGAAGAACTTAGATCAATTCATGCCAAAATTCCTTTTCTTTGATAATCAAGTATTCATAACTACAACCCGTTAATATCATCAATATAAGATGTTAGATAATGATAACATAATATACACGAAATCCTACTATCATTGAGATAACCTTTAGAATACAGTGAATGTGTTATTTAAGACATCCACGGAGAGTAGAAAAATCATAGGCCGATAAACATTGATCAATCATGCAATCACTTATTTACATTAAATCCATAATATCCAATTTAGACAGTAGATACAATGATCTTTACCAATAAAAATCTCCTAACAATCACCATGAACCTATAATGAACTCATACAACATAGGCTAGTTTTGTTCAAATCTTCATACATGCATTCACATGGACAATTCAACAATGATTCACCCTCAATACACATACTTGATAGTAGACAGAAGTATATTAACATAATTGATTCACATAGCGACATGCATAAGATAAAGATCACAAAGTCATACATAGGCTCAAACCGAGTTTGTGAAACACGCATGGGCTCATCTTGCATTAGGGAACTTGTTCATCAATAAATAATCATAAATACATTCATACTATGCTTTTTAAATCAATTTAAGAAAGAACCCATGGGTAGAATGAAGAAGAACTTGATCACATTTTTCTCTATGAAAACATTGAGATTAACTCTCTACATGGAAGGATAACTAGAGATGAAGGATCACCATACCTTTATCTAAATTATAATCTCTTAAACATGATGATTTATCCATAGAAATCCAAGATCCAATCTGTTCTTGAGCTTCACCAACAATGGAGGTTTTAGAGAGAATATTTTTGAAGGAAAAAGTCTAATTTGGTGAATTGTATTGGGAGTGGGGATGATAACGTTTTTACTCTGTTATATATACCTAAAAGTAGCTTAATGAAGCGATTATAATAAGGTTAGACGTGGGGTGAAACCCCTTAGTTAAAACAGACACAGGAAGTAGTTGACAGACCACCATCGACAGAGCAATCGACTGACCATTGGTAAGTCTACGGGCCATCATCCTTTGGCTTGTGTCAACTGGTCCTTAGCCATATTTTTGCTTTAGACATGCCCAAAATAAGTACCAATCTACGAGACCTCACCTAATGGACGTTGGTTGAACAAGTGACAGTCGTTTTGTCCATCTATTGACGCTGCCAAGGCAGTGTCTCGACCAGCCTTCGGTCTTTCTTGTGGGGCCTTTTGTGGGGAACTTTAGAAGTAGTACCCAGTCGTTTCCAACGTTAATACAATTCTTACTTAGTTGTATACCTTCCACATAATTTTCAAGGAGATGTAACGTCTGCAACTCGTTCAAACAGGCTAGGCCCCATCGAGACACACGTTGAGCGTCTTAAGGGTTATCTTTCGAACGCCTTGGACGTTCTTAGTCGTTTGACCTCCATACATCTAGAAACTTCATATACCATATTTAAACATAATTATAAATAATTTTAAGACTTAATAGGATCATGACACATAGTATATAAACACAAATGGACACATGAGTCACATAGGCGACTAGTCGTCGAACGTTTTGGTCGTCCCTTGCCGTTCGACTTCCAAATCACTACAAACATTACACACGGCCTCTAAACCATATTATAATTAATTTTAGGACATTATAAACTTAATAAAAACATTTTAGGATCTAGTGCCCTATCTCATTTTTGGGTCTTACAATATCCCCCACTTGGGAACATTCAACCTCTAATAACACTAAGCACTCGTTAATCACAACAAGGATTTCAATGCATCGTATATAAGTTCATAACATTTATAACAATATCAAATAATTTCATTACTCAATGCACACAAGCAAGCAAAACCATTACTCACTCACTCTTTAATGCATCAAACACAAAGGCTCTTGTCATGTTCATAGGAGGAACATCCTTCTCTAATCATAACATGGTCATTACACCTTACTTCATTAAGAGATCATCTTGCAAGGCCACACATAGGCAGTTTTCAACAATACTCAAGAAGCTATTTCGGCATGCATACATCAATGCACCTAGACTTGAGTTAATTGACCAATAAATATCTTCATTAGTTAGACCTAGCTCCATTAAGGTCATACTCAACCATACAATTTTTAGTGGTGCCCATGGATGAATATACTTCTCCTCAACAAACTTACATGTATCATGAGTTCACACCTTAGAAAAGTGCAAGTTTAATTCCTTATAAAATTTGAAATTATCATCTTTAAACCAAGACATGCTTATAATTCCTTCCTATTGAAGTCTAATTGGAAAATTACACCAAATACATCACAACAAATAGGAAGAAATTTCACAAAATGTAAATTTCTACCATAGGTCTCCCTTTCAGTGTAAGCATATTTTGAGAAGAATCACACAAATCATAGGTACACACATGAGTACTTAGCTAAATATGCTTACACTTTTCAAGAATGACCTACAATTATGCATTCCAAATCATAAAAGTCACATAGTTTTTTTAATAGACTTAATACAACTAATTTGAAATAGACTCAACTTTCCATTATATGGCTAAACATTACACCTCACAAGTGACTTCTAGCATGTTTCTTCTATTATCTCATGAAGTAAAAGGCATAACTAGCATATCAAGATGCAATTTAACATGAGAAAATAAGGATTCTATCAATAATTTTTCTTTCATGCACTTTGGAACATTCATAATATCTTCAAGGTAATGTCAATCAATACACAAAAAATATATAAGGTCATGCAATTCATACTTTATGCAAAACTCTTATTCATGAACAAGCTTACTAAAAATTCAATAGATTCAAGCTCAAGCCAGAACATAAGGTCAATGGTAGAAAATATCTTCAAACTTACTACTTTATCGCCATCCTCCACATAGGGTAAACCCAATTAATCGTAACTTAACCCCACCTTAAGAGGAACTTAACTAAACAATGTTCATTTTAATCACTTAAAAGTGATTACACTTTTCGAAGGATTTACATTAAGTTAACATAGGAAAACCAAGGTATTCTCAACTTCATCTCCTTAGAAATTTATCCCCTATTATCATGTTTGGTCATCTCATTAAACCACATATGATTTTCATACAATACAATAAACACAAAGGTCATATATCAATATGGGAAACAATAGAGAAGACTTATCCTTCAGGACTCTTTTTTTTTACATTAAAGTAAGGTAACTTCTTAGTCAATCAAACCCGCATCATCACCCTACCAAGACAAGTATACTACCCTTAATTCTAGGCGAAACATCAATTCCATAACATCAAGGGACTCACAAAGCAATACGAAGTTAGAAAAAATCTACAACTCATCATGCCATAAGATTCTCATCCTTCATCCAAATAGCAATTCTCCTTTTTACATTTACTTCATGCTCATATGCATCAATTCTATACAAAGACCTCCAATCAATACTAAGCAACTTATCAAGGACCACATATATACAAATGGAATCATTGAACACTTTTAAGCATATATTCTTGGGGTAGCATGCTTCCATAGGTAGTCACTAAGCATTTTAAGTTCAAATCGTAGTATTAGGCTACCATCATGTAAAACCATATTGAAACACACCATTCAAAAAGAAACTTAGTTTAACCATAATAACTCCTAAGATAATTTGACTATATAATGACATACATATTTCAATATAACATGCTATTTCACATAAGTTTCATATAGAGCCATAAATGGGCATCGCAGCTTCAAAACATGCCAAAATTCACCTTCACACATACTCATTCTAACCATAAAACCAAGATAAGTATTTAAACTCACATTTAATCCCTCAAGCATAAAGATAATCTCATCCAAGTAAACACATCAAAAAGACCACCAGACAAGAAAACATAAGAGTGAGATCTTATTGAGTTAAGTTCTATGACACGATATGAGATTGATGAAGAAGGGAGACTCTATCGTCTTATAGCTTCTCGTATTATTTGATATATTGCGACTCAACACCAGCGATACAAGACTCTACTAGACGTGGCAATATGAAACTTCTTTGACCCTAAACAACTTTTAAAAACCTCATGCTCTAATACCACATTTGTCACATCTGAGGAGCACCCCCTAGAAGTAACATGGCGTACTTGACCTCTCGGAGGTCTTATACAAGCCCATAGTTATCATTCATCGCATTGACATAGTAAATTTTGGAGAAAATTTTAAACATTTCATAGAACATCATATGATAGAAACATAACTTCGTATATATATACATATATATATAATATAAGTCATAATACATATATGGAATCTAACTCTCTTATCCATCTTAGAGTCGACATTACCCATAATTATAATATTTAAGACTTTACAGTAAACAATAACATAGTAAATCCTAGGACTTAAGGATTCCTTTCCTTGAGCTTGGGAATCACATATCAATCTCCTTAATCATATAGACATTCTTTAAGCATCCATAACCTACATGTTGTGTAAACACAAGAGAAGAATGGAATTAGTAAAAGAATGCACTAAGTATGACAACTATGCAAAAACACGTATTTAAAAGGGATATTTTCTTGAAGTCATATTTCATGCCTTTATGTTTAAATCTTTATAAATCTTGAAACAGTAGATTGATATAATTCGTACACTTCATATAAACATATTCTAAGGCCAAACATTTCATAGAATCACAGATAGGATTTATTACATTTTTTAGTCACATTACAATGATCTCTTGTTCCCTTAACAGTGAGCTAATTTCCTTTTTATTTCATTAACTTCCCAAATAACCCTTTAGTGATGGTGCAATGCATCACCTTAGGACCACAAGGAAAACAATACTTACAACTTAAAGAATCCAACACATATCATCATAGAAATATAGTACAACATAGACATGGTTAAGTTAAGACCTTCATCATATAGTCAACAAGATCAACATCATGCATAAAGACTCATATAATGCACATCTTCATAACAAATAGACAAATAATGCAATGTCATGCATAACAAGCAGATACATAGTGACATGCGTTAGAACACCTTTGTAGAAGTTCTTACGAAGCTACTAGTGCAATGTCTAGATGGGTTCATTACTTCCACGCATCTTAATTAACCTCCCATAAGTCATTCTAGTTAGGGTCTTAGTAATTTACATCCTTTGTCCATTTTACACTAGGGAAACTATAGCCTTAACCGACATAGACCATGTAATGCAAAACATGAAATCCGGTGTGTAAAAATCCAAACCAAAAAAGGGTGGTCTACCGGCCAAAGTATAACAAAACATAACATATTTTTGTAGGTGGATCAAATAGCTAGTATCCTATGGTGGCAACATAGTTATGAAACTTGGAGGAACGTGTGAAAACCCTCTTTATGCGAACATTAGGCATTGTAGTTATTCACTTAGGGAAACCCTATGTATGCCTATTGAGGGTTATCCACCTCAAGAGATTTCTGGTGACCTACCTTCCTACCTTAGGAAGGAACACACACCCATATTCAAGTTTACTCAGTGCTAAGCTAATTTACCTTCATTAAAAATCTTATTATAAATTTACTTTATAAAATATAGGTTCATGAGAGTCATCTTCTTATACACTTAACTCATAGGTCATAGATGGAAGTTCATCAACCTAAATCATGTAAAGAATCCTTTGACATGAACATTACATATGTAAAGTATCATCTTGTTTAGGGTACACATGAGTACACCATTCAAGGCCCCTCTATTAACTAGGTCTTTATACATGTGTGTGTGTATACATATATGTGAGCAAAACTTTAACATAAAATATTAAGACACACATGTTCATACATGCATATTCATACATATAGAAACCAAAACTAGAACTATTCCATCAAAGTACACATGTGCAATGCGTAGGCAAAGTCTCATACCCTTTCCTATACTAGTAAACCTATTAAGTCATCCCAGCAAAGGAAACACATATCATGCTTTCATAAAAATCATCTTACCATGCATAGTAGTAGACACCAGTGAATATGAGAACTACCTTTGATTTAGACACCATGTCCTATACTACTTGTATAATACATGTAAAGTGTGTGAGTACATTGGTCAACATGATCGCATAATGGCTATCAACAACATATTGAGGTTGCTACCCTCTTACACCATAATACTCTTTCAAGCATAAAGCACACAACACACAAAAGAAATGGAGAGAATTAAACTTCATATTACACTTAAGACTCCTAACTTGTGCTATTTCATGAATTCACATAGGGGTACATAGGTATGGGATTATTAACAATTTTACTCATAATTGGAAGCACCTATACTTTAACCTAACATAGATATACACATGCTTACACAACAGCCGTACAACCTAAATTACAACTAGAATAGGAATGTAGGAATAAGCCTCACATAGTATCATCATAAGTACATGTTCATATATTCATTAATTTGCCTTCATGACCATGGTCAACACATATATAGATTGAAAGTAAAGTAAACACATCCACCATAAGTGGACCATACCATAGAATGCCATACAAGGATTCCTCAATATCACTATAAAGAAATACAGAAGAAGAAGAGTGGAGGAATAAGCATTCTTACCAATTTCTCCTAATTTTATCCTCATAGATCAATACCCCTTATTTATCAACAATTCATATATAAGGCAGTATATATATGTACTTTAGTCATACAAACAAACCATGTACAAGTGGCTACAAGATAACATTATAGCATAATACGAGGCATCTCACATGTACTAGGAAGTAGAGAGTCCTAATCCATCAACTAACCTTCCTAATTAAGTTCATCATTCGTCATATACAAATAATATACATTAAGGGAAGTAGATAAATATATTAATATCATGCCTCATCTACCCAAGAATTAAGATAACATAATGTTCATTACAAAAGTCAAATTGTAGGTTAGAAGAACCTAGAACAATTCATGACAAAATTAATTTAATTTGATAATCAATAATTCATACCTACAATACATTAATACCGTAAATATAAGAAAGTACATGATGAAAATATAACCTAAAAAAGTCCTACTATCGTTGCTATAACCTTTAAATTACAGTAAACATGTTATTTAAGACATCCATGGAGAGTAGAAGATTCATAGTCTAACCAATATTGATCTATCATGAAATAATTTATTTACAATTAATCTATAATATTAAATTGATACAGTAGATACAATGATCTTTACCCAATTGAAATCTCGTACCAGTCACCATGAAGCTGAACTTACATTGAACTCATAGAACATAGGCTAGTTTGTTCAAATCTTCATGCATAGATTCACATGGATAATTCATCAGTGATTCTACATAAATATACATACTAGAAAGTAGACATAAGCATATTAACTGTCACGACCCAACCCGATTGGCCGTGACTAGTGCCCGTTTTGGACACCCACATACAAACCTGCTAAGTATAACCAACTGAAACTAAGACAATATGGAATTTAATCAAATCAAGCCAACCCCAACGTCATATATATATAAGAGGACCTGTCTCATAAGGAGTCATAACCATTCAACCATAACAGCATACGCGAGCCGACAAGGCTGCCACTATACAATACACAATGATGTACGCAGCCGACAAGGCTGCCCCTGTACAAGTGGACATCCCAAACAAACCATGTCCAGACCATTATCTAAAACATATATATACAACCCACATAATGTCCACAGACCTCTAAGAGTACATTAGTGAAACTCGACGGTACAGGGCCCCGCCATACCCATGGACGAGCAAAAGACAACACAAAAGTTATGTACCAAAACGACTGGGCTCCGGAACAGTGGAGCTCTCCCAATCAGCAGAGTAGATATCCTAGGCGGGAGGATCACCAAACTGTGGGCATGAAACGCAGCCCCCCGAGGAAAGGGGAGTCAGTACGGACAATGTACTGAGTATGTAAGGCATAAGGTAAAGATGACAGGATACCAATACGGCAAGTCGAAACAAAATATCGCTACACATATACCCTTTTAAGTGAAAATCATGCATATATTTAACATTTAAGGTGCCCAGCTTCCCTAGTAAGGGGCTCGGCAAAATAATCATCACGTCATCTCCGTCATCATCATCATCATAACTATCCTCATCACCAATCATATATATAATATACATACCCGGCCCTCTAGTGAGGAACTCGGTGACATATGCAAGAAACTCCGCACGAACATTACCCGGCCCGGGACTCGGTGAAATGATAAATGACTCTATGCACGAGTAGAATATTATGAGCAACCATATGCAATTAAAATAATTTCTTATAACTCAATAGAACAATCAACGTGAACCAGTAAGGAGTATTACCAAAGATTAATGTTTTATCAAGATTATGAACCTTTAATATGATATGGAAACGCAAAATCTCAATGACTCTAAGAAGCATGACCATAGATATTAGAGATCATCATAGCCTTAGACATAGCCGATATATAGAGGAATAATTGTGGAAGCAAGAATATACGTCACCTAGACGCTCTAGAGGTAAGTATCAAATCTGTCCGTTATTCGCTTATTTTTAAAAGTCATGCCAAACAAAGAAAGAAGGGACAGCGTTACATACCGTATAATCGAGCCGCACGTCCAATATTTACTGCTCAAGCTATTAATCTATAACAAGCAACAATCGTGCCGCAATTAGATAAACATCGTGCTTTACTTTCTTGTAAGCTAGCTAATAATCTAACGAAAATTCGGCAGCACCTCCCCTATTTTCCTTACTTCGTCCCAATCCGACAACAATCAAAATTATCCACAGCAGTACCAATAACACATATAACCCAAAGAATCATATTAAACAGCCCCCTCCCCAAAACAGTTCCGTCTCGGCAACCATAGCAGCGAAGCAACGACACACCGAGCGATAACTCGTTTTATAATTCGCAACACATCTACCTTATCGTATTCATTCTTTGGAGTATATACTCATAATCACATTCAACATATACATAATGCCAAAACAGAATTTTCCTGCAGTTTGCTTTAATCAAAACAGCCCAAGCACCAACACAACACCACTAATAATCCGATCATGGTTTCCATTCATACTTAGCACATTCAATAACTAAAACAAACTTCCTAAGCTACTGGTCACGCCCCCTTCTTAAAATTAATGGATAATTAACAAGGTATTCTAAAGAATTAACACACCAAACAAGGAGATTACTAACCAAATTATTTGCAGCTGCTGGCCAAGAGTTGCAGGGTTGGTTTCTCCATTTTCATGGCTGCCTAAGACAAGTGGTGAAGAAGAAGATGATATGCAGCAATGCATTTTACCACTTTATTTACCATGGAGTGGATTTCTCCACCTCATTTAATAGTATGAAGTGGAGGCAGCCCCCCTCTACACCTGTCCACTAAGGTCAGCCCACAATCTGATCCCTTTTTAATTTTTGCCTTGAGTGGTGGGGCCCACTGGATTAAATTAATCCTAATCAGCCACCAATTATGAGTGGTGGGGCCCATTGGATTAAATCAATCCAAATTAGCCACTAATTAATCCTCACTTAAAGTTAATGGCACTTACATTAGCCAACTCATACTTAATATCACATTTGGAAATAACATCCTTGCCTAATATTTCTTTACGTCTTTTAGATCATGATGCGCACTACGTATAAAAAAAATACGAGGCATAACATTAACATAATTGAATCACAAATCTACATTCATAACATCAATATCATAAAGCCATACATAGGTTAAAATCGAGTTTGTGAAAAATGCATGGGTTCATCATGCAATAGGATTGAAAATCACGTCCAAATCAGTAAATAATCATCAACACATTTATATTATTCTTTTTAAATCAATTTAAGAAAGACCCATGGCTAAAAAAAAGAACTTGATCATATATTTCTTTTTGAAAATTTAGAGATTAACTCTCGACATGAAAGGATAAATAGAGATGAAGGATCATCATACCATTATCTACAGTAAAATATCTAAAACTTGATGATTCATAATTGGAAATACAAAATCCAACCTATTCTTGAGCTTCACCAACAATGGAGATTTTAGAGAGAATAGTTTTGGAGGAAAAAGTCTAATTTGGTGAGGTGTATTGGGGTGGGGTTGATCACGTTTTTACTCCCTAATATAAACCTAAAAGTATATAAATAAACCTATTATAATCAGGTTAGCACGTAGGGTGAATTTCTCATTTACCCTTTTACTAAAACAGACGCATGCAGCAGTTGACAGGCGACCATCGACGGAGCAATCCGTTGGCCATAGGTTAGTCTACGAGCCGTTGTTTGGCTTCCATTGATTGGTCCTTAGCCAATTTTTTTTGTTGAGACATGACCAAACTAATTACCGATCGACGATACCTCACCTACGGGACATTGCTTGACCAACTAGCGGTAGTTTGGTCCGTCGATTTAAAGGATAAAGGCAGTGTCTTGACCAGCCTTGGGTCTTCTTGTGGGGCCTTTTGCGTGGCCCTTTAGAAGTCGTGCACAGACATTTCCAACGAAAATAAAACTTTAATAAGTTTTAGACCTTCCACATAAGTTTCACCTATATCAAACACCTCCAACTCATCCAAATAGGCTAGGCCCCAACGATACACACGTTGAGCGTCTTATGGTCTATCTTTCAAACGCCTTGGACGTTCTTGGTCAATTGACCTCAAAACATCTAGAAAATTCATATACAATCTTTAAGCATAATTAAACTCATTTTAATACTTAATAAGATCATTAAAAATAGTATATAAACACACATGGACACATGAGGCATATAGGCGACTAGTGATCGAACGTTTTGGTCATCTCCTGCGATTTGACTTGCAAATCACTTCAAACGTTACACACTGCCTCTAACAATATTATAACTCATTTTAGGACCTTAAAAAATGAATAGAAACATATGTGGATCTATAAACCTATCTCAGTTTGGGGTCTTACATTTTCTTAAGATATTATGTGATTAGATATAACTAATCAATTCAATTTAATTTCCCTTTCGCAATTAGATGTCTTATTCGCTGAACTTTGCGGGGAAAAAATTCACATTAAAATTTAAATTTGTATAAACCATCTAAATATATTAACAGAATACATTCACCTTTCATTAAATTATGTGTTGTTGGAGATATATAGTAGACAAAGAATAATTGTAGTTCCAGTGTAGTCATCCTACTCAGCAAGAACGTCGGTGAAGATCGAAAGAACCTTTAAATTAAAAAAGAAACTATAATAATAATATTTAATATTTTTAGAACTACAATTTAAATATATTCTTAATAAAATTTATATGACGCTCATAATTAAGTACTCACTAATTAATAAAAAAAACACGTTACACACATATGAAATGATTAATACTTAGTGCAAGAGAAGGTAAAAAAAAGACTAAAAAATTAATTAAGGAAAGGGTCAATTTGAATTAATAAAAATAGTAAATAAATAAGGAAAACTAGAGAAAAATAAAAGAGGAGGAAAAAGGGAGCAAGCAAGAATTTTTATGTTGTTGGTGAGGTTGATCCCTGGTTTTCTAGGTGGCAGACCGTCTATTTCGCCTAATGAGCTATTCTGTATTATTGTTACTAGTTTGAAAACGTAATATTTTTCAATTATAAATATATATATATATATATATATATATATATATATATGTATGTATATATATATGTGTGTGTATATATATATGTGTGTGTGTGTGTATATATATATATACATATATAGATATATATATATACACATATATATACTCATATATACACTTTTTTTCACGAGATCACTAGGTGTCGTGGCACCCCACCCTTCCACATAGATTCGCCCCTAGCTCAAGCTCAAATAAACATAGAAGGAAAATATAGAAATATCTACAACCTTATTAATCACATCACCATCACCCAGATAGGGTAGATTAAGAGCATATTTACTCAACTATCACCATTTCTCTAGGCGTAAATCCCAAATGAAATGCAAAACATTGAAGATAGGTCGTAGTACCCAACAACATAAGGTCTCAACTATAGCCTGAACATCAAATTCACAAAACATTCGGGGGGAAATAGAGGAGACTTAGCCATAAGGCCTCTGCCTTTCCTATAAACATCATAGTAAGATAACTTCTACGTCAATTGTACCCATATCATCACCCTAGAAAGCAAGCACACTACCTTTACTTCTAGGACAAAGCCTATATAAAAGACTCCAATACATGTAAAACAACAATGAAGGTTCACTCATATTAACAAAGGCAACATTTGAACCATTTAAACATATACATAAGGAAGCATGCATCCTTAGGTAGTAACTAAGCATTTCAAGGTCAATATATAAGATTCGATACCATAATATAAAACCATATCATAAGACTATCATCATGCAAAGTCATACAATAGCATTCATATCCAAAAGAAGGCTCATTTTAACTATAATTACTTCTAGCATGCTTTAACCATATCATAACATACACTTCTCAACATAACATGAAATTTCACATAGATCTCATATATAAAGCCACAAAGGGCATCATATCATCATGGCATAAAAAATTTCACTTTCACACATACTCACGAAACCATATAACCAAGATAAGGATCAAAACTCACCTTTTCTCCCTTAAGCATATAGATAACATCTCATCCAAGCAATCACATATAAAAGACCACAGGACAATAAAACATAAGAGAGGGATCTTATAAAATTAAGTTCTATGGCATGAAAAAGGGAAACTCTATCGTTCTATTCCCTATCGCTCATAGATGTGTCACACTCGCCATCGATAATCGAGACTCTACTAGACGTGGCAATATGATTGCAACCTAAGACAACTTTCATATACCTCATGCTTTGACAATATGATCGCAACCTAATACAACTTTCATATACCTCATGCTTTGATACCACGTCTTACTCGACTGGGGAGAACCCCCTAGAAGTAATATGACGTATTTGACCTCTCGGAGGTCTTATTCAAATCCATAGTTACAATTCATCGCATTGTCATATTAATTTTAGAGGAAAATGTAAAAATTTTCATAGTACATCATATGCTAGAAATTCACTTCATATATATATATATATATATATATATATATATATATAAAATATAAGTCATAATACCGATTTAGAATCTAAGTCTCTTTTACAACTTAGACTCAACATCATTAGAGTAAAGTAGGGACACAGCCCTTACAACATAATATATATTAACTAAGATATTACAAGACTTTTGAGAAACTTTACATAGGAAATCCTTGAACTTATGGATCCCTTTCATTGAGCTCGGGAATCACATATCAAGTCCTTCACCTTAGAATATCCTTTAAGCATCAATAACCTACAGTTCGTGTAAAAAGGTGAAGAACAATGGTGCTCATACAAAAATGCACTAACTATGACAACCATGTAAAAAGATGCATTTAAAAGGGGACATTTTACTTTGAAAACTGTGCATAATGCCTTTTTGTGAAAACTTAATCAACTTTGATAACATAAGCATCATATAATTAACATAATTCATATGGACATATACAGTAGTCACAATATCCCATTAAATCGCACCTTACATTTAAAATACATTTTGAATTACATTACAATAGCTTCTCTCCCTTTACAGTAACCTTTTTATGTTATTTACAGTTAACTCTTACTTTAACTCCCTTACATCCCCAAGTAACCCACTAGTGATTCTTATTGCAATGCATAGACAATGTCCCATTACATTATCCACACTCAAGCATCACCTTAAGTCCACAAATAAACCATGCATACAATCTTTATAAATCATCAAACATATATACATATACATGAAGGCTTATCATAAAATTATAGTTCAAACTTCAGATATAACTAAATATATTGCATAAAACCTCATATAGACTTTAATCAAAGATATCATGTAAGTCAACACTATAAACAACAACATTCTAGGCAATAGTCAACAACACATAGTTGGAGTTCACTTCATAAAACATAATAGAACCCTACTCATAATCCTATTCTAAGTTTAGCAGTGCAATGTACATGTTAAGTCCATTCACCTCACACATACTAAGTAAACCTACAAGGACACTACAAGCCTTAACATATAATTCATACATCAATGAGACAAGTATAGACTACTTCATACATGAAGAGAAAGACCTTCACTATATAGTTGATAAGACCCACTTTATGCATATAAGTTAAGGTTGTACCATATAGACTCATTAGGACTCATATCATGCATTTAATCAAAACAAGTAGATAACACTACAATGGCATGCATAAGAGACATATACATATACATATAGAACACCTTCGTAGAATTCCCTTCAAGAGCTACTTGTGCAATGCATGGGTAAAGTGCCATACCCTCACCTACACTAAGAAACTCTCCTTAGTTCATCCTAGTTAGGGTGCATTACTTACTTCCAATGTCCATTTTACATTAGAGAAACTATAGCCTTAACCGACACTAAGACTATCGGTGCTAAACATTGAATTTAGTGTTGTAGAGCATTACACTAATGGAAGGTTCCCTACTTATCCAAAGTAGAACATTAACACATGCTAGGATACTAATTGAATTAACTTTCTACATCCTATGTGGCAAGCATAGTTTATGGAACTTGGGTCTTTTAGGGAAACATCACTCTATGCCCTTCTTTAGTTATAAGGCTATCCACCCCGTGAGAACCATGGTGAACCCTACCATTCCTCCTTGGGAAGGCCCCACCCCTCACCTACAAGTTCATTCGTTGCTATGATAAGTTCCCTTTATTGAAAAGCCTTTATTATATTACTTTATAAAACATAGGCCTTAGGATATTGACTCCACATATACTTGGCTCATAAGTCATATATAAGATTTCATCAACCTATATCCTGTGAGAAACCCTTTCACATAGACATAGCATATTCATGCACCGTCTAATTTAGGCACATAGACATAGCATATTCATGCACCGTCTAATTTAGGGTACTCTTGATAACACCTTTCAATTGCACCTCTATTGACTAGATTATCATTCATGTGTGTGTGTATACATATATGTGAGCAAACATTTCACATAACACATTAAGGCCACACATGTTCAGACATCAATGCGTAAGTATATAGTTATAATAATATGAGCAATACTATCATATAAACATACAAAGACAACAATGCACATTCTACTTTATCACATCATATAATTAACATCATAGCATATAATTCATATTTGTTACATGTGCAATGCATAGAAATGGTCCTAACCCTTGTCCATACTAGTACACCAATGAAGTCATCATTGTTAAGATACACTATCATTCTTTAATTAACATATTATTCACATACGTAGTAGTGTACGTTAGGTGCATATGAGAACTATCCTTTCATTATCTACCTTGAGTGTATCCTTCTTATAGTCATGCATGAGGTGTGTGTCTACATTGTACAACATGATCACGTAATGGCAACCATCTTAATATTAAGGCAGCCACCTTAAAAGATCACAATACACATTCAAGCCAATAAACCATAGACAATTCATATATAGAGTAATAGGAACTATAGACCAAAAAAATTAACATTATAACATAGGAGACAAGAAATCTTCATTACTTTAATTTAAAACTTCAAATGCTTTAGACAATACATTCATGTAGGGGCTCATAGGTAGGGGTTTTGATACACAAGAGAAGCCGATCATCAATACAGCTCAGCAATGTCAAATGTATAAACCCCTAACCCTACCATTTTTGTTCACATATAAAATGCTTCATCTATTTAACCTAGATCATGAACTAGCATTGGAGACTAGACATATACCTTCACATGTATGATCATCATATCCACACTTCACCACATAAATTTGCCTTCAAGTCTATAATTATAACACATAGATATATAACAAGAAATTAACATTGCCATCGTAAGTGTACGATACCACACACTGCCATACGAAGCTAAGCATCTAGCAATTCTATTGAAGAGTAGAGAGAATAGGCCCAACATATAATTCCACAAAGCTTTGATAATGATTGATTAATTACATTAATTCAACATCAAAACATGTTTGAAACAATAGATAAAACAACCATTACATAAACAAAATCTTAACTCAAATATCATGGTTTTAAGATCACATTAGGTACACTACTTCATCAAGTCTATAAAAAATAGACGAATATAGATCAATTTACGCTATCCCTAAACATTGATCATCATTTATAAATCATCAAAAATTAATATTCAATTCACATGAATATAAATATTGATAGGCAATTCAACATATTTGAAACATAATTCAATGAACACATAGTCAAGATCAAAAGACCCAAATTATAGGCCAATTTGAGAAATTAGGAGGATCATGGATTCATCGTAAAATTGGATTGAAAGTCATCTTAAAAATAGTATATCAATTTATCATAAAACATGCTTTTGAATTGAATTGGAGAAAGAACCCATGGCTAGATTGAAAATTGGAAATTTGGTCATTGATCACACTTGAAAATCCTTGATTGACTCCTTGGATGAATGATTACTAAAGAAGAAGGTTGCCATATCTTATTTATTGAAGACACATAAGAAATTTCAGAAACGTTGAAAATCCAGTTCTTATCTTAAACTTGATTTTCCCCCCAATGGAGGCTTGAGAGAATTTGGAGAAGAAGAGAGTTTTGGAATTTTTTTTTAGTTTTCTTATTGGGCGTCGGGGTTTTTACTTTGTAAAAGGGGTTAAATAAGTCTTAAAACCTGTTTATAACCGTCTCCCAATATTTACAAAACACCTCCAAACTTATTCGAACTTATAGACATGTCTAACTCAACTTCTATTTATGAAATCTTCATCGGGGAATAAGTCCAGGACGCGAAGTTGTTCCCGTAAGATTTTTTTGGAAATAAATTTTGAGGCAGTTCACTCTGCGTTGTGTCTACAACGTGGACACACTTTTTGACCTACGATGGAACAAGTCCACTATGCAGACCTATTTCACCAAGGAACAAAAGCTGCTGCCGTGGGCAGCTTTTTGTGCCAAGGTTGGATCCTCCTCAATCACCTAGATTAAATCCCAACTTCCTAGTTCAAGAAAATCCTTAATCAATTAGAACTGTTAAAATTCATAACTAGGTGATTCAATCATGATCCAATAGCATAGAATATAATTAAATCTAGAAGACTAACATAAAACCTTCATCTATCCTCTCATGGCCTAAAATCACCATGATCACCTTCAAGTTCAATTATCATAATTCACCATGAAAACTCCATGAACACAATACATCAACATTACATGAATATAGGGGAATGATACCCACACTATTGGGATCACAATCATACCTTACCCAGAATGCAATCACAATCCTCACTTGTTTGGAGATCTTTGGATTCTCAATTGTAGGGAAACTAGAGGGATTCTATGTGTAACATTCCGGAAAATTACATGCCTAGTGAACAACCAATAGGCATTTAGGAATGCTTATTGGGGGTTCATAGGCTACTCAATGCCCAATATTTAAAAATATTGGCCATTGGATATAAAATTGGCTGAGCGGTGTGAGCCAATTTCTTTATTTACCCAAGTACGCATGACATGATCCAAGTTTGTTTAGAATTGTACCTGCAATGAAGACCTTATGCTAAAATTATAAATTTTTTTGATTCACAACCCAATTCATTAGGTACTAGGCATCCAAGTGTCAAGACTAAAACCATAGCAGATAACCATTTAAAATGATCATGTAGATTAAGAAGTGCCAAAGAACATAATGAGGATCATTGGGAAAATAAGAAAACATTCCCAAATAAACCATAAATAATTGTTAGTTAGGAAATTTCAACCAACACCTATACAAGCACATGTGCAAGAAATGGAAGAAGCTTCCAAACAAGGTGACCACCCTAACCGATTTCGGTTAGGGTAGTTAGGGGGAAAAACGTGCACAAGGGACCACTCCTTGTGCGGCCTAACCTCCCTACCAATTTTAGACTCTAACCTAGTGCCCTAAATAACTAAATAACATAGGACTAATCGAATTGGACCCATTAGTGAACCCAATAACCTAGGACAAAAACTGAGTTGGCACTAACCTAGTACTAGTAAAAGAGACAACCTAGTACCTAATCTAGGATGCTCCAAAATGTTAGTAATGATCCTAACAATTTAGGGGTAATTTAGTTATTCCCCTAGGTTACCTAATTAATTAATTTAAAAGGTCTAAAACCAAAAATAAAAAAGGAAATTTTCAAATTTCGATTGACAAGAAAGGGACAACCTAGTACCTAACCTAGGATGTTCCAAAGAGTTAGTTAAGATCCTAACGACTTAAGAGTACTTTAGTAATTACCCTACAAAATTTAATTGATTTATTTACCAAATTAATTAATTAATTAAACGGGGCAAAACAAAAATCACAAAGAAATATCAAGATTTTGGCTAAAACAAGAAAAAGACAACCTAGTACCTAACCTAGGATAGTTGAAAGGATTAGTTATGATTATAAATAAATAAGTGTACTTTAATGAATACCCTACGTAAACTAATTAATTAAATTAAAAATTTAATTAAATTAATTAAAGGGTTCAAATCGAAATTCTTACACGAACCTAGTACAATTCAAGAAACATTGTAGTACTTAACCTAGGATGGTCCAAAAGTGTTAAATTTTGTTCCAATTATTTAGGGTCACTGTAATAGTTTCCCTAGGTACCTTAATTAAATAAATTATCAATTTTACTAATTAATTTAAAGGGGAAATATTTAATTATTATGAAAAATTTCATATTTGACCAAGTATTGTGTTTTCCTAGTTCTAGTCAATCTAGGAGGAGATTTTTAGTAATTAGTTAATTAATTTATTTAATTTACTTATTAAAATCTAAGTCAAATGATTCAAGATCAGTTCTTTAACCTGAAAATCATGTTCAAAGTAATAGAAAAAAAATGACACAAAAAGAGTAAGCAACGAACGCAAGAAAAAGGTAGAAAATTTATCAATTTCTCTAGAGCGATTTCAAAGTTTCATCAAGGTTTTGTTTAACGTGGTCTTCCTTGATTCAGTTCTACATAAGGTATGGGTTTCTGTCTATGACTTCTTTCTCCAAGAGAACTTTCTTTCCGACGATTCAAAGATCTTGAAAACTAGGGTTGTTCCCGTGTTCTCGTCGGACTCCTTTGTCCATAGTATCCTTTTCGATCCCATGGTGAATAGGTGAGATATCATGTTGTTTGTATGTGGTGATGTATGATTGTATGTGTAATGTTCTTCAATTATTATTTTCGATTGACCTATGAAGTTGTGATTGTATAAAGTTAAGTTCTTAAAACGTGAATCATGAATCGACAATGTGTTAGTTACACCCGTACTTATTTTAAGTGTTGATGTGTTTGTACGAATGTTGCATTGCTCTTATTGTGACATTATGAAGGTTTTAAATTCATAAAATATTGATAGGATGTTGTCCAATATGTCTTAAAAACGTTACCATAAAATCATGGACAAGGATTGGTTAAGAGAATTATGTTATGTTAAGATGTGTCCGATACTGTTATGTATGAAGATTACTATGGTTTTTTGTGTATACCTACTGTGAATGTGACTTGTTTATCAATTTGTGTTCGTTAAATGATCATATTATGCTGTTCAAGATGTTTAAAAACGTAATGCCTAAAGTTATCTTATAAGGTTGGCTAAAAATATCTCCATGAAATCATAGTTTGAGTTATTGTTTGGCTTATGCCAATAAAATGTCTTACAATACATTGTCCAAAAGGGATGCATGCAAATGGCTATAATATTATGTTAAATAATTAAAATATTGGCTAATGAATATTATCTTAATCCAACCAAGTTTGAAAAAAAGAAAAATTGGCATATGCCAACAATGATGGTTATGTAATATATACCCAAATGCTTCAGCCAATACTAATCATAGGTCAATCTTGTGTAGTAAGAGTATCAAATATATTATTAGCACTTCTAAATTAATTCAATGAATCCATAAGCAAGGGCATGCCACTCATTGGGACAACTCCCAACATGATCTAAAATAATGACATATGAACTCATGAAACTCATTCAATGAAGTGCTCATCATCCATAAATGATGATATGAATCTACTACACTAAAGTAAGTAAGTAACGTGAGTTATAATATAATTAGAGGGGTCTAATGTAAGTAAGTGAACAGAATAGTGTGCTAAAGAAAGTGAGACAAGTCTCACTTACACCTAAGCTACT
Source organism: Solanum lycopersicum (assembly GCF_036512215.1). Lineage (NCBI taxonomy): Eukaryota > Viridiplantae > Streptophyta > Magnoliopsida > Solanales > Solanaceae > Solanum > Solanum lycopersicum. The sequence goes on along the minus strand of NC_090803.1, from coordinate 15,046,249 downwards.
ATGTTAAAAGAATACTCACGTATAAAGGTGTTAGAATGTGTGAACCAGTCTCATTAACTCCAAAGGATGATATGTAAGGAAAATTCGCATTTCATCAATGTAAAGTAAGGATGATCAATCATCAATTGAGTAAGTAAATCTCAATCTAAAAGAAAAACTCCATAATGCTTGAGTCAATATTAGAAGATAAAGAAGAAATGTACATTCACGTAATGAGGTGAGTAAATATGTCAATCTATGATTCTAATAAAAATGGTGACAACATGATAAGTGGAAAAGATGAATGGTGAAACAAGTCTCAACCAAGCCTAAGTAAAGGTCACTAAAGTTACTCACCTAAGAGACTGTTGAATATCAAGAGAGAAGTCTCAATCATACTATATATGTAAGTGTAAGCACAATTAACACTTAATACTAATGATGAGATGAGAAATCATCTACTAAGCAATTATGCACTCATGCTAGAAGCCAGCTTCCATGATGTATGACATGAATGTAATAGAACATTATACTTAGCACAGAGCTATAAGAGGTTGTAAAAACACTAAAAATGGATATACTTAAATGATACTTAAAGTGTCAAGAATGCCTATGATTAGGCCGGTTTCACACATATTGATACGCGTGGAGCAAGACTTTGGAACCCTTGCTACATCAAATACAACTAACTTGGAGAGTTAGTGGAGCTAGAAAAGGTTGGGTCCCAACCATGTAGGGCTCTCGAATACGAAATACTAGAAAGAGTCTTTACCAGACTTAAAAATAGGAAATCTTAAGTTTGGAGGGTCTAGGGTTAAAATTGTCTTTTTAGGCTGAAGTAATATTGTATATTAATATAAATATATAATTAATTATTTAATTACTAAGTTGGAGGGTCAATTTGGGCATAGAGAGCCGAAATTGAGCTCTTGAAGTGAGGTCTTGCTTCACTCTGGTTCGAACCTAGGTGTAAGGAATGAATTAATGTGATTTTTATTTAATTAATTGAATTAATATAATTAATTAATATTTATTATTCATTAGATGATTTAAAATAAAATAAAAATAAGATTTTTAATAATTAAGAAAATCTTATTTGACTAAGCCCTAAAGTAGACTCCTAATCCTAATATAACTCCTACTCTCTCTCACATTTATCTGTCCATTCACACGCTCAATCTCTCTACCTCATTCATAAAAACATTATGTGCCAAAATACGATACTAAAGAAGAAAAAGAAACCAAATTCTTCGCACTTGAAGAACTCAAACGAAAATATAAGAAAACAAGCTAAGGGAACACGTTAGGCAAAGAGAGGGTTTTTCCGTTGAAAGTTTTGTGTTGAAAACTTGGCTTGGACGTGAGTTTTGGATAGGTTTTGGGAAGAAACTTCAAATTTTGAACGTCAAAATAAGGTATGGGTTTTCTTCTCTCTTGGTCTCTTTCCAAAGAGACCCATTAAGGTTCAGGTTATTCATTCAAAAATTAGGATTGTTTCCCCTCTTGCATCCTCCTGTCACTAGCTCCCAATGAATCATAACTTGGGTATGATTACTGGTAGATTTAGGTGTATCTTATGTTTTCTGATGAATATGATTATGTTGTGTACTTGAAATCGTATGATAGGAAACCATGTACTGAATGTTTGTGCAAGTGTGTGGATGTGCAAAAGAATGTTACTGTTATGCCTCGTATTTTTTTATACGTAGTGCGCATCGTGATCTAGAAGACGTAAAGAAATATTAGGCAAGGATGTTATTTCCAAATGTGATATTAAGTATGAGTTGGTTAATGTAAGTGCCATTAACTTTAAGTGAGGGATTAATTAGTGGCTAATTTGGATTGATTTAATCCAATGGGCCCCACCACTCAAGGCAAAAATTAAAAAGGGATCAGATTGTGGGCTGGCCTTAGTGGACAGGTGTAGAGGGGGGCTGCCTCCACTTCATACTATTAAATGAGGTGGAGAAATACACTCCATGCTATATAAAGTGGTGAAATGCATTGCTGCATATCATCTTCTTCTTCACCACTTGTCTTAGGCAGCCATGGAAATGGAGAAACCAACCCTGCAACTCTTGGCCAGCAGCTGCAAATAATTTGGTTAGTAATCTCCTTGTTTGGTGTGTTAATTCTTTAGAATACCCTTGTTAATTATCCATTAATTTTAAGAAGGGGGCGTGACCAGTAGCTTAGGAAGTTTGTTTTAGTTATTGAATGTGCTAAGTATGAATGGAAACCATAATCGGATTATTAGTGGTGTCATGTTGGTGCTTGGGCTGTTTATATGATTCTTTGGGTTATATGTGTTATTGGTATTGTTGTGGATAATTTGGATTGTTGTCAGATTGGGACGAAGTAAGGAAAATAGGGGAGGTGTTGCCGAATTTTTGTTAGATTATTAGCTAGCTTACAAGAAAGTAAAGCACGATGTTTATCTAATTGCGGCACGATTGTTGCTTGTTATAGATTAATAGCTTGAGCAGTAAATATTGGACGTGCGGCTCAATTATACGGTATGTAACGCTGTCCCTTCTTTCTTTGCTTGGCATGACTTTTAAAAATAAGCGAACAACGGACAGATTTGATACTTACCTCTAAAGCGTCTAGGTGATGTATATTCTTGCTTCCACAATTATTCCTCTATATATCGGTTATGTCTAAGGCTATGATGATCTCTAATATCTATTGTAATGCTTCTTAGAGTCATTGAAATTTTACATTTTCATATCGTATTAAAGGTTCATAATCTTGATAAAACATTAATCTTTGGTAATACTCCTTGCTGGTTCACGTTGATTGTTCTATTGAGTTATAAGAAATGATTTTAATTGCATATGGTTGCTCATAATATTCTGCTCGTGCATAGAGTCATTTATCATTTCACCGAGTCCCGGGCCGGGTAATGTTCGTGCGGAGTTTCTTGCATATGTCACCGAGTTCCTCACTAGAGGGCCGGGTATGTATATTATATATATGATTGGTGATGAGGATGGTTATGATGATGATGATGACGGAGATGACGTGATGATTATTTTGCCGAGCCCCTTACTAGGGAAGCTGGCACCTTAAATGTTAAATATATGCATGATTTTCACTTAAAAAGAATATGTGTAGCGATATTTTGTTTCGACTTGCCACATTGGTATCCTGTCATCTTTACCTTATGCTTTACATACTCAGTACATTGTCCGTACTGACCCCCTTTCCTCGGGGGGCTGCGTTTCATGCCCGCAGGTGTAGACGCGCAGTTCGGTGATCCTCCCACCTAGGATATCTACTCTGCTGATTGGGAGAGCTCCACTGTTCCGGAGCCCAGTCGTTTTGGTACATAACTTTTGTGTAGTCTTTTGCTCGTCTATGGGTATGGCGGGGCCCTGTCCCGTCAAGTTTCACTGATGTACTCTTAGAGGTCTGTGGACATTATGTGGGTTGTATATATATGTTTTGGATAATGGTCTGGACATGGTTTGTTTGGGATGTCCGTGTCACGACCCAACCCGATAGGCCGTGATTAGTGCCCGTTTTGGACACCCACATACAAACCTGCTAAGTATGACCAACTGAAACTAAGACAATATGGAATTTAATCAAATCAAGCCAACCCCAACGTCATATATATATATATAAGAGGACCTGTCTCATAAGGAGTCATAACCATTCAACCATAACAGCATACGCGAGCCGACAAGGCCGCCAATATTCAAAGCATAATGATGTACACAGCCGACAAGGCTGCCCCTGTACAAGCGGACATCCCAAACAAACCATGTCCAGACCATTATCCAAAACATATATATACAACCCACATAATGTCCACAGACCTCTAAGGGTACATTAGTGAAACTCGACGGGACAGGGCCCCGCCATACCCATAGACGAGCAAAAGACTACACAAAAGTTATGTACCAAAACGAATGGGCTCCGGAACAGTGGAGCTCTCCCAATCAGCAGAGTAGATATCCTAGGCGGGAGGATCACCGAACTGCGCGTCTACACCTGCGGGCATGAAACGCAGCCCCCCGAGGAAAGGGGGGTCAGTACGGACAATGTACTGAGTATGTAAACCATAAGGTAAAGATGACAGGATACCAATGTGGCAACTCGAAACAAAATATCGCTATACATATACTTTTTAAGTGAAAATCATGCATATATTTAACATTTAAGGTGCCCAGCTTCCCTAGTAAGGGGCTCGGCAAAATAATCATCACGTCATCTTCGTCATCATCATCATCATAACCATCCTCATCACCAATCATATATATAATATACATACCCGGCCATCTAGTGAGGAACTCGGTGACATATGCAAGAAACTCCGCATGAACATTACCCGGCCCGGGACTCGGTGAAATGATAAATGACTCTATGCACGAGCAGAATATTATGAGCAACCATATGCAATTAAAATCATTTCTTATAACTCAATAGAACAATCAACGTGAACCAGCAAGGAGTATTACCAAAGATTAATGGTTTATCAAGATTATGAACCTTTAATACGATATGAAAACGTAAAATTTCAATGACTCTAAGAAGCATTACCATAGATATTAGAGATCATCATAGCCTTAGACATAACCGATATATAGAGGAATAATTGTGGAAGCAAGAATATACATCACCTAGACGCTTTAGAGGTAAGTATCAAATCTGTCCGTTATTCGCTTATTTTTAAAAGTCATGCCAAGCAAAGAAAGTAGGGACAGCGTTACATACCGTATAATCGAGCCGCACGTCCAATATTTACTGCTCAAGCTATTAATCTATAACAAGCAACAATCGTGTCGCAATTAGATAAACATCGTGCTTTACTTTCTTGTAAGCTAGCTAATAATCTAACGAAAATTCGGCAGCACCTCCCCTATTTTCCTTACTTCGTCCCAATCCGACAACAATCCAAATTATCCACAACAATACCAATAACACATATAACCCAAAGAATCATATTAAACAGCCCCCTCCCCAAAACAGTTCCATCTCGGCAACTATATCAGCGAAGCAACGACACACCGACTGATAACTCGTTTTATAATTCATAACACATCTACCTTATCGTATTCATCCTTTGGAGTATATACTCATAATCACATTCAACATATACATAATGCCAAAACAGAATTTTCCTGCAGTTTCCTTTAATCAAAACAGCCCAAGCACCAACACGACACCAATAATAATCCGATTATGGTTTCCATTCATACTTAGTACATTCAATAACTAAAAAAAACTTCCTAAGCTACTGGTCACGCCCCCTTCTTAAAATTAATGGATAATTAACAAGGGTATTCTAAAGAATTAACACACCAAACAAGGAGATTACTAACCAAATTATTTGCAGCTGCTGGCCAAGAGTTGCAGGGTTGGTTTCTCCATTTCCATGGCTGCCTAAGACAAGTGGTGAAGAAGAAGATGATATGCAGCAATGCATTTCACCACTTTATATAGCATGGAGTGGATTTCTCCACCTCATTTAATAGTATGAAGTGGAGGCAGCCCCCCTCTACACCTGTCCACTAAGGCCAGCCCACAATCTGATCCCTTTTTAATTTTTTTGCCTTGAGTGGTGGGGCCCATTGAATTAAATCAGTCCAAATTAGCCACTAATTAATCCCTCACTTAAATTTAATGGCACTTACATTAGCCAACTCATACTTAATATCACATTTGGAAATAACATCCTTGCCTAATATTTCTTTACGTCTTCTAGATCACGATGCGCACTACGTATATAAAAAAAATACGAGGCATAACAGTCCGCTTGTACAGGGGCAGCCTTGTCGGCTGCGTACATCATTATGCTTTGAATAGTGGCGGCCTTGTCGGCTCGCGTATGCTGTTATGGTTGAATGGTTATGACTCCTTATGAGACAGGTCCTCTTATATATATATATATGATGTTGGGGTTGGCTTGATTTGATTAAATTCCATATTGTCTTAGTTTCAGTTGGTCATACTTAGCAGGTTTGTATGTGGGTGTCCAAAATGGGCACTAATCACGGCCTATCGGGTTGGGTCGTGACAGTTACTATGAATGTACTTGAATGAGGACGAACTAATACTTCAAGTTTAATAATCTTTTGGTTGTCATTTTACGTACATAAACCCCCGCCCCCAAAAAAAGTGTTAAAAGATCCATGAAATGTCCTAAGTTTTCAAGTGGAAATATTGATGAAAATAAGTTGAGAAAATGATTAATTTCAAGACAAAAATATAAGTTTGGTTTAGGCTAAATTTTAGTGATGAAATATGGAAAATTTAATTAATTTTAAAGGGGTTAGGTCACAAGGATTCGAACCTGTGACCTCACCCGTGTGAAACCTTAATTTCGCAAGAAAAAAGAAAAAGGGTCTTGGGGATTCGAAATGGGGTCTACTGGTTGAAAAAGGAGAGAGCAAAAAATTAAATAAATGAAATGGGAGGCGTGGGAATCCAATCCACGACCTCTAGGCAGCGTATAAAAGGAAATAAAAATAAAAGAAAGGCAGTATGAGGCGTGGGAATCGAACCCACGACCTCAAGGTTGTAAAGGAGAAAGGGAGAAATAAAAAAAATAAAGTGAGGCTATGGGGACTCGATCCCACAACCTCACTTCCAATGCATAGATAAGTCCAACTTTAAATAAAAATAAAATAAGGAGGCCGTGGGGGTTCAAACCCACAACCTCATAGTCCCTAGCGAGTTAGAGAATAATTAAACAGAGGTTGTGGGGATTTGATTCCACAACCTCATGGTCTATGCGAAATTAGAAAAGAGGAATTAAGTTTTAAAGGAATAATAAAAGGGGTTGTGAGGGTTCAATCCCACAACCCTTCGGTTAAATAAGAGGATAATCCAAGGAGAAAACTAAAGATAGAATGTTGATGTTGGGGCTTGATCTAGGGTCCCAATGTCATGAACACTAAAAATAAAGATAAGGAAAAATGTAAGTATTGTCAAAGGGGTTTGAACTTGGGTTCCCTTTCCCGAATTTCCGTAACGATATATAAATCACATGTGAATTAAAAGTTCAAGAATAATTCCACCTACTTAGATCAAAATAGAAATCTTGGCATATATACAAGATACATAAGTCTTGTATTACATATTGTTATGAAGATATGAGTAACTTAACAAACTATGAATGAAGCCTCATGTCTTGTATATAGATCCATAAGTCTAGCATACGATTAAAAACAAGTTAACCTTAGATGTATGTTATGGAATTATGAAACCATAGAAGGATTAAGTACGAGTGTAAGATATACTAAATGTCCAAGATCATTGTCATATGACAAAATGAACAATGAAATGATGAAATTAACAATGAAATGATGAAACCCTCGAAGGGTTAAGTAAGAGTGTGAAACCCATAAATGGCCAAGTGCATTGGCATATGATGAAATGAACATTCACGTAAAAAGGGGTGAGTAATTATGAAGAGAAATGTGCTAATGTTGATGAATGTGGTGACAACATGAAATGAGGCTAATGTAAAAGATGAGAGAAATCTCAAATGAGCTTAATTAAATGTTACTAAAACGTACTCATCTATCAGAGTGTAAAGTTAATGAAGAGACCAGTCTCTATGAACACTCTAATGAAAGTATTGAGATTAACACACTTAATACTAATTATGAGATGAAAAATCATCTATTGAGCTATGATGTACTTATACTAGAAGCCAACTTCCATGACGTATGAGTTGAATGAAATGGAACTTTATAATGAGCATCGATAGACTAGCTATGAGCGGTGATACCTTCGCGAAGGTTCACGTTACTCTCATGAGATGAGACTGTGTGGAATGTCGGGTATGGATCTCCTTATATCTCCAAGTCTTCGAACCTATACTCCCAATATAGGGATCTGGCGGGGTTAAATTACCATGTACTCTATCATGTTTTGGGAAACATTGGACGGTGACTCCACCTCTTTTTGGTATGGGGGAGACACTGGATTTCATGATGCGCACATGATCTATGTCGATTAAACTTAAAGTTTCCAAAGAATAAATGAGCACAACCTCAAATGATGCACATAATGAAATGACCAATACCAGAGGTGTTAGGATAGGATTATCAAAAGCTGAGCTAGACTCAAGTAATGACACTAGGTTATTCTTTATCATTGCACATCAAACCCAAAGAAAGTCTTAAACTACATCATAGGTATAGTTGGACGATAGAGATTACAGGTGGACGTTGCATCTATCCAGACGTGGAGCTTTCATCCGAATTTGGTAGCCTCATGCTTTCGAGGTTGTCTACTGTTATTATCTAGCTTAGATGTAGGCTTTAGCTAGTGGCGCATGTTCCACTGGTGTTTCATTTCCCTTTTCATTTCAAACTTTGTATTGGTTCCATTTTGGTGCCATTTTGGCAAAAATACTTTTAATTTAATTATGAATTGTTTCTTTCATTTGATTATATCTATATTAGATGGTTAATTTGTGAACACTTATGATGTTAAGTTAAAAAGGTTTATCATGAAATAAGAAAACAAAAAGTTCAAATTTTTCGCTAAAATTAACCTAGATGGAGTAAGAATGATGTTTGTTGACTTGGCTACGACCTCTGAGACGCCAACAACACTGGTCTCATCTCGGGTCTAGACTCAGGTCCTAACAGCGATGATGCCTTCCTCCAGGAAGGACGGAGGTTCATGTAACATTCATGAGATGAGATTGTCCAGCATGCCGGTTATGGGTCTCTTTATATCTCCTAGTCTTTGAACTTATTCTGTCAATATAGGGATCTAGCAAGGTTTGACTCCCTATATACGCAAGCATGTTCGAGTCACTTTTGCCGGTGATTCCACCTCTTTTCGGTGTGGGGAAGACACTGAATTTGATGATGCTCACATGATCTATGATTGTTAAGGTTAAAGTTCCCAAAGAAAGAATGAGGTCTTCCTCAAAGTATGAAAGATAATGAAATGAACGATACCAAAGGTGTTTGTGCAAGACAATCAAGAGGTGAAATCAGATTCAAGTAATGATATTAGGTCATTCTTGGTCATTGCACTTCATGATTCCGATGAGAGTCTTAAACTTCATCCTAGGTATAGCTGGTGTTTACATAAGCCTACGAATGAATGAAATGAATAATGTGAAGTATGAATAAATTAATGAAGAAGACTCTGTATTTGCTAAAGAAGGCCCTCTGGTTGAGGTCCAATATGTTGGGCCCCCAATTGGGATGTCTTAATGTTACATCAACGATTCCAAAGTCTCGTGCATATGAAATGTATAATATGTAAAACATGAAAGTAATGAAATTAATGGCATGATCAATGGAGAATTGCTTATGAAAGTTAATGAATACATAGTGTAAAGAAGGACTCACTATAAGGTAGGGAAATCATTCCTTAGTCCTTGTATTACTTATATCGATTAATTGTAGGTATGGGACTACAATGAATCATTGCACTTGTAAGTAAAACATAGGAAAAAAAGAATTATTGAACTACAAAACATGAAGAAGAAAAAGACTAAAAAATAATCCAAGTGTACAAAGAGGAGATCTCATCCTAAGAGGATCAAAAATCTCAAATCTTCGCCCGAATTATTCTAAAATTATGTTGATGATACTAATGTTTTGTAATCATATAGAAAATGATTTGTGTGCATTTAATGCATTAAAATACATCATATTCATACATCAATTCACAAATACCGATTTAGGAAACTCTAGTGACTAGGTTTTCCAGAAATAGCACGTTGTTTAGGAAGTGATTTCATTGATCATGCATAGCCTTATGTGTATGTGTGCATACACCCATATATAGTACAAGTGGTGTACTAACCCCTACTATTTTTAATTTATAGATGCAGGTTAAGGGACAGTTTCATGACTCTTGCAACAATTTGATCATCAGCATTTCTCCACACCATTTGGTAGGTCCTCTTGATTTCGAGGATGCTACAATTTTAGTATAGCCTTAGTTTTAGAAAAAGCTAGTGGATGTTGTCCCATAGTTTCTTTCGTACTTCGGTTTAGAAGCTTTTTAAATATGGTCGTGTTTGGCAAACGTATTTACGATATATTCTTATTCTATTTCAAATTGATTCTTATGATACATGGTTGTTATATTTATGTTGAGCTTAGTATATGATGAATTCATGAAATAACTATATGAAGTCTATGTTTACTTCATATGTTTAAAAGTTTTAATTTTTCCATTAAAATTAAGCATATGAATGTGATGAATGCAATATGAGGCTTCTTTGCGACCTCTGAGAGGTGAACGACGCCGGTGGTGGTCTGGATTGTAGAATTTGGGTCATGACAAACTTGGTATAATAGCATGAGGTTAAAGTACATAGGAAATAAACCTCAACACAACCACGTCACATAGTTTCTAGCTTATGGTTATGAAGCGCGTCACATACATGAGTTAGAGACTATGCGTTGATAGCAAATTCTCCCTTGTTATACTCTTTATCGTGCTATCCAGAGCTTTGATACTTTGTGTCAATATAAGTATCTAACTTCCTTATTGTGTGAACGAGTAGAAGAATACACACAATAATTAGGATGGCAAAGTGGTATAAGGCGCTAGGTGCAAGATTTGGCCTTCCCAGGAAGGGGCCATAATGGAAATGCCCAAAGTGGATGAAAGACGTGTGGTGAATGTGGCTGTTCGCATGGAGGTGAATGCATGGTAAAGATATAAAAGCTTGATATGAGTACTAATAAAGAGGATAAGGCTATGTTTGTTCCATACCAACTCAAGGATAAGGCTAAGAAATGAATTGGCTTCATAAGTGTTATGCTACAATACACTATAGAAACATGGTAGTAAGGCTTTTGTTTTCAAATGAGTTAGAGTTGAGATAGAAGGAGCGTGGTTCAAATCAAACAAGCCAAATAGGTTCAAATCTTTAGTCCAACAAGATGTTATCTAAGGGGTTAGGAGTCAATAAGAACCTTTCTTACGAAAAGTTTTCTATTGAAATGTTAGATCGCCAAGTGAAATGGTTGAGGAACAAGGAGGTTGCCTTCGTAAAAGTATTATGGGGGAACCACCTTGTTGAGGGAGAAACATGGGAGGCTGAGGAAGATATGAGATCCTGTTATCCTCACTTGTTTAGTTCTTAAGGTTAGATATACTTTTCCTAACTCTTGTTTTGCTTAAGAAACTCTTATGTTTTAGTGCAATAGTAGACTTGGTGTTGTATGTCCATAATCGTTTGTGTAATCATTGCATTATGTGAGTTAAAATGAATTCATGTTGCATTTCATGTTACTGTTTATGTATAGCTTCTTACGTGATTGTGTGTTGCAATAGTGTGATGTGCATTACGTTAAAGTAGAATTGAGAAGTAAGTTCCTCGATTTTCAATAAGAAGCTTCAGATAAGCGTAGAGTAGGTGCATTATTTAGAGTAAGTCTTGATTTAGACTTTCAGGAAGATAAAGTTCAAGCATGCTAAAGAGATTTCCAAAAATTTCCCTCTTCAGTTTAAAATGATAGGTACTGTCATTCAGGGACGAATGATCCTAAGGGGGGATAATTTAACAATCCAGCAAAGTACATGCCTAGTAAACAACTAATACGTCATTAGTAATGCATATTGGGGGTAAATAGGCGTCCTAATGCCCAATATTTAAAAACGTTGGGCATTGTATATAAAATTGGATGAGGGGTGTGAGACAATTTCTATATTTAACCATGTATGCATAACATGATCTAAACTTTTATAGAGTCGTTCTTGCAATGAAGACCCCATGCTGAACTTATAAATTATTTTCATTAACAACCCAATTCAATAGGTACTAGGCATCCAAGTGTCAAGCATTGCACCATAGCATATAACCATTTAAAATAATCATGTATATTAAGCGATACCCATGGACACATTGAGGATTGTTGGGACAATCAGAAAAAAAATTCCCACATAAACCATAAATAATAATGATTCAGGAAAGTGAAACAAACCCATATGCAAGCACATGTGTAAGAAATGTGAAGAGGGACCACCCTAACTGAATTTTGTTAGGGTAGTTAAGGGAAAAACATGTACAAGGGACCAATCCATGTGGATCCTAACCTCCCTACCGATTCTAGACTCTAAACTACTTCCCTAAATAACTAAATAAACTAGGACTAACCGAATCGGACCCATTAGTGCACCCAACAACCTAGGAAAAAAATTGGGTTGACACTAACCTAGTACTAGTAAAGGAGACAACCTAGTACCTAACCATGGATGGTCCAAAAGGTTAGTTATGGTACTAAAAATTTAGGGGTAATTTATTAATTACCCTAGGTTACCTAATTAATTAGTTTAGAAAATTAATTAATTAATTTCAAATGGCTAAAAGCGAAAGTAAAAAGGAAATTTTTAGATTTCGGTTAAGACATAAAAGGGACAACCTAGTACCTAACCTAGGATGGTCCGAAGAGTTAGTTAAGATCCTAAATACTTAAGGGTACTCTATAATTACCCTAGGATACTTAATTAATAAATATAGCAACATAATTAATTAATTTAAAGGTGCAAAACCGAAATCAGAACGCAATATTCAGATTTCGGTTGAAACAAGAAAAAGACAACCTAGTACCTAACCTAGGATGGTTTAAAGGATTAGTTATGATTATAAAGACTTAAGGGTAATTTATTAATTACCCTAGGTCACTTAATTAATTTAATTATCCATTTAAATTAATTAAATTAAAGGAGTCAAACCAAAATTCTTACACTAACCTAGTACAATTCAGGAAACATCCTAGTACTTAACCTAGGATAGTCCAAAATGGTTAAATTTTGTTCCAATGATTTAGGGGCACTTTAATAGTTACCCTAGGGTCATTAATTAATTAAATTATCCATTTAATTAATTGATTATTGTCTTTTCCTAGTTCTAGTCAATCTAGGAGGGGCTTTTTAGTAACTAGTCAATTAATTTATTTAATAAAATTAATAAACCCTAAGTTGAATGAGTAAAGATCAGTTATTAATCCTAAAAATCACGTTCAAACTCATAGGAAAAAAGGACCCAAAAATAGTAAGCAACGAGCGCAAGAAAAGGATAGAAAACTTATCAATTTCTCTAGGGTGATTTCAAGGTTTCTACAAGGTTTCGTTCAAGCTGGTCTTCGTAGATTAAGCTCTGCATAAGGTTTTGGTTTCTATGGTAGAATTGTTTCTCCAAGAGAACTTTCATTCCAACAATTCAAAGATCTTGAAAACTAGGGTTCTGCCCGTGTTCTCGTCGAACTCCTTTATCCCTAGCATACGTTTCGATTATATGTGGAATAGGTTAGATATCATGTTGTTGGTATGTAATGCTAGATTATCTTATATTTAATGTTCTTGAATTATGATTTCTGGTTAGCCTATGAAGTTGTGATCGTAGAAAGTTAAGTGCTTAAAATGTGAATCATGAATCGACAATGTGTTAGTTACACCCGTTATTGTTGTAAGTGTTTATGTGTTTGTCCGAATGTTGCATTAATTTTATTGTGACTGTATGAAGGTGTTAAATTCATCAAATATTAATATGATGGTGTCAAATATGTATTAAAAACGTCACCCTAAATACATGGACCAAGATTGGTTAAGAGAGTTATAATATGTCAAGATGTGTCTAAAAGTGTTATGCATGAAGATGATTATAGTTTTTTGTGTATACCTACTATAGATGTTACTTGTTGATGATGTTGTGTTCGTTAAATGATCATACAATGTTGTTAAATATGTTTAAAAATGTTATCCCTTAAGTTATATTATAAGGTTTGCTAAAAATATCTCCATGAAATCATAATTTGAGTGACTGTTTGGCTTATGCCAATAAAATCGCTAACATTACATTGTCTAAAAGTGATGCATTGAAATGACTATAATATTATGTTAAATAATTAAAGATTGTCTAATGAATTAAAGAATGTAAAATTGGCCTATGCCAACAAAGATGGTTATGTAATCTATAACCAAATTTTTATGCCAATAATAATCATTTGTCAATCTTGTGTAATAAGAGTATCAAATATTTTAAGGACTTTTAATGTAATTCAATGAATCCATAATCAAGATCATGTCACTCATTGGGACAATTCCAAACATGATCTAAAAATTACATATGAACTCATGAAACTCATTGAATGAAGTGTTCATCGTCCATAAATAATGATATGAATCTACTACACTAAAATAAGTAAGTAACGTGAGTTATAACATAATTAAAGGGGTCTAAAGTAAGTAAGCGACCAGAATGTGGTGTTAAAGAAAGTAACACAAGTATCACTTACACCTAAGCTACTATGTTAAAAGAATACTCACGTATGAAGGTGTTAGAATCTGAGAGTCAGTCTCTTTAACACCAAAGGATATTATGCAAGGAAAATTCACATTTAATCAATGTAAAGTAAGGATTATCAGTCATCAATAGAGTAAGTAAATTTCAATCTAAAAGGAAGACTTCACAATGCTTGAGTCAACACTAGAAAATAATGAAGAAATAAACATTCACGTAATGAGGTGAGTAATTATATTAATCTTTGATGCTAATTAAAATGATGACAACATGATAAGAGGCTAAGATGAATGGTGAGACAAGTCTCAACCATGACTAAAGAAAAGTCATTAAAGGTACTCACCTAAGAGAGTGTTGAATATCAAGAGACCATTCTCAATCATACAATATATGTAAGTATAATGAATATTCACACTTAATACGAATGATGAGATGAGAAATCATCTAATGAGTAATGATGACCACATTCTAGAAGCCAGCTTCCATGATGTATGAGTTAAATGTAATAGAACATTATATTGAGCACAGATAGGCTAGCTATGAGGGGTTATGCCTTCCTTTAGGAAGGGAGGAGGTTCACGTAATTCTCATATGATGAGAGTGTTTGTCATGTCGGGAATGGGTCCCCTTATATCTTATAGTATTTGAACCTATACTGCCAATGTAGGGATATAGGAGGGTTAAACTCCCTACATACGTTAGCATGTTTGGCTCATTTTGGCCGGTGATTGCACCTCTTTTTTGTGTGCATCAGACACTTGATTTCATGATGCTCACATGATCTATATATGTTTAGGTTAAAGTTCCCAAAGAATCAATGAGGCCAGCCTCAAAGTATGAAAGATTATTAAATGAACAATAGCGAAGGTGTTTGTGCAAGATAATCAGGAGATGAAATCATATTCAAGAAATGACATTAGGTCATTCTTAGTCGTTGCACTTCATGATCCCTATGAGAGTCTTAAACTTTATACTACCTATAGCTGGTGTTTACATCATCCTTCGAATGAATGGAATAAATAAAGTGAAGTAGAAATGAACGAATGAAACAGACTTTGTGTTTGCTAAATAAGGCCCTCGGATTGAGGTCACATATGTTGGGCCCTCAATCAAGATATCTTAATCATACATCAACGACTCCAAAATATCGTGTATATGAAATGTATAATATATAAAATATGAAAATAAAGAAATCAATGACATGATCAATAGAGAATTGGTTGTGAAAGGTAAGGAATATATAGAGTAAAGAATGCCTCACTATAAAATAGGGAAATCATTCCTTATCCTTAGATTACTTACATCGAATTATTGTGGGTATGAGACTACATTGAATCATTGCACTTGTAATTAAGACATAGGACCAAAAGAATTATTGAACTACACAACAACAAGAAGAAAAAGACTGAGAAATAATCTAATACACAACAACAAGAAGAAAAAGATTGAAAAATAATCTAAGTGTACAAAGAGAAGCAATCGGCCTAAGAGGATAAAAATCCTCAAATCATCGCCCGAGTTGTTCTAAAATTATGTTGATGATACTAATATTTTGTAATCACACTGAAAATGAGTTGTGTGCTTTGAATGCATTAAAATATATCATATTTATATGTCAATTCACAACTAACAATTTAGGAAAGTCTAGTGACGAGGCTTTCCACAAATAGCATGCTATTTAGGAAAAAACTTTATTTGATCATGCATAGCCTTATGTGTAAGTGTGCATAAACCCATACTTAGTACAAGTGGTGTACAAATCCCTACTATTAACTATTATATAGATGCCGGTCAAGGGACAAATTGAAGACTCTTGTAACAGTTTGGACATCAGTGATTCTCAAGACAGTTTGGTAAGTCCTCTTGATTTTGAGGATGCTACAATTTTAGTCTAGACTTAGTTTTAGAAAAATCTAGAGATGTTTTGTCCCTAGCGTTTCTTTCGTACTTTCATTTCGATGTTTTTGTAATAAGGCCATATTTGGAAAACGTATTTATGATATATTCTTATTCTATTTAAAATTGATTCTTATGATAGATGGTTGTTATATTTATATTGATCTTAGTATATGATGAGTTCATGAAATAACTATATGAAGTCTATTTATACTTCATACATTTAAAAGATCTAATTTTCCGCTAAAAATAACCATATAAATGTGATGAATGCAAGATGAGCTTGTCTGCGACTTCTGAGAGGTCAAGGACGCCGGTAGTGGTCCGAAATCCATAATATGGGTCGCTATACCATGGATGAATAAGCTTCACATACGTTAGATTAGAGCCTTAAACATATCATTACATCTTTGTGAATTCGTCCTAAAGCTGCTGTAATTTTTTTTCTTCTTTCAATCACCATTTTTGGAGAATTTTAGGAACTAAAGGTTTTTGATATGGAATCTAAGGTCTTATTGGCTATCGTGCTTCTTTAATACTCTTCCAATACCTACAATAACCCCCCCCCCCCCAAAAAAAAATTAATTCCTAAAGTTCCCAAAAGAACCCTACAACTATTGGACATTTTAACTAACTTAAATTTGACTTAAAACAATGCAACCAAATCTTAGAGTTTACTCCGCGTCGCAGAGGATTTTTTTATTCTTGGTTCAAGAAACTAGTTTGGGACAGAATGGTTTGGGATGTTTACAAGTCGCAGGGAAAAAACGTCCCTTTACGTGATAAGTTCGTGTTGCCCGACAGCTTCATTTGTTATGTTTGGTTTCTCCTCGGGGACCCATAGGCTTGTCCCTGGGGCGTGGTTCTTAGACATTTTTTAGCCTTTACATGTTTCACTTCCGGGTATCACCCCCTAGATATAACCGGTGTCATCGTTCTTTGTCATAACTAAGACTATCCTCTTAACCTACATCACTACATTCATAATCAATAATGCGGAAAAATTTAACACTTCTTATTACTTCTGTATTGAGGTTTACATTGACCTCTACATGCACATAATAGATATATATCATGCATACATAGACCCTATGTATAGGAATATTACTTAGTGTTCTACTTTTATTACACATAGATATATAAAAATGACATAGGCTCAAAATAGTTATCTCATCTCATAACAATCTAATAAGAGCATATAAAAATGGGCCTAGCCCACACATGAATACAATAAGACCACACATAGGTCATAAAACTTTTGTATCCAAATAAAAAGGAAAGAAACAAAAGAATCTTAATACTATAAACAACTTTATAGCTTGATAGTGGTATTTCCCTCGAAAAGTGAGGATCGTCCAAACTTGGATGATTAACAATTCCAAGTCTTCTTCAAAGTCGTCACCAAAAGACCTTCAACGACTGTAAACTAAAATTTTGGGGAAAAGGAAGAGATGGAGTTAGTACAACACTTGTACTAAGTATGAGACCATATGCACACATATCATGAAAACATGCTAAAAATGGTCCTTCCTTGAAAAAAATGCTATTTTACCCTTTGAAAACGTTATGCACATTCAAGAAGACTATACCAATCAAAAAGACATATTTTTTAAGTCATAGACATGTATATTACAAGAATTAATGGATGAATAAGCTTCACATACATTATATTAGAGCCTTAAACCTTGCTTGAAACCTTGATGAATTGGTCCTAAAGCTTCTGCAATTTCTCTTCTTCTTCAATGGTTATTTTGGGAGAATTTTAAAAGACAAAGGTTTTTGATTTGATGTCTAGGGTGTTATTGGCTATTGTTCTGCTTAAATACTCATCCACTACCTAAAATAACAGCCAATAATTAATCCCTAAAGTGCCTAAAATACCCCTGAAATTATTGGGAAATAATGGTTTGATATTTGCCCACATCGCAGGGCAAAACATTGCCCTTTACATGATGGCTCTATGTCGCACACCAGCCTCCACATCTGGATTGCCCGACAGCTTCACATGCCTATTTTTGGGTCCTCCTTGGGGAACCTTAGGGTGGTCCCCGAGGCATTTTTCTCTGACTTTTAGAACCTTTGAATTCCACGATATGAATAGGAACCGTATATACTCAATTTCACCCTTAAAACATCCTCCAAAACTCCACTACAAAACATTGTATTACACTAGTTTTACTTTGACTAGTTTCCGGACGTTCCTAGGCGTTTGACCTTCCAAACACCTACAAACTTTATATACTGACTCTTAACACTATTTTTAGTCATTTTAGGACCTTATAATATCATGATACTCATGTAAGGATCTAGCTACACCTAAATAATTTTGAGGGTGTAATAGTTATCGTACTTAGTCTAGTCTTGTACTAACACCGTTCTTCCTCATCTTTTTACACAAAGTACATGTGGTGATGGCTAGAGGTTCTATCCCAAAGTGAAGTGATTGGACAGAAATTTCCAAACTTCAAAGGGTCCTTATGATTCAAGGATCTTCATGTCAAGATTTCATTTAAGTTTATGTGATAGTCTAGATTGTTCTTTTATGTTGTTAAGGGTCATGCCCCTAATCTATTCTATTGATTTGAAGGTCTAAGATAATAAAAGGGACTTAGTTTCTTATCTATGTACTTATAATCATTAAATGAAGTGATGTTTTAGCATGGTGTTATGCTATGAAATTATTTAAATTTTTTGCTAATTTTGTGAAGATGCAATTAGTGAATGTGAAGAGGCTTCTCCAAAACCTCCGAGAGGTCGAAAAAATTGGTTACTTATAGGGGGTGATGTCCGGTCATGAAAAACTTGGTATCAGAGCATGTGGTTATAAATAGTAGTTTTAGGGTCCAAAGTCTCATAATCAGACCTCTACTTGAGTCTTGTTCATCAATGTGAGTCATGACACATAATTGTGCGAGAGACTATAGGATGATAGAAGTTTAACTTTCTTCATTACTATTGTTTCATGACATATAGTTTAACTCTATATGATTTCTCTTTTAATTTCCTTATTCAGTTGTCTTCTTGTTGTGATTACTTATAAGGGTGATGTCTCAAGGATTGTGGGCGAAAAGGTGAGTTTGGATGCTTATTATGGTTATTGTGACTACATGAGTATATGTGATGGTTAATATGTAATATTTTGATATGATTCCATTTATGTCTATATGTTACCTATGGGATTCGAGAATTTATGTTGTGATGTTTTTCTAGCCTTATAAGAGTTGTTCAGGTAGAATGAATTTTCTTTTGGATCAATGAGTTACTTTATCGTTATATGTAATTATAGTTTAATGTTATGGTATAGGCTTGAAATGTTTTAGAGGGAGAAAAAGAGAAATGTTTTAGAGGGAGAAAAAGAGAATTGATGTTGTCCTACTTTAAAGTGGTTAGTTGTCTTTTAAGATTGATCTTAAGTGTGGTCATTTGAGAAGAGTTATTTGATTGTACCTAGACATGATTTGTTGGAACATTCCACCCAAAAGTGATGGTATGGGTTGAAATGGTCTAGAAGTTATCTCCCTAAATTTTGAGTAAAAGAAAGAGGCTTCGGTAAGACATTGAAAGTCTAAGATGTGATCTAGATCCTAACATGAGTGTGAGAAGGCTCAGACACTGTTTTAAAGTAAATTTAATGTATACAAGTCATTTAGGAAGTTTGGGAAACAAATCGTCAAGGAACGTCCATGACGTCCGGTGAATTTACTAAATTTGCTACATGAGAGTTCTGATGGGTTGAAGAGAGTCTCTAAGGGATCTATATTGATGAGATTATTAAGATGTATAGGAGTATCAAGGATGGTCTTAAGGATTCTATTCCAAGTGAGGAGTTCAAACCTCCCTCAATCCCAATCAATGATTCAAAATTAGACTTCCCTCTCCTAACATATCCTCTCTAGAAATCTCCATTGTGTATGAAGCTCAAGAACAACCATGGTAGTGGATTCTCAAGATTTCATCATCAAGTTTCAGTGGTTTTCTTCTACAACGAGGTATGATGATGCTTCATCTCTAGATAACCATTCATCTAGAGAATTCTTCTCAAAGTTATTAAAGAGAAAATATGATCAAACAAGTTATCTTGCAATCTAGCAATATGTTCTTACTCAAAACATTTTCTAAGTCTTTCTCATGATGAATTGATGTTAATATATTGATTTTAACGTGAATTTCAATCCTATTTCATGATTAACCCATACACTGTGATTCAATTACGTTAAAGTAATCGTTGTCTACTGCCTTTGATGTAATGTAATGATGAATTATGTTTTTTTGGTCCAATGTTGATTGATGCTTAAAGACTTGATAAGGATTAGCCTATATTACTCTATTTCCGATCAATTGATTAATGTATGGTATTTACTGTGTGATCTTGACTTTATATTACACGATTGTAGCATTTCGTTTATTTAAAGATACTTATAGCTACTGCCTTATATTGATATTATTGATGAATTGTGTGTAGTAATCGTTGATGATCAAACCAAGGGAGTCTTGGTAAGGATGATCAACATTCCATCACATTCTATATATTGATGATGAGTATTGCTCAATGATGATCAAAGATTGATGAATAGGTAAGAATGACTCTTTGTCACGATCGGGGAGCACCGCCTAGAAGTAACATTGCGTACTTGACCTCTCGGAGGTCTTATACAACACCATAGTTATCATTCATCCTATTGTCATCATAAATTTAGCTAAAAATTTAAAACATTCATAGCATATCATATGCTAGAACACCACTTTTATTATAAATAAAATATATGTCATAATACATTTGTCACATCCCAAAACCAAACCCTAGAAGTTATGGACAATCTTGATTTGCAACTGGTGAACTTGAACTCTCAGAGGTCTTGTACAAGCTCTACCCATATCTTTCAATGCATATACATATTGAAAAGTAGTACGGAATTAAAATTTTTTACAAAACATTAGAATATCATTACTAACATCTTTCATTAAAAATCATAGGAAATACTAAGTCTCAATATCATCAAACATAAACACTAGAATACTTTTTGGGACACGACCAATACTTCAAAATATAGAATTACTTAATTTATTACAAGACTTCAAAAATAAAGGACATATATGTATGCCTTCAAAGTCAATTGAGAAACATACTTCACTTTGTTTGAACGACTCTAGAATCCAAGCTTTCCTTAACAACCCTTCTCACCTTTCACCAACACTTTTAGAGATAATAAAATATATTGAATTAGTACAAACGATTGCACTATGAATGACACTATGCATTAAATCATAAAAAGGGACATTCATTAGAAAAAATGTATTTTTCATTTAAAATAATATTATAATCATAAGAATATTAATTAACACCTTATAAACACATCAGATAACACTTAAGTGATTTATCACATTTTTAAGGTCACTTTTCAGTAACCTCAATTCACTGTACACTGAATTGCTTCACTTTAACAGTGAAGTGATTTTCCTTCCCTTCTTGACATTTTCTAGGATGTAATTATCCCACTAAAAGAAAAACTAAGACTCAGTTAAGCAACACAAAGAGAGACCACCCACACACCCTCCCTAAGATGGCCTAAATGATCCTCAAGACTACTCATAATGAGACACATACACACCTACAAGAACCCACATACATGAACATGAGATCCTCCTACACAAGGTGATTCTAAGTCTCACTTGAGTAAGTTATGAAGTGACTACCCATACAATCCGTTACACACACACTTAAGATATCCTATTGACTACCTACGATAGAATCATTCATATTTAGAACAACAACATATAGAAAATATGATATTCTTTTTACAAAGGAAATCAAAAGACATAGTTATGTAAATCAAGATGATAACGTCCATACCTCTTCAAGACTACCTTAATAATCCTTAATACTACCTAAGTTTAGATTATGTCTACATAATGAACAATTTTCCCTAACTAGTGTCATTCTTAAAACATATCTAAGTAAGATACGAAGTGACCGTTCCTATGCCCCCTTCACACCTTAACTAGACAACCGTTAACTACTCTAGGTAAGTACTTATTCATTTAACATACTTTCTTAACATAAGTCATTACATTCATTCGCTCATTTAAGACTCATGCATGACATAAAGCAATTCACATAATGGTCTTGGAAATACCTAGGGGCGCTAACTAACACCTTCAAAGCCTATTGTGCAATGTCTAGATAGCGTCTGATACCACCACCTAAACATCATAGAACTTCTCTAATGCTAGTAGGTATCCCATATAATGATAATACGCAATAATCGGCATAGACCATGATAATAAAGCATGGAATCCTCAGTTCTAACCTACCCCGATGAGGTGTTTTACTTGCCCATAGTAGAACTTGGACTCATCCTATGTAGGCACATAGTTAAGGAATATGAAGGGCGTGCTTTGTACTCTACTCTCATTATTTAACTATAACTACTTCCCTTACCATACTCGTTTCTAGCCTTTGTTTCAATAGAGTAATTTTTATTAAAAATTTATATAAAGGGGTTCCATATCAAGTTCATAACCCAATCACATTATCTACCAAGGAAAGGTACACTTGGACTACCTTACAATGGTGAGAAGAAGCAAATAATGACTTTTCTAAGGATTGATACAATTTTGTTCTAGCCAACCTACCTTTAGACTATCATTCCATTGTTTGAAAGATACTATTACGGCTTTGACTTAACATTCTTAAACTTACCACTAGGTTCAAGGTTCTACATATAGGATTCTTTTAACATCATTTAAGGTTTCATGTAATTTATATATACAAGACTAAGAGGCTTTAGCATCCTAAGTCAAGACATCTCAGATTCAGATTCATACATGCATAAAGTAAGGGACAAAAGTCAACGAAGTCAAGACACAACATATTTGACTTTAACACGTGTTACATGTCATTCTTGAAGCATATATAAATAACCAAATCCTCTTTAAGTCATTCTATTCACTATCATATCATTATCAATATGACCATCACAGACTCATATAGTCAAGTATGAATAACCATCCATTGACCAGAAGACTATATACACAAAGCCATAGTCATAGTCTAACATGATCACCGAAATAACTTCAATATGAGAAATCACATACTTTCACATTACTTATCATGTAGGTAGAAATTATCATACTTCACATAATGAACTACACAATTAATCACATTACATCAAGTAGTTTCTGAGAATGTCATAATCATCATAATACATAAGTGGACTATTCCAATCACAAAATAATTGAAGTCTAGTAATCATAAAATAAAGGGAATTAGAGAAGCATACCACCACTCAATTCTCAACACTTCAATGCAATGTTAAACCACCTAATTCAATACCATTAGGCCCTTACCCATGGCCATGAACCAATAATCAAATTTAAAAACTATCATACTCAATGAATCTAGGTGAATTCATCATAGATTTATCAATATAATACAACCTATACATCAAGTGAATACATTCCTTACATCATCATATAGCCCATAGAAAACTACACTAGAATTTGTAAATATTATATTAATATTACTTAACGCATAAAGTAGTCAAAAACTAGGGTTCATCAATTACATGGGTTCATAGGTTAATTGATTCAAAATGTTATGCCTCGTATTTTTTTTTATACGTAGTGCGCATCGTGATCTAGAAGACGTAAAGAAATATTAGGCAAGGATGTTATTTCCAAATGTGATATTAAGTATGAGTTGGTTAATGTAAGTGCCATTAACTTTAAGTGAGGGATTAATTAGTGGCTAATTTGGATTGATTTAATCCAATGGGCCCCACCACTCAAGGCAAAAATTAAAAAGGGATCAGATTGTGGGCTGGCCTTAGTGAACAGGTGTAGAGGGGGGCTGCCTCCACTTCATACTATTAAATGAGGTGGAGAAATCCACTCCATGCTATATAAAGTGGTGAAATGCATTGCTGCATATCATCTTCTTCTTCACCACTTGTCTTAGGCAGCCATGGAAATGGAGAAACCAACCCTGCAACTCTTGGCCAGCAGCTGCAAATAATTTGGTTAGTAATCTCCTTGTTTGGTGTGTTAATTCTTTAGAATACCCTTGTTAATTATCCATTAATTTTAAGAAGGGGGCGTGACCAGTAGCTTAGGAAGTTTGTTTTAGTTATTGAATGTGCTAAGTATGAATGGAAACCATAATCGGATTATTAGTGGTGTCATGTTGGTGCTTGGGCTGTTTATATGATTCTTTGGGTTATATGTGTTATTGGTATTGCTGTGGATAATTTGGATTGTTGTCGGATTGGGACGAAGTAAGGAAAATAGGGGAGGTGCTGCCGAATTTTCGTTAGATTATTAGCTAGCTTACAAGAAAGTAAAGCACGATGTTTATCTAATTGCGGCACGATTGTTGCTTGTTATAGATTAATAGCTTGAGCAGTAAATATTGGACGTGCGGCTCAATTATACGGTATGTAACGCTGTCCCTTCTTTCTTTGCTTGGCATGACTTTTAAAAATAAGCGAATAACGGACAGATTTGATACTTACCTCTAAAGCGTCTAGGTGATGTATATTCTTGCTTCCACAATTATTCCTCTATATATCGGTTATGTCTAAGGCTATGATGATCTCTAATATCTATGGTAATGCTTCTTAGAGTCATTGAAATTTTACGTTTTCATATCGTATTAAAGGTTCATAATCTTGATAAAACATTAATCTTTGGTAATACTCCTTGCTGGTTCACGTTGATTGTTCTATTGAGTTATAAGAAATGATTTTAATTGCATATGGTTGCTCATAATATTCTGCTCGTGCATAGAGTCATTTATCATTTCACCGAGTCCCGGGCCGGGTAATGTTCGTGCGGAGTTTCTTGCATATGTCACCGAGTTCCTCACTAGAGGGCCGGGTATGTATATTATATATATGATTGGTGATGAGGATGGTTATGATGATGATGATGACGGAGATGACGTGATGATTATTTTGCCGAGCCCCTTACTAGGGAAGCTGGGCACCTTAAATGTTAAATATATGCATGATTTTCACTTAAAAAGTATATGTGTAGCGATATTTTGTTTCGACTTGCCACATTGGTATCCTGTCAACTTTACCTTATGCTTTACATACTCAGTACATTGTCCGTACTGACCCCCCTTTCCTCGGGGGGCTGCGTTTCATGCCCGCAGGTGTAGACACGCAGTTCGGTGATCCTCCCGCCTAGGATATCTACTCTGCTGATTGGGAGAGCTCCACTGTTCCGGAGCCCAGTCGTTTTGGTACATAACTTTTGTGTAGTCTTTTGCTCGTCTATGGGTATGGCGGGGCCCTGTCCCGTCGAGTTTCACTAATGTACTCTTAGAGGTCTGTGGACATTATGTGGGTTGTATATATATGTTTTGGATGATGGTCTGGACATGGTTTGTTTGGGATGTCCGCTTGTACAGGGGCAGCCTTATCGGCTGCGTACATCATTATGCTTTGAATAGTGGCGGCCTTGTCGGCTCGCGTATGCTGTTATGGTTGAATGGTTATGACTCCTTATGAGACAGGTCCTCTTATATATATATATGACGTTGGGGTTGGCTTGATTTGATTAAATTCCATATTGTCTTAGTTTCAGTTGGTCATACTTAGCAGGTTTGTATGTGGGTGTCCAAAACGGGCACTAATCACGGCCTATCGGGTTGGGTCGTGACACAAAATAATAAAATTACTAACAATTCAATCAATATTCAGTGCTTACAAAATCATTAATGCAAGAACCCATGCATAGATCATGAAATCAGACATTTCATCTTTAAAATCTTTAGAAAACTTCTTTGAAAGTTTGTCTACTTTATGATAAAGTTTCAAGGATCAAAAATCATACATAAATGACGCTAATTCTTCAATTTGATGACGAATCTCCACTCAATTTCCAATCCAATCCCTTCCTTGAGTTTTGGTTCCAATCGAGTTCAAGGGAAATTTCTATGGGAATTTGGGTTTTGATTTTGAAGAATGAAATATTTTGAGTGTTTTTGGCTTACAAATATATTTAAAATACTCAAAACACCCTTTAGGAACTGCATTTTGGCTTATTTGTACGTGGGGTTAATTTACAACTTCACTCCTTAAACATAACAGTGACTGTGCTGGGGGCAGCCTTCACAAACAGAGGACCATCGACGGCCCATCCCTTGACCAACAGACCATCCTGTTTGTCTGGGGTTGGGAACTGAGGCTTGTATTTGTCCTCTCCTCTCCCACACCTAAGTACAATAGACGATACCTCACCTACGTGCCATCGATTGACCCACTGGTCATCGATTATCTTCTGTAGGTGAGCTGTCTTTGAAAGGCTTGGCCACCAATCATGGGTGCTTCCTCAACGACCCTTGGATGGTTCTTGGGGATGTTTGTCCATAATTTTCCAACCCAAACATGAACTTATAAAATTTTAGGACCTCTCACATGAATTTTATCTAAAACGAACACGTAGAACTCGATGAAACATGCATAGACAAACAAGGTTGTTTCAAGGAAAAACTTCCAAACGTCATGGATGTTCTTGGACGTTTGAGCTCTAAACTTGACAATACATGACACACTGCATATATAGACAATAATAAATCATATAATGACCTTAAACCCTGAGAAATCAAACATAAACATATAAAAACACATATAAGAAACATAGGTGACTTAGTCGTCGAATGTCTTAGTCATAACCTGACATTTGACTTCCAATGCACCTAAACTCTTAGACACTGCCTCCATACCATGTTATAGACCATTTTAGGACCTTATACCACTCATGAAAACCATGTTAGGATCTAGTTCACCTATAACATTTTTGAAATCATACATTCTATGTCTTTTTTGCCATCTTACACTTATCAGAGAATAGAATTGTGACACGACACTTTTAACAACATAGCATAATATCTAAAATATTTCATTACTCTAATAAAGAACATAAAATACGATATCCTTGAAACATAAGGATCCCTTTCCTTTAACTTGGGGAAACTATCCAAGCCCTTCATTTTGATAGACATCCTTTAGTCATCAATACATACACATTGTGTAAAAAGATGAAAAAGAATGGATTTAGTACAAGAATGCACTAAGTATGAAAACCATGCAAAAACATGCATTTATAGATGACATTTGGTTAGAAAAAAATGCATCGTGCCATTAAGTAAAACTTCATAAAAACCTTATACAATAAGCACAACATAGCTCATCTACTTCAGATACGCATGTGAAGGCCACAATATTCATTGAAGTCACATTTAGCATATTCATAATATTATCTTGCCTTTTACCTTAAGTTATAAAATCCCATGTAACCCTCCAGTAACACTTGGAGCAATGTATGAATAGTTTCCCATTCCACTTCCCACACTCAAGCATCACCTTAAGGTCACCATGATTAATATTCACATGAACCTCATTTACATAAACAAAGGAGGAACATAGCATATCCTAAGACACCTACTTCACATATGAACCAACCTGTTCCATGAACATATATAAGACTCACTTCAAGACCACATGCAAATAACATCATAATAGGTAATATTAAACAATAGCATATTTGGACTTCATTTCATATAGACATCAGAAGACCTTACTTATAATCCCAATATAAGCCTACAAGTGCAAGGTACATGTGAAGTCCTGTACTCTCACACATATTTAGCACACTCATAAATATATCACAAGAATTATCATTTACTTGATACATCACCATGACAACTTTAGTCAACTACATGCCTTACAAGAGAGACCATCATCATATAATCAATAAGTAAAAGTTCATGCACATAAGGTGAGACCACATCAAATATATACCATAGACTCATACTATTCATATTATCATAATTTCATGCATGAGAGAAATATACATATATATATATGTATATATATATATATGTATGTATATATATATATATATATGTATATATATATATATATATATGTATGTATATATATATATATATATACGGAACTCTCCTCCCTGGAACTCCCTTCAAATGCTACATGTGCAACACATAGGTGAAGTCCCATACCCTCACTTACACTAAGCTACATCCTTAGGTTATTGTAGTTAGTGTCCATTTCTTTACTTCCATTGTTAATTTTACATTCGGAAATCTATAGCCTTAATTGTCACTAAGACCATATGGTGCTACATGAAATTTTGTGTTGTAGATCATTACACCAAGGGAAGATGCTCAACTTAGCCAAAGCAGAAAATTAACACATGCTAGAATACCAAGTGATATTATTTACTAGATCCTATGAGGCAAGCATAGTGTATATAACTTTTGAGGTATATATGGAAACAACACGCTATGCCCTTTAGGCAATGAGGCTAACCACCTCGTGAGGATTTTGTTGAACCTACCTTCCTACATTGGGAAGGGACACCCCTTATCTTGCAAGTTCACTCGGTGCTAAGCTAAGTTCCATTTATTAAAAGCCTTTAATAATATTACTTACCAATAGTAGGCCTTGGGATATTGACTCCCAATATGATTATCTCATAGGTCATAGTCGCGAGTTCACTAACCTAAATCATGTGAGAAAGCCTTTCACATAGACATTGCATATTAAAGCACCATGCTGTTGAGGGTACCCTTGAGAACACCTTTCAGGAGCCCCTCTATTGACTAGATCATCATATATGTGTGTGAATACATATATGTGAGCAAACCTTTAACATAAACACATTAAGACAACACATGTTCATACTTCTCTTCTTTAATGCATAAGTGTATAGGTTTAACTATATGAGCAACCCTTTCATATAAGCACATTTAGACACTATGCACATTCATACTTAATCATATCACCTAAGACATGTCCATATCTTAATCATGCATTCATACTCATAGACATAGATAGCCACCTAGCAACTATTCTATTTAGGACACATGTGCAATGCATGGACAGGTCCCATACCCTTATCCATACTAGTATATCTTTCAAGTCATCCTAGTTGAAGAACACATAACATACTTCATGGACACATATAATTTACATGCATAGTAGAAGACATGAGCTCATAAGAGAATACCCATTTATTTAGACACAATGTACCTATACTAATTAAAAGCATGTATGTGGTATGTGTGCATTGGACAACATGATAACATAATAACAAAAATCCTAACATTGAGACAGCCACCTTACAAAGGTCACAATACACATTCAAGTCCCTTATACTATAAAGAACTCAAATATTGAGTGATAGGAACTATAAGACACACACAACAACATTATAACATAGGAGACAAGACATCTTTATTACTCAAATCTAAGATTCCTAATAATGCTTAAGACTACACATTCATGTAGAGGTTCACTGGTAAGAGTTATGCTACACAAGAGTAACCAATCATCAATAGAACTCAATAACTTCAACTTTATAAACCCCTAACTCTAACATCCTCATTCACATAAAGGAAGCATCATCAATATAACCTAGATCATGAACTAGCATTGGAGACAAGAAATATAGATTTACATGTATGATCATCATAACCACACTTCATCACATAAATTAGACATCAACTACATGATCATCATACATAGATATATAGACAAGAAGGTAAATGCCGCCACCATAAGTCAACCATACCACACAATGCCATACAAAGCCAAATATCTAGCAATTCTATAGAAGAGTGGAGTGAATATAGAAAACTTACAATTCCTCCGAGCTTTGATCATCATTGATAATTTTAAATAATTCAACATAAATACATGTATAAAGCATTAGCTAAAGTTACCATTACATAAATTTAATCATGCTTCAAATATCATGGTTTAAAGATCACATTGATACAGTACTTTATCAACTTATACAAAGTATAGGAATATAAATCAATTTACCCAATCCCTAAAACTTGATAATCATTTATAAATAAGAAACAATTTATATTCAATTCACATGATAAACAATAGTAATATGCAATTCACCATAATTGAAAGATAATTCAATTATCATAGTGTCAAGTTCACAAGACCCACATTATAAGCCAATTAGGGAAATTAGGAGGATCATGGGTTCATCATTAAATAGGATTGATATTCATCTTTAAAATAGTATATAGTCATTAATTTATCATAAACATTCATTTCAAATCAACTTCACAAAGAATCCATGACTAGATTTGAAATTGGCAATTTTGGTATTTGTATCATATTTGAAAATCCTTGATTGACTCCTTAAATGAAAATTGACTTCTTAAATGAATGTATAAATAAGGATGAAGGATGACCATTCATTTCTACATGAGGAAACCACATGAAGTTGAAGAAGAAACCATGAAAATCAAGCCCCTAGCTTGTAATTGAGTTTTCCCTCCAATGGAGATTTGAGAGAATTAGGAAGAGAAGATGGATTTGGGATTTTAATTTCTTACTGTATGTTGTGGTTTTTTCTTGGAAAGGGTTAAATAAGTCATAAAAACAGTTTATATCCGTCTCCCCAAGTTACCAAAACACCCCCATACCTATTGGGACTTTTAGACATGTCAAAATTGACTTTAACACGATGCAACTGTATTGAGGCATTAGGGTGCGTATTGGGCCCGAGATGCGAGGGCATCTCCAATTCTTGGTGCTGCATACTGCCTAGGGAAGCCTCCTTTCCAAACATTTGGGTCCTCCTCGGGGGCCTTAGGGTGGTCCTCGGGGAGTCGTACTGCACATTTTTACTGTTAACATGTCTATTAATAAGATAGGGTCACCCATACTTATTTTGGAATTCAAAAAACATATAAAATCAAGGAAAACATAAGAGAACCCACTCACAAGTCTAAAGACTAACTTTCGAACGTCTTGGACGTTCTTGGAGGTTTGACCTCCAAATGATTTTAAATATACACACTATAGAACGCTTAATAAAAATATTTTTAACCTATTTATACACTGAACGTCTCTAAGCACCTTAGTTCATTTTTAGGGTCTTACACTCTTCCCCTCTATTATTCTATACAATTGCTAGTTCATGAATGACATTGTGTGTGGTATGGTCCACTTATTGTGGCGGTGTTTACTTTATTGCCTATATATGTGTGATTCCGTAATTGCATTAAAGGAAATTTTTGTACAAATGTGTGGTGGTGATGATCACCCTATGTGAAGTCTAATGTCTTGTTTCCTTTCTAGCTTATGGTCTGGATTATATGACCATATGATGAACATGTGGGTGTGTATGTATGGTATGATATATATCCTGCCAATGATGAAGTATGAATGATGGATGATCCCTTAACTACATACCTATATCTGAATGTGTGATTAGCTATGGTTAGGAGTCTTGAATCCAAGTATTGAAGTTATATTGTCTCCTATGATAAGATTTCCAAAAATAATTTTTGAAACAGAAGAGACTGCGATGTGTTCGCATCAGAGACCAAACATTTGGATTTTTTGTTGTAAGAAAAATAAACCAAAGGAAAGTGTTCATTCCAATTTCCCTTGAAATCAATTATACAAGCTCTAAGCATATTCTCAAGGGTTTGAATAGTACGCTCTACCTAACCATCCGTTTGACTATGAAAAGCGGTGCTTAAATTCACCTTGTTACTCACTCCTTTTCGGAATTACCTCCAAAACCTAGATGTGAAATGTGCACCCCTATCCGATATGATGGACAACAGAATACCATGGAGACACACAATCTCATCTATAAAGATCCTGGCTTAATCTTCTGCCAAGTGAGTGGATTTGACGGAATAAAATGAGCAGATCTGGTCAACCTATCCACAACAACCCATATGGAGTCGTATTTGTTTCTGTCCGAGGAAAACTTACCAAAAAATCCATATTAATGTCTTCCCACTTCAAAGTAGGATGTTTGATTTCTTGAAGTAAACCACCCAACTTTTGGTGTTTGGCTTCCACTTGTTGGAAATTTGGACACCTTGCACCAAATTCTGCTATGTCCGGATTAGTAATAGGACCCATGATCTTCCTCAAGAATCCGGTTCCTCAAGTCATCTACATTGGGAACAGGCAACCTTTTTTGACACCTTTAGACGCCACCTCCCTAAGAAGAATGACTCATTAAGTTTTCCAATAAATGGCTCTTTCAACTCTATCAATTGTTGATCAAGGTGTGGTGTGTAATTCACCTCAATCACGAATATTATTCGGAGTTATGACGGACCATTAAACCACCATCGAGAGAATTATCCAATTTACCACACAAACTAGCTAACCTATGAACATCTCTCACTAGGTATTTCTTGGTTTCTCCTGCATGATACGCACTACCCATGTTCATACGACTTAAGAGAAACCGAAAATACATTGGCCTGCCGGGGTTGTAGAGAAAACTTATATCGTAATCTTTCAACATTCCAACCACCATGTTTGTCGTAGATTTAACTGCATTTGAGTAAACACATACTAAAGACTGTTGTGGTCGGTATATATACATAAATATGAACACCATACAAGTAATGTCCCAATATTTTCAAGGAAACTAACACCTCTAACTGAAATTCATGAGTTGGATAATTTTTCTCATGCATTTTAAGTGTTACACCCTCAATGACTTAGGTGAAACTAGAGCCTAAAATGTTTTTCATGAGTGTATAAGGTACCAAAATTGTCTAGTATCTTGTAATGAGTATGTTTCTAAATTTAATAGTGCATTGGAAGTCGAACGTCAAGGTACGACAAATAGGTTCAAAAGTTTTGCCTTGCAACCTGCTTGCGTTTCTTAATGTGTTTCGTCAAGTTTTATGTGTTGTTTTAAGTAAAAATTGATGTTATAGGTTCCTGAAATATATATGAGAGTAATCTAGGTGGAAACGTCAAGACAAAAAACCCTTAGGACTAACCAAAGAATCCTTGAGGAGGATAAAACCTTGGGCCAACAAGTTGCCAACGACAGCAACTTTTGTTCCTTGTTAAAATAAGTCAGTGTCGTGGATTTGGACCACCAAAGTGATAAAAGTTTCTCAACATCACGGACACAACACAGACTCAACTGCCCAGAAAGGTATTTTTGAAACAATGATTCAGGAATAGCTTTTCATCGTGGACTTGTTCCCAGATGATAATTTTGGAGATTTAAGTTGAGTTTTAGTTGGTTAAAAGGTCCTTTAAGTTATGGGATCATTTTGATATTTTAGGGGCTGTTTAATGGAGGTTATTAGAACTTGTTAAACCCGAATTCACCCTTCAAATCATAATCCTCAAGTCCAAAACAAAATATCTCCAGTTTTTCTCTCCAAAAACCTCCATTGATGGGCTTTGAAGCTCCAAGGAAGAAGATATACTTTCCAAGTTATTTTCCATTAATCTTGTGGGATTCTCATCACAGTTGAAGGTATGAGTTTTCATTCATAATATCGTTTTATCTAAATAGTTAATTCAAATGATTTTCAATGATAACCAAAACATGAAATCTTCTAAATTAAATTCTAACAATGGGCCTTTGCATAAAACATTTTAGATCATTATTTTTTGATTGAATTTATGTACATTAGATGATTTTAATCTAAATTCCTAATAAAACCTTGAAAAACATTATCTCTTCAAATTGGCTATGTTTCGGATGTTATGATGTTGCCTTAACGTTTATGAATTCTAGTGTAGTTTTCTATGAGATATTGAATGATGTACGAAATGTATTGAATTAATGTATAGGCTGTCTTAGATTGACAATTCTATATTGAAACGATGAGAATGGATTGGTGGTACGCTGCCCTAAATCTCTTTATTTTATGTAATTTAGTTCTAGAATTATGTTGTGCTTGATATTGTCAAATTATGGTGGCTGTGCTATGTGCTTTACTTGTAAATTATTACTTTATATATTATAATGATCATGTCCTTGTCGGCAACTACTTGATATATTATGATCATTTTTATAGTTATATTATGTGAAGTATAATATTATCTATCTATTTGGGATTAAGGTGATAGTATGTATTCTTCTATTGATGTTAGGTGTTCATGTTAGACTATGACTTTGTCTTTGTATGTGTAGTCTTAGAGTTGATGCATGATTCTTCCTATATGATTATGTGGGTCTTATGATTATTATATTAATAATATTATAATAGAGAATAGAGTGACCTATAAATGATGTTATTATGCCTATATGCTTATAGAATGATATGCTATAAGTTAAGTGTGTGTGTCTTGTCTTGGTAGACTTGTGTCCCTTACATTATACATGTACATTATGAATATGAACATCTTGTTTTAGTAGATTTATGCACCTTTGTCTTGTATGTGTATAGATGAATGTTTAATGAAAGTCTAGGATCGGTAGACCTAGATTTATGTGGATCCTTCTATATAGAATGAGTAATATGTGGATCCTTCTATATAGAAAGAAAGTTAAGAATGAGCTATCCTTATAGAACGTTGAGTGACAGCCCTAGTGGACCCTTCTTTAGTAGGTGCATTATGACTAGGTAATGACTAAGAGATGATACCTTTTCATATGCCCCTATTATTGAACTGCTCGATAAGAACAAAGGTTAGCATCGAGTGAATATGTTATAGTTTGTAGCTCTACTTAAGAAGGAGACTAGAGTACAATGTATCTCTACTTTAGAATGAGACTAGGGTGCATAAAAGACCTTTATATTCCTTAACCATGTGCCTAAATAGGATATGTCCTAGTTCTACCCTTGAGAAGTAGAACACCCTCCATCGGAGTAGGGTAGACTCTTGATTCCATGCCTAGCTAGTATTTTCTATGTCGATTATTTTGCTATTCTCATCATGTGTGATAATTGCTAGTGTTGGATAAGTATTAGGAAGTTTAGGTAGTGGAATGAGACTCTATCTAGACATTACACGACTTGATTTTGAAGATATTAATATATCAGTCCCTAGGTCGTCCTAGAACAACATATTAAGTCCTTAATGAATGAAATGTTTTCTAATTGACTTAATGAATGATTAAGACTTTTGCTAAAGTAGGTTGACTAGAATTTGCTCTATCTTGGGTACCTTTGAGGGTTTGTTAGAGAATCTTGAAGAGGGTGTATGGACGGTCTCTTCTTGTCCGACTTAGGTAAATCATGGAGTAACCTTAGGTAGAGAGTAAATGAAAGAAGAAGGTAATAATATTATCTTATGTTACTTAAATAAGTAATAGGATACCATTTGATGGGAGGTTTATACGTTTATATGGGTTGAAATTATGTTGATGATATATTTTGGAATGTGACTTAAATGCATACATGTTGATTTGTAAGTAACTATTATACTTGTCTTAAAGGGTTTTCTCAAAAAGCGCATGTTTCATACTAAAATCTGTTAATGATGATTTTATGCATTATGTCATACTTAGTACAAGTTTTTGTACTAATTCAATAGTTTGTGTCTATATCTAAAGGTGTAGCTGGCATTTGAGAGGAGTCTCAAAGTGGAAGCTTGGATTATTATTCATTCAAGCATGAGTTGGTATGTCGTCACTAGATTCGAGGACATCATGATGTTTAGTTTTTTTATTCAATGTATTCTAATAGACTTAGCTATTTTCCTATATGATGAAGTATGGGTTGTGTCATAATATATTCGTAAATCTATGATTGCGACTTTGAGATGTATCCTTTCATTATGTTTTTCCATACAACAGATATTTTCAAGTATTATTATTTCGTGTGAAAATTTTTAACTCTGCAGTATTTTTGATACATGTATACAATGAACGATTTCAAAGGGCTTGTACAAGACCTCTGAGAGGTCAAGTACGCCGTATTGCAATTTGAGAATGCCCTAACTTCTAGGGGGTACTCTCCAATCGTAATAAGCTACTACATTCCATCTTGCATAACCACATACCCTAAACCCACTCGAGATACATCACAATATACAACAAAACCCTTAGTACACTTCGCGAAAGTCAATACTGGAGCGAAAGTTAGCTTATCCTTCAAGATTTAGAAACTACATTCACATGCCTCCAACCACTTAAATTTCATACTCTTTTGGGTCAAAGTAGTAAAGGGAGATGCAATGTGTTATGCCTCGTATTTTTTTTATATACGTAGTGCGCATCATGATCTAGAAGACGTAAAGAAATATTAGGCAAGGATGTTATTTCCAAATGTGATATTGCCATTAAATTTAAGTGAGGGATTAATTAGTGGCTAATTTGGACTGATTTAATTCAATGGGCCCCACCACTCAAGGCAAAAAAATTAAAAAGGGATCAGATTGTGGGCTGGCCTTAGTGGACAGGTGTAGAGGGGGGCTGCCTCCACTTCATACTATTAAATGAGGTGGAGAAATCCACTCCATGCTATATAAAGTGGTGAAATGCATTGCTGCATATCATCTTCTTCTTCACCACTTGTCTTAGGCAGCCATGGAAATGGAGAAACCAACCCTGCAACTCTTGGCCAGCAGCTGCAAATAATTTTGTTAGTAATCTCCTTGTTTGGTGTGTTAATTCTTTAGAATACCCTTGTTAATTATCCATTAATTTTAAGAAGGGGGCATGACCAGTAGCTTAGGAAGTTTGTTTTAGTTATTGAATGTACTAAGTATGAATGGAAACCATAATCGGATTATTAGTGGTGTCGTGTTGGTGCTTGGGCTGTTTTGATTAAAGCAAACTGCAGGAAAATTCTGTTTTGGCATTATGTATATGTTGAATGTGATTATGAGTATATACTCCAAAGGATGAATACGATAAGGTAGATGTGTTACGAATTATAAAACGAGTTATCATTCGGTGTGTCGTTGCTTCGCTGATATAGTTGCCGAGATGGAACTGTTTTGGGGAGGGGGCTGTTTAATATGATTCTTTGGGTTATATGTGTTATTGGTATTGTTGTGGATAATTTGGATTGTTGTCGGATTGGGACGAAGTAAGGAAAATAGGGGAGGTGCTGCCGAATTTTCGTTAGATTATTAGCTAGATTACAAGAAAGTAAAGCACGATGTTTATCTAATTGCGGCACGATTGTTGCTTGTTATAGATTAATAGCTTGAGCAGTAAATATTGGACGTGCGGCTCGATTATACGGTATGTAACGCTGTCCCTTCTTTCTTTGCTTGGCATGACTTTTAAAAATAAGCGAATAACGGACAGATTTGATACTTACCTCTAAAGCGTCTAGGTGATGTATATTCTTGCTTCCACAATTATTCCTCTATATATCGGTTATGTCTAAGGCTATGATTATCTCTAATATCTATGGTAATGCTTCTTAGAGTCATTGAAATTTTACGTTTTCATATCGTATTAAAGGTTCATAATCTTGATAAAACATTAATCTTTGGTAATACTCCTTGCTGGTTCACGTTGATTGTTCTATTGAGTTATAAGAAATGATTTTAATTGCATATGGTTGCTCATAATATTCTGCTCGTGCATAGAGTCATTTATCATTTCACCGAGTCCCGGGCCGGGTAATGTTCGTGCGGAGTTTCTTGCATATGTCACTGAGTTCCTCACTAGAGGGCCGGGTATGTATATTATATATATGATTGGTGATGAGGATGGTTATGATGATGATGATGACGGAGATGACGTGATGATTATTTTGCCGAGCCCCTTACTAGGGAAGTTGGGCACCTTAAATGTTAAATATATGCATGATTTTCACTTAAAAAGTATATGTGTAGCGATATTTTGTTTCGAGTTGCCACATTGGTATCCTGTCATCTTTACCTTATGCTTTACATACTCAGTACATTGTCCGTACTGACCCCCCTTTCCTCGGGGGGCTGCGTTTCATGCCCGCAGGTGTAGACGCGCAGTTCGGTGATCCTCCCGCCTAGGATATCTACTCTGCTGATTGGGAGAGCTCCACTGTTCCGGAGCCCATTCGTTTTGGTACATAACTTTTGTGTAGTCTTTTGCTCATCTATGGGTATGGCGGGGCCCTGTCCTGTCGAGTTTCACTAATGTACCCTTAGAGGTCTGTGGACATTATGTGGGTTGTATATATATGTTTTGGATAATGGTCTGGACATGGTTTGTTTGGGATGTCCGCTTGTACAGGGGCAGCCTTGTCGGCTGTGTACATCATTATGCTTTGAATAGTGGCGGCCTTGTCGGCTCGCGTATGCTGTTATGGTTGAATGATTATGACTCCTTATGAGACAGGTCCTCTTATATATATATATGACGTTGGGGTTGGCTTGATTTGATTAAATTCCATATTGTCTTAGTTTCAGTTGGTCATACTTAGCAGGTTTGTATGTGGGTGTCCAAAACGGGCACTAATCACGGCCTATCGGGTTGGGTCGTGACACAATGGAAGAAAAACCATCCTCAAACCTCCTATAATAACCCGCTAGACCAATTTAACTCCTAATGTCGGTCAGAGTCATTGTCCTAGGCCAATTCTTCACCGCCTCGATTTTCTTAGGATCAACCTTAACTTCCTCACTAGAGATGATATGACAAATAAGTACCACCGACCTCAAAACAAAACTTATATTTGCTAAACTTGGCAAATAGTTTGTTTTCCTTAAGAACATTTAAAACCACCTTCAAATGGTCGATGCGTTCACCCTCATTTTTAGAATATACCAAGATGTCGTCATTGAATATAATAAAAATGAATCTAGATAACAGGGAAACACCCTATTCATCAGATCCATAAAGGTGTCCGAGGCATTAGTGAGACCAAAGGACATTACTAAGAATTCATAGTAACCATATCTTTTTAATAATGCCATCTATGGTATCCTCACCTCTCACCCTATGTTGATAATACCCCGATTTCAAGTCAATCTTAGAAAAGAAGCTTGCCCGTTGGATTTGATCAAACAAGTTATCAGTCCTTGGGAGAGGATACTTTTTCTTATTAGTGACTTCATTGAATTGGCAATAATTAATGCATATTAGAAGTGACCCATCCTTCTTCTTCACAATAAAGAAAATGGGAGCACCCCACAGAAAAATACTAGGTCTAGTGAAGCCTTTGTCTAGTAAGTCCTTGAGTTGAGACTTCAAATCTTTATTTTCGACTGGAGCCATCAAAAAGGTGGAATTTAAATGGGATTGGTATCCGTTAGCATCCCGTTCGGGAGGGATTCCGTGAAGATATTAGGAAAGACCTCCAGAAATTCCCTTACTACGGGGACTTACTTAATGGAAGGATTTTTGGAGTCTAAATCTTTGACCCTTACAATATGATATGGACACCCTTTTGAGATAATTTTGAAAGACTTAATACAAGAGATAGTATGACCTCTAGGAATCGAATCCCCTCCCCCTTTTCATCCCAAATATGACATCAAAGTTGACCATATTAAGTTCTACTAATTCAAATGAGTAACACTATTGGGAAAAATTATAGGACAATTTCTATTCACCCTCTTTGCAACCACCAACTCACCTACCGATGTAGTTGCGATGAAAGGTTCATTTATGATATGGGGAAAAATATCAAACTTTCTATCTATTGAGGAAGTAACAAAAGATAATGGATCACCCGGATCAAGTAAACCATATACATCAATAGATAAGACTTATAACATACCGGTCACCATATCGGGAGAACTCTCTTGTTCACCCTAGACTGAAGTGCATAAATAGTGATTCTTCTTTGGAGCATCCATATTACAACAATAGTTTGGACGTACCTGCTACCTTAATATTACCCCTTAAATTTTAGGTATTCCTAACCTTGTGGCAACTCTTACCATACCCTAGGAAATTTTCCGTCCCAACAAGGCAATAACCACAATGCTTCTTGCCACTCTTTCCACAAGTTAGCTTCTTACTAGGTGAGCTAGTACCTCTTCTCTTTTGATATAGGGTTACTAACCCTATCATCAAGATCCTTAGGAAATTTTGTAGGAACTTTATAGAAAACCTCTTCTTGAGCCTAGGATTGTCTTGGATATTAAGCCTACCCTTTGAAGATCCATCATCATAAGACCTTGCCTATTTTGCATCCCTACTCTTTTTATTAACCCTTGTCTCTTCTAGTTGTTGAGCATGAATAATTAGACAAGAAAAGTTCATATAATCATGTAGCATAGCTGAACGACATTCTTCTTTCAAGTCATCGGACACCCCCGTCATAAAGCTGATTTTTTCATCTCTAGGTCATCAAACCAATGAAGGAGCATAGTTTGGAAAATTAGTACTCCTTGATGAATGATGATGAATTCTTTCTCTTTGGTTTCCCTCTTTTCCCGAGGAAAGAACCTATCAATAAAACTCATCTTGAAAATCTCCTATGTCACTGGTCCATCCCTTAAGGGCCTATTGTCTCTCAATTACACATACATGTTTGCACATGTCCTCTCGTTTGAGGGATTTCACATAGATGAATCCCCCTACTTTCGACGGGTCCAAAGTGGAGGAAGACTCCCAAGAGTTCATTGATGAAACACATAGACATAGACACTATTCATAACGTCACATAAAGACACATAATTCATTTGAGGCACATTTATCATTTCATAAAATTACATTTTCTTTTACATTAAATCTATGCCCCCCAAGTAACCCTTTACTAACACTTAGTGCAATGTATGAATAGTGTCCCATTCCACTATCCACAATCAAGCATCACCTTTAGGTTACCAAGGTTAAAATTCACATAACGTTTATTAATACCCAACATGAACCTCGTATAATACTTACTCCAAGACCATATGCAAGTCAACACTACCAATAACATCATAATAGGTAATAGTCAACAATACATGCTTAGACTTTACTTCATAAAGACATCATAAGACCATACTCATAATCTCAATCTAAGCCTACTAGTGCAATGTACATATGAAGTCCCATAACATCACACATACTAAGTTCACTAACAAGGAGACCACAAACATATAATTTACTTCATATATCAATATGAC
This sequence comes from Solanum lycopersicum, assembly GCF_036512215.1. NCBI lineage: Eukaryota > Viridiplantae > Streptophyta > Magnoliopsida > Solanales > Solanaceae > Solanum > Solanum lycopersicum. Next base: position 15,005,350 of record NC_090803.1, on the reverse strand, counting down.
AAGCATAGACAACTTCATACATACCAAGTAAAAACATCATCATAAACTCAACAAGACCAACATCATGTATATTCAAGGTAAGACCTCATTATATAGACACTATAGACTCATTCAATGCATATTATCATGAAAGTATGTCAATCCCATTATGTCATTCATATAAAACGTTTATGTATTCATATACATATAGAACACCTTCCTAGAACTCCCCTCCAGAACTATTTGAGCAATGCATAGGTAATGTCTCATGCCCTCACCTATACTAAAAGCCTTCCTTAGGTTATCCTAGATAGATTTAATTACCTTAATTCCATTGTAAATTTTACATTAAGAAAATCGTATCCTTAACCGACAATAATACCATGTAAGGCAAACATGGAACCTAGAGTCATGGAACCCCACACCGAAAGGAGGTGCTTTACTTTCCAAAGAAGAACACTAACATCATGCTACCATTTAGGTGGATCCACTTGCTAGATCCTATGGGGGCAATATAGCTATCGAAACTTTGAGGTATATTGGAAAGCCTCTTTCAAATGGGGCATTATAGTTATCCACATCGTGATGACTATGACAAGCCTTCCCTTTGGGAAGGGGCACCCCTCATCATCAAGTTAACTCGGCTAATCTAACTTCCATATATTAAAAAGTATTTGTTAACTTTACTTCATAAAAATGGCTTTAGGAGAATTAACCTATCATATTCTTAACTCATAGGTTGTGAAATGAGAATGTCCTTTCATCAACCTAAATCATGTGAGATAACCTTTTACATGGACATAGCATATTCAAGTAATATCTTTTTTTGAGTATAGTGGGAAATTACTTTAAAGACACTCCATCTTTAATAGATTATTATACATGCTTCATTATATGCATTCATGTCGTTGTATTTGTACTTACAATTAGGAGATGTTTAACATATAACACATTTTAGACACTACACCTCTGCATATTTCATCATATCATATACTTAACATCATAACATATACTTTCATATTCATAGCTTAATCATGCATTCATATTATGTACATATAAATACCACCCTAGGAACTCTTCTATCAAGGTAGACATGTGCAATTATAGTCAAACGCCCATACCTTTGCCTACACCAGTGCACCTATCAAGTCATCCTAGTTAAGATACATATCACACTTCATGGACATATATTTTGCATGCATAGTAGTAGACATAAGTGCATATGAGAATCATCTTTTCATTAGACACCAAGAACCTATACTACTCATAAGCATGTATGAGGTGTGTGTATATGTGCATTGGACAACATGATCACATAATCGCTATCAACACAATATTGAGGCAGACACCCTCTTATGACCACAATCCACATTCATGCACAGAGCGCAGACCACATTATAGCATCTGAGAAAATACAAATTTAACATTTGTATTCTAGACTCCTAACATTGGTTAAAATTGCACATTCATATAGGGGTACATAGGTAGGGATCATTCACCATTAGAACTTCATCATTGGCAGCATATACACAAACAGTAACCCTAACAAATTCATTCAAACGTTGAATAAACCATTAGCACCTAGCACTGGATACTAGATTAATAGCCTAGGCATGCTATTCCATATATGTGATCATCCTAATTACACTTCATAATTCACACACATGCCTTCAAGTCCACGATCAACGCATATAGTAGTTGACAATAAGGTAAACGATGCCACCATAAGTGGAACATACCTCATAATGTCATACAAGGCCAATTCAACTATCAATTATATGAAATTGTAGACGAAGTAGTGAAATCTTACCAATTCACAAAGCATTGATAATCATTGATCAATCTCATAATTCATCAACAATTTATATAGCAGGCAGTAGCTAAAGGTACAATAACATAAACCAAATCCATAATTAAATCATCACAAGATTAAGATCTTATTACCCACATTATAGTCTTAACTGAGAATTGTGAAGGATCATGGGTTCCATCATTAAATTGGATTGAAAATCATATTAAGAAGCAGTGGATAATCATCAATTCATTATAATCATTCTTTGAATAGTTTTTAGAAGGAACTCATTGCTAGATTGGAAGATGGACAATTTGATCATGAAATCTCTTTGAAAACATTGTAAGGAAATCCTTAGATTAATGGATAACTAAGGATGAAGGATCATCACACCTCATTGTAGGAGAAAATGACACACCCCGGTAATTACATGACTTCTAATAGGTACGTATATGTTGAATAATGTTGATTTTATACCTAAATAAGTTCGAATAACTTGTTTGAGAAGTATTGGGGCCATAGCATTAAAAAAAGGCCTTAACATCTGGAAACTAGCAAAATTAATTAGTTAGCGATCCTATGTTTTGTGAAGGTTTGGGAGGGTTATATGAAATCCAAAACTTGTAAAGATAATTTTAATAGGTAAAATGTAGTATATAGGCTAAAAATATATGGTCATGACACCCCAATAACCACCGGAAAGGTCCTCGGGGAGGACTCGAACATGGGCGACCAGACTGCCAAATCTGCGTTCGTGCAGCCATGAATTCGATGGTTGTTACACGTCGCGGAGCCATCAAGCAGGGATCCCAACTTGGCCTCGTGATGCGGGGTCCAAATGAGGTCTACTTCCTCAACCCAGATTTCAATAATAAATCATGAAATTAACCCTGCGATGCGCAGCCACCTCGTTGATTCGTAAAAGTCATATTTTAAGCATTTTGACTTGACAAAAAGACTCATTTTACTGAGAGGTCATTTGTGTAATTTAATGGGTGACTATATAAGGTCTTAGGGTAAGTTTTAGGTCAATTTTAACACCCAAATCAAGTCTAAAAGTTGAACTAAAAATCACTCTCATCTCTCTCAAATTCTGGCTTCCTCCAAACCTCCATTGAAGAGCATCAGAGCTCCAAGAAGAAGATCAAGCTTTTAAATTTAAAACCCAATTTCGTGGATTTATCATACTTAATATATCGTTTCTTTCACTCTTGGGATTCTTTTCCCCAAGAGGTCCCTCCAAAAGATAATTTCTAAATCCCCCGAATCTAGGTTTTTCTTCTACACATGGATCTTCTTGGAAAAAAAATTATGAATAAATTATTATAAATTATGATGAATTATTGTTGTTTCAGTATTTATTGATAATTAATTGATGATTTCCTATGAGATTTCCCAAGACCCATGTATTTCCCCCAATTTCATTTAAACCTTAAATTGATATGGTAGATTGTGAAGATTATGAACATGTAGATTGACTACATTGTTGTTAACTATATTATTGCTTCTTGAGTTTACCTTGTTTATGTAATTGGTTATCTATTCTCGGTAATGGGAGTAAGAAAGTTCTTTGAAGAGCAATGAGGTTTGTTTATTCGTTCTCCTTGGATTCAATTATGAATTATGAGTTACTTAGATTGTAATGCTTCAATGTCTAATGTGTGGTTTGGATGTTGATGCTAAGTATCCTCATCCTTAAACCTAGACTATTGAATTTGTTATGACTTATGCAGGTATGTTATGGTATGATTATTATATGATTGAAAGTAGTTTCTCATTATTATAATAAAGTGTTAAGTGAAAGGTTCACTCACTTATGTGGTGGTGTATAAACTGAAAGGATTGTTCTCACTTGTGATGACCTATGAGCTGATGGATATGACAAGATGTTTATATAGGAGTCTAAAAGAGACTAATGTGAATTTGTATGATGAAGTAATATAATTACTAAATGGAATAAATGCTTAGCTTTGATAGGTCATGTAAATGACATGGATGTCTCATGTTAGTATGGCCTCCCATATGGGTTTCCTCAAGTTAGTAAGTACGGATTACCTAATTATGTGTTGTCTCATGAGATGGAAACCTCCACTCTAGTAAGTCTAGGTTTTTAGCAACAATATCTTTGACCTTTAACTATGTGTTCATATAGGGCTCTAGCTTAGTGGATCCACCTATGTAGCTATGTACGAATGGTTACACCTTAGGCAAGTGTTAACCCTCTCTTTTAGGTGTCGGAGTAGAACACCGGATTTCATGTAGCTCACATGATATCATGTCGGTTATTTACTTCTTTTCCTAATATAAAAGTAAATGACCAAGTTAAGTATGTGAACTATTATTAGGGTTGTCTTGAAGGATGCTACATAGGGTGGGGGAGGGTGCGCGACTTCTCTCACTCATTCCACATGTAAAATCCTAATGGATGGTTCTATTAGTGTTCTTTTATGTTTATGACTATTATTATTATTATGTTGATAAGCTTTGAGTATTATTCATGTATTAATCATGTTATGATGACTTTAAGAGAATATGTTGTAAGTATGAAGTGAGTTGCTTAATGTGATACTTAGCCTTAGATAGGATTATGGGGTTCTATAATTTTCATTGCACAAGTATTTGGGTTGATATTATGTTGAATTGACTGATAATGCTTCGTATATATGCATGTTGAGTTAAACTAATAGAAAGCATGATTTTGACTAAATTGTCATTTTCTCATGCATTGATGAGTTTTGTCCATATGATTCATACTTAGTACATGTGGTTTGTACTAACCCATATTTTAACCCTTTTCCCCAAACAATTTAGGTTCGGGCCATTGAGGAGATTCATGTCTATTGGATAAGAAGACTTGGATCTTTTCATAGTCAATTGGTGAGTCCTTAATAGTTCTGAGGATAGAAACACTCATCAAGCCTCATTAGTTTTGTCTATGTTTTGAGAAAATTATTTCATTCTCATGTTGAGACTTCATTGTAGCCTATATGGTCATATTTTAATAGACTAAGGTCTATGCCCTAACTATTGTGATTCACTTTTTAGATGGTTAATGTGAGACAAAGTATTAGACTAAATTACTATATGTTGGTTATGTTGTCTATGCGAGAAGCCTAAGTAAGCTTCATTTGTGAGAAGTAAACCTCATGAACTAGATATAAATGAAAAGTTTTTAATTTTTCCGCATTTTTTGGCCTTTGACATGTTATGATGTATTCTAATGTCTTGTATTAATCCTCTTAGAGGACGGCGACGCCGGTCACGCCTAAGGGTACTTTGGGTTGTAACAAGCTTGGTATCAAAGCATGAGGTTGAGAAATCTCAATATTTATGTCTCACAAAACCACGTCCATGTAGGGTCTTATTCATAATTGTGAAGTGCGCCACACTTATGAATGAAAGACTATGTAATGTTTAGGAACTTTACTCTCTTGTTATTTCTTAGTCGTGGCTAAGAGTATTAACTCTATCTAGTACTTTCTTGTAATCTTTTATTGTGCTTATAGGCAATGAGTACAAGGAGGAACAATACTCGAAGGGTCAGAAAGGAGAATTTGAATGAAATGGTTCCCCCTTAAGCTCCTAAAAACCCTTAAGTTCCTATTGAAGAAGGGGCTATGTCTAATGTTGAGATAAGGTCGACTATTAATATTTTGACTCAAGTGTTGGTTACCCAAGTTGCTATAGATTAAAGGGTTCAAGTTAACCCCAATGTTAATACCACCGTTTCAAGTATTACGGATTTCACAAGGGTGATCCCCCTACTTCCTATGGTTGTAAGGTGGATGAGGACCCACAAGGGTTCATTGATAAAGTGTTCAAGGTTCTTGATGCGATGGGTGTCTCTCATAAAAAAAGGCGAAGCCGCCTACCAACTCAAAGAAGTCTCTCAAGTTTTGTATGAGCAATGGAAGGATGAAAAGCCGGTTATAGAAGGCTGGATTACTTGGGAATCTTTCAAGACTACTTTCCTTGATAGGTTCTTTCCCTTGGAACTAAGGTAGAGGAAAATGCAAGAATTCATCAACCTTAATCATGGGGGATAAGTGTGAAGGAGTATAGCCTCAATTTCACTAAACTATCAAAGCATACTCTTATTATGGTTGCGGATTCTAGAGCTATGATAAACAAATGTATTATGGGGATATCCGAACTTATGGTTAATGAATGTAGGCTGGATATGTTTGTTCCTAGCATGGATATCCCTCGTGGCATGATTTATGCAGAAAAATTGAGGAGCAAAAGCTTAATCATGTTGGTAAGGAGTTGAAGAAGGTAAGAACCGAAGATAGGAATTCTTCAAAAACTAAATTTGAGGTGCAAGACAAACCAAGGTTCAAAAGGAGGTTTTCCAACAAAGGCCCTCCTAATTCTCCAAGGGTCAACAAGAATAATATTTCTACTCCAAACCCCAAGAGGGGATAAGGAGGTGGTTCTTATGTTGAAAAGCCTCTTTGTTCAAAATGTGGTAGAAAACATGATTGTAAGTGCCTAGTTGGCATGGGTAATTGCTATGGTTGTTGCAATAGTGGTCACATGAAGAGAAATTGCCCTATGATGAAGACTCTAGGAAGGGAGAATGCTCAAGATCAAGGAAGTGCTCCAAATCCGAATGCTTCTAATAAGAATCACTTTTAAGCTCACCAATCCCGAGGTGAGTAAGAGAGCTCACCCGATGTGGTTACCAGTATGTTACAATTATTTTCTTTTGATGTGTATGCTTTGTTACATCCGGGAGCTACATTGTCATTTTTGACCCCTCTTGTAGCCATGAAGTATGATATACTACCTGACATATTAGATGAACCTTTTTTGGTTTTTATCCTGGTGGGTGATTCTGTGGTGGTTAATAGAGTCTACAAAGGCTGTCTAATTTTCTGTCCCAGTAGATTTACATTAGTTGACTTGATAGGACTTTATATGCTAGATTTTTAGTCATATTGGGAATGGATTGGTTGCATGATTGATTTTCCTCTATTGATTGTAGGACAAGGGTAGTCAAATTTCATTCCAAATGAACCCATTTTTGAGTGGAAGGGTGGAAACTCAAATCCAAGGGGTTAGATCAATTAATGTCTAAAATCTTTCAAAGGGTTATATCAAACACATAGTAAGAATTAGGGATATTGAATCTAAGGTCCCTCCCGTAGAGTCGGTACCTATAGTGAGAGAATTTCCAGAGGTCTTTCCTAATGACCTTCCCTGAATGCCTCCCAAACACGAGATTGAGTTTGGCATAGATTTATTACCAGATACACAACCTATTTCAATCCCACCTTATCGGATGGACCCGGCCGAGTTGAAAGAACTTAAGGCTCAACTCTAAGATTTTCTAGATAAGGATTTCATTCAACCAAGCATATCTCCATGGGGTGCCCCGGTATTGTCTGTGAAGAAGAAGGATGGGTCTTTGAGAATGTGTATCGATTATCATCAATTGAACTAAGTCACTATAACGAAGAAGTACCCGCTCCCCTATGATTGATGACTTACTGTATCAACGCCTAGCGAGCTACTTTTCAAAGATGGACTTGAGTTCAGGTTATCATCATCTTAGAGTGAGAGAGGTTGATATTTCGAAAATGGCATTCCGAACAAGATATGGTCATTTTGAATTCCTAGTGATGTCATTTGGTCTAACAAATGCCCCGACGACATTCATGGACCTTATGAATCATGCTTTTAGAAAGTATCTTGATTAGTTTGTGATTGTCTTCATTGATGACATTTTGATATACTCTAGGAGTGAGAATGATCATATGAGACACTTGAGACTAGTTTTGCAAGTTCTCAAGGATAACCAACTTCTTGCTATGTTTAGCAAGTGTGCATTTTGGTTGAGATATTTTTGTTGAGATCAGTTGCCTTTCTTGGTCACATTATCTCTAGTGAAGTGGTAGAGGTTGATCCGAGGAAGATGCAAGTGGTAAATAGTTGTCCTAGACCTTTGAGTCCTACCGACATACGAAGTTTTCTAGTGTTGGTTGGTGACTATAGGAGGTTTGTTGAGGGATTTTCGTCTAACACATCTCCATTAACGCTCTTAACCCAAAATAGTTTCAAATTGGAATGGTTGGAATCATGTGAAAGGAATTTCCAATTATTGAAAGATAGACTCAGCTAAACTCCGATATTGACCTTTCCAGAGAGAACCCGAAGGGTTTGTGGTTTATTGTGATGCCTACCGAGTGGGTTTAGGATGTGTGCTCATGCAACATGGCAAATTTATAGCGTATGACTCTAGGAAACTCAACCACATAAGAAGAATTACCCGACTCATGACCTTGACCTTGCATTCGTAGTATAATTGAAGTTAAGTCTAAACTATTTTCCTCATGGGAAAGATTCCAACCTCACTAGTTAGGTTATTTACTTGACACGACCACTTTACCTCTTATTTGAGAAGTAAGTGTGAGTGTACAAAAATTTGGCGCCGTTGCCGATGATCCAAACCAGAACATCTCAGCTCCGGTTGAAGTTCATGGTCAGTTGTTACCGGATGCCCCGGGTGAACACTAATAGAGGGGACAAAATCCCGCTCCACGGCCCCAAGCATACTATAGAGGCTATGACAACGTAGTAGACTCCGATGGGCCACTTGTCTTGCCTCCTCTACCACCAGGACACACCTTCCTGGTAACTAGTAGCTTGATACAAATGCTCACTACCAGAGGTTTGTTTTCAGGCCTACCTTCTGAGGATCCACATGCCCATATAGCTAAGGTAAGGGCAGTGTGTAAAAGTTGTATAGGGAGGCCTGACTTGGACTTGAATGTAATATGCCTCATAATGTTTCCTCTCTCACTGATGGGAGAGGCTGCTATATGGTTCACTGAGCTCCCGTACAACTCTATTTTCACTTGGAACCAACTAAGGGATGTTTTCTTAGCACGCAACTATCCGGTCTCCAAGAAAATAAACCACAATGACAGAGTGAACATCTTTGTGGCACTACAAGGAGAGTCAGTTAGTAGTTCTTGGGATAGATTCACCTCATTCTTTAGAAGTTTCCCAAATCACCGTATAGATGATGAGTCAATGAAGGAATACTTCTATAGATGAGAGGATGATAATAATAAAACGGTGTTGGACACTATAGCAGGTGGATCTTATGGGGAGCGTCCTTATGCTTAGATTGCTGAAAAATTAGAGAAAATCTCCCAGAATAAAAAAGCTTGGAGTACTAGGAAGTCTGATACCGGGAGAAATACCTTCGCAGTGCAGTCCACTCACAGCCCAACCACAGATGAGATTCGTGAAGAAATGGCTCAGATGAGAACTGAGTTTGGGTTTGTACTAAAACATATCGCTGGGGTGCAGAAAAGATAAATGCAGTTAACTACATGCCTAAAGCACCACCTCCTAATGATGAATGCTATTATGCGGAGGACTCCTATGCAGTAAATGAGCAGACGAGGGGTTTCCAACCGAGCGTCCAAGGCTCAAATCGGGATAATTGGCTCCAAGGTCAAGGGAACCAAGGTCGGATCTATGGTATCTATAATCGTCAAGGTCATTATGTCTGAGATGGAAATTACAACCACGACAACAACTTCAACAAGGCTAACTACGGTAACAGAAATGATAGGAATGGGCCCTATGTCCCTCCTCAAAATCGTGAAGTTACTCCTTGGGATGGTGGAGAGAGTATGGCGCGAGTTGAGGATATGTTGCACAAAATGATGAGGAGGTTCGATGCTAGTGATGAGCACATTAAAGAGTTAAGGTGTGATTAAGGACACATTGGGCAAAAAGTCGATACATATAAAATATCGATTAAGCAGATCAAGTTGCAACTGGCCCAATTATCTGCGACTATGAACACACAGCAACCGGGCACTCTTTCTAGCAACACTCTCCGAAATCCGAAAAATGATGCACACTGTATGGCAATCACTACTCGGGGTGGTAAGCAAACCATTGACCCATATTGTTATGCCTCGTATTTTTTTTATGCGTAGTGCGCATCGTGATCTAGAAGACGTAAAGAAATATTAGGCAAGGATGTTATTTCCAAATGTGATATTAAGTATGAGTTGGTTAATGTAAGTGCCATTAACTTTAAATGAGGGATTAATTAGTGGCTAATTTGGATTGATTTAATCCAATGAGCCCCACCACTCAAGGCAAAAATTAAAAAGGGATCAGATTGTGGGCTGGCCTTAGTGGACAGGTGTAGAGGGGGGCTGCCTCCACTTCATACTATTAAATGAGGTGGAGAAATCCACTCCATGCTATATAAAGTGGTGAAATGCATTGCTGCATATCATCTTCTTCTTCACCACTTGTCTTAGGCAACCATGGAAATGGAGAAACCAACCCTGCAACTCTTGGCCAGCAGCTGCAAATAATTTGGTTAGTAATCTCCTTGTTTGGTGTGTTAATTCTTTAGAATACCCTTGTTAATTATCCATTAATTTTAAGAAGGGGGCGTGACCAGTAGCTTAGGAAGTTTGTTTTAGTTATTGAATGTGCTAAGTATGAATGGAAACCATAATCGGATTATTAGTGGTGTCATGTTGGTGCTTGGGCTGTTTATATGATTCTTTGGGTTATATGTGTTATTGGTATTGCTGTGGATAATTTGGATTGTTGTCGGATTGGGACGAAGTAAGGAAAATAGGGGAGGTGCTGCCGAATTTTCGTTAGATTATTAGCTAGCTTACAAGAAAGTAAAGCACGATGTTTATCTAATTGCGTCACGATTGTTGCTTGTTATAGATTAATAGCTTGAGCAGTAAATATTGGACGTGCGGCTCAATTATACGGTATGTAACGCTGTCCCTTCTTTCTTTGCTTGGCATGACTTTTAAAAATAAGCGAATAACGGACAGATTTGATACTTACCTCTAAAGCGTCTAGGTGATGTATATTCTTGCTTCCACAATTATTCCTCTATATATCGGTTATGTCTAAGGCTATGATGATCTCTAATATCTATGGTAATGCTTCTTAGAGTCATTGAAATTTTACGTTTCCATATCGTATTAAAGGTTCATAATCTTGATAAAACATTAATCTTTGGTAATACTCCTTGCTGGTTCACGTTGATTGTTCTATTGAGTTATAAGAAATGATTTTAATTGCATATGGTTGCTCATAATATTCTGCTCGTGCATAGAGTCATTTATCATTTCACCGAGTCCCGGGCCGGGTAATGTTCGTGCGGAGTTTCTTGCATATGTCACCGAGTTCCTCACTAGAGGGCCGGGTATGTATATTATATATATGATTGGTGATGAGGATGGTTATGATGATGATGATGACGGAGATGACGTGATGATTATTTTGCCGAGCCCCTTACTAGGGAAGCTGGGCACCTTAAATGTTAAATATATGCATGATTTTCACTTAAAAAGTATATGTGTAGCGATATTTTGTTTCGACTTGCCACATTGGTATCCTGTCATCTTTACCTTATGCTTTACATACTCAGTACATTGTCCGTACTGACCCCCCTTTCCTCGGGGGGCTGCGTTTCATGCCCGCAGGTGTAGACGCGTAGTTCGGTGATCCTCCCGCCTAGGATATCTACTCTGCTGATTGGGAGAGCTCCACTGTTCCGGAGCCCAGTCGTTTTGGTACATAACTTTTGTGTAGTCTTTTGCTCGTCTATGGGTATGGCAGGGCCCTGTCCCGTCGAGTTTCACTAATGTACTCTTAGAGGTCTGTGGACATTATGTGGGTTGTATATATATGTTTTGGATAATGGTCTGGACATGGTTTGTTTGGGATGTCCGCTTGTACAGGGGCAGCCTTGTCGGCTGCGTACATCATTATGCTTTGAATAGTGGCGGCCTTGTCGGCTCGCGTATGCTGTTATGGTTGAATGGTTATGACTCCTTATGAGACAGGTCCTCTTATATATATATATGACGTTGGGGTTGGCTTGATTTGATTAAATTCCATATTGTCTTAGTTTCAGTTGGTCATACTTAGCAGGTTTGTATGAAGGTGTCCAAAATGGGCACTAATCACGGCCTATCGGGTTGGGTCGTGACACATATATGCCGTCTAATGAGGAAAAGGTGAGAAAGGATGATGATATGGTGGTAAAGGGAAGTGGTGAAGCAGAAGAGAGCACTGGAATAGACGCAGAAGTCCCTATGAAGATAATTCCCATGCCTAGACCACCACCATCCTTTCCTTAGAGATTAGTGAAAAAGACCAAGGATGGTAAATATCGGTGTTTTATAATAATTTTGAAGCAACTTTCTATCAATGTCCCTTTGGTAGAAGCTCTAAAACAAATGCACGGTTAGGCCATGTTTATGAAAGATCTAGTTATAATGAAAAGTTCGATCACTTTCAAGGATGATGATAGACTGTAGAATTGTAGTGCTATTGCTACAAGATTTCTTGTACAAAAGAAAGAAGATCCGGGTGGGTTCACTATTCCTTATAATGCCGGATCATTACATTTTGCAAAAGCATTATGTGATCTGGGGGCAAGCATAAATCTCATCCCCCTCTCGATTTACAAGAAGTTGGGTTTGGTGACCAAAAACCCACTGCGATGCGGCTACTGATGGCTGATCGAACAATGAAAAGGCCTATAGGGATACTCCATGATGTGCTAGTAAAAGTGGAGTCATTCATATTTCCGGATGATTTTGTTATTCTTGATTGTGAAGTCGATTTTGAAGTGCCTAATATTCTTGGGAGTCCATTCCTTGCTAGAGGTAGAGCCTTAGTTGATATGGAAAAGGGGAAGATGAAATTTCGGTTGAACAATGAAAAAGTGACCTTCAATATTTGTAGGTCCATGAGGCAGAGTGGTGAGCTCCAATCGGTATCCGTCATTTCCCGGAAAGAAAAGATGAAGAAGGAGAATGAATAAAAAAGTGAAAAACATGAGTTTATGGTTGGGGATTTGGTGCTTTCAGACAGTTCAAGGTTGCATTGGCTTCCGAGCAAGCTCAATTAAACGGACTAGCCCTTACTTGATTAACAAAGTATTCCCTCATGGAGAAGTTGAGTTAAAAACCAAGGAGGGAGTGTGGTTTAAGGTGAATAGAGAACGAATAAAACTCTATTTTGGGCATATTTAATCGGTGAATGAAGTAATAAAGGAATACCATCTTGATGAAGGCTGAGTAATCAAGTGTCCTCAGTCGTGCCGTGACGTTAAATCACGTGCTTGTTGGGAGGCAACCCAATACTTACAATTTTTTTTCTAGTAATGGTAGCATTTTCTACTAATGGGTTTTAAAATTGCAGGCACATCACCAGGAAATCACTCTGCAACAGTCACAAATAGACACATGCGACGGACCATCGTTCCCACGACGGTCCATCCTGCACAACCATTCTAGTTGTAAGAGACCCTATTCCTAAGGGTCTCTCACATTTTCTATGTGTCCTCCAACGGACATCTACGACGGACCGTCATACTCTCGACGGTCCGTCCTGCATAACCGTCATGATGGTCAGAGACCCCTCACCTAAGGGTCTCCATTGTTTTTTAAGTGTCTCACGACGGACATAGACAATGGACCGTCATAAGCACAACGGTCCGTGTTGATTGTCGGCGCTTTGTGCCCCAGGTTTTCTTCACCTACCACTCTTGTATTTCAATTTTTTTGTGCATTAGGGACAATTGCATGTCTTTTTGTTGGGGATGGAGTAAATGGAAAGTGAGTGCTAGGGTGAAGTCTGAGTAGCACAATTCACTATCCTCTTTTGGGGAATTCTTGCCCGTGTTCTTTTTCCCGAAGAGATTTTTTGCTTTTTCTGTTTAACCCGCATGTCTATATCTTGTGTACATAGTTTAATTCTGGAGTATGATGGCTAAAATTATTTCCTGATAAAATGGAAAATTATGCATGCCTAGGCATAGTAATTGATAAATGTGTGGCTCTAAGCATGACATAGAGTTACACCACTGCGTGACCCTAAGTCCAAAATTTGAACTAGGTGTCTGATAATCTGGTAGAGTGATGAGATGTCAAGTGAGTGTGAGGAAGATTTTAATAGTCCACTATTTGTACTGAGCTAGAACTTGCCTTGTTAGTCCTGCTAAAAGTAAGCTGTAATAGACAATTAGGAAAGGATCATAGGCCCTTATTCAATGTAGCCCATTTTTAGCCTAAATAAAAGAAAACCAAATGAAATTATCCTTCTTTGATCCAAATGATTTGAGCTTAAATAAGACCTTTCTTTTTCACCCCAACTGATCTTTTATGGGAATAATGTGTTGGCCCTGGTCCCTCCTTGGACATGTGCACCTCAACATTTGCCAAAAGCATAAGTTGAGGGTGGATAATGCAGTAAACAACCTTTTTATGGCCCTGACCCAACATTGGGTATTGTGTACTTTCACTCATGGCAAAGCCATGAGTTGAGGGTGGCTATTATGAGTAATGATCTGGAAAGTGGGGTTGAAAGACCAAAGAGAGAGAAAGAACAAAAGTAAAGTGACTCAAGAATTAGTTGAAAGAAAAGTAAAAATATATATATTACAAGAAATACAAGCAAGAAAAGAAGAGAGTCACTTACACAAATGAAGAAAAAAAAGGGAAAATAGCAAGGTGAAAGAATATGGGAAACTAGGCAAAATAAAATGATAGAAAATGGTATGTTTAGCCGATATGTCAAGGAGGGCAAAAATACACTAAAGTATACCTAAATATACCCTACCTTACCCTGTGCCTGTATTACAAGCTAAGAAAATCCTATCGTGATCCTAAGGGTTGTATAGCGAACTTAAAGCAGTAAAAATAAGGGCAAGCTTATGGTAATAGTTATGAATGAGTGTGAATTTGTTCAGAGAGTGAGTGTTGAAAAGTAATCCTTATACTCAAACTGAAATCATTGTGTGACAAATGAGGATTTTGTTTTGAAGTGAGGATACTAGTTGTAGTATCGAAAATATTAGCACCTCGGTGAGAAATTGAAGAGGATAGGTGTTAGTGCATGGTGAGTCTGTGTCATGGTCTGATTCCATCTAATTCAAGCCTAATAGTGATACCATGCATAAATACGATGAGATTAATCGGGATTGATAGCCAAATGATTTCAAAGGATAAAACATGGATACTATTGTACAAAGATTTTGTATTGAGTCATAGTGCGTCTCTTAAGGACAAACAACGAATTTAAGTTGAGGGTGTTCCAATCTAAAGAGTACTTCAGTGATCCTACCTTCCCTATGTGGGAAGGGACACTCCTCACTCTAGTTCACTCGTTGCTAAGATAGAATCCCTTTTTGAAATATCTTTAAGCCTTTATTATCAACCATACTTAGTTTAGGTCATAGGGTCAACCCCTGTATAATCATAATCAATAGCTAAATAAGAATTTCATGAGTATAACTCTTTTTGTTACAGTTCATATAGGTGAGGTTAGCACATTAACATCTTCAAATCATGATAAGGCACATTGGTAAATCATTTACCCTTCTTATAACATTACATCTTAAGCCAACACCTCACAATCACAATCAAGACATTTAAATTCCACATCATACCACCTAATCAATCCTACTACAAGGTGTACTCCAATATAACATCATCAATCACAACAAACCACAATTTGAAGTAAAGGATAGAGATCATAGGACTTACCAGGTCTCCTTCTTAGTTCATCATCTTGGTCTTGCCATAAACCCTCAATTCAACCCAATTTGGGTATAAATCATAATAAGTCAATAATAAACATGATAAAAAGTCTATAAGAATCACTACATCACAATTCAATACTAGATCATAGATCAAAAGAAGATACTTGGGTCAATTTACAACATCCCTCCAAACCTAGATCATTTTCTCAAGAAATAGCACTGCAAATCACACTTATTTGATCATTATTAATATAAAAACATCATATAATAGTAATTCAACAAATAACCAATTCAATTGAATCGAATGCAACCTCATTCATGTCAAGATCAAACCTAAAGTTAAGGTTTAAGGTCATATTCTAAAAACTAGACCAAATCATCAAAATACATAAAAATTAAGTTAGAATATATGTTAATATAATCATATTATCCAATATAAAACATAAATAATCCAATTCATATCATAGTTTTTGAGATGGAAAAGAACCCACGTGAAAACCCAACTTTTGAAATTACTTTGAAGGAGCCTTTCGAGAAAAGAGGTATCAAAACTGAATTAGATCCCATACCTCAACGTTCAATGAAAAATTGATGGTGAAATAGTCCCTTTACAGTACCCAAATACATTCCCTAGATTCTGTAATGGTGTATTCAAATAGATAGAGAAAGAAGAGAGAAGGAAGAGAGTTTTGTTTTGAGAGTTTTAATTTTACTAATGGGGTTGGGGTCTTTATATAGGGGTTAATTAACTTAATTGGACTTCCCTAATACCCTAATAACCACAAAACCCCTTAACAAATTATTTTAGACTTCACCTACAATGTGATGGAATTGACGCCCCATCGACGAGACCATGAACGATATATCGTTTGTCTGTTGATGCACAAGCCCTACTTCGTGCTGCACATCCGTGGATCTTGTCAAAGGCCTGTGAAACTAAGGGCTGTAAAAATTTCTCTAAGTGATGGTTGATGGTTTTAAATGACGCCCCGTCAATCGACACACAAATTATCGATTGGAACTCGTAGTTACACACTGCTTAGGCAGTGTTGACTCCAACGTGCAAGGGTCATCCTTAAGGGCCCTTGGTGGTCCTTGGGGAGTCGATTGCAATACTTTCTGAATGTCGTGGAAGTTCTTGGATTTTTTGGTTCCTAGATTTCCTAAATGACCAATAAACATTAAAATAGGCCTTAAAACATTGTCTAGAATTAATTAATCTTACGTTACGCTTTAAGGCGCATCATGGATTTTCGAAGTGTTACAACCTCATAGATGAAAAGCTTTGAAAAAATGTTTTTACGACTAAAATAAGGTACTAAAGTGTTAGTATAAAAATTTCAAGAAATGACCATGACGTATGTAGACTAATGAAATTGAGGCTAGTGTGACTTAGCACATTTTAAGGGGGTTTAAAAGCCAAAATTTAGTGAAATTTGGTATGTAGGTGTTTAACATGTATTAGAATGTGTTTAGGGTCAATACGTATAAGTATTACTTCCCAAGGACCAACCTAAGCTTCCATGGAGAGGACCCTAGTGTTTGGCCTCAAAGTGTCAAATAATAGTGGTAGCCTACAGAACCTATCAACGAGTCGTTGGTTCAACGACACATCAATTGTGGTCATTGGTGAAGTCTTATCAGTATTTGTTGATGTATCAGAACCCCCACTCTATCACAAACGACAAAATGACAATACAGGGTTGTCGATGAGACAACGGGGCGTAGACGGGCAACCATCATTTGGAGGCTTGAATGCACTGCAGAATTTCAAATTAGTAGGTTAGTTATTTAGTTGGTTAAATAATAAATTAGGGTTCAGGGTGGTTAATTAAGTTATTTGGGGGAATATATAAGACTTAACCCTCATTAAGATAACTCAACACATCATAATTCCCTAACACAATTCTCTCCAACTTCTCTCTACTTTCTCTCTCCAAAGAGCCCCTATTGAAGACCAAACTTCAAGCTACTCTAAGGATCCAAGAGAAACATTTTAACTATAAATTCTCATTGAATCTATTCACACTAATCTCTTTCCGCAAGAGGCTACTTAAAATTAGTTACCAATGATGTCTAAAACATGGGTTTTCATCCAATTTCGTGAATTGCCTTTCAAATTAGTTTTATGTTGAATTTCATTTATTGAAATTTATATATTATTATTGTTTATTGGTTAATTATTACAGTTGTTTGTATTTGACCTAGTTTCCATGTAAGATTCATGATTGACCCATTTTCCCTAACACCAGTTATGAACTGGACTCGTAGATAATAAGAGTTGTTGGGATTAAATATGTTATTCTTTAATTCAATATATTATGATTATCGTAATTTAATTATATAATAACTATGATGAATTGAGGGTAAGATATTTAAGGAGACTTTGGATGGTATTTAGTAAGACTTCTATGATTATGAGTTCTCTACTTCTATTATGTTGGTCTATTCTTGACGATGATATTCAATTGGAGTATGATTATGATGACATTTTATGACTATGTTGAATGTGATATCATGGTAAGGGTATTATAATACAAGGGTAAAGATAATTCTTATGTGTAACATATATGATATGATTATGATGTGTTGATCTCACTAATGATGGTTTGTAATGAAAGGAATTTCACATACAACGACTAATGAGTTAGTGACATTACTATACAAGGGTTTAGTCTCCTATTATCTATATTAAGGTTGATTATTAAGATTGACTAAAATGCATTTCAAAAAGGGACTTTAGCTTAACACTGAGTGAAGTAGATATGAGATGTGTCCCTTCCCAATATGGGAAGGTAGATTCACAATGTTTATCATGATATGGAGAAAAAAAATTCAATGTGAACAAAGTGGATTTGTAGTACATCTCCTAGCTCCTTAACTATGGTTCCCACAAATGAATACAAGCTATTGGATCAACCTACAATGTTGTAACGTCCTTAAAAATGAACAAGGTGAAGCTAGAGTCTTACATATGTGTCTTGAGGTTTTGAAGTCCTAAAATGGTTTTTAATTGTTTTTTGAGTCAGTGTCTAAAGTTTGGTGGTGTTTGGAGGGAAAACGTCGAAGAATGTCTGAGACATTCGAAGTTTATCCTTGAAACATACTTGTGACCCTTAGTGTGTCACTGGATGTTTTATGTGTTCTTTTTTGTTGAAATTGATGTGGTAGGTTCCTAACGTATAAATGAGAGTATTTGGACAGCAGGTCCATCAACGCCTCATCATTTGGGGCATATGTTGAAACTTTAGTGTAGCTATCTTGATCTCCCATCTGGAAAGCCTCAGACCCAAACAACATACCATCAGGACGGCCCGTTGGATGTTCTTCGCAGCGTCAATAAGATCCATCGATGTGACGTGCAGAATATTCTGTAGGGTCACGACCAACTGAAGGGTGTTTAAGAAATTGCACCTGACTTATAAAAATTCTTTGAGTGTTTACTTAAGGGTATTTTGGGTATTTTATGTGGGTTTATAAGTCTTGAAAACTATGATGAATTCACTTTTGAAAAATCAAACCCAAAAACCCAAAGAAGAACTTTGTAGAACCCCATTGAAGCTTAAAGAGAGATTGGAGTTGGATTTCTCCATCAAATATTCATCATTTAAGAGTATTGTCCTAATATTAGGTATGGTGATCATCCTTGAATATTCTTTCTTAAAGGATCCAAACTTCAAAGTGTTTTTTCAAGACATTCTCAAAGTATGAATTTCTAAATTTCTATCCAACCATGTGTTCTTGCATAAAACATCTTGAATCAATGAATTATGATTGAATTTATGTAAATATTATGATTCTAATTCTAAAACTCCATGAACACATGTTTATCATGAAATCCTCATTTTGGTTGTATTATGGGTACTGTTATCCTTGGTTTATTGTATTGAATTTATTTGTACATTACTTTTGTTATCCTAGCTTTATTGTATTGTATTTGTGTGCAGTTTACTTTGAACTATTTAATTATGTAAGAATAATGCTATAATTTTATGTTGTCTTTCCTCAATTGGCAAAGTTCATATTATATTATCTTTGATTTTTGTATAGTTTGATTATTCGTTAGAATTGGTGATTATGGCTATTGGTAAGAGACTTTATGTATTAGAATTGTTGAATTGGGTATGGATTTGATGTGTTGATGTTGGAATGGTGGTATGTTGACCTAACCTCTTCTATGTTGTGTAGTATAGGTCTTGAATTATCATGTTTGGTATGGTTCACTTATGTTCGCAGTGCTTATGTGATATAATTGTGAAGAATATGTCCTTGTCGGCATAACTTTATGAATTATGATGCTATGCGTCTTGTCAGACCCAAACAGTACACCCCAGATGCGGCCGGCACCATCGTCCTCCCAGAGGACTCAAACAAGTCTCTTAGCGTTTGTCGTAACATGTCATCAGTTAAAATATGTGAAAAATTAAAAACTTTTACATACATATGTGAAAATTACTTAAATTTCATACTTAAGATTCGTAATATCATACAATATTGTAACACCTTGTCTCACCTATATAAAACCATCTAAAGAGTACAAATCTATATTTAGCCAATAAATAGTCAATATGCCATATATGCTTTAATACAAAAAAGAACATAAACGGAAAAATAATATTCATAATAACTAGTAAAATCTTCATAAGCTAGAATATAAAATATAGCATCCCCGAACATGAGGACCTACCAACACTTGGAGAAAGAGTTAGAAGCTTCTTCAATCGACCTTCTTAATCTTCATTTGCCAGACTCTACATTTGTAGTAATATAAAGTAATGGGTTTATTACTCCATATGTACTAAGTATGGGTATATGCACATAACATTTAAGGACATTCATGAAAAAGGATCATTTATCATCTCTTTATGAAAAACATGCTAAGTCATGAGAATGTCTTCAATGCACATAAAATAGAACATGTACAATGTTATGCCTCATATTTTTTTTATACGTAGTGCGCATCGTGATCTAGAAGACGTAAAGAAATATTAGGCAAGGATGTTATTTCCAAATGTGATATTAAGTATGAGTTAGCTAATGTAAGTGCCATTAACTTTAAGTGAGGGATTAATTAGTGGCTAATTTGGATTGATTTAATCCAATGGGCCCCACCACTCAAGGCAAAAATTAAAAAGGGATCAGATTGTGGGCTGGCCTTAGTGGACAGGTGTAGAGGGGGGCTGCCTCCACTTCATACTATTAAATGAGGTGGAGAAATCCACTCCATGCTATATAAAGTGGTGAAATGCATTGCTGCATATCATCTTCTTCTTCACCACTTGTCTTAGGCAGCCATGGAAATGGAGAAACCAGCCCTGCAACTCTTGGCCAGCAGCTGCAAATAATTTGGTTAGTAATCTCCTTGTTTGATGTGTTAATTCTTTAGAATACCCTTGTTAATTATCCATTAATTTTAAGAAGGGGGCGTGACCAGTAGCTTAGGAAGTTTGTTTTAGTTATTGAATGTGCTAAGTATGAATGGAAACCATAATCGGATTATTAGTGGTGTCGTGTTGGTGCTTGGGCTGTTTTGATTAAAGCAAACTGCAGGAAAATTTTGTTTTGGCATTATGTATATGTTGAATGTGATTATGAGTATATACTCCAAAAGATGAATATGATAAGGTAGATGTGTTGCGAATTATAAAACGAGTTATCGCTCGGTGTGTCGTTGCTTCGCTGCTATAGTTGCCGAGACGGAACTGTTTTGGGGAGGGGGCTGTTTAATATGATTCTTTGGGTTATATGTGTTATTGGTATTGCTGTGGATAATTTGGATTGTTGTCGGATTGGGACGAAGTAAGGAAAATAGGGGAGGTGCTGCCGAATTTTTGTTAGATTATTAGCTAGCTTACAAGAAAGTAAAGCACGATGTTTATCTAATTGCGGCACGATTGTTGCTTGTTATAGATTAATAGCTTGAGCAGTAAATATTGGACGTGCGGCTCGATTATACGGTATGTAACGCTGTCCCTTCTTTCTTTGCTTGGCATGACTTTTAAAAATAAGCGAATAACGGACAGATTTGATACTTACCTCTAAAGCGTCTAGGTGATGTATATTCTTGCTTCCACAATTATTCCTCTATATATCGGCTATGTCTAAGGTTATGATGATCTCTAATATCTATGGTAATGCTTCTTAGAGTCATTGAGATTTTACGTTTCCATATCGTATTAAAGGTTCATAATCTTGATAAAACATTAATCTTTGGTAATACTCCTTGCTGGTTCACGTTGATTGTTCTATTGAGTTATAAGAAATGATTTTAATTGCATATGGTTGCTCATAATATTCTGTTCGTGCATAGAGTCATTTATCATTTCACCGAGTTCCTCACTAGAGGGCCGGGTATGTATATTATATATATGATTGGTGATGAGGATGGTTATGATGATGATGATGACGGAGATGACGTGATGATTATTTTGCCGAGCCCCTTACTAGGGAAGTTGGGCACCGTAACTGTTAAATATATGCATGATTTTCACTTAAAAGGTATATGTGTAGCGATATTTTGTTTCGACTTACCATATTGGTATCCTGTCATCTTTACCTTATGCTTTACATACTCAGTACATTGTCCGTACTTACCCCCCTTTCCTCGGGAGGCTGCATTTCAAGCCCGCAGGTGTAGACGCGCAGTTCGGTGATCCTCCTGCCTAGGATATCTACTCTGCTGATTGGGAGAGCTCCACTGTTCTGGAGCCTAATCGTTTTGGTACATAACTTTTGTGTAGTCTTTTGCTCGTCTATGGGTATGGCAGGGCCCTGTCCCGTCGAGTTTCACTAATGTACTCTTAGAGGTCTGTGGACATTATGTGGGTTGTATATATATGTTTTGGATAATGGTCTGGACATGGTTTGTTTTGGATGTCCGCTTGTACAGGGGCAGCCTTGTCGGCTGCGTACATCATTGTGTATTGTGTAGTGGCAGCCTTGTCGGCATACGTATGTTATTATGCTTTGAATAGTGGCAGCCGTGTCGGCTCGCGTATGCTGTTATGGTTGAATGGTTATGACTCCTTATGAGACAGGTCCTCTTATATATATATGACGTTGGGGTTGGCTTGATTTTATTAAATTCCATATTGTCTTAGTTTCAGTTGGTCATACTTAGCAGGTTTGTATGTGGGTGTCCAAAACGGGCACTAATCATGGCCTATCGGGTTGGGTCGTGACAAAGAGTGGTATCAGAGCGGTTCTTCCTCGGAAGTGTCTACAGACCGTTTCTAGTAGAGTCTTGTTTATCGGTGTGTTGTGCACCACATCTATAAACAGAAAGCTACAGGACATTTAGGATGTCATTCTTTCTTCTTATTCTAGATCGTGCGATAGAGCTATATTAACAGGATAATCCCTGTCTAACGAATCCGTGTGTTTTCAGCTATGCCTCCAAAGAAAGCGACAGCCGCCCAGAAGGGAAAATCGGTAGCAGAAGGTACTAGTCAGACTCGGAGAGTTACTAGGGCCCGTGCCCAGTCTATGCTTGGTATTATGCTCCAGTCGGAGAGCTCTGCTACACCCCCACCGCCAGAAGAGCTTAGAGCAGCAGCAGTTCCAGTTCAGGGGACACCACCAGCCCCCGAGGCCCCAACATCTGAACCTCCAGCTCCTCAATCAGGGGCGGAGGATAGGGCCATGAGAGATCCGGTTCAATTGCTGACTAGATTAGTGGCAGATCAGGCTCGCAGGCATGGACTAGGAGTTGATCATGCGGACAGATCTGATAGCTTAAGGGCTCGTGACTTCTTAAGTTGTAATCCTCCAGAGTTCTTTGGGTCAAGGCCCCAGGATGATCCGCAAGAGTTTATTCGTCAGATGCAGCGTACATTGAGGATAATCAAGGCTTCGGAGACCGAGTCTGTTGAGTTGGCTACGTATCGTTTGCGGGATGTAGCTATTAATTGGTATGAGTCTTGGGAGTTATATAGGGGTGAGGGTGCCCCTCCAGCGGTATGGGATAAATTTGTGGAGGCTTTCCAGGGCCACTTCCTGCCTCCAGAGATGAAGCGAGCTAGAGTCGATAAATTCTTGCGTTTGAAGCAAAATGGCAGGAGCGTTCGAGAGTATAGCCTCGAGTTTGATTCATTGGCTAGGCATGCGCCTACTATTGTGGCTGATATGGCAGACAGGGTACATCGTTATGTGATGGGATTGGATCGTTATCTGATTGACGGTTGTATGGTAGTGACTCTTCAGCCAGGTATGGACATTGCTCGGGTGCAGGCATATGCATAGGGGGTAGAGGATCGACACCGGGGACATCATCCAGATAGAGATTATAATAGAGGTCAGCATAAGAGGGCTAGATCAGCAGGTTATCCTGACGAGTTTCAAAGCGGGCAGTCTCAGCAGCATGTTAGATTTTCTTCCCAGCCAGCACAGAGTGCACCCCCACGTTTCATGGGTAGGGGGTTCGATCGTATGGGATATTTGGAACCTAGTTAGAGCTCTAGGGCGTCAGGGTCACAGATGGGCAGGGGTTTGAGCCAGTCGAGGCCACCTTTGCCTCGGTGGTCTCGTTGTGGTAAGTCCCATCCTGGGGAATGTCGTTGGGCTACAAGTGCATGTTTTTCTTGCGGCCATCAGGGCCATATTATGAGGGAGTGTCACCTTAGAGGTAGTGCAGGTGGTATGGCACAGCCTACAGGGTCTGTTGCTGGTTCATCTTCTTCTGTGGCTATGCGCCCTACGGGGCAGGGTATTCAGGCACCAGCAGGCCGTGGTAGAGAACGTGGTGGAGCTTCCAATTCTAGCGGTCCCTCAAATCGTATATATGCTTTGACTAATAGGCAAGATCAGGAGGCGTCACCTAATGTGATCACATGTATATTATCACTATTCTCCCGAAGTGTGTATGCATTGATAGACCCAGGTTCCACCTTATCATATATATCTCCCTTTGTTGCTAGTAGGATCGGAATAGAGTCTGAGTTGATAGAACCATTTGAGGTAGCTACACCTATAGGAGATTTTGTCATAGCTACGCGAGTATATAGGAATTGTTCAGTAGCTATATATAGTCGTCATACCGTAGCAGATCTAATAGAGTTAAATATGATTGAGTTTGATATTATCATGGGCATGGATTGGTTGGCTGCTTGTTATGCTAATGTTGATTGCAGAGGAAAGATAGTTCGATTTCAATTTCCAGGGGAACCGATTATAGAGTGGAAGGGAAGTACAGTATCACCGAAAGGTAAGTTCATTTCATACCTCAAGGCCAGAAAGATGGTTAGAAAAGGCTATATTTACCATCTAATTCGGGTGCATGACATAAAGGCAGAGGCACCGACTCTTCAATCAGTCCCGGTAGTTAATGAATTTCCTGATGTATTCCCCGAGGAACTTCCAGGCCTTCCTCCAGAACGGGAGATAGAGTTTACTATAGATGTACTGCCAGATACCCAGCCTATATCTATACCTCCTTATAGAATGGCACCTGCTGAGTTGAAAGAATTGAAAGAGCAATTGAGGGATTTGCTAGAAAAGGGCTTCATCAGGCCTAGTACGTCACCTTGGGGAGCACCAGTACTGTTTGTGAGGAAGAAGGATGGATCGCTGCGGATGTGCATTGATTATAGGCAGTTGAACAAAGTAACAATAAAGAACAGGTATCCCCTCCCAAGGATTGACGATCTATTTGACCAGTTGCAGGGTGCAAAGTGTTTTTCAAAGATAGACTTGCGGTCAGGTTATCATCAGGTGCGGGTAAGGGAGGCAGATATTCCAAAGATAGCATTCCGGACCCGATATGGGCATTATGAGTTTAGAGTGCTGTCTTTTGGGCTGACTAATGCTCCAGCGGTGTTCATGGATTTAATGAATTGAGTATTTAAACCATTCCTTGATATGTTTGTTATTGTATGTATAGATGATATTCTGGTCTATTCACGTTCAGAAGAGGAGCATGCAGATCATTTAAGGACGATACTTAGGGTGCTTCAGCACCAGAAGTTGTATGCTAAATTTTCTAAGTGCGAGTTCTGGTTGACTTTAGTGGCATTCTTGGGGCATATTATTGGAGCTGATGGTATTCGGGTAGACACGCAGAAGATTGAGGCAGTAAAGACTTGGCCCAGACCTACGACACCTACTGAGGTACGCAGCTTTTTGGGGTTAGCAGGATATTACAGGAGATTCGTAGAAAAGTTTGCCTCAATTTCAGTGCCTTTGACAAGGCTAACTCAAAAGGCAGCCAAGTTCCAGTGGACAGATGCTTGTGAGCGAAGCTTCCAGCTATTGAAAGACAAATTGACTACAGCTCCAGTCCTAACTCTTCCAGAGGGACCAGACAGCTATGTTATTTATTGTGATGCTTCGGGTGCTGGGCTAGGATGTGTATTGATGCAGCATGGCAAAGTTATAACCTATGCCTCCCGACAACTTAGGAATCATGAAAAGAACTATCCTACTCACGATCTGGAGTTAGCGGTCGTGGTTCATGCCTTGAAGATATGGAGACATTATTTATATGGTGTCCATGTGGACATCTATACAGATCATAAGAGTCTCCAATATATCTTCAAACAGAAGGAGCTGAACTTACGACAGAGGCGGTGGTTAGAGTTGCTAAAGGATTATGATGTTGATATTTTATATCATCCAGGGAAAGCGAATGTTGTAGCAGATGCTCTTAGCCGTAAGTCCATGGGTAGCTTGACAGATGTACAACCAGAAGGGAGGGATATGGTTCGGGAGATTCAGCGGCTATCCAGCCTTGGAGTCCGTCTAGCTAATTCGGAAGATAGTGGAGTTTCTATTCGAGAGGATGTTGAGTCCTCAATCATAGATGAGGTAAAGAGACACCAATACAAGGACCCTATTCTGGCACAGTATAGAGATGCAGCTCTTCAAAAGGAAAAGACCCCGTTTAAGGTTACACCTGATGGAGTGTTACGATATGAAGGCAGATTGTGTGTACCCGATACTGCGGGCCTGTATTATTGACTTCAAAGGCAGCTGGGATGACCACTTGCCGCTCATTGAATTTGCCTATAATAATAGCTACCATTCTAGTATCCAGATGGCACCGTATGAGGCCTTATATGGGAGGAAGTGCAGATCACCTATTGGTTGGTTTGATGTTGGCGAGACTAAGTTAATAGGCCCGGATGTGATTCAGCAAGCTGTTGACAAGGTGAAGCTTACTCAAGAAAGATTATTAGCAGCCCAGAGTCGACAGAAGTCATATGCAGATAATCGGCGTCGAGATTTGGAGTTTCAGATTGGTGACTGGGTATTCCTGAAGGTATCACCCATGAGGGGTGTGATGAGATTTGGCAGGAAGGGGAAGCTCAGTCCGAGATACATTGGGCCTTATCAGATTGTTCGTAGGATAGGCAAGGTTGCCTATGAGTTGGATCTACCATCTGATTTGGAGGCGGTACATCTAGTCTTCCATGTATCGATGCTACGTAAATGTATTGGTGATCCTTCTAGAGTATTCCCTGTAGATGATATTCAGGTAACAGAGGAGTTGTCAAATGAGGAGAAACCCGTGGCTATACTTGATCGTCAGGTTAGAAGGTTACGTACTAAGGATGTGGCTTCCGTCAAAGTGTTGTGGCAAAATATCAATAGGGAGGAGATGACTTGGGAAGCGGAAGACGAAATAAAGAATAAGTATCCTTACTTGTTCCCCGTACCTGCAGGTAATTCAATTCTTAGCTTGACTATATTGATAAATAATGAGATTATGTAGCTGTGAGGCATCTGTAAGTTAAGGAATGCAGGTTGATAGGTATAACTTTTAGAGAGACCTCGCTGGAATTTGTTTTTGCAAGACGCTAACTTAACATTCGAGGACGAATGTTCCTAAGGGGGGAAGGATGTTATGCCTCATATTTTTTTTATACGTAGTGCGCATCGTGATCTAGAAGACGTAAAGAAATATTAGGCAAGGATGTTATTTCCAAATGTGATATTAAGTATGAGTTGGCTAATGTAAGTGCCATTAACTTTAAGTGAGGGATTAATTAGTGGCTAATTTGGATTGATTTAATCCAATGGGCCCCACCACTCAAGGCAAAAATTAAAAAGGGATCAGATTGTGGGCTGGCCTTAGTGGACAGGTGTAGAGGGGGGCTGCCTCCACTTCATACTATTAAATGAGGTGGAGAAATCCACTCCATGCTATATAAAGTGGTGAAATGCATTGCTGCATATCATCTTCTTCTTCACCACTTGTCTTAGGCAGCCATGGAAATGGAGAAACCAACCCTGCAACTCTTGGCCAGCAGCTGCAAATAATTTGGTTAGTAATCTCCTTGTTTGGTGTGTTAATTCTTTAGAATACCCTTGTTAATTATCCATTAATTTTAAGAAGGGGGCGTGACCAGTAGCTTAGGAAGTTTGTTTTAGTTATTGA
Organism: Solanum lycopersicum; assembly: GCF_036512215.1. NCBI lineage: Eukaryota > Viridiplantae > Streptophyta > Magnoliopsida > Solanales > Solanaceae > Solanum > Solanum lycopersicum. The sequence goes on along the minus strand of NC_090803.1, from coordinate 14,977,645 downwards.
ATGTGCTAAGTATGAATGGAAACCATAATCGGATTATTAGTGGTGTCGTGTTGGTGCTTGGGCTGTTTTGATTAAAGCAAACTGCAGGAAAATTTTGTTTTGGCATTATGTATATGTTGAATGTGATTATGAGTATATACTCCAAAGGATGAATACGATAAGGTAGATGTGTTGCGAATTATAAAACGAGTTATCGCTCGGTGTGTCGTTGCTTCGCTGCTATAGTTGCCGAGACGGAACTGTTTTGGGGAGGGGGCTGTTTAATATGATTCTTTGGGTTATATGTGTTATTGGTATTGCTGTGGATAATTTGGATTGTTGTCGGATTGGGACGAAGTAAGGAAAATAGGGGAGGTGCTGCTGAATTTTCGCTAGATTATTAGCTAGCTTACAAGAAAGTAAAGCACGATGTTTATCTAATTGCGGCACGATTGTTGCTTGTTATAGATTAATAGCTTGAGCAGTAAATATTGGACGTGCGGCTCGATTATACGGTATGTAATGCTGTCCCTTCTTTCTTTGCTTGGCATGACTTTTAAAAATAAGCGAATAACGGACAGATTTGATACTTACCTCTAAAGCGTCTAGGTGATGTATATTCTTGCTTCCACAATTATTCCTCTATATATCGGCTATGTCTAAGGTTATGATGATCTCTAATATCTATGGTAATGCTTCTTAGAGTCATTGAGATTTTACGTTTCCATATCGTATTAAAGGTTCATAATCTTGATAAAACATTAATCTTTGGTAATACTCCTTGCTGGTTCACGTTGATTGTTCTATTGAGTTATAAGAAATGATTTTAATTGCATATGGTTGCTCATAATATTCTGCTCGTGCATAGAGTCATTTATCATTTCACCGAGTCCCGGGCCGGGTAATGTTCGTGCGGAGTTTCTTGCATATGTCACCGAGTTCCTCACTAGAGGGACGGGTATGTATATTATATATATGATTGGTGATGAGGATGGTTATGATGATGATGATGACGGAGATGACGTGATGATTATTTTGTCGAGCCCCTTACTAAGGAAGCTGGGCACCTTAAATGTTAAATATATGCATGATTTTCACTTAAAAGGTATATGTGTAGCGATATTTTGTTTAGACTTGCCATATTGGTATCCTGTCATCTTTACCTTATGCTTTACATACTTAATACATTGTCCGTACTGACCCCCCTTTCCTCGGGGGGCTGCGTTTCATGCCCGCAGGTGTAGATGCGCAGTTCAGTGATCCTCCCGCCTAGGATATCTACTCTGCTGATTGGGAGAGCTCCACTGTTCCGGAGCCCAATCGTTTTGGTACATAACTTTTGTGTAGTCTTTTGCTCGTCTATGGGTATGGCGGGGCCCTGTCCCGTCGAGTTTCACTAATGTACTCTTAGAGGTCTGTGGACATTATGTGGGTTGTATATATATGTTTTGGATAATGGTCTGGACATGGTTTGTTTGGGATGTCCGCTTGTACAGGGGCAGCCTTGTCGGCTGCGTACATCATTGTGTATTGTGTAGTGGCAGCCTTGTCGGCATACGTATGTTATTATGCTTTGAATAGTGGCGGCCTTGTCGGCTCGCGTATGCTGTTATGGTTGAATGGTTATGACTCCTTATGAGACAGGTCCTCTTATATATATATGACGTTGGGGTTGGCTTGATTTGATTAAATTCCATATTGTCTTAGTTTCAGTTGGTCATACTTAGCAGGTTTGTATGTGGGTGTCCAAAACGGGCACTAATCACGGCTTATCGGGTTGGGTCGTGACATACAAGTTAAGAATTACCATCAATATAACATATGATCATAATCAAAGACATATTATCATAAAGTCATGTTATTATTTAATATTCAATAGATCATATAAACATAATGAACAAAACACTTACCAATGATCCCATCCATATCCAAAAGTGTAGTGGTCATGTGAAGCCCCATACCCCGCACAACCGAGTAGATAAGATAGGAGAGTATGAGTAAAGCTTTTCTTCATATAACCTATAACATGGCAGACATTATCTCATATCGTAATATAGAACATTAACATGTTCATCAATATAACCAACAATATATCATAGTAACAACATGCATCTTAATGATCATACCTTTCATGTTAGCATATTACATAAGAAAAATCTCCTAGAACTTCCCGTAGAGTAAATGATATGCTAAAATTACACTTCCCTAATGAAATTTAATTGGTCGTATCAAGTAAAGTATCCAACTATTATGTTGAGGTCGATCCCACGAGGAAAATGATTTAGACTTAAATTTAATGTACGATTACCTCTATTTAGTCAAGTCCTTTGTGAAAACTAATAATTAAAGTGAGGGGGTTTTGAAACAAAAGTGTTGTAATTTTGTTAAATCAAAAAAGTAACAAGAGGGAATTATTAGTGATTATCAAGTTGTGAAAGAAACTAGGGTGTAAGTGTTCCCCATAAGTTCATAATGTTATAATCCTAGCTATAACAATTTTTTCCTAGTGTTTTGCAAGCAAAGTGATTAGTTATGTATCTCTATGTCCTTGTTCTGACATTTAGAGAATTTCACCTCATACCTTGATCTTTCTACGTGTGTATAAGTTACTAAGCCTTACCTTTACTTCATAATAAACATTATATTCGATGTATGGCTTATTTATTACTTCGCACCAATCGAAATGAACCTATTAGATAGTATACACTAAATCTATGTCAATAATTCTTTTCCTATTAGGTACCCCCTTTTTCCGGCAAGTAGCAATAAGGCGAGTTCTAACGCGTGCACTCGTTAAAAAGACCTCTAAATGAAAGAATTATTCATGCACGCAATAACCTATTAAAATTGTTATTTATCTAGGTTTATTTAGTTAACCACCCATGGTTCCCACAACCCTAGTTGTGGATTTAGCTACCCATTCTTAGAAGAACGCTGTTCATAAATTGATAAATAATAAATCATGAACTTACTTTCACAAATTGGAAGAAAATCAAGAAATTCAACTTGAAATCACACAGTTATCTTGAAATCAAATCAAGAAATTTGAATTAATTTCAAATAAAAATCTCCAAGAACAAAAGTATTAAATTAATAACAGAATCCAACCCCAAAAATGATGTTTTTCACCCTATTTATAATTATACAGTGTCCGAAATTAAAAGGAGTTAAAATAAGGAATGTTTGTCCAAAATGTGGCTTTAATCGACGACCCCCACAGACGATACGTTAATCAAACAATGGACCATGAACTAACTTCGTCAGTCCACACTTAGCATTTTTTTCAACATTCACTTTGTATCTTCTATGATCTGATTGACGGACCAACAACACTTTCCATCGATACACCTACAGTCTGTTGATGCTTATCGTCGTTCCAGACTTAGCTTTTCTTCAACATTGTGTACTGGGACATTCTATGATCAGATCGATGATTTTTCTCAATGGTACGTCGATCAGTCGATGGAACGTTAATCCTTTCATAGCCCTACACTAAGTCAAAACTCCCCGAGTTGCTTTCAGATGCTTGAACCTTCAATCGATGATCACCACCTACTGTCGGTCTATGGGACAATGGGCCGTTGATGTCTTCGTGGGTCAATTAGCACTGATTATTCACAGCCTTTTGTACTTTAGTTGTGGAAAACTTTCCCGCAATAGAAAAATTAAAATACATTAAAATTACTACAAAAAAATCTCTATACACACCAATCTTAAGGAAAAAGCACTGAAAGTACCGTCAAACCACGGTACATCAACACCCTCATCATAAATTCATTTTTTGTCCCAAGAGAAGCATTATAACTCAACACAAAACATTGCACACAAATATCCTCTTTTAAGCTTCTGCACTCACATGGCTATCAATTCCAACTTTTTGTGTTGCTTTAGTGCATGTTTCTTCTCTTAGGATTGATAGGATTACTCATGTGGATCATTCCATGACATAGACTCACCATGCACTGACACCTCTACTCTTTTGTCTCTCACCAAGGTATCAATTTTCCAATATTGCAACTAGTCCCCTCACTTCAAAGAAATCCTCTTTTTTCACATAGTGATTTTATTTTTGAGTACAATAAGCATTTTTCAACTCTCACGCTAAAAACAGATTCACAACTACTTGGTACTCATCGCTATAGCCTTGTCATTATTTTCATAGTTTAAGTTCACCATATTAGACTCTAAGGATCACTATAGGACTTTGATGTCTTGTAACGTAGGCTCAGGGTTATGTATGGTACCTATGGATATATTTTGAGTGATATATTTCCCTCCTTGATATTACATACGAGAGTCCTACCTCTTTCATTATCTATTATGCCCTACTTTTCTTGTCAGCTTTGCCTTATTTTCTCATTTCTTTCTCTTTTGTGGAATTGACTCTTACATCTTTTTTTAACACTCTTGTTCCCATTTTTTATTTTTTTATATTCAATTGACAATTTTAACTGAGTCACTTGTCTTGTTCATAGTCGCTTTTCTTTTCCACATTACTCTTTTTTATACCCAATTTTGGGTCATCACTAAAAATAGCCACCCTCAACTTATTGCTTTGCCATGAGTAAAGGTACACATTACCCAAGGGTGGGTCAGGGACAAGACGAGGTCAGTTTATGCATTATCCACCCTAAACTTATGCTTTTGTTCTAAGTTGATCTGCACATGTCCAAGGAAGGACTAGGGCCAACACATTATACCCATGGAAGTTGAGTTAGTGAAGAAAATAAAGGTCTATTATATGCTCAAACTATTTGGATGAAAAAGGGATAATAATTTCATTCGCTTCACTTCACTTTAGGCTAGATGTTTGCTAAGTTGAACAAGGGCCTATGATCCTTTCCTATTTATCTAACACAGATTCCTTTTGCAGTACCAAACGAGAAAGTTCTACCTAGGTACCAACAGGGGAACAATCAAATCTCCTCCCACTCGCTTGACACCTCATTACACTATTACATTATCTGTCACCTTATTTGACTGTAAGAGTGAGGATCATGCAATGGGTGCATATCTATATTATGACTAGAGACGACATTCAACATTCATTAAAACTATTCATGCAAGCACAATCTTAGAACGAGATATCATTCAAGTTTAGCAATCATGCTTGATTTTTCACTTTCATAATTTGTACAAGTTATGACAAATGTCGGTTCAACAGTAAAGTAATCAATCTCTTGGGGCAAAAGAACAAAAGCAATAAAACAACCAAGAAAAGATCGTGAGTTGAGATACTTAGACTTCACCGTAGCACTCAATTTCAATTTACCCTCACCCCCAACAAAAAACATCCGATTGTCCCCAATGCATAGGAAATATAATGATAGGGTGGTAGGTGAAAAAACCTAAGGCACATAGCTCTAAAGATCAACAACAAGGAAGGTACGGTTTCCCAAAACTCATACCTTCATTAGGAACACCATCAGTAGTGCCTACATCAGTATTTGCACCCTCAGTGGTGCTCCGCCCAACAACATCCACTCTTGAATTAGATTCCCGAGAAGCTAACTCGCGAGCCCTCATCTGGCGGGACTCCTAATCAGTAAATGAGGTTCTACTCGAAGACTTATGATATGTCATCTCCTTATTCCTAGAACGTGCCTAAACTCCCTTGATGGTGAAGATGGAATGTTACCTCTTGGCACACACACATGGCTCAGGTGGCAGTGTAGTGGGATAAGTGAATAATGCCACAAGCACTATGTCCTCCGCAAACTATAGAGGTGAGCTATGATGCTCGGGTCTCTCTTATCTAAAGTATACCCTCCACGTCTTACTGCAGACTCTCTACAACCTTCTAAAGACTCATCAAATCAATGGTGCAGGCTGGGCATGCCAACACTCTCAGCTCATATGCATCGAGGCGCTAGTGAACACCCTAAATCGGTCGCTCCACATTCAAAGCTACTCTCTTCTCAATCCGTTCCTTAGCCTTGTCTATATATCTCTACATCCAAGGCTAGATGTGATGCAAAAAGGTGGCCATGTTAACTTCTGAACCCTAGCAATGAGGACAAGTGCTGCTTATGCTAGTGTAGATCGAGAGAAACTAGGTTCCCTACTAGTTCATGGGGGCAAAACCGTCAGGGTGGTATTAGTAGGCTTTGGAAATGCATGATCAGCCCCTTGGGCTTTCTCTACCGTATCTGCTATGTTCTCATTCAACGACTGCAAATCAACTGGAACCCTCATCGTCGTGCTGCCACATTGGCCTTATCCCTAATGAGACCAATATCAACTGTCCCGGTATGAGCACGGAGGACATATTTGTGAAAAACAGGCACTCTAGTATCCCTGCACAACTGAAAAATCTTACAGCAAAACGGGTATGTGGTAGAGGACTTAAAATACCTCTCATGGATGATGGAGATCAACAACCACACCAAATCTATCTCCAACCCAAATACGAGAGTTTCTACCAAGACCACACTACCCAAGTATGTATATTATCTACATCCGTAAGGGATAGGTGGTGGCGGACTAACAGCCAGAAGAACATGACTACCAAAGTGAGGTTGGCCTTATTCATAAGGCCTCTAGGGTCCAAGACCCAGTCTGCTCCCTTACAATCAAAGTAGAGCTGCTGTGCAATTGACCTTGTGGTTGACTCTCTCACATCCCTACTACATTGAAAATTGCCACTCTTGACCATGTACCACCTATAGTTAAACTCTGTGGTGATGGAAAACCTTACTACATCAGTGGACCCACTATACAAGAAGTGGAGGATGGAAGGGAAAGAGATTTCCACCCAACAGCCTCAAACTCGAACATCTATGAGTTAGGCGTGTTTGGCGGGGTTTTATCTCTTGTAAAAAATACATCGGAGACCCGCTACGTATTAAGTGTAGAACTCTTTCACAATTTCCTCACTATAGGAACCCAAACTCCTATCCATCCACTCGAGCTATTGGTGGGTAAACAGGACATGTACTGAAGGGACTTTGTGTAGGCACCCTGTAAGGACTCGCCTCTTGACTATAAACGTCCGAGTCATCACCCTCTTATCGTTCACCAACTTAGCATCCATATACCTTGTACTAGAAATTGACGCACCGTCGGTTGAGCTCATTAGCAATCTATACAGGGACCTCATGCTGGGGTGCCGGAGCAGACTCAGAACTATGGTCCTCATAATACAAGGCATGGTTGGCAATACTTCTAGGAGGGTGGATCCCTATGATCAAGAATCAGAGGCAGTGGCCTCAATCAACCCTAATGAGTGGGCCAAAATGAAACCGGAATCCTCCACGGATCCATATACTCCCTAAAACCCTCAGGCAGACCCAGATTGTGAGCTGGTCGGTGTGCGCTCCTCATCAGACTAGGAGGCAGTGACTACGTTGGAGGCCACCTTCTTGAGCATAATGGCTCTAGAAGCTGGTGTCGGGTTCTGGGTGCTAGGGGCACATATTCAGTATCCCCGCTCATGACCGTATTCGCCAATTAGCGGACGGGAAGGTGACACAGCCTTGGAACTCCCCCTTTGATAGACAATGTCTTATTTTAGGGCATAAGTACCTAAAAAGGAAGTTGTTAGTCATAGTGTAATCAATCTACACAAGCAACATAATCAAGAAAGAACCTGGAAACACAAGACACAGGTCATTTCAGAATGGCAAAACCTGGGGACGGGCACTATCAACATTCACTGATAGTGTCCGTCGGTGGACACTTAGCACGTTGGAGAAGTTGACCATTCACAAACCTCTCAGTTTGAGATGACGGACATTCAGAACGGCCCTTCAATTAATTGACAAACTATAGTCCACTTCAATCTTCTAACATTTAGAATAAATAAAAAAATCAGGATTCAAAGTTTAGTAAGAAACGATGGACGTGCAGAATGACCTGTCAATCAATTGATGTGCCCTAGTCCACTTCCATCGTTCCAAAGTTAAACAGATTCATATTGTAGCCATCGACGGACCCTATCGACGGTTTGTCGATCAACCGACAGTCCGTCCTTTTGGTAAGACCCAGTTTTTATGAAATTTATTTAACCCCACATATGAAAAATAATAAGCACATTACAAAGTTCATCCAACATGGATTAACAAGAATACCAATTCATCATCCTTAGGGCTTTGATTTTGCAAAATTTCGATCATGTATTTTACGAAACTATCAAGACCTAAGTTGGAAAAACAACAATTATATTACATTTACATAGAGTACAACCCGAACCCATTCAATTTTTATCAACCTAAAGGACATAGATTTCAATTTTAATAAGTTTAACATGAAATTTCGTCCCTAACTCAAGACCCTAATTTGATATGCTCAAATTCACTTCCCTAAAGAAGTACAAACAATAGTATCATCAAAGGATCCCAATTATTAGGTTGGGGTCAATGCCACAAGGAAAATGATTTAGACATAATTTTAATGTAATATTACCACTATTAAGTTAAATAATTTCCAAAAACTAATAATTAAAGGGGGGGGGGGTTGTTAAACGAAAGTGTTCTAATGTTGTCAAATCAAACTAGTAACAAGAGTGAATTAGTGTTTATCAAGTTGTGAGAGAAACTAGGGTGTAAGTTCTCCTCATAGGTTCATAACGCCATAATCCTAACTATAACAATTCTTTCCTAGTGTTTTTCATGCAAAGTGATAAGTTATGTATCTTTAAGTCCTTGGTCTGACATTTCGAGAATTTCACCCCATACCTTAGTCCCGCTACGTGTGTCTAAGTTACAAACCCTTACCTTAGTAGCCTATTATATATTATCCACTAAATCTATGTCAATAATTCTTTTCCTATTAACTACACCTTGATCCAACAAGTAGCAATAGGGCAAGTTATAACGCGTGCACTCGTTAAAAATACTTTTAAAAGAATAAATAATTGATGCATGGAATACCTATTTGAGAATAGTTATATAGCTTTGTTTATTTTTTTAATTACCCATGGTTCCCACAATCCGATTTATTTACCCGTGCTTAGAAAAATATAATTCATAATTGATAAATAATAAATCATGAATTTACTCTGACAAATTCGAAGAAAATGCAGAAATTCAACTTGAAATCTCAAAATTTTCTTGAAAAATCAAATCCGGAAATTTCAATTAATTGCAAACACAAATATCCACACTTCACCATTTTATGTCTAAGACAACACTAAATCTATAACGCTTATAAAGTGTTGCCTAAAATAATTTTTCAAACCCTATTAAAGTGTAGCCAAAGATTTTGACTTTTAGCTACACTAATATTAGCAACACTTTTAAAGTGTACTGTTTAATGGAATAACCTACACTTTTATAAGTGTTGTTAAGTTAGCAACAACTATTTACTTAAATAACCACACTTTTAAAGTATGTTATTTTCATAATTGTAAATACAACACATTTAAAATGTGGCCTTAGTGTTTTCACCAAAATTATACATTTCCTCTATAATTTTAACATTAATATTTGATCTCCCTCCCATTTTTATTTGGCAAAAAAACATTTAAGAAATATTAAAAATAATAAAACATAAAAGAAATCATAACAACAATATTTCCTTAAAATTCAGATGAAGCTTCCATTTTCAGCTGAAGAACAACATTTGCAAGAATTAAAAAAGATGATAGAAGAACATAAGAAATCGATTTGTACTACAATTTTCATCACATTTCTGTCAAACTTGAGCTGAAGAACCATTTTCACCTGAAGAATCTAAGATCAGTGCGATTTCTCTGAAGATGAACTGAAGAAGATGATTTTCCTCTCAGAGATTCGTTGTTCAAGATTGGAGAGCTGAAGAAAACGATTTTCTTCAAATAATCTTGGGTAAACTATCGTTACATTGGATATCCTTTTGAAAATTAAAAGTAAATGTTTCACAAATCAACTTGCCACATGTATTAAAGCTTTAGGGTTGTTTGAATAGAGATTATTAGGTAAGAGATCTTATTTTAAAAAGTCTAAATTATAGCTTTAAGATTTTGATATTCTTGATTGTGAATCAAAAATTTAATTTAGGGTTTTTATTCTGTTTTTTATAAGAACTTTATCGATTTTGTGATTTTCTTTTGTAGTTGTATTACGTATAGTTGGTCACATTATCTGTGACAAATTATTTTTTCCACTTTAATGTTGAATGAAGAAGCTTAAGCTAATTCGCCTTTATCTGAAGAATGGCGTTGTAGCTAAGTCACCGTTCTTCAAAAAACTGGAGTGTTGAAGCTGGCGATACCTATGATATTTTCTCCCTATTATAGATTTTGTCAAATGTAAGTAGCTATTCTACATGAATTTAAAAGGTTTTAATGACTGTTTTAATGTCACTGTTTTTTTAGTCTTCCTGAGTTCATGGTTGTGCTCGACTTAAGGTTGTTTGTTGCTTTATTAACCACATTGATTTTGTCTTGTAGCTATTTGCTGGTAAAAATATTTTTTTTTCGACTACATGTTTTGAAGTTCCTAGAAGTCATTTTGATGTTTCTCTTGTGCATTTTAAAGTACACATCAGAAGCTTAAGTTTAATATTGCTTTGTTGTTTTGGGATCACCTCGTTGTATGAATTTGTTAAATTTGCTTTGTAGTTTTATTTATATTACACAGAAAACGAATCATATGACTTAGATATAGGAGATATAGGATATATTTTTCAAGTCTAGAAGGGGTGGAGAGGGAGCACTAATATGTGAGAATGTTTTGCAAGTGCTGGACATTACAGTTATGGCAAATAGGGAATTTCTTCCTATAAAAGGATCTATTAGCAAAATAATAGTAATAGACTTTAACTTGTGTGAATGGACAATTCATAATTTCTTATTTTTTACAATAACAAGTAACTTAGTATGACAAGTTTGATAGGTGACATTAAAAATACGTTTTATTACCTTCTATAGCTTGTAAAACTACAGTAATAGCGTAACATGCTTTAATTGTTGATGTATATAACTTAAATAGTTAGTAATACAATTATTTCTACGTCTTTAATTGTTTTAACTATTTTTCTACTTTCAACTTGAGTATTATTTTTTCTTTATTTTCTGCTAACTTTTACTAGCAGTAACATAATAGAAGTAGAAGATTTGTTTTTATAGTATAGACAACCTATTGAGTTTTGGATATTTTTGAAAGTAACGCTTGCTTCATCTATGTTTTTGAAGAATAAGGAGAAGTCACTATAAACAAAATTGAGAGAAAGTTTTGTATGATGCAAGAGTCTGTCCTATTTGATAAGCTAAATGCAAAAGATGAGAAAATAGGTTGTAACTTTCTAACATCATTACATGTCCAATTCTTGCACATAAAGTAGACATAAGTAGAACTGCAAAGATAATCTCTGGTCAAGTGTTATAAGAATTGCTATGGATGATACTAAAGTTTGTTTCTACGTCTGTCCCCCTGATGAAGTTAACAACTTCATTATCATCCTTTTCTTCACTGAATTTATATTTCTCCTTCCTACCAATTTCAATGGTTCTGTCATGCACCTCAAAAGTGGGCTTTCTTGTGAGTTTCAGGGAGAGGAGACCTATGGTGGTATCCACCAATACTTTTTCTTTGTGACTTCTGTTGACCGGTTGCCTTTCCCTTTAGTCTATGTCAAAATGTGGATATTCAAGTTAGTAGTGAACACGAAAAAGCCTACTGAAGAGATTAAAATACATTTATTCTTTTCTATTTTTTGAAGAATAACCATGTTGTAATTTGTAGCTTCGAAGTTTTAAACATGTGACCATATTTGTGAGACAAGACTCTATTCATCTTCGTGATGAAACTAAAAAATAAAAGTTTTAACATATAAGAATCAGCATCAAGAAACAATATTGCTCTTTTTTTTACATTCCTAATCGTAGAGAACCTCTTGACTTTTTAACTATGTTTATCAGACTCTCCAAATATGATGTCACACCCATGTCAGATCCTCCACAAATAAACTACTTTTCAACAATTTCACATGCACTCGACAATATTTTTGAAGAGTTCTAGAAACATAGCTTTGATATTTAAAACATAACATTGCAAATATACGTTCGTACTGATATTATTATTTTGTGTTTTTGGTGTCCTAAGAACTCATATTTTTTACCCCTTTGATAGAAGGAAACCATCTCACTAATATATAATGTTAATTTTCCTTAATGAGAGATATTAGCTGCTAAGACACTATTATATCTATGTGGAAAAGAAAAGGTTGTGTAAATAATGTCAGATTTGTCAAACTATAGTTTGAATTTCACTAGCTAAGCCTACTTTGTCTGAAAAAGTGAACTAAAAATCATCTTTTAAGACAATGCATATTTTGGTATCTCTTATTGTTCTGTTCCTCTTTAATCTGAATTTGTCCTTCATACATAAAGCTTACACTTCTTCTCCTCAGATGTTTCAATTCTTCTAGCCAAGGACTTATATTAAAATGAGAAATTTGGGGCTGTTCTTTATCATTTTCCAAAGAGTCGTTCTCGGATCAGTGAAAGCTCTTTCTTATTTAACAAACTCCTCCAAAAAAAATTAAAAACATCATCAAGGACCTCTACTCTTAGACCTAGTGTTGAGTATACTAGAACTACCATACATGCTTGTGGTTGGTATTCTTGTCCTCTGTCTCACATTCTTTCTACCCCTCTGTGAGAGTCCTTGCTTATCTTTAACTTCTTGTACTTCCTCATGATTTTCTTGTTGAATAATGAATAAAAAATTTGTAATTAGATGATTCACGCTATGTTACTTACCTAGTACTTATTTGGTATCTGTTTTATGGTTTGTAGGTTGATCCACACTTATCTTACTTACGACTTGTACTACTTCAATGAATCTGATGAATTGATTGAAAAAACATAGAGAAAGATCACTTGAAAAGTGTAGTATGTGATAATGAGATAATCATCTAATTTTTGTATATTGAGGTCATTTTATTCATCATGTCTTTGTATGCAAACATGAATATATCATCATCCTTATGTAATTAAAACATAGCCAACAACTGACAAGTTATAATTCAAGACATTCCAATTCAACATCATACCAAACCTTAGCAATCTTATCAGAAAGTATACTTCAATACAACTTCATCACTAAAAACAAGTAATCATAATTGAAGTAAAGATTTCAGATCATGACTTACCCCATTCTCCTTCACAAACTATATCAAGGTTTTACCATCAACCATCCTATTCAACCCAATAGTGGGTGTAATATCATCACACAATAGTAATTAACACAACAATGAAGTCAAATGCATCATTTTTATCCCAATTCAATTCATAACCTGGGGTTAAGGGGGAATAGGGTTCATTATGAATTCTTCAAGAAATAGATCAAACCCCAACAATACTTTATCCTAAGAAGTCCATTAATGAATTAGAATAGATAAAAAAAAGTCTTATCATCAATACATTCTTCAATCCACATCGATTCATTAGAAAGATCCAAGATTTGGGGAATTTTGGCAAAGGACATGATGTACATGAATTTCCATCAATTAACAAACAATATACACTTAAGGACTTGTATGCAATCACAATTAATCAAAATGAACCATCAATTTGAAGTTTAGAAGTAAACCCCTTTAGAATAGAAAAACCCTTGGAATTGGATATTTTAGAAATCAACCTTGAGAGGCCTCTTGGGGAAAGAAATCGCAAGAGTGAAGAACACATACCTTAATGAAGATTAATAAAAAAAATTGAAGTGAAATCCTACTGAAATTGGTCTTCTTCTTCAAGCTTTTGTTATTCCTTCAATGGTGGTTGAATATAGAGAGAAAGTAGAGATAAATGAGAGTTTTTGGGTTTCGTTTTTAGGATTTGATTTGAGTGAGTGAATTTGAGAAAAAAGTGATTTAAAATCAATATATAAACCTCCAATGAAATACCCAAAAGACCCCTCACTTAATTTGACCCTTTCATGAAGTCAAACTAGAATTCTATTTTTCAGATTTTCGTCACGAAACAAGTCTGTGACGCGGAGTCGCTACCTCAAGATTTTTTAAATTATTTTTTGAGACAGTGGAGTCCGCGACCTGCCCGTGACGCATAGTTGATCTTTGATCTATGGCCACTCAAGTCCTCAAAGCGAACTTGTTTCTGGTAAGTGTGACTTAGTTGCTGTCTTAGCAGCTTTGCCAAGCCAAGTTTAGGGACCTTTCGTGTACGCCTAGGGAGACTCTTGGGGGGTCATACCTAAACGTTTCCACCCTATATATATGTTTTTACCTATTAAATTCATTTTAAAACTTTTATACCTAATACAACTCCTCTACACCTACTCGAAAACTAAGGACCTTTTACTAGTTATATTCGACTAGCTTACGGACGTCATGGACGTTTCTTAATGTCTTGACTCCACAACATCCTAGATGGTTTGTTAAAATTATTTTAGTCTTTTAAGAAGTGTTTTAAGGTTTATTTCATCATGTGACGATCTATGTTAGGTCATGGACTTTCGGAGTGTTACATTAACCCCCCCCCCCTTAGGAACATTCGTTCCCGAATGACACTAAAATCTTTTGGAAGGGAGGGATAGAATCAAGACTAGCAACCCAACCAGCAACATGTACATCATGAGTAATAGGTCATAGGAGTAACTCACAACTCCATTCAACAGACAATCATGATATTTATACAAGTAACTCAAAACATCAATCTTTACACGTAAGAGCTCTAAATCAATATCATGAGGAATTTCCATATCACAAGAACATGAGCTCAATATATCATTTAAGAGTCAATTATGCCAAAACTCCTTATCAGCGTATTAGCATGCTCAATAACATTCCTTGAAGGCAACAACATACCAAATACACAAATAAGTGAAAATCAAGAAAAAAACATTTTTGTATGAAACTTATTTTTAGCAAATTTATCATGGATATGCATATCTTTGCAAAAAAAGTCAAATTCAATTTTTTCATTATTTTCATTATTATAGGAATAACTAACCTTAATTAACAAAAAGATGAGGATAACGGGACTTCATGTCGGCCTCGGCCTACCATGTTGCTCCCTCAACTAAGTTGTTTCTCCAGAAAACTTTTACTGAGGTCACCTCTTTGTTCCTCAACCTCTTCACTTGACGATCAAGGATTTTCACCGAAACCTCCTCATAGGAGAGGTTCTCTATCACACCAAGATATTCGATAGGAAGAATGGACTCAGGGTTAGCAATGCACTTCTTAAGCATGTATACATGGAAACCAGATGAACCAACGATAGTTCAGTAGGTGATATCAACTCGTATGCAACCTTTCAAACCCTTTGTAAATTTCAATAGGACCCACATAATGAGGACTTAACTTAACCTTCTTGCCAAATCTAACCACCCCTTAATGGAGGAAATTTTTAAATACATCTTATCCCCTTCTTCAAATTCTAAGTTCTTCCTCCCATGATCATCATAAGACTTTTGCCCACTATAGGTTGCTTGCAAATTGTTCCTTATTATATGAATTTCTATAAGGTCATATAGATCAACTTGGGACCAAGAAGTAAATCGCCAGTCTCAAATCATCCAATAGGAGATTAACCTCCTACCATACAAACCTTCAAAAGAATCCATAAATATAGATTAATGGAAACTATTATTATATGATAACTCCACCAAAGGGAAGTACTCATCCCAATTTCCCTTGAAGTCAATGATACACACTCTAACCATATCTTCAAGAGTTTGAATGGTACATTCCGCTTGACTATCTGTTTGGGGATGAAAAGCAGTGTTTAACTTCACTTGAGTACCCAAACCTCTTTAAATAACCTCCAAAACCTTGATGTGAATGAGCACCCCTATCCAATATTATGGACAAAGGAACCCCATGAAGACTCACTATCTTGTCAATATAGATTCTTTACATAATCTTTTGCCAAATAAGTGGACTAAGCTGGAATAAAATAAGAGGACTTTGTCAATCTATCTACGACATATAGAATCATATTGCCTTCTAGTCCGAGGCAATCCAACAACGAAATCCATGTTAATATCTTCACACTAAGAAGTGGGAACTTGGATTTTCTTGTATTAAACCACTTGGATTTTGGTGCTCAGCTTTCACTTGTTGTAAATTTGAACACTTTGCAATAAATTCTGCAATGTCCCTTTTTATACCATCCCACTAAAACACTTATGTAAGATCATGGTACATCGTAGTATAACCGCGATGAATAGGGTAACAGGCTCCATGAGCTTCTTCAAAGATATGAATTCTCAAATCATAAATATTAGACACAAAAAATCTCCTTTGGTAACTAAGAACACCATTACCGCCTTGGGGAATGACTCGTTTATCTTTCCAAGAACCGATTCTTTCAACTCCATCAATAATGGATTAAGGTGTTGCTTATACGTCACCTCAACCACTATCGATGACTGAGAGTTATGATGTACCACACCACCACCATTAGGATAATCTTAAATTTAACCCCTAAACAAGCCAACGTATTGAAGACTTTAATGGTACATATACACATCAACATGAACCCGATAAAGATAATGCCTCCATATTTTGAATGCAAATACCACGACCACTAACTAAAGAACCTGATTTGGATAATTCTTTTCATGAATCTTGAGTTTCCTAGAATCATAGGCTATAAATTTTCCATGTTGCATAAGAACACACCCCAATCCAACTCGAGATACATCACAATATACAAAGAAGCCCTTAGTACCCTACGATAAGATCAACAATCGGAGCGAAGATAAGCCTATCCTTCAACACTTTTAAGCTTCTCTCACATGCTTCTAATGACTATTTTGCACTCTTTTTAGTCAAGGTTGTCAAAGGGGAAGCAATGAGTGCATATCCATCGACAAACCTTATATAATAACCGTCTAGGCCTAAGAAACTCCTAATATCTGTAGGAGCCAAATGTCTAGGCCAATTTTTCACTGCTTTGGTGTTCGTTAGATAAACCTCAACTCCCTTAATAGGGATTATATGACCAAGAAACTCTACCGACCTCAACGAAAATTCACCTTTGCTATACTTGGCAAAAAATTGATGCTCCTTAAGAACTTGCAAAACAACCTTCAAATGTGTAACACTCATAAAGTCTATTATCTTAACTAGAGACTCACATGTTGATATATGGTTAGTAACACTGTCATAAGTTCTAAAATAATTTTAATAAAAAATTTAGAATGTTCTAGAGAAATACATCAAGAAACATCCATGACGCCCAGAAGCTAGTCTAGTTGAACTAGTGATACGTTCTTATGTTTCAGAAAGGTTAAGGAGGAGTATATGAGGAATAAAACTAGTAAAATTACATTAAATAGGTAAAACCATGTATATAAATTTATTAAGTGAGGTAATACCCCCCAAGGGTTGCCCTGGGGGTCCACAAAGGACCCCGAATTTGGCAAAGCAAGATGCCTAAGGCAGCAGGAAATTACACATAGGGGGAGTGAGTTCGCGTCGCAGACTTTGAAGAATTTTGGGAAAAACTCAAGTCTGCATCATGGAAGGTATCAGAATTCACTGTCTTGAAAATTAATTTAGAAAATCATGCAGGAACAGCTCCGCATTGCGGACTTGTTCCCCGACGAAAAGTTGAAATTTTGAATTAAAGTTTGACTTCATTAAAAGGTCAATTTAAGTGAAGGGTCTTTTTGGTATTTCATGGGTATCCTATATATTGATTTTAGATCAGTTTCCCACAAATTTTTACCCACACAAATCAAAACCCAAAAGGTCTCACCTCACTATAGTTTCTCTCTCTCTATTCATCCTTCATTGAAGGAAGAAGAAAGCTTGAAGAAGTGATTAATTTCTCTAGGATTTCGCTTCAATTTCATGTATTAATCTTCATTAAGGTATGATTTCTTCATTCTTGGATTTCCCTTTCCCAATAGGTCCTCTCAAAGTTGATTTCTAACACAAAATTCCAAGGGGTTTTCTATTCTAATCTTCAAATTAATGGTTGATTATGATTAATTGTGATTTTCTACGACAAATTGAGTGTAGAATTTTGGTTAATTGATTTTAATTGATGGAATTTTATGTGGATCATGTCCTTTAATTGATTTTAATTGATGGAATTTCAAGTGGATCTTGTCCTTTCTCAAGATGCCCCAAATTTGGATCTTGCTTATGAATTGATGGGAATTGATCAATGTATTAATTGTTAGACTTGTTTTATCTAATTTTAATTCATTCATGTACTTCCCAGGGTAATGTATTGTTGGGATCGGATGTAGTTTTTGAATAATTCATGATGAACCCTATTCCCCTTAACCATATGTTATGAATTGAAGTTAACTGGGAAAGGGATGATGCAATTGACTTCATTATTGTGTTAATTACTATTGTGTGATAATATTACATCCATTATTGGTTTGAATTGGATGGTTGATAGTAAAACCTTTATGATGGCTTGTGAAGGAGATTGGGGTACGTCTTGTGATCTCAATCCTTTACTTTAATTATGAATAATTGTTTTAATTGATGAAGTTGTATTGAAGTATACCTTATAATAAGATTGCTTAGGGCTGGTATGATGTTAAATTGAAATGTCTTGATCTATGTCCTCTGAGTTTCTTGATAAGATGTAGTGACATAAGAATAGTGATGATATACATATGTGCCTTATCATAATGTGATTATGTAAATGTGCTAACCTCACATGTGTTAATTGAAATGAAAGGAGAATACTCATGCAATTCCTATTGAGCAATCATGATTGTAATATAAGGGATAGATCCTATGACCTAAATTAAGATTTGACGATCAATAAAGGCGTAAAGAAATTTCAAAAGGGACTCAATCTTAGCACTGAGTGAACTTGTTTATGAGGGGTGAGGCCTTCCCAAGGAGGGAAGGTAGGGTTCACCATGGTTATCACGGGATGGATAGCCTCATAGTCCAAAACGGGCATAGAGTGATGTTTACAGCATAGACCCCAAGCTCCATAAACTATGTTTCCACCATAGGAATACTATCTAGTGGATCCACTTAGATGCTATGTTTATGTTTGGTTCTACTTTGGCAGGTAGACCACCTTCCTTTGGAGTAAGGTTTTACAAGACCGGATTCCACACTTATCTCTTGCAGCCTATGTCGGTTAAGGCAAGTATTCCCAAAAGTAAAATGAATTAATGGAGTAAACACTAACTAGGGTTACATAAGAGGTTTGACTGAGCCTAGGTAGGGGTACAGACTCTACCTATGCCCTGAACTAGTTTACCTTGAGGGAAGCCTTAGGAGGTCGTTCTTATGTTCTTATGATCATATAAAGTGACTATATGTATGTGTTGACTTTACATGTTATTGATTCTATATTATGTTAGTTTCACTTATGAAGATATTGTTGGTCTATATTGCTAATATATAAGGAGGATTACTCTAGATGCCATGTTATGTGAAGTTAGACATTGCTTGTTCTCCTTTGTTTTGTGTACTTGGTTAAATAGGGTTATGGGGATTTACTTAGTCATTGCAATTGTAGGATAAATGATGGTTTTTGGGTAAGGGTCTTGATTATATTATGATGTTATGAGCTCTTATATACGTTGAGTTGACTATACTTGAAAATGTTTGTCTTGTATTGCATATGGCTTTGACTTAAGAGTTATGTATTCATTGATTCCTAAGGGGTTTTGTATGTGCATGAGTCTTTTAAAAGTAAATTATCATGTTGGAACAGATGTGCTCTTTAGAATTATTTCTATACACACAATCACAAATACATCAAGATAGTTTTAGAACACCTATTTATGAGATCGATAAATCCCACTGGGGCATTAGTCAATCCAAAAGACATGACTAGGAACTCAAAATGACCATATCTAGTTCAAAAAGTCGTCTTGGGAATATCTTTGCCTCTCACCCTAAGTTGGTGATATCCTGATCTCAAGTCGATCTGTGGAAAGTAACTTGCACCTTGGATTTGGTCAAGTAAATCATCAATCGAGGGAGAGCATACTTGTTCTTGATTGTGACTTTATTGAGTTTACAGTAATCGATACACATAGTAAGGGACTCATCCTTCTTCTTTACAAACAATATCAGAGCACCCCATGGAAAAATACTAGGGCGAATGAAATCCTTGTCTAGTAAAATTTGAGGTTGAGCCTTCAACTCTTTTAGTTCGTTCGGAGCCATCCAATAAGGAGTATTTGAAATGGGGTTTATATCAGGTAATAAGTCTATACCAAAATAATTTTTTTGCTCGGGAGGAATACCGGGAAGATCATTAGGAAAGACCTCTAGAAATTCCCTTACTACGGGGACCGACTCAATGGCAGGAATTTAGGAGTCTAAATCTTTGTCTTACAATATTGTATAAACACCCTTTAGAGATAATCTTACAAGCTTTTAAAAACAAAATGATACAACCTCTAGGGATAGGATTTGCCCCTCCCACTCTAAGATGGGTTCATTAGGAAAGCTAAACTTCACAACCATAGTTCTACAGTCTCTGGAAGACAAACAAGCATGTAATCAGTCCATTCTCAAAACGACTTCAAAATCAACCATATAAAGATCTATTAATTCCACATGGGTAACTCTATAGGGAAATATTATAGGGAAATTTCTATGTACTTTCTCAGAACCAACTGACTCACCCACGGGGTAAACTCCATAAAAGGTTCATTCAAGATGTCAAGAAATATGTCAAACTTTTTAGCTACTAAATGAGTAACGAATGAAAAGGTAGCAGCGGAATCAAGTAAAACATATATATCAGTAGAGAAAACATTCAACATA
The DNA here is from genome assembly GCF_036512215.1 of Solanum lycopersicum. Taxonomy (NCBI): domain Eukaryota; kingdom Viridiplantae; phylum Streptophyta; class Magnoliopsida; order Solanales; family Solanaceae; genus Solanum; species Solanum lycopersicum. The sequence continues at coordinate 14,957,011 of NC_090803.1, read as the reverse complement.
CTAGTCAATGCATTGGGCGAAGTCTCTTTCTCACCCCTACAGAGGAGAGCATACAAGATATTCTTCTTTAGAGGATCCACATAGAACCACTTGCTTGAGATTGCCCACATCCTTTGTTTTTGACCCTTTAAGTTTGGGAAAAAATTCACCCCTTGGACAATCTTACAACAACTAAAGCAATTATTTGTCCTAGTGAGGCAATCACCATAATGTGTCTTGCCACACTCTTCATAAGTTTGATTCTTGTTTGGTGAACTAGTACCCCTCCTTTTTTAGGCTTAGGGTTAGACACCCAATCATCACGAGGCTTGGGGAACTTGGAATGAGCTTGATTAGAAAACCTCATTTTGAACCTAGGCTTGTCTTTGATATCAAGCGTACCATTTGAAGAACCACCATCAAATGACTTTTCCCTATTGGAATCTCTACTCTTCCTATTAACCCTTGTATCATCCACTTGTTGAGCGTGAAGCATGAGATGAGAAGTATTCATATTATAATATAGCATAGCCAAATAACATTCTTCTTTCAAGTCATGAGACACTCCCATCACAAAGCGGCTCATCTCATCCCTCAAGTCGGAAACCGAAGAAGGAGCATACTTTGGCAACTTAGTAAATTTCAAAGAGTAGTCAAGCACACTCATACCTCCTTGAAGAAGGTTTATCAATTCTTCCACATTAGCTTCCCTCTTCTCCCTTTGAAAGAACCTATCAAGAAAAGCCTTCTTGAAAATCTCCCATGTCACCGGACAACCCCTCAAAGGAATATTGTTTCTACATTAGACGTTCCATCTTTGGGCCATGTCCTTGGGTTGGTTGGTGGATAACTCAGACTTTTCAGTAGTATTAAACCCCATATCATAAAGGATTTTGTAGGCTTCATCTATGAATTCTTAGGGTCTTCCTCCATTTTGGACCCATAAAAAGTAAGGGGATTCATCCTTGTGAAATCCCTCAAGTGGGAGGCCATGGTTCTAACATGATGGTTTCTTTGGGATACCACCTCCCGGTTAGCTTGGGCTGTAATGTCTCGAGCTTGAGTAGTGATGGCTTGTGCTTGAGTAGCAATGACTTGGGACATTTTGATAAAGGATGCGTTTATATCCCTGTCCATTATGTCCGGAGGATTGGCCGGAGCTTGATCATCGTGAGCAACTTCTTCAAAAGGAGGATCTTGATTGCCACAGGTTGGAACTCCTGCACTAAAAATATCTTCATCAAGTCTTCGTGTGGCTTTCCTTCGAGTATTCATACCAATAAACACAATACAAGGTTTAGGTGAAAGCACACATAAAGTAGGATCTAGAGGCACGATATTGGATTTTAGGAAGACGAGAATTTCCTAAGCATTATATATCTTCTCACTCATAAGTGTGGCGCACTTCACAATTATGAATAAGAACCTACATAGACGTAGTTTAATGAGACATAATCCTAAAGATATTAAACCTCAGGCTCTAATACCATGTTTGTCACATCCACGGAGCACCCCCTAGAAGTAACCTTTGTCGTCGTCCTCAAAGAGGACTAAGACTAACCTCTTAGCATTCGTCATTACATTTCACAAGTTCAAATGTGGAAAATTTAAAACATTTTAATTACTTATACATTGAGGTTTACATATACTTATTGCATATAGACAATATATATTTTAAGAGTTCACGTAGATTCCTCGCAATAGGAAACACTACATAAGCCTGTATTTTTATTTCAAATGCATAGTATAGGAACATAATCTCATAGCAAGTCTATAATATGTCTCATATTAGAACCATCTAAAACAAATACAACAATTGGGCTTAATCCATACTTCATTACAACAAAGAGCCTTATATCGGCTTATATAACAAGTGTCTACAAATAAAAAAGAAAGAAATAGAAGTCAGATAAATAGAGCAACGTCAATATCTTGATTATGGGATCATCCTTGGAAAGTGAGGACCTACTGAACACTTGGGGAATATCCAAGTAGTCTTCAAAGGCCTTATATACGCTCAATAGCTGGACCCTACATTTTGTAGTATACATAAAACATAGGTTAGTACACACTTGTATTAAATATGAGTATATGGACATAAAATAATTGAAATCTTTCTAAAAAGGACATTTTTTATAAACATTCTAATTTACTTTGAAGAGCCTCATTTAAATCCAAGAACCCATATAAATCAATGAATATATAACTCTCAAGTCAAATCCATATGCAACACAAGAAAAACATCATCAAGTATATTCCAGTCAATATATATAAGAGTTAATAAATCATAATATCATCAAGACCCTTACCCATAACCCATCATTTAACCTAGAAGTGCAATGACGAAGTAAAGATCCATAACCCTACTCAATCAAGTAAACCAAATAAAGGACTATAAGCAATGCCTAACTTCACATAACATGGCATAAAGAGTAATCCTTCTCATACTTTAAAATATAGACCAACAACATGTTCATAAGTGAAACTAACATAATATAGAATCGATAACATGTAAAGTAAACATATACATAATTGTCACTTTATAAGAGCATAAGAACATAAGAACTACCTCCTAAGGCTTCCTTCAAGGCAAACTAGTGCAAGGAACAGGTAGAGTCCCATACCCCTAACTAGGCTAAGTCAAACCTCTTAAGTCACCCTAGTTAGTGCTTAGTCCATACATGATTTTACTTTCAGGAATAATGGCCTTAACAGACATAACCCAAGAGAGATGTGTGGAATCCTGTGTTGTAAAAATATACATTGATAATTGGTGATCTAATGGCCAAAGTAGAACCAAACATGAACATAACATTCAGAAGAATCTACTAGCTAGTATTCCTATGGTCGAAACATAGTTTATTGAGCTTAGGGGATTTCATGGAAACATCACTCTATTCCCTTTCTAGCCTATGAGGCTATCCACCCCGTGATAACCATGGTGAACCCTACCTTCCCTCATCAGTAAGGTGCCACCTCTCACCTACAAGTTCACTCGGTCCGAAGCTAGGTCCCTTTTTTTAATGTATTTAAGCATTTACTAATCATCATAACTTAATTGAGGCTATAGATTCTATCCCTTAAATAATCATCATAACTCAATAGGAATTGCATGAGTATTGTCCTTTCATTACAAGTCACACATGTGAGGTTGGTATATTTTCATAATCACATTATGATAAGGCACATATGTATATTATCATCATTCCTATATCATTACATATTAGCCAACAGCTAGCAAGTCATAATTCAAGACATTCCAATTCAACACCATACCAACACTAAGCAATCTTATCATAAGTAATACTTCAGTACAACTTCATCACAAAAGACAAGTAGTCATAATTGAATTAAAGGATTGATATCACAAGACTTACCCTAGTCTCATTCACAATCCATCATCAAGGTTTACCATCAACCATCCAATTCAATCCAATAATGGGTGTAATATCATCAAAGAATAGTAATTAACACAATAACGAAGTCAATTGCATAATCCCTATCACAATTAACTTAATTCATAACCTCGGGTTAAGGGGAAAAGTTATTTAATGAATTAAGTGGTTATTTAAATAGTTCAGGGTTAAGAGAGGTCTAATTAAGTTAGTTAATGACTTATATAAATACCTAAACCTAAATAAACCTACCCAACTCACATATTCTTCAAAACCTAATTGTTGTTCCTTCTCTTTTCTTTCTCTCTCTTGAACAGAAGAAATCCATTGAAAGGCTACGTCAAGGTATATGGGAAGCAAAAAGGGTTATTTAATCCATAATTCTTCAATGATTAACAAGGTATGGTATTCTTTCACCTTTGGGATTCCTTTCTCAAAAGGGTTGTTCCAAAATTTATTTAAAAAAAGATGAGTTTCAAGTGGTTTTTCTTCTATTACGAATTTGATATTCTAAATTGGTTTGTTTATTATTTCATTAGGTTATTATGATTAGAATAGGATGTATTATAATTCAATTATGCTAGTTCTTGATGATGTTACCTAGTTTGTGAAGTTGATCATGAATTTGACCCAAATCCCAAACCCTAGTTGGCTACCCAAGTTGTTAGAGATGCAAGGGTTCAAGTGAACCCCAATGATAACACTACCGCTTTAAGGATTAGGGATTTTACAAGGATGAATCCCCTACATTCCATGGTTCTAAGGTAGTGGAGGACCCACAAGGGTTCATTGATGAAGTGTTCAAAGTTCTTCATGCTATGGGTGTTTCTTCTCAGGAAAAGGCATAACTATCCACCTACAAACTCAAAGATGTAGCTCAAGTATGGTATGAGCAATGGAAAAATGTGAGGCTGGTTATAGAAGGCCAAATTACTTGGGGATATTTCAACATGGATTTCCTTGATAGGTTCTTTCACTTAGAACTAAGGGAGAGGAAAATGCAAGAATTTGTCATCCTTCGTCAAGGGGGTATGAACATGAAGAAGTATAGCATCAATTTCATTCAACTATCAAAGCATGCTCCTTCTATGGTTGAGGATTCTAGGGCCAAGATAAACAAATTTGCCATGGGTATATCCGATCCTGTGGTTTATCAATATAGGTTGTCTATTTTTATTCCTAGCATGTACGTGAGTCGTCTCTTAGTTCATGTCGAACAAATTGAGTAGCAAAAGCTTAAGAAAGTTTGTAGGGAGTTCAAGAAGGTGAGAACTGAAGAGTTGAACTCTTCTAAGACTAGATTTGAGGTTCAAGACAAACCAAGATTAAAAAAGGTTTTCCAATCAAGGCTATTCTAATTCTCTAACGGTAAGCAACAGTAAGGTACCTACTCATAGGCCCCAATAAGGGAAAAGTGAAAGATCTTATGTTGAGAAGCATCTTTGTGCAAAATGTGATAAGAGACATGATGTAAGTTCCTAGTTGGTACAACTAACTTCTATGGTTGTGGCAAGAGTTGTCACATGAAGAGATATTGCCCTCTGATGAAGTCTCAAGTAAGGGACAATGCTCAAGATCAAGCAAGTTCCCCAAACCCGGATGCTCCTATGAAGATTCACTTCTATGCTCTCCAATCCAGAAGTGATCAAGAGAGCTCACCAAACGTGGTCATTTGTATGTTAGAATTATTTTCCATTCATGCATATTTATTGAATCCGAGATCTACATTGTCATTTTGACCCCTCTTGTATCCATGAAGTTGACATACCACCCGCCATATTAGACGAACCTTTTTGGTTTCTACCACGATGGGTGATTTCGTGGTGGTTAATAGAGTCTATAAAAGTTGTCCAATTTCGTTGATCGATAGAGTTACATTAATTTACTTGATAGAACTTGAAATGCTCGATTTTGATATTATATTGGGTATGGATTGGTTGCATGCTTGCTTTGCCTCTATTGATTGTTAAACAAGAATAGTTAAATTTCAATTTCCAAACGAACACATTTTTGAGTGGAAGGAAGGAAACTCAAATCCTAGGGGTAAGATCATCTCATGTCTAAAATCTTCCAAATTAATTGCAAATGGTTGTCTCAACAACATAATGAGAGTTAGGGATCTTTAATCTGAAGTCCCTCCCATAGAGTCGTTACCCGTAGTAAGGGAACTTCCAGAGGTCTTTCCCGATGATCTTTCTGAAATTCCTCCCGAACGGGAGATTGACTTTGGCATAGACTTATTGACGGATACACAACCTATTTCAATCCCTCCTTATCGGATCGCCATAGCCTAGTTGAAAGAACTAAAGATTCAACTCAAATATTTGTTAGATAAGGGCTTTATTCAACTGTGCATATAATCGTAGGGTGCCCCAGTATTGTTTGTGAGAAGAAGGATGGATTTTTGAGAATGTGTATAGATTATCGTCAATTGAATAATTTCACTATAAGGATTTAGTGCCCGCTCCCTAGGATTGATGACTTGTTTCATAAACTCCCAAGAGCGAATTATTTTTCAAAAATTGACTTGAGGTTGGGTTATCATCAAGTTACAGTAAGGGAATTTGACATTCAGAAAACAACATTCCGAAAAGCGGCTTTTATGGACCTTATGAATCCAGTTTTTAGAAAGTATCTTGAATTGTTTGTGATTGTCTTTATTGATGAAATTTTGATATACTTTTGGAGTGAAAATGATCATATGAGACATTTGAGAATAGTTTTGCAAGATCTCAAGGATAACTAACTTTTTGCTATGTTTAGAAAGTGTGAGTTTTGGTTGACGTCAGTGCCATTTGTTGGGAAGATTTGCTCTAGCAAAAGGGGTAGAGGTTGGCCCAAGGAAGACTTAAGTGGTCATAAGTTGGAATAGACCTTTGAGTCCTACAGACATTAGAAGTTTTCTTGGGTTGGACGGTTACTATAGGAGGGTTGTTGAGGATTTTCATTTATCGTATCTTCTTTAATAGACATAATACAAAAGAATTCCAATATTGAATGGACAGAATCCCGTGAAAGGAGTTTCCAGTTATTGAAAGACAGACTCACCTCTACTTCGGTATTGACCTTAACAGAGGGTACCGAAGGCTTTGTGATTTATTGTGATGCCTCTCGACTGGGTCTAAGATGTGTGCTCATGCAACATGTAAAAGTCATAGCATATGCCTCTAGACAAGTCAAGCCACATTAGCATAATTATCAAACTCATGACCTTGATCTTGAAGCCTAAGTATTTGCTTCAAAAATTCGGAGACACTATCTTTATGGGGTGTATGTAAATATATTCACCGATCACAAAAGTCTCCAATATGTATTCACCCAAAAAGACTTGAATATACTCCAAAGGAGATGGATAGGTCTTTTAAGGGATAATGACATGAGTGTCCTTTACGATCCCGTTTAAGATAATGTTGTGGCGGATGCTTTGAGTCGCATGTCTATGGGTAGTGTGGCTCATGTTAAGGATTGCAAAAAGGAACTAGTCAAGTAAATTCATAAGTTGGACCCATTGGGTGTTCGACTAGAAGAATCATTGAAGTGTGGTTTTATGTTTTGTTATAACTCCGAGTCATCTTATATGGTGGATGTAAAGTATAAGCAACATATTGATCCCCTATTGATGGAGTTGAAAAAGTCGGTCCTTAGCAAGAATAATGAATCTTTCTCCCAAGGGGATGATGGGGTACTTAGGTACCAAGAAAGGTTATGTGTGCCGGATGTGGATGGTTTAAGCAAGAAATTCATGGATGAGGATCATGGACCCCAATACTCCATCCATCCAAGGCCACCAAGATATACATAACTTGCTTGATATCTATTGGTTGAACAGAATTAAAAGAATGGTATATCAGTTTGTGTCGAGGTGACCAAATTGACAACAAGTCAAAGTCGAGCATCAAGGCCCGGGTGTCCTAACCTAAGATATTGATATCCCCACTTTGAAGTAGGAAGATGTCAGCATAGACTTTGTGGTAGGTTTGCCTCGAACTAATGAACAACATGAATCCATTTTTGTCATAGTTGTTAGGTTCACTAAGCGAGCCCATTTAATTCTCCTAAAGGTTTCTTAGTTGGCGTAGGAGTATGCTAATTTGTATGTTAGAAAGATTGTGAAGTTACAATCGTCCCCATTGTCGGTCATTTCTGATAGAGGAGCCCAATTCACATCACAATTTTGGAGATCTTTCCAAAGTGGACTTGGTAAGCAATAAATCATAGCACCGCTTTCCACCCTTAAACGGATAGAAAATATGTTAAGGGCTTGCATGATTGATTTCAAGAGAAATTGGGATGACCATCTACCCTTAATAGAATTCTCGTACAACAAATGCTACCATGAAAGTATCGGTATGGCACCTTTTAAAGAACATTATGGTAGAAGGTGCCGGTCCCCAATTTGATGATTTGAAGTGGGTGAGTTTGCTCTTCCTGGTCCTGAGTTAGTGTATGATCCAACTAACAAGGTTTGACTCATAAGGTAGAGATTGAATATGACTTTTAGTCGGCAGAAGTCATATGCCAACAATAGAAAGAGAGATATTGAATTCAAAGTAGGAGATTAGGTCTATTTGAAAATTTCTCCCATAAATGGGGTGATGAGGTTTAGAAAAAAGGGAAAACTTATTCCTCGTTCTGTAGGCCCTTATGAAATTTTGAACGAGTTAAGGGTGTTGCGTATGTATTGAGGTTGTCAAATGAGTTTTCCATGATTCATCCGGTATTCCATATTTCCATGCTCAAGAAGTGTATAGGGAGACCTGGTTTCCATTTTTTCTCTAGAAGGCTTAGGGGTATAAGATGACCTTTCTTATGAAGAGGTCCCGGTTGATATCTTGGATAGTAAGATTGTTATGCCTCATATTTTTTTATACGTAGTGCGCATCGTGATCTAGAAGACGTAAAGAAATATTAGGCAAGGATGTTATTTCCAAATGTGATATTAAGTATGAGTTGGTTAATGTAAGTGCCATTAACTTTAAGTGAGGGATTAATTAGTGGCTAATTTGGATTGATTTAATCCAATGGGCCCCACCACTCAAGGCAAAAATTAAAAAGGGATCAGATTGTGGGCTGGCCTTAGTGGACAGGTGTAGAGGGGGGCTGCCTCCACTTCATACTATTAAATGAGGTGGAGAAATCCACTCCATGCTATATAAAGTGGTGAAATGCATTGCTGCATATCATCTTCTTCTTCACCACTTGTCTTAGGCAGCCATGGAAATGGAGAAACCAATCCTGCAACTCTTGGCCAGCAGCTGCAAATAATTTGGTTAGTAATCTCCTTGTTTGGTGTGTTAATTCTTTAGAATACCCTTGTTAATTATCCATTAATTTTAAGAAGGGGGCGTGACCAGTAGCTTAGGAAGTTTGTTTTAGTTATTGAATGTGCTAAGTATGAATGGAAACCATAATCGGATTATTAGTGGTGTCATGTTGGTGCTTGGGCTGTTTATATGATTCTTTGGGTTATATGTGTTATTGGTATTGCTGTGGATAATTTGGATTGTTGTCAGATTGGGACGAAGTAAGGAAAATAGGGGAGGTGCTGCCGAATTTTCGTTAGATTATTAGCTAGCTTACAAGAAAGTAAAGCACGATGTTTATCTAATTGCGGCACGATTGTTGCTTGTTATAGATTAATAGCTTGAGCAGTAACTATTGGAAGTGCGGCTCAATTATACGGTATGTAACGCTGTCCCTTCTTTCTTTGCTTGGCATGACTTTTAAAAATAAGCGAATAACGGACAGATTTGATACTTACCTCTAAAGCGTCTAGGTGATGTATATTCTTGCTTCCACAATTATTCCTCTATATATCGGTTATGTCTAAGGCTATGATGATCTCTAATATCTATGGTAATGCTTCTTAGAGTCATTGAAATTTTACGTTTTCATATCGTATTAAAGGTTCATAATCTTGATAAAACATTAATCTTTGGTAATACTCCTTGCTGGTTCACGTTGATTGTTCTATTGAGTTATAAGAAATGATTTTAATTGCATATGGTTGCTCATAATATTCTGCTTGTGCATAGAGTCATTTATCATTTCACCGAGTCCCGGCCCGGGTAATGTTCGTGCGGAGTTTCTTGCATATGTCACCGAGTTCCTCACTAGAGGGCCGGGTATGTATATTATATATATGATTGGTGATGAGGATGGTTATGATGATGATGATGACGGAGATGACGTGATGATTATTTTGCCGAGCCCCTTACTAGGGAAGCTGGGCACCTTAAATGTTAAATATATGCATGATTTTCACTTAAAAAGTATATGTGTAGCGATATTTTGTTTCGACTTGCCACATTGGTATCCTGTCATCTTTACCTTATGCTTTACATACTTAGTACATTGTCCGTACTGACCCCCCTTTCCTCGGGGGGCTGCGTTTCATGCCCGCAGGTGTAGACGCGCAGTTCGGTGATCTTCCCGCCTAGGATATCTACTCTGCTGATTGGGAGAGCTCCACTGTTCCGGAGCCCAGTCGTTTTGGTACATAACTTTTGTGTAGTCTTTTGCTCGTCTATGGGTATGGCGGGGCCCTGTCCCGTCAAGTTTCACTAATGTACTCTTAGAGGTCTGTGGACATTATGTGGGTTGTATATATATGTTTTGGATAATGGTCTGGACATGGTTTGTTTGGGATGTCCGCTTGTACAGGGGCAGCCTTGTCGGCTGCGTACATCATTATGCTTTGAATAGTGGCGGCCTTGTCGGCTCGCGTATGCTGTTATGGTTGAATGGTTATGACTCCTTATGAGACAGGTCCTCTTATATATATATATGATGTTGGGGTTGGCTTGATTTGATTAAATTCCATATTGTCTTAGTTTCAGTTGGTCATACTTAGCAGGTTTGTATGTAGGTGTCCAAAACGGGCACTAATCACGGCCTATCGGGTTGGGTCGTGACAAAGAGTGGTATCAGAGCGGTTCTTCATCGGAAGTGTCTACAGACCGTGTCTAGTAGAGTCTTGTTTATCGGTGTGTTGTGCACCACATCTATAAACAGGAAGCTACAGGACATTTAGGATGTCATTCTTTCTTCTTATTCTAGATCGTGCGATAGAGCTATATTAACAGGATAATCCCTCTCTAACGAATCCATGTGTTTTCAGCTATGCCTCCAAAGAAAGCGACAGCCGCCCAGAAGGGAAAATCGGTAGCAGAAGGTACTAGTCAGACCCGAAGAGTTACTAGGGCCCGTGCCCAGTCTATGCCTGGTATTATGCTCCAGTCGGAGAGCTCTGCTACACCCCCACCGCCAGAAGAGCTTAGAGCAGCAGCAGCTCCAGTTCGGGGGACACCACCAGCCCCCGAGGCCCCAACATCTGAACCTCCAGCTCCTCAGTCAGGGGCGGAGGATAGGGCCATGAGAGATGCGGTTCAATTGCTGACTAGATTAGTGGCAGATCAGGCTCGCAGGCATGGACTAGGAGTTGATCATGCGGACAGATCTGATAGCTTAAGGGCTCGTGACTTCTTAAGTTGTAATCCTCCAGAGTTCTTTGGATCAAGGCCACAGGATGATCCGCAAGAGTTTATTCGTCAAATGCAGCGTACATTGAGGATAATCAAGGCTTCGGAGACCGAGTCTGTTGAGTTGGCTACGTATCGTATGCGGGATGTAGCTATTAATTGGTATGAATCTTGGGAGTTATCTAGGGGTGAGGGTGCCCCTCCAGCGGTATGGGATGAATTTGTGGAGGCTTTCCAGGGCCACTTCCTGCCTCCAGAGATGAAGCGAGCTAGAGTCGATAAATTCTTGCGTTTGAAGCAAAATGGTAGGAGCGTTCGAGAGTATAGCCTCGAGTTTGCTTCATTGGCTAGGCATGCGCCTACTATTGTGGCTGATATGGCAGACAGGGTACATCGTTATGTGATGGGATTGGATCGTTATCTGATTGACGGTTGTATGGCAGTGACTCTTCAGCCAGGTATGGACATTGCTCGGGTGCAGGCATATGCACAGGGGGTAGAGGATCGGCACCGGGGACGTCAGCCAGATAGAGATTATAATAGAGGCCAGCATAAGAGGGCTAGATCAGCAGGTTATCCTGACGAGTTTCAAAGCGGGCAATCTCAGCAGCATGTTAGATTTTCTTCCCAGCCAGCACAGAGTGCACCCCCACGTTTCATGGGTAGGGGGTTCGATCGTATGGGATATTCGAAACCTGGTCAGAGCTCTAGGGCGTCAGGGTCACAGATGGGCAGGGGTTTGAGCCAGTCGAGGCCACCTTTGCCTCGGTGTTCTCGTTGTGGTAAGTCCCATCCTGGGGAATGTCGTTGGGCTACAGGTGCGTGTTTTTCTTGCGGCCGTCAGGGCCATACTATGAGGGAGTGTCACCTTAGAGGTAGTGCAGGTGGTATGGCACAGCCTACAGGGTCCGTTGCTGGTTCATCTTCTTCTGTGGCTATGCACCCTACGGGGCAGGGTATTCAGGCACCAGCAGGCCGTGGTAGAGGACGTGGTGGAGCTTCTAGTTCTAGCGGTCCCTCAAACCGTATATATGCTTTGACTAATAGGCAAGATCAAGAGGCGTCACCTAATGTGATCACAGGTATATTATCACTATTCTCCCGAAGTGTGTATGCATTGATAGACCCAGGTTCCACCTTATCATATATATCTCCCTTTGTTGCTAGTAGGATCGGAATAGAGTCTGAGTTGATAGAACCATTTGAGGTAGCTACACCTGTAGGAGATTTTGTCATAGCTACGCGAGTATATAGGAATTGTTTAGTAGCTATATATAGTCGTCATACCGTAGCAGATCTAATAGAGTTAAATATGATTGAGTTTGATATTATCATGGGCATGGATTGGTTGGCTGCTTGTTATGCTAATGTTGATTGCAGAGAAAAGATAGTTCGATTTCAATTTCCAGGGGAACCGATTATAGAGTGGAAGGGAAGTACAGTATCGCCGAAAGGTAAGTTCATTTCATACCTCAAGGCTGGGAAGATGGTTAGAAAAGGCTATATTTACCATCTGATTCGGGTGTATGACATAAAGGCAGAGGCACCGACTCTTCAATCAGTCCCGGTAGTTAATGAATTTCCTGATGTATTCCCCGAGGAACTTCCAGGCCTTCCTCCAGAACGGGAGATAGAGTTTACTATAGATGTACTGTCAGATACCCATCCTATATCTATACCTCCTTATAGAATGACACCTGCTGAGTTGAAAGAATTGAAAGAGCAATTGAGGGATTTGCTAGAAAAGGGCTTCATCAGGCCTAGTACGTCACCTTGGGGAGCACCAGTACTGTTTGTGAGGAAGAAGGATGGGTCGCTGCGGATGTGCATTGATTATAGGCAGTTGAACAAAGTAACAATAAAGAACAGGTATCCCCTCCCAAGGATTGACGATCTATTTGACCAGTTGCAGGGTGCAAAGTGTTTTTCAAAGATAGACTTGCGGTCAGGTTATCATCAGGTGCGGGTAAGGGAGGCAGATATTCCAAAGACAGCATTCCGGACCCGATATGGGCATTATGAGTTTAGAGTGCTGTCTTTTGGGCTGACTAATGCTCCAGCGGTATTCATGGATTTAATGAATCGAGTATTTAAACCATTCCTTGATATGTTTGTTATTGTATTTATAGACGATATTCTGGTCTATTCACGTTCAGAAGAGGAGCATGCAGATCATTTAAGGACGGTACTTAGGGTGCTTCAGCACCAGAAGTTGTATGCTAAATTTTCTAAGTGCGAGTTCTGGTTGACTTCAGTGGCATTCTTGGGGCATATTATTGGAGCTGATGGTATTCGGGTAGATACGCAGAAGATTGAGGCAGTAAAGACTTGGCCCAGACCTACGACACCTACTGAGGTACGCAACTTTTTGGGGTTAGCAGGATATTACAGGAGATTCGTAGAAAAGTTTGCCTCAATTTCAGTGCCTTTGACAAGGCTAACTCAAAAGGCAGCCAAGTTCCAGTGGATAGATGCTTGTGAGCGAAGCTTCCAGCTATTGAAAGACAAATTGACTACAGCTCCAGTCCTAACTCTTCCAGAGGGACCAGACGGCTATGTTATTTATTGTGATGCTTCGGGTGTTGGGCTAGGATGTGTATTGATGCAGCATGGCAAAGTTATAGCCTATGCCTCCCGACAACTTAGGAAGCATGAAAAGAACTATCCTACTCACGATCTGGAGTTAGCGGTCGTGGTTCATGCCTTGAAGATATGGAGACATTATTTATATGGTGTCCATGTGGACATCTATACAGATCATAAGAGTCTCCAATATATCTTTAAACAGAAGGAGCTGAACTTACGACAGAGGCGGTGGTTAGAGTTGCTAAAGGATTATGATGTTGATATTTTATATCATCCAGGGAAAGCGAATGTTGTAGCAGATGCTCTTAGCCGTAAGTCCATGGGTAGCTTGACAGATGTACAACCAGAAAGGAGGGATATGGTTCGGGAGATTCAGCGGCTATCCAGCCTTGGAGTCCGTCTAGCTAATTCGGAAGATAGTGGAGTTTCTATTCGAGAGGTTGCTGAGTCCTCAATCATAGATGAGGTAAAGAGACACCAATACAAGGACCCTATTCTGGCACAGTATAGAGATGCAGCTCTTCAAAAGGAAAAGACCCCATTTAAGGTTACACCTGATGGAGTGTTACGATATGAAGGCAGATTGTGTGTACCCGATACTGCGGGGCTACGACGGCAAGTTATGGGAGAGGCACACTCTGCCCGTTATTCTATTCACCCAGGGTCAACAAAAATGTATCATGACCTCAGATGCTTATATTGGTGGGATGGCATGAAAAAGGACATAGCAGAGTTTGTTGCTCAGTGCCCAAATTGTCAACAAGTCAAGATCGAACATCAAAAGCCTGGTGGATTATTACAGGAGATAGAGATCCCGACTTGGAAATGGGAGATGATTAATATGGACTTCATTACAGGCTTACCTCGCACTCAACGGAAGTATGACTCTATATGGGTTATTGTAGATAGGCTGACGAAATCGGCCCATTTTCTTCCAGTCAGGACTACTTATTCGGCTGAAGATTATGCGAGGTTATATGTCAGGGAGATAGTGAGACTTCATGGGGTTCCCACGTCCATTATATCAGACAGAGGAGCTCAATTTACAGCCAACTTTTGGAGATCGTTTCAGAAGGGATTGGGGACACAGGTGAACCTTAGCACAACATTTCACCCTCAGACTGATGGGCACGCTGAGCGTACTATTCAGACACTAGAAGATATGTTGCGGGCCTGTATTATTGACTTCAAAGGCAGCTGGGATGACCACTTGCCGCTCATTGAGTTTGCCTATAATAATAGCTACCATTCTAGTATCCAGATGGCACCGTACGAGGCCTTATATGGGAGGAAGTGCAGATCACCTATTGGTTGGTTTGATGTTGGCGAGACTAAGTTAATAGGCCCGGATGTGATTCAGCAAGCTGTTGACAAGGTGAAGCTTATTCAAGAAAGATTATTAGCAGCCCAGAGTCGACAGAAGTCATATGCAGATAATCGGCGTCGAGATTTGGAGTTTCATATTGGTGACTGGGTATTCCTGAAGGTATCACCCATGAGGGGTGTGATGAGATTCGGCAGGAAGGGGAAGCTCAGTCCGAGATACATTGGGCCTTATCAGATTGTTCGTAGGATAGGCAAGGTTGCCTATGAGTTGGATCTACCATCTGATTTGGAGGCGGTACATCCAGTCTTCCATGTATCGATGCTACGTAAATGTATTGGTGATCCTTCTAGAGTATTCCCTGTAGATGATATTCAGGTAACAGAGGAGTTGTCATATGAGGAGAAACCCGTGGCTATACTTGATCGTCAGGTTAGAAGGTTACGTACTAAGGATGTGGCTTCCGTCAAAGTGTTGTGGCAAAATAACAATAGGGAGGAGATGACTTGGGAAGCGGAAGACGAAATGAAAAATAAGTATCCTTACTTGTTCCCCGTACCTGCAGGTAATTCAATTCCTAGCTTGACTATATTGATAGATAATGAGATTATGTAGCTGTGAGGCATCTGTAAGTTACGGAATGCAGGTTGATAGGTATAACTTTTAGAGAGACCTCGCTGGAATTTGTTTTTGCAAGATGCTAACTTAACATTCGAGGACGAATGTTCCTAAGGGGGGAAGGATGTTATGCCTCGTATTTTTTTTTATACGTAGTGCGCATCGTGATCTAGAAGACGTAAAGAAATATTAGGCAAGGATGTTATTTCCAAATGTGATATTAAGTATGAGTTGGTTAATGTAAGTGCCATTAACTTTAAGTGAGGGATTAATTAGTGGCTAATTTGGATTGATTTAATCCAATGGGCCCCACCACTCAAGGCAAAAATTAAAAAGGGATCAGATTGTGGGCTGGCCTTAGTGGACAGGTGTAGAGGGGGGCTGCCTCCACTTCATACTATTAAATGAGGTGGAGAAATCCACTCCATGCTATATAAAGTGGTGAAATGCATTGCTGCATATCATCATCTTCTTCACCACTTGTCTTAGGCAGCCATGGAAATGGA
The DNA here is from genome assembly GCF_036512215.1 of Solanum lycopersicum. NCBI lineage: Eukaryota > Viridiplantae > Streptophyta > Magnoliopsida > Solanales > Solanaceae > Solanum > Solanum lycopersicum. The sequence continues at coordinate 14,941,122 of NC_090803.1, read as the reverse complement.
GAAACCAACCCTGCAACTCTTGGCCAGCAGCTGCAAATAATTTGGTTAGTAATCTCCTTGTTTGGTGTGTTAATTCTTTAGAATACCCTTGTTAATTATCCATTAATTTTAAGAAGGGGGCGTGACCAGTAGCTTAGGAAGTTTGTTTTAGTTATTGAATGTGCTAAGTATGAATGGAAACCATAATCGGATTATTAGTGGTGTCATGTTGGTGCTTGGGCTGTTTATATGATTGTTTGGGTTATATGTGTTATTGGTATTGCTGTGGATAATTTGGATTGTTGTCAGATTGGGACGAAGTAAGGAAAATAGGGGAGGTGCTGCCGAATTTTCGTTAGATTATTAGCTAGCTTACAAGAAAGTAAAGCACGATGTTTATCTAATTGCGACACGATTGTTGCTTGTTATAGATTAATAGCTTGAGCAGTAAATATTGGACGTGCGGCTCAATTATACGGTATGTAACGCTGTCCCTTCTTTCTTTGCTTGGCATGACTTTTAAAAATAAGCAAATAACGGACAGATTTGATACTTACCTCTAAAGCGTCTAAGTGATGTATATTCTTGCTTCCACAATTATTCCTCTATATATCGGTTATGTCTAAGGCTATGATGATCTCTAATATCTATGGTAATGCTTCTTAGAGTCATTGAAATTTTACGTTTTCATATCGTATTAAAGGTTCATAATCTTGATAAAACATTAATCTTTGGTAATACTCCTTGCTGGTTCACGTTGATTGTTCTATTGAGTTATAAGAAATGATTTTAATTGCATATGGTTGCTCATAATATTCTTCTCGTGCATAGAGTCATTTATCATTTCACCGAGTCCCGGGCCGGGTAATGTTCGTGCGGAGTTTCTTGCATATGTCACCGAGTTCCTCACTAGTGGGCCGGGTATGTATATTATATATATGATTGGTGATGAGGATGGTTATGATGATGATGATGACGGAGATGACGTGATGATTATTTTGCCGAGCCCCTTACTAGGGAAGCTGGGCACCTTAAATGTTAAATATATGCATGATTTTCACTTAAAAAGTATATGTGTAGCGATATTTTGTTTCGACTTGCCACATTGGTATCCTGTCATCTTTACCTTATGCTTTACATACTCAGTACATTGTCCGTACTGACCCCCCTTTCCTCGGGGGGCTGCGTTTCATGCCCGCAGGTGTAGACGCGCAGTTCAGTGATCCTCCCGCCTAGGATATCTACTCTGCTGATTGGGAGAGCTCCACTGTTCCGGAGCCCAGTCGTTTTGGTACATAACTTTTGTGTAGTCTTTTGCTCGTCTATGGGTATGGCGGGGCCCTGTCCCGTCAAGTTTCACTAATGTACTCTTAGAGGTCTGTGGACATTATGTGGGTTGTATATATATGTTTTGGATAATGGTCTGGACATGGTTTGTTTGGGATGTCCGCTTGTACAGGGGCAGCCTTGTCGGCTGCGTACATCATTATGCTTTGAATAGTGGCGGCCTTGTCGGCTCGCGTATGCTGTTATGGTTGAATGGTTATGACTCCTTATGAGACAGGTCCTCTTATATATATATATGACGTTGGGGTTGGCTTGATTTGATTAAATTCCATATTGTCTTAGTTTCAGTTGGTCATACTTAGCAGGTTTGTATGTGGGTGTCCAAAACGGGCACTAATCACGGCCTATCGGGTTGGGTCGTGACAAAGATAAAGAAATTGAGGAATAAGGAGGTTGCCTCCATATAAGTTCTATGGAGGAACCACTTTGTTGATGGTGCAACGTGGGAGGCCGAGACTGACGTGAAGACCCACTATCCTCATATCTTTTCCCCTAATCCTACCCAAAGTAAGGTTAGTGGCTTTCCTCTTAAATGATTTAAATGCAAAACATTGAACATATCATGTTTATCTAGTATGTGCATATTCTTGTAAATATGTAGTGTTTATCTAGTGGTCTATGTGTGTTCATAAGAAGTGTTTCGGGCATGTGTTGATAAGAACCCAGTATGTCAACCCTTAATGTTCATATTAAGCTCTTAATTGAAATGGATAAGCTAGAACCTCATGTGATATGAAAAGTTAAGCTAGTGTTATGGTATGTTGTGAATTAAGTTCCTATTTTTTGATGCTATGTTTAAGTGTTGAAAGGAGTTGAGATTTCCTCCAATGATCTGTGAATCATTATGATATTGATTGTTGGTTGGCTGCTAGTCTTTAGTCTTTTTTGTTTTTCCTAATTGAAGGTTTAGGGTGTCATTCGTGGACGAATGTTCCAAAGGGAGGATATTGTAACACCCTATAAAGTTCCATGACCTATAATATAGCATTATATGTTGAAAAATGATTATATAAGACATAAATAAGTGTAATATCTTGTTTGAGATGTTTCGGAGTGATAACAATAAAGAAAAATCCTTAACGTCTGGAAACTAGCAAAAATTTAACTAGTTTATATCCCTAGGTTTGGTGAAGGTTTTGGAGGGTTATATGATGTCCAAAACATGTAGAATGACTTAAAATGATTAATATTAGTATATAGTGTGAAAATTTCCAGGTCCGGCTACTCAAATATCACCGAAAAGGTCCACGAAGGGACCCTACATTGGACCAAGCAACCTGCGAAGAGGAAGCAAGTTTTGTTCTTGGAGGGAACAAGTTGTGTCGTGGACTTGGTTCACCCAAGATCAAAAGTGAAGCTTGCGTCGCGGGCAGGTCTTGGACTCCTCTGTCACGAAAATTAATTTCGAAAATCTTGCGTGAATAGCTCCTCAACCTGGACTTGTTCCCCGATGAAAAATCTGGAAATAGAATTCGAGTTTGACTTTATTAAAGGGTCAAATTATGTGAGGGTCTTTTGGGAATTTCATAAGGGGAAAATAGATTGATTTTCATTCAGTTTTCCTCACATTTACTCACTAAAAGCAAAACCCCAAAGCAAAGCACAATTGCTCTCACTTTTCTCTACTTTCTCTCTCTATTCAACCTCCATTGAAGAAGTTTTGAGTTTGAATAAGAAGACCAAATCCCTTAAATTTCTACTCAATTTCCTGCTAATTCTTCAATAAGGTATGGTTTGTTTTACTCTTGGGATTCTTTTTCCCCAAGAGGTCCCTCCAAAAGATGATTTCTAAATCCCCCCAAAATCTAGGTTTTTTTTCTACATGGTTCTTCTTTGAAAATCAAAATTATGAATCAATTGTGGTTGATTATGACGAATTAATGTTGTTTGAGTATAATATGAAGGTTAATTGATGATTTCGTATGAGATTTCTCTAGACTCATGTCCTTTCCCCAATTTCATGAAAACCTTGAATTAATATGGTTAATTATGAAGATTATGAATATGAATATTGACTACACTGTTGCTAATTATGTAATTGCTTGTTAAATGTACCTTGTATCTGTATTCTTTGTAATGGGAGTATGAACGTTCTTGGAAGGGTAACGAGGTACGTTGATTGGTTCTTCTTGGATTCAATTATGAAATTAAGAGTTACTTCGATAGCAATGCTTCTAAGTCTAATGGGTGGTTGCGATGTTGATGCTATGTATCCTCACCCTTAACCCCAGACTATTGAATTGGTTATGAATTATGCAAGTATGTTATGGTAGTATAATTATATGATTGAAAGTAGTTTCTCATGATTATAATTAAGTGTTAAGTTAAAAAATTACTAATGTGAACTTGTATGATGAAATAATAGGATTACTAAAGGGAATAATTGCTAGCACTGAAAGGGCATGTAATGATATGGAGGTCTCAAGTTTAGGAAGTCCGACCTCCCATATGGGTTTTCTCACGTAAGTAAGTACGGATTCCCTAATTATGTGTTGTCTCATGACATGAAAATCTCCATGTTAGTAAATTAAGGTTTCTAGAAGCAATCTCCTTGACCCTTAACTATGTGCCCACATAATAATCTAGCTTAGTGGATCAACCTAGATAGCTATGTATGAATGTTTACACCTTAGGCAAGTATTAACTCTCTCTTTCGGTGTGGGAGTTGAACACCGGATTCCATGTGGCTCAGATGGTCTCATGTCGATTATTGCACTTCTTTCCCTAACATAAAGTTGATGAATAAGTTAAGTATGTGAACTCTTATTGGGGTTGTCTTGAAGATTTCTACATAGTGTAAGGGAGGATATGGGACTTCTCTTACTCATTTCACATGTGGGGTCCTATAGGATGACTCTAGTAGTGTTCTTTTATGATTATCACTATGATTATGGTTATGTTAATAATCTATTAGTAGTATTCATGTATTAATCATGTTATGATGAATTATGAGAATATGGTATAAGTATGGAGTGGGTAGCTTATAGTGATATTTAGCCTTGGGTGGGATTATGGGGTTCTATCTTTGGCATTGCACAAGTATTGCTTGGGTGATCTATGTGTTGGGTTACTATATAGTTGAATTGAATTATTATCCTTTTGATATATGAATGCCGAGTTCAATTGATAGAAACCATGATTTTGACTAAATGGTCGTTGTCTCATGCAATGATGATTTTATGCATAGGAGCCATACTTAGTACATGTGGTTTGTACTAACCGATATTTTCTCCCTTTTTCCTAAACATGTTAGGTTCGGGCCATTGAGGAGATTCATGGTCATTGAAGAAAAAGACTTGGCTCTTTCCAATGTCAATTGGTGAGTCCTCGTGAGTTTCGAGTATAAGCCACTCATCAAGCCTTATTAGTTTTGCATATGTTTTGAGACAATTATTCCATTTTCATGTTGAGACTTTCATTATAGACTATATGGCATATTGTAATAGACTAAGGGCTATGCCCAGGTTCTTGTGATTCACTTTATAGACGGTTTATTGTGAGACAAAGTGTTAGAATAAATTCCCATATATTGTATGTTGTTTATGCTAGAATCCTATGTATGTAGAGGCCTATGTAAACATCATTGCTACATAAGTAAAAGTTTTAATTTTTCCATATTTTTTTGCCTATGATATGCTATGACAAAGGCTAAGAGGCTTGTCTTTGTCCTGTACGAGGCTGCCACCCAAAGTAATGACTAGGGTGTACTTTGGATCATCAAAATTGGATACTATAATGCATGTATCATAAAGAGGGTCCAAACTATTGCTTCTAGTTCTTGAACTATGTTTCCCCCGTAGAAATACTAGCTAGTGGATCCACATAGATGCTCTGTTTATGTATTGCTACTATCTTGGCAAGTAGTCTGCCTTCTTTCGGTGTAGGTTTTCATGACACTGGATTTAACATTAGGTCACGTGGTCTATGTCTGTTAAGGCACGATATTCCCAAAAGTAAATTGAAGTAATAAAGTGAAATCTAACGAGGGTGACCTAAGGGGTTTGACTTAATCTAGGCAGGGGTATGGGATTCTACCTATACATTCAACTAGTTAGACTTGAGTGAAGTCTTAGAAAGATGTTCTTATGTGCTTATAAATGAAAATGATATGTATATGTTGATCATACATGTTAATGACACTATGTGATATGGGTTTCACTTATGTACATGTGGTTAGTCTCTATTGTTTAAGTATAATGATGCCTAATCTTAATTATATAGTATGAAAAGTTGGGCATTACTTGTAGCTCTTGTTAGGGTTACTTGCTTGAGTGAGGCTATGAGCATTTACTTAGTCATTGCACTAGTTGACTTAATAGGGAAGTGATGGTCTTGCTTAGATTATGACGTTATGAAGTATTATGTATGCTTGTTGATATTATAACTTGATGATAGAGTTGTTTTGGTTATGTTCTCAATTATGTTGATATGCATGTTTACTTTACTAGACTTGCTAGTGTTGGTCTTGTAATGTACATGGTCTTGACTTAAGGAATATGTGCTTATTGACTTGTATGGTTCTTGATTGTGCATAAGTCTTTTCAAAGTGACTTTGAATGCTTTTGAATAAATGTCCCTTTTTACCATGATTTCAATATTGTATGTACATATGATTCCATACTCTGTACAAGTGATGTGCTAACCCCATTTCTTCCTTTTCCCCCAACATTTTAGGTTTCGGTCGTTGAAGGGTGTGTGACCACTTACGAAGGATGGCTTGGAATCTTTCTCCAAGTGTGGGTTTATCCTCAACTCTGAGGATGATGCCTTGCTATTACTCTATCATGTTTCTTTGTTGTAGTCTAAAGACAATCATTTCATTCTACTTGTTCCAAGAAATTGTTGTAAGACCTATTTGGCATTTATACATTTTGTAAGGGCTTATGCCAATGTTTATTTGACTCCGGTTAGATGGTTTAATATGAGACATCCATTTTAAGACTATGTTATGTATCTGATATAAATATGTTCAACAAAATTAAAATATTATGTAATCTTCTTATATGAAGGGTCTATGTATAATCGATATAAATATATTCTGTGTAAGGACTAAGTACACCTCATTAAAAATTGTATATGAATAGTTTTAAATTTTCCGCATTTTAATTTATGAATATAATGATGAATGATAAGAGGCTAGTCCTAGTCCTCTTTGAAGAGATGACGCCGGTTACATTTAGGGGGTATTTCCCGGATATGATAGATTGTGTATGTGCATGTGTGAGGTTAAATTATGTTTGCTCTAAATGAAGGTATGTGATGATGATATACTATCAAGAGTCTCAACATATTGATAGGGTATCTTGTTAGGTAGACTTAGTTTTTCCTACTTGATAATAAATAGTATTGAATGAATGTATGAATGAATGTCTAGGATCAGTAGACCTAAAGTGGCGCCCTTCTAGAAATGAATTATATGGAACCTTGAATATGAAAAGGAGATAAATAAAGAAGTCTTGATCTGTAGACCTAAATAGTGCCCTTCTTGTGTGGAATGATAGAATTATAAATAAGTTTGCTGGAACGACGTGAGACCATCTTGACGAAAGTGATAACACCTATCCTAATTAACCTTGATGGGTAAACCCTTGGAGGTCCGTTCTTGGCAAAGGTATTATGGGTCGGTAGGTCGAATGATGGCGCCCTCTCTAATACATTTCTGTGAATGAACTTACTCTATGAGAACCAAGCAAAAGCACCGAGTGGATATTCTTGTGGTAGTAGCTCTACTTGAGTATGAGACTAGAGTACAGAGAATCCCTTGATATCCCTTAACCATGTGCAAACATGGGATGTGTCCTAGTTACACCTTTGGAAAGTAGAACACCTTTCACGATGTGGAATCCTTATGACACCATATTCCATACCTAACTAGTATGGTTTACATCGGTTAATGCCTATTCTCATCATGTGGTATGTGCACTCTAGTATTGGATAGAATCTATAACGTGTAGGTAGTTGAATGGGAAGCTATCTATACATGGCACGAGTAGGCCTTGAAAATTCTAGGATGAGTTCCCTAGGTCTTCTAAGACCATTATGTGATGTACCCTAATTGGTTATTTATCTCTTAAATGGTTTCAATGAATAATGTTCATTTAGTTAAAGTATGTTGAATAAAAAAGCTCTTAGTGTAATGACCCAAAGAACATCCTAGGTGTTACCGGCGTCTTAATCAATGTAGAGGCGTTACACTAGAGCTTAGCATACTTATGGCATATCATTAGTAGAGAAAAATGCAAAAAAATTTAAACTATTACATATAAAGTATAAGTACACTTCTCAGATATCATATATGGAGTTACCATAGACTCATCACGTATAAACTTTCATAGACTTCTCATTTAGCATATTCAATTCATTTAAGTAGTCCAATGCATCGTCTCACATATACCCATCTAATAGAAAATTACAAAGTTTTGGCATAGCCCTTAAACTAGTATAATATACCACATATAGAGTTACAACAAAGTTTTAACAGAAGGAATGAATAAATTTGTTTAGACATAGACAAAACTACTAAAGCTTTATATCTGGCAACATCCTCGGAACTTGAGGACTTACCAAAAACTTGGGAAATGATCCAAGTCTTCCATGCAAATGGCTTCGAACTCCTCAATTGCTCGAACCTATATTATTAGGAGAAAAGGGATCAAAATATGGTTTAGTACATCACATGTACTAAGTATGGTTTAAAAGCATAAAAATCATTAATGCACGAGTAAAGGAACATTTTAGTCACAACAATGCTTAGTATCAAATAATCTCAACGTGCACATATAGCAATATCATAAGCCAAACCCAAGATAATATCAACCCAACATGTAAGCAACTCAAGCAAAACATGTGCAATGCAAAGAATATAATCCCATAACCCTATTAAAAGCTAAGTATCACAATAAGAAACCCATTTCATGCATATAACATATTATCACATTACATCATGACATGTTTTTTTCATAAAGATTACTCAGAACATACCAACATAGTCATAACCAACATAATCATAAATGAACACTACTAGAATCATCCCTCAGTATCCCACAAGTGCAATGTATAAGAGAACTCCAATACCCTTCCTCATACCATTTAGAAACCCTTAAAAAAGATCTAATAAGAGTTCACACATCTTTTTAATTCATTTGCTTTTTCATTAGGGAAAAAAGTTGCAATAATTGACATGAGACCATGAGAGATACATATTGAAAAGAGACAGTTAACACTTTCTTAAGGTGTATCCTTTCGTACATAATTGTCTAGGTGGATCCACAAAGCTAAATTACTATGTGTGGACATAGTTAAGGGTCAAGTAGATTGTTAATAGAAATCCTTACTTGCTAAACGTGAGGTTTCAATCTCATGAGACAATACATATATTGGGGATTCAGACTTACTGAACATGAGGAAACCATGTAGGGAGATGGACTTGCAAAATGTGAGAACTCCATCTCATTTATATGCCCTTTCGGTGCTAAGCATCTATTCTATTTAGTAACCATCTTTAGTCAACACATAGTTCACATTAGCCTTTACTAAGACCTTATGTAAACCTCCTATCATAATAGATCTTAGGATACCATATGTGAGAACAATCCTTTTAACACATCATGAGGAGCACCATAGACATAACCGACTTGTCGTCCCTGGAGAGGACTAAGACTAGCCTCCTAGAAATCGTCATTACATATCATAGGTTATGAAGTGCATAAAATTTAAAACTTTTCATATACATCTACATTATGAGGTTTACATGAACTCTCACTTACACGTAGTGTATACATAGGGAGTTGACATAGACTCCTCACATGTGAATCTTACGTAGGCTTCCACTTTTATGTCATATAAACAATATAGTGTCTAATAGAGATGTCTCATATAAAACAATTTATGTCGGAGTAGAACAAATCGGTCATAGCTCTTATAGAAATGTATAATTGACACTTAGGGATTACCAAAATGTCTTGAAAAATAAGTGTGACACGAACGTTGTTAGACTTGCAACTGACTTAGGTAGAATGAGAAAGGCATCATCTCCGGATCTTGAGGACATACCCACACTTGGAGAAACGATCCAAGCCTTACATGTAAATTGGTCACGAACCCTTAAACGATCAAAACACAAAAATGTTTGGGAAAAAGGGAGAAATAGGGGCACATCACTTGTACTAACTATGGAAACATATGCACACATTATATAGAAATCATGCTAAAACGGACTTTTGTCCAAAACAATGCCAAGTTAGTTTGAAAACCCTTATGCACAATCAAGAACACATATAAGTCAATAATCATATACTCATTAAGAACATAACATATCAACACACGACCAACATCATCAAGTATAACCAAGTCAACATGTGTATATCATATTAGAACCATAGACAAAGCAACCCTAACATCATCTTATAACAATATATCATGTTCAAGAGTTCATAACAATATAACATAAGTAAAACCCTTACTCATAACTCCTTACCAAGATTACTAGTTCAATGATCAGGTGAAGCCTCATAACCCCACTCAACCAAGTAAACAAACCAAAGGATCATAAATAATGTCTAACTTCAAATGCATAGTATCACAAGTGTTCTTACACATTATTAAGAAATATAGACCATTAACATAAGAATCAACATAAGCATGTCATTCATCTCATATGTGCATAAGAGCCTAAGGATATCCTCCTAGGACTTCCTTCAAGGCCAACTAGTGCAACGTATACGTAGAGTCCCATAGCCTTACCTAGACTATGTCAAACCCATTAAGTCCTCCTAGTTAGAGTTCAATCTATTACTTAATTTTACATTCGGGAAAATCTTGTCTTAACCAACATTAGACCACATGAGCTAATCTGGAATCCGGTGTAATGAAACCCTACACCAAAAAGAAGGTAGAATACTTTCCAAAACAGTACAAAACATGACCATAGTGTGTAGGTTAATAGATCAACTAGTATTCATATGGAGGCAACATAGTTCAATAACTAGGAGATATACTTGGGACCCTCTTTATACCTTTGAAATTATAGTTTCCAATCTCATGAGTACAATAGTGAACCTATCTTCCTTACTTGGGAAGGGACACTCCTCATTACTACTTCACTCGATGCTAAGCTAGAGTCCCTTTTCAAAATGTCTTACTTTAATGATCATAACTAAGTTTAGGTCATAGGAGAATAACTCCTAGTATTGTCATATTAATTATCTCAATAGGAATTGCATGAGAACACCTTTCAATAAACCTTCATGTGTAAGGTTAGCACATTAACATCATTATATCATAGTAAGGCACAGAGGTACTTCATAATCAAACTTTTATGATTACATCATAAGCATAATCTCAAAGTCTCATTATCAATACATTTCAATTGTATCATCATACCACACCTACTTTATCCAATTACAAGACATACTTCAATTGAAATTCATCACCAAGTACAAGCTATCATAATTAAAGTAAAGATTTACGATAACAATTACTTACCCAATCTCCTTCAAAATCCATCATCATGGTCTTACCATAAACAAACAAATCCCATTCAATAATAGGTGTAAGAACAACATTCAATAGTAAATAACACAATAACTAGGTCAATTGCATCATCAGAATTCAAGTTAACTTCAATTTATAACCTAGGGTTAGGGGGAAGAGGTTCATCATGGATTCTTGAAGAAATAGATCGAATCACAACAATACATTAACCTGAACGAATTAGAATAGATAAAACAAGTCTAACAATGAATACACTAATCAATTCACATAAAAATATAAGCAAGATCCAAGATTTGGGGAAATTAGGGGTAAACACATAAATCGATCGAAATCCCCATAAATTAACATCAATTACTAAACATTCTACACTTTTTTGGTCATGGGTTAGCACAATTATACATAATCAATCATCAATTTTAACTTTAGAAGAAAACCCATTTATAGAATAAAACCCTAAGAATTGGGTGATTTAGAAATCAACTTTGAAAGTACTTCTTGAGAAAATTTATCCCAAGAGTGAAGAACCCATACCTTAATGAAGCTTAATCCACAAAATTCAAGTGAAATACTAAGGAAATTTTTCTTATTCTTCAAGCTTTCTTATTTCTTTAATGGAGGTTGAATAAAGAGTGAAAGTAGAGAGAGGTGAGAGCTTTTTGGTTTTAATTTGGGGATTTAATTTGAGTGAGTAAATTTGAAGGAAAACTGACTTAAAATAAGTAGGCCCCCATGAAATACCTAAAATAACCCTCACATAAGTTGATCTTCAATGAAGTCAAACTTTAATTCTAAAATTCAGATTTTTGTTGGGGAATAAGTCCGCGATGCGGAGCATCTTCCGCAAGATTTTTCTAGATTAATTATTGAGACAGAATAGTCCAGCGATGTGCCCACGATGCAGAATTGATTATTTTTCCAGAGGACCAAGTCCGCAATGCAGACGTTTTTCAGCCAAGTTCAATTTGATTGGTACTTTGGCAGCTTGCTTGGCTAAGTTTTGGGTCCTTTCGTTGACCCCTAGGGCTATCCTTGGGGGGTCGGATCTAGAATTTTTTACCCTATATACATTTTTTTACCTATTAAAAGTATTTATACAAGTTTTAGACTTCATATGACACATCCAAACCTTCACAAAACCTAAGGTCATCTTAGTAATTCAATATACTAGCTTCCGGACGTCATGGACGTTTCCTGACACCTTGAGTCTAAAACATCCTAAATAGTTTATAAACATCATTTAGGCTTAGAAACAGTGTTTTAATGTTTATTTAATCATGTGAGTATCTATCTTAGGTCATGTACTTTCAGAGTGTTACACCTTTCACTTTAGGAACCATAAACAAGTGAGTAAACCTTTCACTTAATTTTTTATAATCATGAAAACTACTTTCAATCATATAATCAACATATATAACATAATACTTTTCGTAAACATCACAACAACACATTAGACATAGAATCATCACTATCTAAGAATGAGTCAACAATCATACCTTCTTTCCCTTCATGGGACTTCACACTTCAATCACCAAATAATTTATAACCAATGCATAAAAAAAGGTAATTCATGAAGTAATTTCATAGTTAACATCAAAGTAAACCATTATCATGTTCGTCCCCTTCAACTTCACCTTACAAAATAAAAGATTTGGGGAAAATTGGTGAAAGACATGGGTCCAAGAAGAAATAATTTGAAATAATCAATTAACCACCAATAAATACTTAAAATACATAAATTTATCATAATTCATCACAACTAATTCGTAATTTCATTTTCAAAGAAGAACTATGTAGGGAGGAAAACCCTAGTTTTTGGGGAATTTAGAAATCATCTTTTGGAGGGACCTCTTAGGGAAAGGAATCCTAAGAATAAAATAAACCATATCTTACATATAAATAGTCAAGAATTTTAGTCGAACATTAAGGTATTAGGTATTCTTCTTCAAGCTTCAAGGTTTCTTCAATGGAGGTTGGGGGTTGAGAGAGAATGTATAGAGAGATGGGAGAAATTGGGTCTCAATTTATGTTTGAATTTAGAAGTTGGAATGGGGTTATAATTTACCTAAAACCATTAAATAGTCAACCCCCAAAATACCCAAACTACCCATGATTATGTTGGACTTTTAAAATCATAGTCCAACATGACCTCAAGTTGAAAACCCCGTGCAATTTCACGCCCCACTTCACGAGCCGTGAAGTGCTTAATGACTCATGGTGGTTGGTTTTAGAGTTTGTGGAAGTAGCTCCCTCAATGTGACACCTAAAATATTTTCTATATACACTTCACGAGTCCCTCCCTCTTTTCGTGAACATGCACTACGGCCCGTCAGGTGGCTCGTGGTTCTTTGGTCAGTATCTTCCTCAAAACCACGCATTTTCAAAACTTTTAAGGCAATACCATGGGCAACCAAATCCTTCCTTCAAGTGCACCACGCGTCTTGAAGTGACTCATGGTGCCTTGTATAGTAGCTAGTACAAGGTGGCATTCCTCATCCATCAGCAAGGCATTTTCACGAGCTCCCCACTTGGCCGTTGTCATGACCATGAGCCCTGGTCATGCTCCTGAAGGTTGATGCTATAGCCTCCCTTTGGGGGCAGTCTGAGCCTTTCGACTTGTCTTGCCCCTAAAGCGTGAGCACTCTTCCCTTCGCCTTGACTCTTAGACCCTTTATTATTTCTTATACCCTATCCATAACCTCCACAAGTTTAAACCCTTAAAATCCCTTTTTGAACAACTCTTACACCTCTAGCACCACCCTAGTTTAGGTTACTACTTTACTGGACATTATGGTCATTTCTTAGTGTTTTGGCTCTAAGATTTCTCAATGAAGTTATTTAGACTTATTTAGGTCTAGAATCGTCATAAATCTTGTTGTGAGGCTCTAAGCTAGGTCATAGAATTTTTGGTGTGTTACAATATCCTCGTCTTAGGAACATTCATCCCCAAGTGAAACCTTAAACTGTTCAAGGGAATAGGAAGGAAGAATCAAGATTAGAATCCCAATGACAAGCAATATCATAATGAGTCATAGCTCATGTAGGAACCCTCAACTCCTTTCAACACATAATCATAGGATAAAAACACTGGAACTAACCAACAATTCATAACACATAAGAGCTCATCATTTCATATAACATAAGGAGGAACTACCTTCTCCATCCAAATATGAGCTCAACATGATTTTTTTGTACCAGCCCGTATTACGGATAATATTGTTCTATTCTTGTTATACTGGACTTATAGTATACGTGAGGGACCATATTCCTTATATGATTAGTATTGGCTTAAACTATCTCAGGAAGTGATGTGATGCCTTCAACGTTTCAACTTTTGTACTGTAAGTTAACTCCAACATAATTATTTAAACTAGATACATTAAGGTAGTAATTGAGCTTAAAGTTGAAGTTAAGTTCTAAGTTGAAGGAAAAACTAATAATATTAAGAAAACGGAGTAAAATACTTGACTTTATTCCTTGGCTTGATTATGCTAGCAGCTGCATCACCTACTTGAGCTATATGTATATAGGTAAAGCCCAAGTGAAAGCAAGTAGGTGCTTCATCTAGTTTCACCTTTTGATATACCTGATGTAAATAAGAAGGTGCATCACCTACTTGACCAATTAGTGGCTAAAAATTGACAAAAAATGAGGAGGTTCTAGAGGATATTTTTGTGGTTAATAAAGATCCATATAAATCCAATATGAGATGATCATTTCACCCATTTTATACATAAAAATGAGAATTAATTCTAGCTCTCTCTCTCTCTCTCTCTCTCTTTTATCTTAAAGACTAAACCAACAACCTTAAAGTTCTTCAAGGGTTCTTGAATTTCACATCCAGAAATGACATCCTCCAAGTTAGAAGAAATATTGGATTGCAACCGGCGTACTTAACCTCTAGGAGGTCTTGTACAAGACCATACATATCATTCATCGCATAAACATAGTGAATAGTAGTGCGGAATTAAAACTTTTCACAAACATACTTCATAGTCTTAAAACTCCTTCATATAAAGCAAGAGAAAATACTAAGTCTCAATGTCATCATCTTAAAACACAAGAATACTTTGGACACGGCCTATACTTCAAATCTAGTATAGATATAGTCAGTCTATTACAGTACTTCAAATAAAAAACATATATGCCCTCAAGTTAAATTAGGACATACTTAAACTTCTCTTGAACGATCCTACGATCTAAGTCTTCACTTCGCAAAAGCTCCTCACCTACCAACTACTATAGAGAAAGATAAAAGCATGGATTAGTATAACTACATGTACTAAGTATGGCATAACAGATAAAAATAATAAAAATATACATTTAGCAGAAATATGCATCTTTTCATTTAAAAATGATATTATAATTATAAGAAAAACATTTAACAAAATAGAAACACATAAGATAACATTTAAGCCAAAGATCACATTTTTATAAGTCACTTTCCAGTAACTCGAATCACTGTTACAGTGAAGTCCCTTCATTGTACAGTGAAGTTGCTCGTCTTCCGCCTTCACATCTTCTAATATGTAATTTTCCCACTTAAAGCTATCCTAAGACTCACTTATGTAACACCAAGAGAGACCACATATACAACCTCTCTAGGCATACCTAAATGACCCTTAAGACTACTTATGATTTGTCACATACACTCTTAGAAGACATCATAAACATTAATGCAAGACTCTTTTACCAAAGGTGACTCTAAGTCTCATTTGACTTATTTGTGAAACGACCGCACATATAATCCCTTATACACATGCTTAAGATATCCTATGGACTACCTAGGGTGGAATCATTCTAACCAAGTGTATCAACATATATATAATATGATATTTCTTTATCAATGGCTATCAAAAGACTTACTTAAGTAGATCAAGTAGATAACGTCCATGATTGACCTCTTCAAGACTACCTAACTAATCCTTAAGACTTCTTAAGATCGGACCATTCCTATTCCGCCTTCACACCTTAAATAGAAAACCAACTACTCTAGATAAAGACTTATTCCATCTATATGCTTCATAACATAGGTAATTAGTTTATTCGTTCATTAAGAGTTTTATACATTACATAAAGGACATTCAAGTAATGGTCTTGAACATGACCTAGGGACTCCAACTATCACCTTCAAAGTCTATTGTGCAATGTCTAGATAGCGTCTTATACTACCTAAACTTCATAGAACTTCTCTGATGCTAGTAAGTTATCCTAGATGATGAGAACATGAAATAACCGACATAGATCATGATAGATAGACATGGAATACGGAGTTATAACCTAATCCATTGAGGGTGTTCTACTTTCTAATGGTAGAACTTAGACACATCCCATGTAGGCACTTGGTTAAGGAATATGAGTGACATGCTTTGTAATCTAGTCGCATTCTTAACTAGAATTACTTCCCTTACCATACTCACTCAGTGCTAGCCTTCGTTCTCATATAGTAATTTACACTTAAGGTTCACATAAAAGGATTCCATAAAAAGTTTATAATCCTATTACATTTACCGTAACAAAGAGGTCCTCCTTAGGCTACCTTTCAATGTCTACTAGAATCTCATGATGACTTTTCTAAGAATTAATATGTTGTCATTCCAGTCAATTAATTAACCTTAAGTCTATCATTCCTTTACTTTGAAGAATAACATTTCGGCTTATGACTTCAACATTCATAAACTTACCACTAAGTTTAAGTTTTCACATAAAAGACCCTCTTAACTTCATTTAAGGTCAGATGTAATTCCTTCATTCAAACCTAAGATCTTTAAAATCCTAAGTCAAGACATCACATATCCATAATAATATATACATCAAGTAAGGGACACAAGTCAACCAAGACAAGACACCACATACTTCACTTTAACTCATAATATATGCCATTCAAACACATAAATAAAACTATATCATCTTCAAGTCATCCTATACATTATCATATCATCATCAATGTGACAAGCATAGACATATATAGTAAAGTAGGAATAA
Source organism: Solanum lycopersicum (assembly GCF_036512215.1). Lineage (NCBI taxonomy): Eukaryota > Viridiplantae > Streptophyta > Magnoliopsida > Solanales > Solanaceae > Solanum > Solanum lycopersicum. The sequence continues at coordinate 14,924,322 of NC_090803.1, read as the reverse complement.
ACAAGATTCAACCGTAAGACTTTACATAAAAGGTCAAAGTCATAGTCTAACATGATTACCTACATAACATCATTAGAACATATATATTTTGACATTGCTTAAAATGTAGATATATATCATCATAATTCACATAATCAAATACACAAATATAAACATTGCTTGAAGTAGTGCCGACAAGGCCATGATTGTCATATTGCATAAAGTAATGCCGACAAGGCCACATCAATTGTAAGTAAAGAACACTACCCCGCCCCCATAAGTGTACCATACCAATAAAAACATAATTGAAGTATAAACGACATCAAAATAAAGGTAATAGGGCAGCATACCACCACTCCATCCTCAAAACCTCAAGTTGATAGCAAATCAACCAATTCAACACCATAAGGCTCTTATATGTGGCCATGAACAATAATTCCATATAGAAACTATGAAAATCAATGAAACTAGGTCAATTCAATTGAGATTCATCAATATAATACAACCTAGATATCAATTGAACACAATTCGTACATCATTAAAAAGCTTCATGAAATGAGACAGTTCAACTTGAAAACTTTAGAAAACATCTTGAGTATTGGGGCTTCTTGATGAAGAGGGTTTCAAGGATCAAAATACATACCTTGATGAAGCTTTTCTTCACTTTAATGAAGAATCACCACTCAGTTCGTCACCTTAATCCCTTTCTTGAGTTTGGACTTCAATGGAGTCCTACAGAGAATTCTAAGAGATTTTGGGATTTTGATTTAGAGGAATTAAATCTTCTAAGTGTAAACACTAATATACATGTTTATAATACCCAAAATACTCCCTAACAAACTTAAAAAATTCTATTTGGAAGTGGGGTGATATTATAACAGTGAGGCTGTAGAGGAAAATAGGCCATCGATGGTTGGGTAGTCGACGAACCATTTTTCCACAAGCACACCATCATGTCCTTCCTTCGTCGAGTTAAGAGGCTTTACATGGTTCTCCTCCCTTCCAAGTCTATATCCCTACCAACAACACCAATCGGCGGGGGTGTCGATAGGCCCACGAGTCGTTGATGCCTCCGTGGTTTGGGGATGCCTGGTACAGTCTTTACTCCAAGTATGGGTCCTCCCTCAAGGGCCCTTGGTTGGTCCTTAGGGATGTTTGACCAGACATTTCCAACCCAAACATGATTGTATATGATTTTATCACCTCTCAAATTAATTTCTTCCAAAACTAACACGTAAAACTCAACGAAACATGCTTAGACACACAAGGTCGTTTCAAGGAAAACCTTTCCACATTAGAATGTTAGGATCTAGTTCACCTAAGTTATTTTCAGGGTCTTACAATCTCCCCCACTCGGACACCATTCGTCCTCGAATGACGCTTACCACTCTCTGAACACTTCCAAGAATAGATATTTAACTAGTAGCTTATAAACATACTATTCAACACAAAGAAGAAAACATTAATTTCACATAGTCAAGAGATTCACAACAGATTAAGAACTAGAAGACAATTCTATAACTCATCATGCTTCAAAACTCACATGCTTCATTCTAAATAACGAAAAGTCATTTTATATTCAATATCATAATCATATACATTAGTTCTAACCACCTTGCAACAATTTTAGACCAAAGAATCAATTAGACAATTTCTTAAAAATATTACAATGAGCTACCAACACCCTTATAGTGAATTCATCAAAAAAAATTCAAAAATCTATATTTTAGTCAATTCATGATACAAACGTTCTAATGCGTAAAGTAACATCATATAAAAACATGTTACCACATGATCATAACTTCATAAAACACATGATGCAAGAAGCTAATAGAATTGAATTTAAAAAAACTTCTAAACACAATGCACATACAACATACTTCTATATCATTCTATGCCATCTTCTAACCATACTCCCCCACTTAGAAGGAACTCATATTTCTAAAAATAAATGCAAGGACTTACCCTCATCATCATCACCATTTTCATCCGTATTTGATCCTCTAGTTTGGAATGCATAGAAAGGCCTCTTTGTTGGAGCATCATCCTTTGGAACACTAGGAGTAACCTGCATACTCTCTCTTCCTCTAGTATTAATCATAGGAAAATCTATCACTTTATATCCTTCCTTAGCACAACCATAGCTACTCCCGGTACCCAATAGACACTCAACATAATGTTTCTTTCCACAAGTGACACATGTAAGCTTGACATTATGAGAAGCACCTCCTCTCTCCAATTAAACCTTAACACTGTTAGGTTCTTCATGAACTTGTGCCCTCTTCTTAAACCTAGGTTGCCCTTTATCACTAGTACTACTCCTTTTCGAACTTCTAGACATCCTCCTAAGTTTGTAGTCTTCAATTGATTGTGCGTATACAATGAGTCTAGATACAATCATATAATCATGTAGCACCGCCGTACAACATTCTTCCCTACCTAAGTCTGCGAATGTGGTCACGAAGCAACTCATTTCATACCTTGGGTTAGACACAAGAGAAGGGGAATATCTAGATAACATTGAGAACTTCAAAGAGTATTCCTCAACACTCATAATTCCTTGTTTCAGATTTATAAACTCCTCCACCTTAACTTCCATCTTCTCACGGGGAAAGTACTAACCCAGAAAAGCTTCTTTAAATTCCTCCCACTCAATAGGACCAGATACCTCTGGCCTATTATCCTTCCATTGATTGTACCATATTTAAGAAATATCCCTCAATTTATATGAGGCAAACTCCGCTATCTCCCTAGATGTAACCAACATAGCTCTCAACACCTTGTATACTCCATCAAGAAACTCTTGGTATCCTTTCCCACCTTAGAGACAAGAATGGTAGGAGGATTCATCCTCACAAAATCTCTTAACTTATACGTCATAGTCCTCTTTACAACATTTACCCTAGGAATCATACTCAAATCTATTTGAGTAGTGACGACTTGGGATAAAGCAACCAAAGCCTCTCTAATCTACCTATTAGTCAACTCCGGATGAACCTCTGGAACCTCATTACCTCATTCCACATTAGGGACTTGATCACCTTAAGAACCTTGAGCACCATTAGAACCTTGAGGAACTTGCTCAACTTCCTCAATTTGAGGAGGGATCTGCTCTTACACCTAATTCTCTCCAACTCTTCTATCCGGTGTACTCCTCGTATTCACCTTCCTAGAAACACAAGGAAAACCATAATAAAAGAATACTCATAAAATTTACTCTACGCCATGACATAGGAGTAGAAAAGAAGGGAAACTCTATTGTCCTATAGCCTATCGCCTATAGATGTGTCGCGACTCACAAAGATGGTCAACACTCTACTAAACATGACTTGATGAGACATTTCGTCCAAATACTACATTCACAACCTATGCTCTGATACAAAGCTTGTCACATCCCAAAACCACAAACTAGAAGTTAGGGGCAATCTCGGATTGCAACCGGTGTACTTGACCTCTTGGAGTTACATATCATTCATTGCATAAACATAGTAAAAATTAGTGTGGAATTAAAAATTTTCACAAAACATACTTCATAGTCTTTAAAAACACTTTCATGTAAAGCAAGAGAAAATACTAAGTGTCAATCTAATCATGTTAAGACACAATAATGCTTGGGGCATGACCCATACTTCATTAATAGTATAGAAATACTTAGTCTATTACAATACTTCAAATAGAAAACATAAAAGACATATATTCCCTCAAGTTAAATAAGGACATACTTCAACCTCTCTTGAACGATGTTACGATCCAAGTCTTCACTTCCCAAAAGCTCCTCACCTACCTAGAACTATAGAGATAAATAAAATCATGGATTAGTATAACCACATGAACTAAGTATGGCATAATGCATAAAAATCATGAAAATGAACATTTAGTAGAAATATGCATATTTTCATTTAAAATCATATTATAATCATAAGAACAACATTTAACAACTTAAAATCACATAGGATAACATTTACGCAAAATATCACATTTTTTATAAGACAATTTCTTGTAACTCAAATCACTGTTATGGTGAAGTTCCTTCACTGTACAGTGCACTTGCTCGTCATCCCCCTTGACATCTTCTAGTATGTAGTTTCCCACTTAAAGCTATCCTAACACTCACTTAAGTAACACCAAGAGAGACCGTTCATACAACCTCTCTAGGCATACCTAAATGACCCTCAAGACTACTTATAATGAGATACATACTCTTTTACAATACATCATAAACATTAATGTGAGACTCTTCTACCAAAGAGGACTCTAAGTCTCACTTGAGCGAGTTGTGAAGCGGCCGCCCATCCAATCCCTTAAAAACACAGTCAACAGATCCTATAAACTACTTATGATAGAGTCATTCTCATCAAGTGTATCAACATATAGATAATATGACATTTCCTCATCAAAGACTATCAGAAGACTTACTTACATAGATCAAGAAGATAACATCCATGATTGACCTCTCAAGACTACCTAATTAATCCTTAAGACTTCCTAAGCTCGAATAATGTCCACATAATCAACATCTTCCTTAACTAGATTCATTCTTAAGACTCATCTAAGTAAGATACAATGTGACCATTCCTATGCACCCTTCATACCTTACCAAGAAAACCCTTAACTACTATAGATTAGTACTTATTCGATCTACATACTTCATAACATAACTCATTAGTTCGTTTGTTCATTTAGAGACTCACACATCACGTAAAGGACATTCAAGTATTGGTCTTGGACAAGACATAGGGACTCCAACTAACACCTTAAAAGTCTGTGGTGCAATGTCTAGATAGTGTCCCATACGACAACCTAAACTTTATACAACTTATCTAATGCTATTATGTATCCCACATGATGATAAGAGGCAATAACCAACATAGACCATGATAGCTAGACATTGAATCCGGAGTTCTAACCTACTCCATTAAGGGTGTTCTACTTGCCAATGGTAGAACTTAGACACATCCCATGTAGTCACATGGTCAAGGAATATGAAGGGCATGCTTTGCACATGGTTAAGGAATATGAAGGACATGCTTTGTAATCTAGTCTCATTCTTAACTAGAACTACTTCGCTTACTATACTCAATATTACATTAAGAAAAGAATCTCTTATATCATCACTTGGAACTTTGTCAAAAGCGAAATAGATCGCATCAATTATTTGTGCAAACAAATACAGGTAAAAGGTTGGGTTCCTAAACAGCAAGGAAATTCAGCAGTACAAAACACTGAGAAAGTCCAGACTTCTCAAAAGAAATTATCCAAAGCAGCCCTCAAACAAAAATTGAAGGAAGCTATGGACAACATCGAAGATCATTCTGAGGAACAGATCTTCAAACTACTCAAGGATGCTGCTTCTTCTGAAGGAGAAGATGACGATAATGGTGACATGTGCAATCCCAAAGGTTTAGCCTTGGCCTACATGGACCCAGATTATGAATAGGAAATGACCTTTCGCAAAAGATAGAGGCAAAGCCGGAATTATCTTTTACGTTAGTAACTTTCATTATTCTCTAATGAATAGGAAATGACCTTTCACAAAAGATAGAGGCAAAGCCGGAATTATCTTTTGTGTTAGTAACTTTCATTATTCTCTAAACTGGCATCCACTGAGAGGCTAAAGGACAAAGCTCTTTTGGAAAGCACTATTGCCTTTATCAAAAGAAGATGCATTATCAAAAGAGAAGATTCCCATTATCTTTTGATAGCTCCCCCAGTGTCGGCAATATCTCAGCCATCCACTTGTAAGCCTTGAGATAAAAGGCATTTATTTTCCCTTCTATAAAGGAGGATTAGAATTCCCATTAGAGCTCATCAAAAAATTCATACTGTATTCTGAATATCTCTCTCTCTCTATGTACAATGAAGTTTGAAGTTTGCTTGAAGTTTGAATAAAAGTCATTTTCTTTGTAAGCTTTCTTCTCCTTTAATTCCGCATTACTTATGATCCTTTATGGTATCAAAGCCATGTTGGCAGTATTCATATTTAGTATGAGCAGCTAAATATAAATACTGTCTAAGGCATTACAAAATTAATTTATGAAGTAATCTATAATTCTATATGTTATGTTTTAAGTATTTGCTTAATATTTTATACTTCTTATTCTTTTATATTAATTCTATACTTGGTGTGAGGCGTATCATTCTTCTGATATGAGTATGAGGTGTCCGATTAATATCCGGAGCATGCGTTGGTCAGCCTGAACTTGGAACACTCGCTATAGCCAGGAGGGCGTCAAAGAGTTAGTACTATTGGTGGTCCCGTAACTAAGATGACTCTATCAGAATGAACTTGATTGTCAGACCAAGAGCACCTATCATAGAATAATTTATAAAAGATTTTGAATTATATTTTATTAATATTACTTAAACCCCAACATATTTGACTTATGTTTACTTGATATCTTAAATTTTGTCTTGTAAGTCCTTTAGACAGTTCTTCTTCATTTATGGATAAAAATCAAAATATTTTGAATAAAATTAATATATCTTCGCAATCAACAAAGATTGCTAAAATTGAAAATGATTTACAAAACTGGAGTATTCCAGAAGAACCTTTCAAAAAGATTTATCAATTAGGTAACTTCAGTTTCCTCACTCGTTGCAATATTAAAACTTGTGAATCTACTATTGCCATTAACAATTCTTCTGAAATTGTTCGTCTTCTTAAAGACAAAGATCTAGACAGGTACAAATCTAGCTTCAACTATTTGCATATTGGTTTAGTTCAAGTTGCTGTAAAACCTCTGTTCAGAAGAGGTCTTGATATTCCTGTCTGCGTTCTCCTTAGAGATGACAGATTTCTTAATTTTGATGATTCCCTTCTTGGATTACTTCAAAGTAATCTCACTGATGGACCAGTTTACTTCAACTGTTATCCTAATTTCTCGGTTGACATTAATGATCCTAATGTCACAGACACTCTGACTCTCAATGTCAAAACCAAAAATCTCAATAGCAAAACTGATTCTAGAGAAATTGCTGTAGTCTATAGGGTCTATTATAGACTTATGAAAACTCAACTTGCTCCAAAAGCGTGTCTTGAAAGCGTCAGAGGAGAAACCATGCTCATGGAAGCTAACCACTCACATAGTTCCATTTTTGTTCCTAGAACCTTACAATGGAAGGATATTCTCTCAAATAACGAATGGCATTTTGAGAACATTACGCAACCTTTTACTTCTCATCCCCCACGATCCCAAATAGAAATGGTTATCCAGTTTCCCGATGGATCTATTGATCTAAAATTTCTTGAGAATCCATCAATGAGATCTTCATCTGCTCGACGATCGTCTTGGTCACCCTCCTCTTCGTGCCCTTCTAAGACGACTCACCAACCATCTTCTTCCAAAACTTTCGAGGACGAGGAAGACAACATTACTATTGCAAACAGTGAAATAGACAATAGTAAAGGTAAGGTAACAGGGGTTGATTTCAGAGGTAATGTACCTAAAGTTTACTACCAAGACATTTCAGGGAGTCCTACAGCAAGCGAGATGGAACCGCCTACTGATAAGCCTACTTGGTTGGGAATGTTAAAGGTAAACAAACCCTTTGAACCTAATCCAACTATTCTACAAGAACAATGGATTCACCCTGACAATCAAGTTAGAAGAAAATGGTATGTTTCCTCTTATACTCTTAAGCAAAGAGAAAATTTCAGGGAAATTTGGATGAAAGATATGAGAAGAATAGGTTGTGAAATCGAATTCTTCAAGTGGTTTGAAATGACTGGTAGAATTGAAAATTGTACTGAGTCTTTACAAGTTATCATTAATAAATGGTATACATCTTCTAACAAAGTAATAGAATCTACTACTCCTCCTCTTGAAGGAATCAATATTCCTATTGCAGGTACAGTGATAAAAGCCTCTCCCTTCAAAGAGAAGAGTGATAAGACAGGCGCATTACTCGTTGCTGCAGATATTGATAGAGTTATTGAACAAAACAACTATACAAACCAACTCCTCCATGTGATCTCTAGACAAATAGAAGACGCAAGACCATATCATAGTGGAAGACCAACACCGGCTTCTACTTCATCCAATCATGAAATTGAAACCTACCCAGGATTTAAAATACCTGAATTTTCCAAAGAAAAATTCCCAAAACTTTCTAATACATTTGAAGTTACAGGAAGTATCATCGAAAAAATCAACACTCAACTCAATAACTTTAACATCTCCAAAAAGAAAGATAAAGAAAGTGTTTCCACAATCCAAACCAATCCAAACCCATCTTCAGAAAAAACTAATCTTCTCCAAAAACTTGGAAATAGTCGTTTTCATAACATGAAAAACTACCACAGCAAACCATCTTTTCCAGATTTGCAGTATGAAGAAAATGCTTTCTTATCCACTTCATCTCATGAAGGAAGGAGCATCACTGAATGGAATATTGATGGCCTTGTAGAACATCAAGTTTACAATAAACTCCATGAAATGGGAGTAGCCATCACCGCATACAAAATGCGAGGGTCCTCAGACACAGATGCTGCAAATATGATTATTGCAGGTTTCACTGGAATGTTAAAACATTGGTGGGACAATTACTGCACTGACGAAGTCAAGCATCTCATTATCACCGCAACAGCAAATGAAACTGTTGTAAAGATGGAAGGTAACACACAAACAACTTCTACTCAAACAAGGGAAGACGCTTGTGCCACTTTGCTTTACCATATTGCTAAACATTTTAGTGGAGAACCTAAGTTATTTCAGGACAGAAGTCTCCAAATTCTGAGTAATCTAAGTTGCCCAAACATAGACAACTTCATCCACTACAGACATGCTTTTTTGAGCAAAGTCATTATCCGTCCAGATTGCAATTTGGATTACTGGAAGGAACGTTTCATCAGTGGCTTACCTCCTCTTTTTGCAGATAAGGTAAGAACCAAAATACAAGACAGGAATAATGGTAGTATTCCTTATAATAATGTTATGCCTCGTATTTTTTTTTATACGTAGTGCGCATCGTGATCTAGAAGACGTAAAGAAATATTAGGCAAGGATGTTATTTCCAAATGTGATATTAAGTATGAGTTGGTTAATGTAAGTGCCATTAACTTTAAGTGAGGGATTAATTAGTGGCTAATTTGGATTGATTTAATCCAATGGGCCCCACCACTCAAGGCAAAAATTAAAAAGGGATCAGATTGTGGGCTGGCCTTAGTGGACAGGTGTAGAGGGGGGCTGCCTCCACTCCATACTATTAAATGAGGTGGAGAAATCCACTCCATGCTATATAAAGTGGTGAAATTCATTGCTGCATATCATCTTCTTCTTCACCACCTGTCTTAGGCAGCCATGGAAATGGAGAAACCAACCCTGCAACTCTTGGCCAGCAGCTGCAAATAATTTGGTTAGTAATCTCCTTGTTTGGTGTGTTAATTCTTTAGAATACCCTTGTTAATTATCCATTAATTTTAAGAAGGGGGCGTGACCAGTAGCTTAGGAAGTTTGTTTTAGTTATTGAATGTGCTAAGTATGAATGGAAACCATAATCGGATTATTAGTGGTGTCATGTTGGTGCTTGGGCTGTTTATATGATTCTTTGGGTTATATGTGTTATTGGTATTGATGTGGATAATTTGGATTGTTGTCGGATTGGGACGAAGTAAGGAAAATAGGGGAGGTGCTGCCGAATTTTCGTTAGATTATTAGCTAGCTTACAAGAAAGTAAAGCACGATGTTTATCTAATTGCGGCACAATTGTTGCTTGTTATAGATTAATAGCTGAGCAGTAAATATTGGACGTGCGGCTCAATTATACGGTATGTAACGCTGTCCCTTCTTTCTTTGCTTGGCATGACTTTTAAAAATAAGCGAATAACGGACAGATTTGATACTTACCTCTAAAAGCGTCTAGGTGATGTATATTCTTGCTTCCACAATTATTCCTCTATATATCGGCTATGTCTAAGGCTATGATGATCTCTAATATCTATGGTAATGCTTCTTAGAGTCATTAAAATTTTACGTTTCCATATCGTATTAAAGGTTCATAATCTTGATAAAACATTAATCTTTGGTAATACTCCTTGCTGGTTCACGTTGATTGTTCTATTGAGTTATAAGAAATGATTTTAATTGCATATGGTTGCTCATAATATTCTGCTCGTGCATAGAGTCATTTATCATTTCACCGAGTCTCGGGCCGGGTAATGTTCGTGCGGAGTTTCTTGCATATGTCACCGAGTTCCTCACTAGAGGGCCGGGTATGTATATTATATATATGATTGGTGATGAGGATGGTTATGATGATGATGATGACGGAGATGACGTGATGATTATTTTGCCGAGCCCCTTACTAGGGAAGCTGGGCACCTTAAATGTTAAATATATGCATGATTTTCACTTAAAAAGTATATGTGTAACGATATTTTGTTTCGACTTGCCACATTGGTATCCTGTCATCTTTACCTTATGCTTTACATACTCAGTACATTGTCCGTACTGACCCCCCTTTCCTCGGGGGGCTGCGTTTCATGCCCGCAGGTGTAGACGCGCAGTTCGGTGATCCTCTCGCCTAGGATATCTACTCTGCTGATTGGGAGAGCTCCACTGTTCCGGAGCCCAGTCGTTTTGGTACATAACTTTTGTGTAATCTTTTGCTCGTCTATGGGTATGGCGGGGCCCTGTCCCGTCGAGTTTCACTAATGTACTCTTAGAGGTCTGTGGACATTATGTGGGTTGTATATATATGTTTTGGATAATGGTCTGGACATGGTTTGTTTGGGATGTCCGCTTGTACAGGGGCAGCCTTGTCGGCTGCGTACATCATTATGCTTTGAATAGTGGCGGCCTTGTCGGCTCGCGTATGTTGTTATGGTTGAATGGTTATGACTCCTTATGAGACAGGTCCTCTTATATATATATATGACGTTGGGGTTGGCTTAATTTGATTAAATTCCATATTGTCTTAGTTTCAGTTGGTCATACTTAGCAGGTTTGTATGTGGGTGTCCAAAACGGGCACTAATCACGGCCTATCGGGTTGGGTCGTGACAAAGAATCTTACCTATGGTGACCTGGTAAGCACCATTAACATCGTAGCCCTGGAACTATGCACAGACATCAAGCTAAGACACCACTTAAGAAGGAACAATCTTCTTCAAGGAAAGAACTTGGAAGCTTTTGTACAGATTTTGGATTTATTACTCCACCAGACACTAAGAAGAAGGAAGAAAGAGAAAAATCCTACAGAAGAAAATCAACAGGAAGGATGATTCCTCTAAATCTTCCAAATCTGAAAGAAAGAAAACTAGATCCAGGAGATCAACCCAAAAGAAACAAGACGTCTGTTGGAACTGTGGAAAAAGAGGCCATAGAGCAAACGAATGCCGTTCAAAAACAAAGAAAAAGAAGATCAATCTTCTTGACATGGATAAGGAGACGAAAGGTGAACTTCTCGCTATCCTTGATGAACCATTTTCTGATATTTCAGATGAATCTGAAGAAAACAGCTCAGATGAGGACATCAACCTGGACTATGATTCAGATCTTAGTCAATCAGAAAAAGGTTGCACTTGCACGGAAGCATTCTGCACTTGCGGAAAAGAACCTCAGATTAGGGTTCTTTCGGATAACTCAAAAGAAGCCCTTTTTGATGTCATACAACATATCAATGATGATGAGGCTAGGAATCGTTTCCTCCTAGAACTCAAAAATTTGATCCTCAATACAGACAAACCACAGTCTCGTCCTATTGTTGAACCTTTCAGCATGAAACAAATCATGAATCGTTCAGAAAATCATTCTGAACCAACCATTGCAGATCTTCGTCATGAAGTTTCTCTTCTCAAAAATGAAATTCGAGAAATCAAATCCCGTCTTTCCATGATAGAAACTGACACTCCTATCCGTCAGATTTCTAAAAAACCAGCTTTCTTAGATTATGAATCTAGGCACAGCTCCTCAAAAAACAATTCGGATAATGAGGATGATATCAATCAACCTGACATCAACAATAACCATCTGGTTGAACCAGAAGTTTTTACACAAACCAATAACAATGCTTCCACTTCTGCAACACCAGGTTTAACAGTAATCTCCTCTATCAGACCTCAGAGCCATCATATCCCTATCAAAATAGTGATTAACAAACATTTTGTTATTAACAAAGTTGTTTTGCTTGATAGCGGTGCTGATAGAAACTGCATCATGAAAGGTATTGTTCCTCTTCAGTATTTACAAAAAAGTACTTCAAAATTATACTCCGCTACAAGAGAACTTTTGAAAATAAACTATAAGCTTTCTAAAGCCCATATTTGCAACAATGGCATTTGTTTAACAAATGATTTTGTTATTACTGAAGATATTAATGAAGATATCATCCTAGGAATACCATTCATTACTCAAATAAAACCTTATTTTACTTCACTGGATGGCATCTCCACTAATATATTAGGAAAAGATCTTATTTTCCCTTTTGTAAAAACTCTTTCTCAAGAAGAAAGTGATTTTGTCAGAGAAAAAACTGTTTACTAATAAACAAACTTTCTCAACATCTCACCTTTTTAAAGGATGAAATCCGTATTAAGAAAATTGAGCAAATTCTAAAAACCCCGGAGATTGTTAACAAAATAGCAAATCTTCGAGAGAAATTTGAAAAGGAAATTTGTTCCAATTTTCCTAATGCTTTTTGGAATAGAAAAAAGCATATTGTTTCCTTACCATACATTGAAGGATTCAATGAAAGGGCTATTACCACTAAAGCAAGACCCATTCAGATGAATCATGAAATGATGGAATATTGCAAAGAAGAGATTAATACTCTTTTAAAAAATGGCATCATCAGAGTTTCAAAATCCCCTTGGAGTTGCTCTGCCTTCTACGTTAATAAAAACTCTGAGAAAGAAAGAGGTGCTCCTAGACTTGTAATTAATTACAAGCCTCTCAACTCCGTTTTAAAATGGATTAGGTATCCTATACCTAACAAAAGAGACCTTTTGAAAAGGATTTTTAATGCAAAATTTTTTAGCAAATTTGATATGAAATCGGGATTTTGGCAAATACAGATTTCTGAAAAAGATAAGTACAAAACTGCTTTTAATGTTCCATTTGGCCAATTTGAATGAATGTTAATGCCTTTTGGGCTCAAAAACGCCCCTTCTGAATTTCAAAACATCATGAATTCCATTTTCAATGATTATTCTTACATGTCAATTGTTTATATTGATGATGTATTAATATTTTCTGAAAACATTGATTCTCATTTTAAACACCTCAACACATTCTTCAATATAGTCAAAAACAATGGCTTAGTAGTTAGTGCTAAGAAAATGATTTTGTTTCAAACAAAGATTAGGTTCTTGGGCCATGATCTTTTTCAAGGAACTTTTAAACCCATCTGCAGAGCCTTAGAGTTCTCTTCTAAATTTCCCAATGAAATTATTGAAAAAACCTAGCTCCAGAGATTTCTAGGTAGTTTGAATTATGTTGCCGATTTTATTCCAAAAATCAAACACATCTGCGAGCCTCTATACAAGAGACTTAAGAAAGTCCCTGTTCCATGGAGGTCTGAACAAACCCAAGCGGTTATTCGAGTTAAAGAGTTAGTTCAAACAATTCCTTGTTTAGGGATCCCCAATCCTCATGCTTCCATGATTGTTGAAACGGATGCCTCTGACCTTGGTTATGGAGGTATTCTAAAACAAATGGTAGATCCTGAATCTACAGAACAGTTGGTCCGATTTACTTCGGGAATCTGGAATTCTTCTCAAAAGAATTATTCTACTGTTAAAAAAGAAGTCTTGTCTATTGTTCTTTGTAAAACAAAATTTCAGGATGATCTTATCAACAAAAAGTTTTTGCTAAGAGTAGATTGAAAGTCTGCTAAAGAAATCCTTCAAAAAGATGTTAAAAACATTGTTTCAAAACAAATCTTTGCTAGGTGGCAAGCTCTACTATCTAGCTTTGATTTTGATATTGATATCATCAAAGGAGAAAACAACTCCTTGCCAGATTTTTTAACCCGTGAATTTTTGCAGGGAAAACATGAGGCCATTTAAGCCAGCAGCTAAGGGAGACAAGGATCTTCCAAAACAAAAAATGGCTAGAACATTCCAGCTCCCTCCACTTACACCATCCAAAGCAGATTCTTCATCCACAAGACCTGCTTTAAACTCCAAAAACTTTTTCACAGTCCTAGCAGATTATCCAAATTTACCAAACTCTTCTCAACAAAAGCCCTAGAGGCCAAACTACCCCCCTCTACCTCAAAGTTTAAATTTGAGACCAACTGTTGCTCTTGAAGCTTCATCCTCCCGCCAAACAAAAGCAGCTTACACGATGAAAGCCCCTGAGACTTTTGCCCAAGCAGTCAATCCAGAATTGACTAAAACAATTTCCTCAAAACTAAATCAAAAAGAAGAATTTTTTGACTTTCAGGTGTCACAAATACTACCTTTGATGGCACTCAGTAAAGAAGTATCTAACATGGAGGTTGATTTATTAATAAAACCTTGTTACACTAATTTTAATTATGTGGATACAGACCATATCTTAGTGGAAGACCAACACCGGCTTCTACTTCATCCAATCATGAAATTGAAACCTACCCAGGATTTAAAATACCTGAATTTTCCAAAGAAAAATTCCCAAAACTTTCTGATACATTTGAAGTTATAGGAAGTATCATCGAAAAAAGCATTAGGAAAATCGGAACAAATTTCCTTTTCAAATTTCTCTCGAAGATTTGCTATTTTGTTAACAATCTCCGGGGTTTTTAGAATTTGCTCAATTTTCTTAATACGGATTTCATCCTTTAAAAAGGTGAGATGTTGAGAAAGTTTGTTTATTTTGAAAACAGTTTTTTCTCTGTATCCACATAATTAAAATTAGTGTAACAAGGTTTTATTAATAAATCAACCTCCATGTTAGATACTTCTTTACTGAGTGCCATCAAAGGTAGTATTTGTGACACCTGAAAGTCAAAAAATTCTTCTTTTTGATTTAGTTTTGAGGAAATTGTTTTAGTCAATTCTAGATTGACTGCTTGGGCAAAAGTCTCAGGGGCTTTCATCGTGTAAGCTGCTTTTGTTTGGCGGGAGGATGAAGCTTCAAGAGCAACAGTTGGTCTCAAATTTAAACTTTGAGGTAGAGGGGGGTAGTTTGGCCTCTAGGGCTTTTGTTGAGAAGAGTTTGGTAAATTTGGATAATCTGCTAGGACTGTGAAAAAGTTTTTGGAGTTTAAAGCAGGTCTTGTGGATGAAGATTCTGCTTTGGATGGTGTAAGTGGAGGGAGCTGGAATGGTCTAGCCATTTTTTGTTTTGGAAGATCCTTGTCGCCCTTAGCTGCTGGCTTAAATGGCCTCATGTTTTCCCTGCAAAAATTCACGGGTTAAAAAATCTGGCAAGGAGTTGTTTTCTCCTTTGATGATATCAATATCAAAATCAAAGCTAGATAGTAGAGCTTGCCACCTAGCAAAGATTTGTTTTGAAACAATGTTTTTAACATCTTTTTGAAGGATTTCTTTAGCAGACTTGCAATCTACTCTTAGCAAAAACTTTTTGTTGATAAGATCATCCTGAAATTTTGTTATACAAAGAACAATAGACAAGACTTCTTTTTTAACAGTAGAATAATTCTTTTGAGAAGAATTCCAGATTCCCGAAGTAAATCGGACCAACTGTTCTGTAGATTCAGAATCTACCATTTGTTTTAGAATACCTCCATAACCAAGGTCAGAGGCATCCGTTTCAACAATCATGGAAGCATGAGGATTGGGGATCCCTAAACAAGGAATTGTTTGAACTAACTCTTTAACTCGAATAACCGCTTGGGTTTGTTCAGAACTCCATGGAACAGGGACTTTCTTAAGTCTCTTGTATAGAGGCTCGCAGATGTGTTTGATTTTTGTAATAAAATCGGCAACATAATTCAAACTTCCTAGAAATCTCTGGAGCTGGGTTTTTTCAATAATTTCATTGGGAAATTTAGAAGAGAACTCTAAGGCTCTACAGATGGGTTTAAAAGTTCCTTGAAAAAGATCATGGCCCAAGAACCTAATCTTTGTTTGAAACAAAATCATTTTCTTAGCACTAACTACTAAGCCATTGTTTTTGACTATATTGAAGAATGTGTTGAGGTGTTTAAAATGAGAATCAATGTTTTCAGAAAATATTAACACATCATCAATATAAACAATTGACATGTAAGAATAATCATTGAAAATGGAATTCATGATGTTTTGAAATTCAGAAGGGGCGTTTTTGAGCCCAAAAGGCATTACATTCCATTCAAATTGGCCAAATGGAACATTAAAAGCAGTTTTGTACTTATCTTTTTCAGAAATCTGTATTTGCCAAAATCCCGATTTCATATCAAATTTGCTAAAAATTTTTGCATTAAAAATCCTTTTCAAAAGGTCTCTTTTGTTAGGTATAGGATACCTAATCCATTTTAAAACGGAGTTGAGAGGCTTGTAATTAATTACAAGTCTAGGAGCACCTCTTTCTTTCTCAGAGTTTTTATTAACGTAGAAGGCAGAGCAACTCCAAGGGGATTTTGAAACTCTGATGATGCCATTTTTTAAAAGAGTATTAATCTCTTCTTTGCAATATTCCATCATTTCATGATTCATCTTAATGGGTCTTGCTTTAGTGGTAATAGCCCTTTCATTGAATCCTTCAATGTATGGTAAGGAAACAATATGCTTTTTTCTATTCCAAAAAGCATTAGGAAAATTGGAACAAATTTCCTTTTCAAATTTCTCTCGAAGATTTGCTATTTTGTTAACAATCTCCGGGGTTTTTAGAGTTTGCTCAATTTTCTTAATACGGATTTCATCCTTTAAAAAGGTGAGATGTTGAGAAAGTTTGTTTATTTTGAAAACAGTTTTTTCTCTGACAAAATCACTTTCTTCTTGAGAAAGAGTTTTTACAAAAGGGAAAAGAAGATCTTTTCCTAATATATTAGTGAAGATGCCATCCAGTGAAGTAAAATAAGGTTTTATTTGAGTAATGAATGGTATTCCTAGGATGATATCTTCATTAATATCTTCAGTAATAACAAAATCATTTGTTAAACAAATGCCATTGTTGCAAATATGGGCTTTAGAAAGCTTATAAGTTATTTTCAAAAGTTCTCCTGTAGCGGAGTATAATTTTGAAGTACTTTTTTGTAAATACTGAAGAGGAACAATACCTTTCATGATGCAGTTTCTATCAGCACCGCTATCAAGCAAAGCAACTTTGTTAATAACAAAATGTTTGTTAATCACTATTTTGATAGGGATATGATGGCTCTGAGGTCTGATAGAGGAGATTACTGTTAAACCTGGTGTTGCAGAAGTGGAAGCATTGTTAATGGTTTGTGTAAAAACTTCTGGTTCAACCAGATGGTTATTGTTGATGTCAGGTTGATTGATATCATCCTCATTATCCGAATTTTTTTTGAGGAGCTGTGCCTAGATTCATAATCTAAGAAAGCTGGTTTTTTAGAAATCTGACGGATAGGAGTGTCAGTTTCTATCATGGAAAGACGGGATTTGATTTCTCGAATTTCATTTTTGAGAAGAGAAACTTCATGACGAAGATCCGCAATGGTTGGTTCAGAATGATTTTCTGAACGATTCATGATTTATTTCATGCTGAAAGGTTCAGCAATAGGACGAGACTTTGGTTTGTCTGTATTGAGGATCAAATTTTTGAGTTCTAGGAGGAAACGATTCCTAGCCTCATCATCATTGATATGTTGTATGACATCAAAAAGGGTTTCTTTTGAGTTATCCGAAAGAACCCTAATCTGAGGTTCTTTTCCGCAAGTGCAGAATGCTTCCGTGCAAGTGCAACTTTTTTCTGATTAACTAGAATCTGAATCATAGTCCAGGTTGATGTCCTCATCTGAGCTGTTTTCTTCAGATTCATCTGAAATGTCAGAAAATGGTTCATCAAGGATAGCGAGCAGTTTACCTTTCGTCTCCTTATCCATGTCAAGAAGATTGATCTTCTTTTTCTTTGTTTTTGAACGACATTCGTTTGCTCTATGGCCTCTTTTTCCACAATTCCAACAGACATCTTGTTTCTTTTGGGTTGATCTCCTGGATCTAGTTTTCTTTCTTTCAGATTTGGAAGATTTAGAGGAATCATCCTTCCTTGTTGATTTTCTTCTGTAGGATTTTTCTCTTTCTTCCTTCTTCTTAGTATCTGGTGGAGTAATAAATCCAAAATCTCTACAAAAGCTTCCAAGTTCTTTCCTTGAAGAAGATTGTTCCTTCTTAAGCTGGTGTCTTAGCTTGATGTCTGTGCATAGTTCTAGGGCTACGATGTTTTGGAAGTTTTGGAAGAAGGAACAATCTTCTTCCAAAACTTCCAAAACATCGTAGCCCTAGAGCTATGCACAGACATCAAGCTAAGACACCAGCTTAAGAAGGAACAATCTTCTTCAAGGAAAGAACTTGGAAGCTTTTGTAGAGATTTTGGATTTATTACTCCACCGGATACTAAGAAGAAGGAAGAAAGAGAAAAATCCTACAGAAGAAAATCAACAAGGAAGGATGATTCCTCTAAATCTTCCAAATCCGAAAGAAAGAAAACTAGATCCAAGAGATCAACCCAAAAGAAACAAGACGTCTGTTGGAACTGTGGAAAAAGAGGCCATAGAGCAAACGAATGCCGTTCAAAAACAAAGAAAAAGAAAATCAATCTTCCTGACAGTGATAAGGAGACGAAAGGTAAACTTCTCGCTATCCTTGATGAACCATTTTCTGACATTTCAGATGAATCTGAAGAAAACAGCTCAGAGGAGGACATCAACCTGGACTATGATTCAGATTCTAGTCAATCAGAAAAAGGTTGCACTTGCACGGAAGCATTCTGCACTTGCGGAAAAGAACCTCAGATTAGGGTTCTTTCTGATAACTCAAAAGAAGCCCTTTTTGATGTCATACAACATATCAATGATGATGAGGCTAGGAATCTGTTATGCCTCGTATTTTTTTTATATACGTAGTGCGCATCGTGATCTAGAAGACGTAAAGAAATATTAGGCAAGGATGTTATTTCCAAATGTGATATTAAGTATGAGTTGGCTAATGTAAGTGCCATTAACTTTAAGTGAGGGATTATTAGTGGCTAATTTGGATTAATTTAATCCAATGGGCCCCACCACTCAAGGCAAAAATTAAAAAGGGATCAGATTGTGGGCTGTCCTTAGTGGACAGGTGTAGAGGGGGGCTGCCTCCACTTCATACTATTAAATGAGGTGGAGAAATCCACTCCATGCTATATAAAGTGGTGAAATGCATTGCTGCATATCATCTTCTTCTTCACCACTTGTCTTAGGCAGCCATGGATTTGGAGAAACCAACCCTGCAACTCTTGGCCAGCAGCTGCAAATAATTTGGTTAGTAATCTCTTTGTTTGGTGTGTTAATTCTTTAGAATACCCTTGTTAATTATCCATTAATTTTAAGAAGGGGGCGTGACCAGTAGCTTAGGAAGTTTGTTTTAGTTATTGAATGTACTAAGTATGAATGGAAACCATAATCGGATTATTAGTGGTGTCGTGTTGGTGCTTGGGCTGTTTTGATTAAAGCAAACTGCAGGAAAATTCTGTTTTGGCATTATGTATATGTTGAATGTGATTATGAGTATATACTCCAAAGGATGAATACGATAAGGTAGATGTGTTACGAATTATAAAACGAGTTATCACTCGGTGTGTCGTTGCTTCGCTGATATAGTTGCCGAGATGGAACTGTTTTGGGGAGGGGGCTATTTAATATGATTCTTTGGGTTATATGTCTTATTGGTATTGCTGTGGATAATTTGGATTGTTGTCGGATTGGGACGAAGTAAGGAAAATAGGGGAGGTGCTGCCGAATTTTTGTTAGATTATTAGCTAGCTTACAAGAAAGTAAAGCACGATGTTTATCTAATTGCGGCATGATTGTTGCTTGTTATAGATTAATAGCTTGAGCAGTAAATATTGGACGTGCGGCTCGATTATACGGTATGTAACGCTGTCCCTTCTTTCTTTGCTTGGCATGACTTTTAAAAATAAGCGAATAACGGACAGATTTGATACTTACCTCTAAAGCGTCTAGGTGATGTATATTCTTGCTTCCACAATTATTCCTCTATATATCGGTTATGTCTAAGGCTATGATGATCTCTAATATCTATGGTAATGCTTCTTAGAGTCATTGAAATTTTACGTTTCCATATCGTATTAAAGGTTCATAATCTTGATAAAACATTAATCTTTGGTAATACTCCTTGCTGGTTCACGTTGATTGTTCTATTGAGTTATAAGAAATGATTTTAATTGCATATGGTTGCTCATAATATTCTGCTCGTGCATAGAGTCATTTATCATTTCACCGAGTCCCGGGCCGGGTAATGTTCGTGCGGAGTTTCTTGCATATGTCACCGAGTTCCTCACTAGAGGGCCGGGTATGTATATTATATATATGATTGGTGATGAGGATGGTTATGATGATGATGATGACGGAGATGACGTGATGATTATTTTGCCGAGCCCCTTACTAGGGAAGCTGGGCACCTTAAATGTTAAATATATGCATGATTTTCACTTAAAAAGTATATGTGTAGCGATATTTTGTTTCGAGTTGCCACATTGGTATCCTGTCATCTTTACCTTATGCTTTACATACTCAGTACATTGTCCGTACTGACCCCCCTTTCCTCGGGGGGCTGCGTTTCATTCCCGCAGGTGTAGACGCGCAGTTCGCGCCTAGGATATCTACTCTGCTGATTGGGAGAGCTCCACTGTTCCGGAGCCCAGTCGTTTTGGTACATAACTTTTGTGTAGTCTTTTGCTCGTCTATGGGTATGGCGGGGCCCTTTCCCGTCGAGTTTTACTAATGTACTCTTAGAGGTCTGTGGACATTATGTGGGTTGTATATATATGTTTTGGATAATGGTCTGGACATGGTTTGTTTGGGATGTCCGTTTGTACAGGGGCAGCCTTGTCGGCTGCGTATATCATTATGCTTTGAATAGTGGCGGCCTTGTCGGCTCGCGTATGCTGTTATGATTGAATGGTTATGACTCCTTATGAGACAGGTCCTCTTATATATATATGACGTTGGGGTTGGCTTGATTTGATTAAATTCCATATTGTCTTAGTTTTAGTTGGTCATACTTAGCAGGTTTGTATGTGGGTGTCCAAAACGGGCACTAATCACGGCCTATCGGGTTGGGTCGTGACAAAGAGTGGTATCAGAGCGGTTCTTCCTCGGAAGTGTCTACAGACCGTGTCTAGTAGAGTCTTGTTTATCTGTGTGTTGTGCACCACATCTATAAACAGGAAGCTACAGGACATTTAGGATGTCATTATTTCTTCTTATTCTAGATCGTGCGATAGAGCTATATTAACAGGATAATCCCTCTCTAACGAATCCATGTGTTTTCAGCTATGCCTCCAAAGAAAGCGACAGCCGCCCAGAAGGGAAAATCGGTAGCAGAAGGTACTAGTCAGACCCGAAGAGTTACTAGGGCCCGTGCCCAGTCTATGCCTGGTATTATGCTCCAGTCGGAGAGCTCTGCTACACCCCCACCGCCAGAAGAGCTTAGAGCAGCAGCAGCTCCAGTTCGGGGGACACCACCAGCCCCCGAGGCCCCAACATCTGAACCTCCAGCTCCTCAGTCAGGGGCGGAGGATAGGGCCATGAGAGATGCGGTTCAATTGCTGACTAGATTAGTGGCAGATCAGGCTCGCAGGCATGGACTAGGAGTTGATCATGCGAACAGATCTGATAGCTTAAGGGCTCGTGACTTCTTAAGTTGTAATCCTCCAGAGTTCTTTGGGTAAAGGCCACAGGATGATCCGCAAGAGTTTATTCGTCAGATGCAGCGTACATTGAGGATAATCAAGGCTTCGGAGACCGAGTCTGTTGAGTTGGCTACGTATCGTTTGCGGGATGTAGCTATTAATTGGTATGAGTCTTGGGAGTTATCTAGGGGTGAGGGTGCCCCTCCAGCGGTATGGGATGAATTTGTGGAGGCTTTCCAGGGCCACTTCCTGCCTCCAGAGATGAAGCGAGCTAGAGTCGATAAATTCTTGCGTTTGAAGCAAAATGGCAGGAGCGTTCGAGAGTATAGCCTCGAGTTTGATTCATTGGCTAGGCATGCGCCTACTATTGTGGCTGATATGGCAGACAGGGTACATCATTATGTGATGGGATTGGATCATTATCTGATTGACGGTTGTATGGCAGTGACTCTTCAGCCAGGTATGGACATTGCTCGGGTGCAGGCATATGCACAGGGGGTAGAGGATCGGCACCAGGACGTCAGCCAGATAGAGATTATAATAGAGGCCAGCATAAGAGGGCTAGATCAGCAGGTTATCCTGACGAGTTTCAAAGCGGGCAGTCTCAGCAGCATGTTAGATTTTCTTCCCAGCCAGCACAGAGTGCACCCCCACGTTTCATGGGTAGGGGGTTCGATCGTATGGGATATTCGGAACCTGGTCAGAGCTCTAGGGCGTCAGGGTCACAGATGGGCAGGGGTTTGAGCCAGTCGAGGCCACCTTTGCCTCGGTGTTCTCGTTGTGGTAAGTCCCATCCTGGGGAATGTCGTTGGGCTACAGGTGCATGTTTTTCTTGCGGCCGTCAGGGCCATACTATGAGGGAGTGTCACCTTAGAGGTAGTGCAGGTGGTATGGCACAGCCTACAGGGTCCATTGCTGGTTCATCTTCTTCTGTGGCTATGCGCCCTACGGGGCAGGGTATTCAGGCACCAGCAGGCCGTGGAAGAGGACGTGGTGGAGCTTCTAGTTCTAGCGGTCCCTCAAACCGTATATATGCTTTGACTAATAGGCAAGATCAAGAGGCGTCACCTAATGTGATCACAGGTATATTATCACTATTCTCCCGAAGTGTGTATGCATTGATAGACCCAGGTTCCACCTTATCATATATATCTCCCTTTGTTGCTAGTAGGATCGGAATAGAGTCTGAGTTGATAGAACCATTTGAGGTAGCTACACCTGTAGGAGATTTTGTCATAGCTACGCGAGTATATAGGAATTGTTCAGTAGCTATATATAGTCGTCATACCGTAGCAGATCTAATAGAGTTAAATATGATTGAGTTTTATATTATCATGGGCATGGATTGGTTGGCTGCTTGTTATGCTAATGTTGATTGCAGAGGAAAGATAGTTCGATTTCAATTTCCAGGGGAACCGATTATAGAGTGGAAGGGAAGTACAGTATCGCCGAAAGGTAAGTTCATTTCATACCTCAAGGCCGGGAAGATGGTTAGAAAAGGCTATATTTACCATCTGATTAGGGTGCATGACATAAAGGCAGAGGCACCGACTCTTCAATCAGTTCCGGTAGTTAATGAATTTCCTGATGTATTCCCCGAGGAACTTCCAGGCCTTCCTCCAGAACGGGAGATAGAGTTTACTATAGATGTACTGCCAGATACCCAACCTATATCTATACCTCCTTATAGAATGGCACCTGCTGAGTTGAAAGAATTGAAAGAGCAATTGAGGGATTTCCTAGAAAAGGGCTTCATCAGGCCTAGTACGTCACCTTGGGGAGCACCAGTACTGTTTGTGAGGAAGAAGGATGGGTCGCTGCGGATGTGCATTGATTATAGGCAGTTGAACAAAGTAACAATAAAGAACAGGTATCCCCTCCCAAGGATTGACGATCTATTTGACCAGTTGCAGGGTGCAAAGTGTTTTTCAAAGATAGACTTGCGGTCAGGTTATCATCAGGTGCGGGTAAGGGAGGCAGATATTCCAAAGACAGCATTCCGGACCCGATATGGGCATTATGAGTTTAGAGTGCTGTCTTTTGGGCTGACTAATGCTCCAGCGGTGTTCATGGATTTAATGAATCGAGTATTTAAACCATTCCTTGATATGTTTGTTATTGTATTTATAGACGATATTCTGGTCTATTCACGTTTAGAAGAGGAGCATGCAGATCATTTAAGGACGGTACTTAGGGTGCTTCAGCACCAGAAGTTGTATGCTAAATTTTCTAAGTGCGAGTTCTGATTGACTTCAGTGACATTCTTGGGGCATATTATTGGAGCTGATGGTATTTGGGTAGATACGCAGAAGATTGAGGCAGTAAAGACTTGGCCCAGACCTACGACACCTACTGAGGTACGCAGCTTTTTGGGGTTAGCAGGATATTACAGGAGATTCGTAGAAAAGTTTGCCTCAATTTCAGTGTCTTTGACAAGGCTAACTCAAAAGGCAGCCAAGTTCCAGTGGACAGATGCTTGTGAGCGAAGCTTCCAGCTATTGAAAGACAAATTGACTACAGCTCCAGTCCTAACTCTTCCAGAGGGACCAGACGGCTATGTTATTTATTGTGATGCTTCGGGTGTTGGGCTAGGATGTGTATTGATGCAGCATGGCAAAGTTATAGCCTATGCCTCCCGACAACTTAGGAAGCATGAAAAGAACTATCCTACTCACGATCTGGAGTTAGCGGTCGTGGTTCATGCCTTGAAGATATGGAGACATTATTTATATGGTGTCCATGTGGACATCTATACAGATCATAAGAGTCTCCAATATATCTTTAAACAGAAGGAGCTGAACTTACGACAGAGGCGATGGTTAGAGTTGCTAAAGGATTATGATGTTGATATTTTATATCATCCAGGGAAAGCGAATGTTGTAGCAGATGCTCTTAGCCGTAAGTCCATGGGTAGCTTGACAGATGTACAACCAGAAGGGAGGGATATGGTTCGGGAGATTCAGCGGCTATCCAGCCTTGGAGTCCGTCTGGCTAATTCAGAAGATAGTGGAGTTTCTATTCGAGAGGTTGCTGAGTCCTCAATCATAGATGAGGTAAAGAGACACCAATACAAGGACCCTATTCTGGCACAGTATAGAGATGCAGCTCTTCAAAAGGAAAAGACCCCATTTAAGGTTACACCTGATGGAGTGTTACGATATGAAGGCAGATTGTGTGTACCCGATACTGCGGGGTTACGACGGCAAGTTATGGGAGAGGCACACTCTGCCCGTTATTCTATTCACCCAGGGTCAACAAAAATGTATCATGACCTCAGATGCTTATATTGGTGGGATGGCATGAAAAAGGACATAGCAGAGTTTGTTGCTCAGTGCCCAAATTGTCAACAAGTCAAGATCGAACATCAAAAGCCTGGTGGATTATTACAGGAGATAGAGATCCCAACTTGGAAATGGGAGATGATTATTATGGACTTCATTACAGGCTTACCTCGCACTCAACGGAAGTATGACTCTATATGGGTTATTGTAGATAGGCTGACGAAATCGGCCCATTTTCTTCCAGTCAGGGCTACTTATTCGGCTGAAGATTATGCGAGGTTATATGTCAGGGAGATAGTGAGACTTCATGGGGTTCCCACGTCCATTATATCAGACAGAGGAGCTCAATTTACAGCAAACTTTTGGAGATCGTTTCAGAAGGGATTGGGGACACAGGTGAACCTTAGCACTGCATTTCACCCTCAGACTGATGGGCAGGCTGAGCGTACTATTCAGACACTAGAAGATATGTTGCGGGCCTGTATTATTGACTTCAAAGGCAGCTGGGATGACCACTTGCCGCTCATTGAGTTTGCCTATAATAATAGCTACCATTCTAGTATCCAGATGGCACCGTACGAGGCCTTATATGGGAGGAAGTGCAGATCACCTATTGGTTGGTTTGATGTTGGCGAGACTAAGTTAATAGGCTCGGATGTGATTCAGCAAGCTGTTGACAAGGTGAAGCTTATTCAAGAAAGATTATTAGCAGCCCAGAGTCGACTGAAGTCATATGCAGATAATCGGCGTTGAGATTTGGAGTTTCAGATTGGTGACTGGGTATTCCTGAAGGTATCACCCATGAGGGGTGTGATGAGATTCGGCAGGAAGGGGAAGCTCAGTCCGAGATACATTGGGCCTTATCAGATTGTTCGTAGGATAGGCAAGGTTGCCTATGAGTTGGATCTACCATCTGATTTGGAGGCGGTACATCCAGTCTTCCATGTATCGATGCTACGTAAATGTATTGGTGATCCTTCTAGAGTATTCCCTGTAGATGATATTCAGGTAACAGAGGAGTTGTCATATGAGGAGAAACCCGTGGCTATACTTGATCGTCAGGTTAGAAGGTTACGTACTAAGGATGTGGCTTCCGTCAAAGTGTTGTGGCAAAATAACAATAGGGAGGAGATGACTTGGGAAGCGGAAGACGAAATGAAGAATAAGTATCCTTACTTGTTCCCCGTACCTGCAGGTAATTCAATTCCTAGCTTGACTATATTGATAGATAATGAGATTATATAGCTGTGAGGCATCTGTAAGTTACGGAATGCAAGTTGATAGGTATAACTTTTAGAGAGACCTCGTTGGAATTTGTTTTTGCAAGACGCTAACTTAACATTCGAGGACGAATGTTCCTAAGGGGGGAAGGATGTTATGCCTCGTATTTTTTTTATATACGTAGTGTGCATCGTGATCTAGAAGACGTAAAGAAATATTAGGCAAGGATGTTATTTCCAAATGTGATATTAAGTATGAGTTGGCTAATGTAAGTGCCATTAACTTTAAGTGAGGGATTAATTAGTGGCTAATTTGGATTGATTTAATCCAATGGGCCCCACCACTCAAGGCAAAAATTAAAAAGGGATCAGATTGTGGGCTGTCCTTAGTGGACAGGTGTAGAGGGAGGCTGCCACCACTTCATACTATTAAATGAGGTGGAGAAATCCACTCCATGCTATATAAAGTGGTGAAATGCATTGCTGCATATCATCTTCTTCTTCAGCACTTGTCTTAGGCAGCCATGGAAATGGAGAAACCAACCCTGCAACTCTTGGCCAGCAGCTGCAAATAATTTGGTTAGTAATCTCCTTGTTTGGTGTGTTAATTCTTTAGAATACCCTTGTTAATTATCCATTAATTTTAAGAATGGGGCGTGACCAGTAGCTTAGGAAGTTTGTTTTAGTTATTGAATGTACTAAGTATGAATGGAAACCATAATCGGATTATTAGCGGTGTCGTGTTGGTGCTTGGGCTGTTTTGATTAAAGCAAACTGCAGGAAAATTCTGTTTTGGCATTATGTATATGTTGAATGTGATTATGAGTATATACTCCAAAGGATGAATACGATAAGGTAGATGTGTTACGAATTATAAAACGAGTTATCACTCGGTGTGTCATTGCTTCGCTGATATAGTTGCCGAGATGGAACTGTTTTGGGGAGGGGGCTGTTTAATATGATTCTTTGGGTTATATGTGTTATTGGTATTGCTGTGGATAATTTGGATTGTTGTCGGATTGGGACGAAGTAAGGAAAATAGGGGAGGTGCTGCCGAATTTTCGTTAGATTATTAGCTAGCTTACAAGAAAGTAAAGCACGATGTTTATCTAATTGCGGCACGATTGTTGCTTGTTATAGATTAATAGCTTGAGCAGTAAATATTGGACGTGCAGCTCGATTATACGGTATGTAACGCTGTCCTTCTTTCTTTGCTTGGCATGACTTTTAAAAATAAGCGAATAACGGACAGATTTGATACTTACCTGTAAAGCGTCTAGGTGATGTATATTCTTGCTTCCACAATTATTCCTCTATATATCGGTTATGTCTAAGGCTATGATGATCTCTAATATCTATGGTAATGCTTCTTAGAGTCATTGAAATTTTACGTTTCCATATCGTATTAAAGGTTCATAATCTTGATAAAACATTAATCTTTGGTAATACTCCTTGCTGGTTCACGTTGATTGTTCTATTGAGTTATAAGAAATGATTTTAATTGCATATGGTTGCTCATAATATTCTGCTCGTGCATAGAGTCATTTATCATCTCACCGAGTCCCGGGCCGGGTAATGTTCGTGCGGAATTTCTTGCATATGTCACCGAGTTCCTCACTAGAGGGCCGGGTATGTATATTATATATATGATTGGTGATGAGGATGGTTATGATGATGATGATGACGGAGATGACGTGATGATTATTTTGCCGAGCCCCTTACTAGGGAAGCTGGGCACCTTAAATGTTAAATATATGCATGATTTTCACTTAAAAAGTATATGTGTAGCGATATTTTGTTTCGAGTTGCCACATTGGTATCCTGTCATCTTTACCTTATGCTTTACATACTCAGTACATTGTCCGTACTGACCCCCCTTTCCTCGGGGGGCTGCGTTTCATGCCCGCAGGTGTTGACGCGCAGTTCGGTGATCCTCCCGCCTAGGATATCTACTCTGCTGATTGGGAGAGCTCCACTGTTCCGGAGCCCAGTCGTTTTGGTACATAACTTTTGTGTAGTCTTTTGCTCGTCTATGGGTATGGCGGGGCCCTGTCCCGTCGAGTTTTACTAATGTACTCTTAGAGGTCTGTGGACATTATGTGGGTTGTATATATATGTTTTGGATAATGGTCTGGACATGGTTTGTTTGGGATGTCCGTTTGTACAAGGGCAGCCTTGTCGGCTGCGTATATCATTATGCTTTGAATAGTGGCGGCCTTGTCGGCTCGCGTATGCTGTTATGATTGAACGGTTATGACTCTTTATGAGACAGGTCCTCTTATATATATATGACGTTGGGGTTGGCTTGATTTGATTAAATTCTATATTGTCTTAGTTTTAGTTTGTCATACTTAGCAGGTTTGTATGTGGGTGTCCAAAACGGGCACTAATCACGGCCTATCGGGTTGGGTCGTGACAGAATCGTTTCCTCCTAGAACTCAAAAATTTGATCCTCAATACAGACAAACCAAAGTCTCGTCCTATTGTTGAACCTTTCAGCATGAAACAAATCATGAATCGTTCAGAAAATCATTCTGAACCAACCATTGCGGATCTTCGTCATGAAGTTTCTCTTCTCAAAAATGAAATTCGAGAA
Source organism: Solanum lycopersicum (assembly GCF_036512215.1). Lineage (NCBI taxonomy): Eukaryota > Viridiplantae > Streptophyta > Magnoliopsida > Solanales > Solanaceae > Solanum > Solanum lycopersicum. The sequence continues at coordinate 14,895,513 of NC_090803.1, read as the reverse complement.
ATCAAATCCCGTCTTTCCATGATAGAAACTGACACTCCTATCCATCAGATTTCTAAAAACCCAGCTTTCTTAGATTATGAATCTAGGCACAGCTCCTCAAAAAACAATTCAGATAATGAGGATGATATCAATCAACCTGACATCAACAATAACCATCTGGTTGAACCAGAAGTTTTTACACAGACCAATAACAATGCTTCCACTTTTGCAACACCAGGTTTAACAGTAATTTCCTCTATCAGACCTCAGAGCCATCATATCCCTATCAAAATAGTGATTAACAAACATTTTGTTATTAACAAAGTTGCTTTGCTTGATAGCGGTGCTGATAGAAACTGCATCATGAAAGGTATTGTTCCTCTTCAGTATTTACAAAAAAGTACTTCAAAATTATACTCCGCTACAGGAGAACTTTTGAAAATAAACTATAAGCTTTCTAAAGCCCATATTTGCAACAATGGCATTTGTTTAACAAATGATTTCGTTATTGCTGAAGATATTAATGAAGATATCATCCTAGGAATACCATTTATTACCCAAATAAAACCTTATTTTACTTCACTGGATGGCATCTCCACTAATATATTAGGAAAAGATCTCCTTTTCCCTTTTGTAAAAACTCTTTCTCAAGAAGAAAGTGATTTTGTCAGAGAAAAAACTGTTTTCAAAATAAACAAACTTTCTCAACATCTCACCTTTTTAAAGGATGAAATCCGTATTAAGAAAATTGAGCAAATTCTAAAAACCCCGGAGATTGTTAACAAAATAGCAAATCTTCGAGAGAAATTTGAAAAAGAAATTTGTTCCGATTTTCCTAATGCCTTTTGGAATAGAAAAAAGCATATTGTTTCCTTACCATACATTGAAGGATTCAATGAAAGGGCTATTACCACTAAAGCAACACCCATTCAGATGAATCATGAAATGATGGAATATTGCAAAGAAGAGATTAATACTCTTTTAAAAAATGGCATCATCAGAGTTTCAAAATCCCCTTGGAGTTGCTCTGCCTTCTACGTTAATAAAAACTCTGAGAAAGAAAGAGGTGCTCCTAGACTTGTAATTAATTACAAGCCTCTCAACTCCGTTTTAAAATGGATTAGGTATCCTATACCTAACAAAAGAGACCTTTTGAAAAGGATTTTTAATGCAAAATTTTTTAGCAAATTTGATATGAAATCGGGATTTTGGCAAATACAGATTTCTGAAAAAGATAAGTACAAAACTGCTTTTAATGTTCCATTTGGCCAATTTGAATGGAATGTAATGCCTTTTGGGCTCAAAAATGCCCCTTCTGAATTTCAAAACATCATGAATTCCATTTTCAATGATTATTCTTACATGTCAATTGTTTATATTGATGATGTGTTAATATTTTCTGAAAACATTGATTCTCATTTTAAACATCTCAACACATTCTTCAATATAGTTAAAAACAATGGCTTAGTAGTTAGTGCTAAGAAAATGATTTTGTTTCAAACAAAGATTAGGCCTAATCTTTGTTTGAAACAAAATCATTTTCTTAACACTAACTACTTAGCCATTGTTTTTAACTATATTGAAGAATGTGTTGAGGTGTTTAAAATGAGAATCAATGTTTTCAGAAAATATTAACACATCATCAATATAAACAATTGACATGTAAGAATAATCATTGAAAATGGAATTCATGATGTTTTGAAATTCAGAATGGGCGTTTTTGAGCCCAAAAGGCATTACATTCCATTCAAATTGGCCAAATGGAACATTAAAAGCAGTTTTGTACTTATCTTTTTCAGAAATCTGTATTTGCCAAAATCCCGATTTCATATCAAATTTGCTAAAAATTTTTGCATTAAAAATCCTTTTCAAAAGGTCTCTTTTGTTAGGTATAGGATACCTAATCCATTTTAAAACGGAGTTGAGAGGCTTGTAATTAATTACAAGTCTAGGAGCACCTCTTTCTTTCTCAGAGTTTTTATTAACGTAGAAGGCAGAGCAACTCCTAGGGGATTTTGAAACTCTGATGATGCCATTTTTTAAAAGAGTATTAATCTCTTCTTTACAATATTCCATCATTTCATGATTCATCTGAATGGGTCTTGCTTTAGTGGTAATAGCCCTTTCATTGAATCCTTCAATGTATGGTAAGGAAACAATATGCTTTTTTCTATTCCAAAAGGCATTAGGAAAATCGGAACAAATTTCTTTTTCAAATTTCTCTCGAAGATTTGCTATTTTGTTAACAATCTCCGGGGTTTTTAGAATTTGCTCAATTTTCTTAATACGGATTTCATCCTTTAAAAAGGTGAGATGTTGAGAAAGTTTGTTTATTTTGAAAACAGTTTTTTCTCTGAAAAAATCACTTTCTTCTTGAGAAAGAGTTTTTACAAAAGGGAAAAGGAGATCTTTTCCTAATATATTAGTGGAGATGCCATCCAGTGAAGTAAAATAAGGTTTTATTTGGGTAATAAATGGTATTCCTAGGATGATATCTTCATTAATATCTTCAGTAATAACGAAATCATTTGTTAAACAAATGCCATTGTTGCAAATATGGGCTTTAGAAAGCTTATAGTTTATTTTCAAAAGTTCTCCTGTAGTGGAGTATAATTTTGAAGTACTTTTTTGTAAATACTGAAGAGGAACAATACCTTTCATGATGCAGTTTCTATCAGCACCGCTATCAAGCAAAGCAACTTTGTTAATAACAAAATGTTTGTTAATCACTATTTTGATAGGGATATGATGGCTCTGAGGTCTGATAGAGGAAATTACTGTTAAACCTGGTGTTGCAGAAGTGGAAGCATTGTTATTGGTCTGTGTAAAAACTTCTGGTTCAACCAGATGGTTATTGTTGATGTCAGGTTGATTGATATCATCCTCATTATGCATATAAGGAAAGACAACATCAGTTGGACTCATTAGGACTCATACCATGCATTTCATCACAATCAGTAGGCAGTACTACAATGTCATGTATAAGGTACATAAATATAGTCATATACATTAGAACACCTTCATAGAACTCCCTTGAAGAGATACTTGTGCAATTAGAAGGCGAAGCACCATACCCTCACCTACATTAACCAACTCTCCTTCGGTTATCCTTGTTAGGGTCCTTACTTTACTTCCATTTTCCATTTTACTTTAGGGAAACTATAGACTTAACTAACACTAAGATCATGGGTTCTAAACATGAAATTTGGTGTTATAGAACCTTACACCAAGGGAAGGTACTTTACCTTTCCACAGTAGATTATTAAAATTGATGCTAGCATATTAGGTGATACTTTATAAATCCTATGGGGTAAGATTTGTTTTGTGGAACTTGGATTCATATATGGAAACCCTTTTTATTCCTATTGTGTCACTTTACATATCCACCTTGTGAGAATTATGGTGAACCTACCTTCCCATATTGGGAAGGGACACCCCTCAACTTCAAGTTCACTTAGTGTTAAGCTAAGTTCCCTTTATCGAAAAGCCATTATGAATCATTATTTAATAAAAAGTAGGCTTTAGGAGAGTTAACCCCTCATATAATTAGCTTATATGTTATAAATGAGAAAGTCCTTTCATTAACCTATATCATGTGAGAAAACCTTTCACATGGACATAGTATATTAAAGCACCATCTAGTTTAGAATACCCTTGAGAACACCTTTCAAGAGCCCCTCTATTGACTATATTATCTTACATGCATGATGGACATGTTTTCATGTGTGTATACATATACATATATGTGAGCAACCCTTTCATATAAACACCCTTCTATCACACATGTTCATACTTCACTTCGTTCATGCTTAAGTGTATAAGTGTAAGTACATGAGCAATCCTTTCATATAGACATATTTAGACAGTATACATATTCATACTGCATAATATTATATACTTGACATCATATCATACTCATGCATTCATATTGATATAAATAAATCTAAACCTAGGAACTATACTACCAAGGCACACATGTGCACTTCATAGACAAGGTCCCATACCCTTGTCCATACTAGTACACCTATCAAATCATCCTAGTTAAGGTACACATAACATACTTCATGGACATATACTATAAATGCATAGTAGAAGACACAAGTGCATATGAGATACCCTTTCATTAGACACCATGAACCAATACAACTTATAAGCATGCATAAGATGTGAGCGTGTGTACAATGGTCAACATGATCACATCACGGCTATCAACTTCACATTGAGGCAGCCACCCTCTTAAATGCAATCACAGACCACACAACACATAACAATAGAAGCGGAAAGACACTTACCCATTACATTCAAGACTCCTAATATCTGCCAACCACACATTCAAATAGGGGTTCATAGGTAGGGGGTCCTTCACCATCATTACATAATCAATGGAAGTACTTAATAAACACCTAACCCTAACATATTAATTCAATTATGGAAGACATTATTATTACCTAGAACATGCTACTAGATTTAGAAAAGGCATATACTTCACATAATGTGATCGTCATAACCACACATTCATATCACACCAAGTGGATTTTAAGGACATGATCACATCAGATAAGGATTCACAATAAAGTAAACACTGCCATCATAAGTGGATTATACCACACAATGTTATTCAAGGCAAATCATCTAACAATTTAATAGAAAAGTAGAGGAATAGACCAATATTACCAATTCTTCCTTGCTTTGATTATCAATTATCAATACTCATAACTCCATAATAAAAATACAGAGAAGTTGCTAAAGGTATATTAACATACAAAAAATCATGCTACATTTACTACAGGATCGAGATCACATTGATTACACTACATTAGCAATCTTAGAAAGTAGCAGAAAAGTAGAAGAACATATATTAATACTTACAAAATATTCAAGCCTTCATCCATATGGATCAATTTCACACAATTCACCATCAATATCCTATAAGGAAGTAGAGTTTCGACTGAAGAAAGAATTAATTCCTCAAAATTGTAACAATGAGCTGCAAGTTCATTACAGTGAACATGCCTCAAAAATTCAAAAATCCAAAATTTTGGCAATTCATGATGGAAACATGCCAATATGCAAGACAAATTCATGTAAAAACCTTTTTATAACATAATCATAACTTCATAATATACACAATGCAAGTAATAAATGAAATTCAATTTTAACAAGACTTCTAAATACCATGCACATACAACAAGCTTCTATGACCATCTAGATCCTCTACTAGCCATACTCATAACGTAGAAGGAACTCATATCACTAAAGAGAGAAATACAAGAAATTACCATCATCTTCATCACCCTTACCAATCTTTGCTCCTGTAGTTTGGATTGCATAGAAATTCCCTTATTTACAACATTATCCTTTGGCACATTAGGAGCAACGTTCTTACCATCTCTAGTAGGAAAATCCCTCACTTTGTTTCCATCTTCACCACATCCAAATCCACTTGCAGTACCCTTAGGCATTCCCAATAGTTCCTATTTCCACAAGTAGCACATGTAGGTTTACTACCCTTCTCAAGTTTGAAGTCAAGAGGACTAGGTCCATCTTAAGTTTGAGTCCTCTTCTTGAACCTAGGTTAACTTTGATCACTTGAAAAACAACTTTTCAAGTTTCTAGAAATCCTACAAAGTTTAGACTCCTCAATGAATTGCGCATACACCATGAGTCTAGCTAAGGTAATATCATCATGTAGCATGGTTGTATGACATTATTCTCTCACTGGATCGGCGACCCCGGTCATAAACCTACTCATCTAAACCCTAGGGTCAGACACTAAGGGTGGTGCATATCTAGAAAACATAGACAACTTAAAAGAGTAATCCTCAACACTCATATTGCCTTTCTTGAGATTGGTAAACTCCTCTACCTTTATCTCTCTTCTTTCACGGGGAAAGTAATCTCCTAGAAAAGCTTTCCTAATTTATTCCCACTCAATAGGACCCTAAACAACCGTCCTATTGTACTTCCATTGAGTATAGAACACTTTAGAAACCTCTGTCAATTGATACGAAGCTAACTCCACCTTCTTCCATAGAAGTCACCCCCACGACACCTAACACCTTCTACACTCCATGTATGAACTCATTGAGATCCTCTCCCACCGTACATGTAAGAAATATAGGAGCATTCATCCTCACAAAATCTCTCAATGTAGATGTCATAGTGCTCTCCACAACATTCACTCTATGTGGGAAACCCATATTCGCATGGGTAGTCAAAGCATTGACTAATGTTCTTAAAGCCTTTGTAATCTCTCCATTAGTCATTTCCGGGGGGAACCACCCAAACATCATTACCTCCACCTATAATAGGGACTTTATAATATTGAGCATCTTGATCACATTGAGGAACTTGACTAAGAATGTTCTCATTCACATAATTCTCCTCAAATCTTCTAGATGATGTCCTCCCCGTATTCATTTTCCATAACACAAGGAAAACCATAAGAAAAGAGCACTCATAAAGTTTACTCTATGACACGACATAAGAGTAGAAAAGAAGGGAAACATTATCAGCTAATAGCCTCTCGCAAATAGATGCCTCGCGACTCACACTGATGGTCATGACTCTACTAGACGTGACTAGATGAGACTTTTTGATTCCTAAGACCACTTTCATAAACTATGCTCTAATACCAAGTTTTTCATAACCTGAGACCACACCCTATAAGTTAGGGACAATCTCGGATTGCAACCGGTGTACATGACCTCTTAAAGGTCTTGTACAAGCCTTTTTATCATCATTCATCGCATAAACATATATGAAAATTAGTGTGGAATTAAAATTTTTCACTAACATTTACATAGTCTTTAAAATATCTTTCATATAAATATCATAGGAAATACTAAGTCTTACTTTATTGAATCCTTGATATTGGAATACTTTGGACACAACCCATACACAATAGGAATATAGTACTACTAAGTCTATTACAATACTTCGATAAACGAAATAAAAGACATCTATTCCCTCAAGTCAAATGAGGACATACTTCAACTTGCTTGAACGATCTTCTAATCCAAGCTTAGATTTCAACAAGCACCTTCACCTTTGATCACATTAGAGATAAATAAAAGCATGGAATTGGTACAACCACATATACTAAGTATGGCATAATGCAAAAAAATCATGAAAACCTACATTTATTGGAATATGCATCATTTTTATTTAAATATCATAATATAATTATAAGAACAACATTTAACACCTTAGAAACACATAAGAAATCACTTAATCAATTTAGGATATTTTTGGGAATCTTACAGTGAAGTCGTGTCAATTTATAGTGACTAAATTCACTGTTTCAGTTAAATTTCTCAACTTCACAAGGAACTCCTCCTAGCATGCAATCCTATCTTTAAAAGCTATCCTAAGAGTCACTTAAGTAAGACAAAGAGAGTCTTCCCATACACCCTCTATAGTCTTACCTAAATGATCCTTATTACCACCTATAATGAGATATCCACACTTACAATACACCAACATATGAACATGAGACTCTCTTACCAAAAGGTGATTCTAAGGTTCACATGAGTGAGTTGTGAAACAACCGCCCATAAAATACGTTACACAGTTAGGAGATCCTATAGAATACCTAGGATAAGAACATTCTCACCTAACACAACAACATATATATAATATGACATTCTCCTCTCAAAGGTTATCAAAATACTTACTCAAGTAAATCAAGAAGAGAACGTCCATGATTGACCTCTTCAAAATTACCTAAGTTTGTATCATGTATACATAATCAACCAACTTTACTAACTAGAGTCATTCTTAAGACCTGTCTACGTAAGATATGAAGTAACCATTCCTATGATCCTTTTACTTCTCAACTAGACAACCCTTATCTATTCTAGATAAGTACTTATTCATTTTACATTATTTCTTAACTTATGAAATTACATTCCTTTGTTAATTTAAGACTCATTCATCACATAAGGACATTAAAGTAATGGTCTTGTAGAAGACTAGGGACTCTCACTAATATCTTCAAAGCCTATTGTGCAGTGTCTAGATAGCGTCCCATACCACCACCTAAACATCATAGAACTTCTACAATACTTGCAGGTATCCCATATGATTAAAATATAAAATAACTAACATAGACCATGCTAGAAAAGTATGGAATTTTGAGTTGTAACCTAGTCACGTGAATGTCGTTCTACTCTCCACTGGTAGAACTTGGACACATCCCATATAGGCACATGGTTTCGAAATATGAAGCCTTACTTTGTACTCTAGACTCATCCTTTAACTAGAGATACTTTCCTTACCATACTTACTTGGTGCTAGCCTTTGTTCTCATAGAGTAATTTACAATTAAAGGTTCATACAAAAGGGGTTCTATATCATGTTCATCACCCAATCACATTGACCCTACAAAAGATGTCCCCTAGAGCTGCCTTACAATGGCAAAAAAAATAGGTCATAATGACTTTCCTAAGGAATATATGATGATGTCCATCATTCATTACAAGAAGGATACCATTAAGGTTTTCGACTTCAATGTTCATGACCGTACCACTAGGTTCAAGGTTTCACATAAATGACCTCCTTAACGTCATTCAAGGTCTTATATCATTCATTAATTCAAGACAAAGAGGCTTTAGAATCCTAAGTCAAGACATCTCATATTCACATTGATATAGGAATGAAGTAATGGACACAAGTCAACAAAGACAAGACACAACATACTTCACTTTAGCACATATTGCATATCATTCTATAAGCACATAGGAATAACCATTATCATCTTTAAGTCACCCTATAAACTATTATAACATCATCAATATATCCATCGTACACTCATATAGTCAAGTAGGAATAATCATGCATCAACTCTAAAACTACAAATAAGGAAATAGTAATAGTCTAACATGATCACCTAATATCAATATAAGAACACATACTTTAACATTACTCACATATAGTTATATATGATCATACATCAGATAAATTACCATACAAATCATCATAATACTTCAAGTATTTTTCTGACATGACTATGATCTTAATAATACATTAAGTAACGACGACAAGACCACATTATTTACATAGCACCGCAAACATAAGTGGACCATACAAATAATAACATAATTAAAGAGATACATAAATAAAATAAATAGAATTAGAGTAGTGTACAACCAAGCCATTCTCACCACATCAATACATAACTACAACATTCAATTTAATACCATAAGGCCCTTACCCATGGACATGAAACTCAATTCAATACAAAAACTATCATACTCAATGAATATAGGTAAATTCAATATAGATTTACCAATCTAAAACAAACTATACATCAATTGAAGATATTTTTTACATCATTCATTCGCCCATAGAAAACTACATAAGAATTCATAAGTATTAAGTCAATATCATATAATACATAAAGTAGTCAAAAACTAGGGTTCATCAATTACATTGTTTCATAGGTTAGCTCAATTGAGTTAGAATAATCTAATTAACAATAATTCAATCAATATACAGTGCTTTAAAGCCTTTAATTCAAGAACCCATGGATAGATAATAAAATTGGACAAGTTTATCTTTAGAGAAATTTAGAGAACTCTTTGAATATTGGGATCCTTGAGTAATAGGGTTTCAAGGATAAAAAACTATACCTCAATGATGTTAATACACAAATTTTATGAATTATCACAACTCAATTCTCCAATAAAATCTCTTCCTTGAGTTTTGGATTCAATAAGGTTGTAAAGAATTTCTAATAGATTTTGAGTTTTGATTTTGAAGAATGAATTCTCCTAAGTGTTTAAGTCTTATAAACATGTTTAAAATAACCAAAGAATGCCTAAGTAAACGCTCCAAGTCTTATTTGGATGTGGTGATTTCACCCCTTTCACTTAATAGTAACTACGCAGGAAACAACACCATCAACGATTGGCCAATCGATGGACCGTTGGACAATCAACGAACCGTACAAGCTGACTGTTGTTTCATTAAGAGCCTTTACATTGGGAGATCAAGATCCCAAGACTACGTTCTTAGAAACGATTTCCATCGATGGGGCATCGACTTGACAAAGAGACATCGAGTGCCTCCGTTGTTTGGGACTATTTTGGGCTGTCTTGGCTCTTGAGAAGGGTCCTTGTGGAATTTCACCCGGACTTTTCCAACCCAATTATGTTTGTATAAAATTTTAGGACCTCCAACATTAATTTCATAAAAAACAAACACATAAAACACGACGAAACATGCCAAGACACAAAAGGTCATTCCAAGGAAAACCTTTCAAACATCATGGACGTTCTTGGTGTTTGGCCTCCAAACTTCACAAAACACAAATATAGGCACATAACCACACATGAGGCAAATCAGTGACTTAGTCGACCAACGTCATGGTCGTCCTTTGATGTTTGACTTCCAATAAACTTAGACACTGCCTCAATATCAAATTACAGACCATTTTAGGACCTTAGAAACTCATGAAATCCATGTTAGGATCTAGATTCACCTAAGTTATTTTCGAGGTATTATAATTTCCCCCTCTTGGACAACATTAGTCCTCGAATGAAACTTACATCTCTCCCAACACTTCCAAGAACAGAGATTCAATTAGCAACTCATGGACATACCATTAAACATCTTCTACCATACAAACATCTACAAAAAAATCAATTTCACATAATCACGAAAATCATAACAAAACAAGAAAGTAGAAGAAAATTCTATAACTCATCATGTTATAAAACTCACATCCTTTATTCCAAATAGAAAAAACTCAATTTATATTCATTATCATGATCATATACATCAGTTCTTACAACATTAAAAAAAATTGACTAAAGAATGATTAACTAATTTCTCAAAATTTTTACGATGAGTTGCCCGTTAATTATAATGAACATGCTTCAAAATGCAACTTTTTGGCAATTCATGATGGAAACATGCCAATATGCAAGATAAAATCATGTAAATACCTTTTTACAACATAATCATAACTTCGTAAAATACACAATGCAAAAAATCAATGAAATTTAATTTGCACAAGAATTCTAAACAACATGGAGATGAAATAAGCTTCTATGACAATCTAGATCCTCGACTAGCCATAGTCCCGCACTTAGAAGGAAATCATATCACTAAAGAGAGAAATACAAGCAATTACCATAATCATCGTCACACTCACCCGGCTTTTCTCCTGTAGTCCGGAGTTCATAAAAATGCCTCTTATTTGGAGCATAATCCTTTGGAACATTAGGAGCAACTTGCTTACCTTCTCTTGTAGGACAATCCCACACTTTCTATCCACCTTTACCATATCCAAAGCAACTCCTGGTACCCCTTAGGTATTCCCCATAGTGCCTATTTCCATAAGTAGAACATGTACGCAAACCACCTTGAGAACCACTACCCTTCTCAACTTTTCCCTTAGGAGCACCAGGTCAATCTTGAGTTTGAGCCCTCTTTTTGAACCTAGGTTTACTTTGATCACTTAAACCAATCCTTTTCAAGTTTCTAGAAATCCTACAAAGTTTAGTGTCCTCAATGGATTGACCATACACTATGTGTCTAGCTAGGGTCATAGCATCATGTAGCATAGTTTTACAACATTCTTCTCTCACTAGATTGGCAACCTCGGTCACAAACCTACTAATCTCATCCCTAGGGTTAGATATAAGGATGGTGCATATTCAAACAACATAGAGAACTTCAAAAAGTACTCCTCAACCCTTTTATTGCCATGATTGAGATTGTCAAACTCCTCTAACTTTACCTATCTCCTCTCATGGGGAAAGTACTTTCCTAGAAAATCTTCCTTAAATTCTTCAAACTCAATAAGACCCAAGTCGACCAGCCTATTATCCTTCCATTGAGTGTACCCAAATTGAGAAACCTCCCTCAATTGATAGAAAGCTAATTCCGCCTTCTCCCTAGAAGTCACCCCGATAAAACTCAACACCTTGTATACTCTATCTAGGAACTCTTGGGGTTCCTCTCAAACCTTAGAGCCAAGAAAATATAGGGGGATCCATCCTCATAAAATCTCTCAATCTAGAAATCATAGTTCTCTCTATAACATTCACTCTAGGTGCCAAACCCATATTCACGTGTGTAGTCAAAGCTCGGCTAATGTGATTAGAGCCTCTCTAATCTCTCCATTAGTCATTTCCGAGGGAACCACCAGAACATCATTACCTCCACCCATAATAGGTACTTGATCACCTTGATAAACTTGGTCAACTTGAGGAGGAATGTCCTCATTCACATCATTCTCCTTAACTCTCCTAGCTGGTGTCCTCCTCGTATTCATTTTCTATAACACAAGGAAAATCATAAGAAAAGAGAACTCATAACATTTTACTCTACGATGACATGGGAGTACAAAAGAAGGGAAACTTTATCGTCTAATAGCCTCTCGCCCATAGATGCGTCCTGACTCACACTTATGGTAAAAAATCTACTAGACGTGACTTGATGAGACTATTTGATTCCTAAGAACACTTTCATAACCTATGCTCTGATACAAAGTTTATCACGACCAGAGACCACACCCTAGAAGTTAGGGCACACTTGGATTGACACCGGTGTACTTGACCTCTCGGAGGTCTTGTACAAGACTTTTTCGCATCATTCATCACATATACATAACAGAAAAGTAGTGTGGAATTAAAACTTTTCACAAATATTTACGTAGTCTTTAAGATTTCTTTCATATAAAAGTCATAGTAAATACCAAATCTCATTTCATCAAATCCTCGACATTGGAATGCTTTATACAAAACCCATAAAAAATAGATATATAGTACTAGTGAGTCTATTACAATGCTTTGATAAAAGAAATAAAAGACATCAGTTCTCTCAAGTCAAATGAGGACATAATTAACTTGCTTGAGTGATCTTCTAAGCCAAACTTAACTTTCCACAAGAACCTTCACCTATGAATCTCTTTAGAGATAGATAAAAGCATGGAAAAAGTACAACCACATGTACTAAGTATGACATTATATATAATCATGAAAGCGGACATTTGTTAGAAATATGCATCTTTTTCATTTAAATATCATATTTTAATCATAAGAACAACATTTAACATCTTATAAACACATAAAAAATCACTTAATCAATTTAGGACATTAAAAGAAATATTACAGTGAGGTCGTGTCACTTTACATTGACTAAATTAACTGTTTTGGTTAATTTTCTCAACTTCGCAAGGAACTTTTGCTAGCATGAAATCCTCTCAATAAAACCTATGCTAAGACTCACTTAAGTAAGACAAAGAGAGACCGCCCATACACCCTCTCTAGGCACACTTAAATGATCCTTAAGACCACCTATTATGAGATATACACACTTACAATACACCAACATATGAACATGAGATTATACTACCAAAGTTAATTCTAAGGTTCACTTGAGTGATTTGTGAAGCCACCTCCTATACAATATCTTACCCATACACTTATGAGATCCTATAAATTACTTCGGATAAGATCATTCTCATTAAATACAAGAACATATATAGAATATGACATTCTACTCCCAAATGTTATAAAAAGACTTACTCAAGGAAACCAAGAAAATAACATCCATGATTGGCCTCTTCAAGATTACCTAAGTAATCCTTAAGACTACCTATGTTTGGATCATGTTTATATAATCGACAAACTTTCCTAACTAGAGTCATTCTTAAGACTTATCTAGGTAAGATACAAAGTGACCATTCCTATGCCCCTTTTACACCATAAGAAGACAAGCGTTAAGTAATCTAGATAATTACTTATTCATTTAACATGCTTTCTTAAATTAAGTCATTATATTCCTTAGTTCATTCAAGACTCATTCATCACAGAGAGACATTCAAGTAATAGTCTTGTAGAAGACCTAGGGACTCCACTAACATCTTTAAAGCCTACGCAATGTCTAGATAGCGTCCCATACCACCTAAACCTTATAGAACTTCTCCAATACTAGTAGGTATCCAAAATGATGAGAATAGAAGATAACCGACATAGACCATGGTATAAAACCATTGAATAGGAATTTGTAACCTACTCCGATGGAGGGCGTTCTACTTGACAATGGTTTAACTTGGACACATCCCATGTAGGCACATGGTTCGGGAATATGAAGGGGTTACTTTGTAATCTAGCGTCATACTTTAGCTAGATCTACTTCACTTACAATACTCACTTAGTCCTAGCCTTTGTTCTCATAGAGTAATTTACATTAAAGGTTCATACAAAGGGGTTCAATATTATGTTCATCACCCAATCGCATTCACCCTACCAAAGAGGTCCCCGAGAGTTGCCTTACAATGAAGACAAGATAGCTCATACTGAATTTTCCAAGGAAGATAATGTTGTTCCAGTAAACCTACCTTAAGTCTTTCATTCATTACAAGAAGAATATCATTAAGGATTTCAACTTTATTGTTCATGACCTTACCACTAGGTTAAAGGTTTCACATAAATGACCTCATTAACATCATTCAATGTCTCATATCATTCATTCATACAAGACAAAGAGACGTTAGCATCCTAATTCAAGACATCTTATATTCACATTCAGACATGTATAAAGTAATACAAGTCAACCAAGACAATACATAACATACTTCACTTTAGCACATATTGCATCTCATTCTAGAAGCAAATATGAATAATTATTATAATTTTGAAGTCACCCTATACAATATTATAGCATCATTAATATAACCATCATAGACTCATATAGTCATGTAGGAATAATAAGGCATCAACTCTAAAACTACAAATAAGGACATAGTCATAGTCTAACATAATGACAGAATATCAATAGAAGAACACATACTTTCACATTACTCACATGTAGGTAGATATATCATACTACACATAAATCACCGCACAAATCATCATAATACTTAAAGTAGTTTGCCGACAAGGCCATGATCATCATGATACATAAAGTAATACCGACAAGGCCACATCATTCACATATAACCGCACCATAACTGGACCATAGCAATCATACCATAATTAAAGATCTACATTACTTAAAATAAAGATAATTAGGGGAGCTTACCACAAATCCATTCTCACCACTTCAATCCATAGCTAAAACATCCAATTCAATAACATATGCTCCTTATCTGTGGAAATGAACATCAATTTAATACAAAAACTACAATACTCAATGAATCTAGGTATATTCAATATATTAAACCTATACATTAATTGAATACAATTCTTACATCATTTAACAGCCCATAGAAATCAACACTAGAATTCATAAATATTAAATCAATATCAAGTAACCCATAAAGTAGTCAAAAACTAGGGTTCATCAATTACATGGGTTCATAGGTAAATTGAGATAAAATAATATAATTAACAAAAATTCAATCAATATATAATACTTTAAAACTGTAATGGCAAAAACCCATGGATAGGTCATAAAATTGGACAAGTTCATCTTTAGAAAACTTTGCCAACTCTTTAAATGTTGGGATCCTTGATGAATAGAGTTTAAAGGATAAAAACCATACCTTAATGATTTTAATCCACCATTTTGATTAAGAATCACCACTCAATTATCCAATCCAAGCTCTTCCTTCAGTTTTGGTTTCAATGGAGTTCTAGAGAATTCTAATAGATATTGGGTTTTGATTTTGAAGAATGAATTTTACTAAGTGTTTAAGTCTTCTAAACATTTTTAAAAAACCCAAAGTACCCCTTTATAACCTCCCAAAGTCTTATTTAGATGTGGGGTGAAATTACCATTTCACCCCTTTCACATAAGATTAACTGCGCAGGAAACAACACCATTGACGATTGGCTAGTCGATAGATCGTTTGTCAATCAACAGACCATCCTGGCTGGTCGTTGTTTGATTCAGAGCCTATACATTGCAATATCAATCTCACATACCTATGCTTGACTAACGACTCCCATCGACGGGGCATCGACTGGCCAATGAGTCGTCTATTGCCTCCGTCATTTAGGACTCTTTTAAGCAATCTTGGCTCTTGGAAAAGGTCCTACCTCAAGACCCCTTGTTTGGTACTTGGGGACTTTCAACCAGATGTTTCCAACCCAACTAAATTGTATATGATTTTAGGACCTCCCATATAAATTTCATTAAAAAAGAACACATAAAACTCGGTTAAACATGCCAAGACACACAAGGTTGTTTCAAGGCAGTCCTTTCGAATGTCATGGACGTTGTTGGACGTTTGACCTCCAAAATTCATTGAACACACATGTAGGCACATAAAAACACATGAGGCACATCGGTTACTTAGTCATCGAATATCTTTGTTGTTCCTTGACGTTTGACTTACAATACACCTAAACACTTAGACACTGCCTGAATACCAAATAATAGACCATTTTAGGATAGTAGCCCTCATGACAATCATGTTAGGTTCTAGCTTCACCTAAATTATTTTAGAGTATTACATGAAGCTCTCAAAGTAATGTATTGATGTTACATAGCTCCTTATGTTATTTTTAGTGCCTTGAAGTATTATTTTCCAGTTTTCAACTACTTGTCTGTATTTCAATATCTCCCAAATGATTATGATTACCAAAATAACATCTCAAAAGAGTTATGATTATCCAAAGGACAATCCCAAAAGAGTTATGAAATGATAAAAAACAATCTCAAAGATTAAAGAATCTAAGTGAAATAATCTGTATAATTACGGTGGCAGCTCGGGGGCAAATGCTTTGCATGGGTCAATCTTTATTGGTATAGAAGGGTGGAAGCTCAGGGACAATAGCCTTTCATGGGCCGCTCCAAATTTGTGTAATTATGAGGACAACATCACAAGGGTTAAAATGTTTAGCATTTGTCACCCTCTTCTACCACTGATCAGATGGTCATTTGTACACATGCCCTACAAAGAGTATACCCTAAACAAAAGTAAAGAAAAGAATCTAACTTACATGATATCATAAGAGTATGAAAGGGTTGTCTTTTCTCTTGATCTATGAACTCATATGTTTATTCTTGATATCCTTTGTGACTTCATATTACATATGCCATTGCCTTACATATTTAATACATTTTTTTCGTATTGATGTCCCTTGCGGGGGGACGCTCTATTTCATGCTACAGGTACAAGTTTTCCATATAGTAGGCCTCCTCAGTAGGAGCATACGACACTTAACTACTTTTGGTGAGATCTAGGTTGATTCGGAGATTTTTAAGTCATTAGTAAATTTATTTTAGTATTTTTATTATAGATAAGGGTACAATAGGGTACATCTCGACCTACTCTAGGTTTTCTAACTTTTAAAGGCTTTGTAGACGTGTCTATGTGGTTCAGTCGTATTTTAGAGAGTTTTGGCTTCAACGTAGAAGTATTATACATAACGTTTGGGTCTACTTATGTTGGTTTTATCGATGCATCCTTTATTAACTTGTCACGATTGTTATAGTTAAATGCATAGTAAGCACAAGTTACATGTTGGTTCTCTTTGGCCTTTAAGGCATCGGGTGCCTATCTGTCTTAATGGGATTTGAGGTGTGATATTTTTCTAGGAGTTGACATGATAATTTTTTATCAAGACAACATTAAGCATGCTGAATACAATTCTCATGATTACACTACAATACACTACATCAGCATGTTAACCATGAGAAACACATTTCATGAAAATTCAATTTAGGGATGAATTTCTACAAGAATATGCAAATATTAGAATAAATGATAATTCAACATTATTCATAATACTCATTTAAGGGAAAACTACTAATCTTAACTTTGGATAGGAGTAAGAGAAAAAATATGAGGGTAACGGGACTTCATATTGGCCTTAACCTCCAATGTTGCATCCTCAACAAGATAGTTCCTCCATAGACTTTTTACGGAGTCAACCACCTTATTCCTCATTTTCATAACTTGACGATCAAAGATCAAAGATCTCAATCGGAACCTCTTCATATGAAAGGCTCTTATTTACCCCTAAACCTTATAAAGGGAAAATGGACCTTGGTCACCTATACACTTCTTGAGCATAGACACATTGAACAACAGATGAACCAGGGCCAATTTATTTGGAAATTCTAGATGATATTCCACTTTCCCAACTTGCTTAAAAATTTCATAGGACCTTTATATCGGGGACTAAGTTTTCCCTTCTTGACAAACCTGATCACTCCCTTCATGGGTGAAATTTTCAAGTAGACCCAATCTCCTAATTCAAATTCAAGGTCTCTTTTTCTATTGTCGACATAAGATTTTTACCGACTATAGGGCCGTTTTCAACCTTTTCCTTATAAGTAAAACTTTCTACGTGGCATCATAAACTACCTCGGGACGAATAAGAGCAAACTGACCCACTTCAAACCATCCAACCGTAGTTCGACACCTCCTACCATGAAGTTCTTCAAAAGGTGCCATCGAGATACTCGAATGGTAACTATTATTGTAGGAGAATTCTATCAAAGGTAGGTGGTCATACGAATTACCCTTTTAATCAATGACATAAGCTATAACATGTCTTAAAAGGATAAATGGTGAGCCCTCTGGACTATACATTTGTAAGTGTAAGAGGCACTATGTTTCCCTTGACTACAAATCCTACTTTGGAAAGACCTCCAAAAATGCAAAATGAATTGATCACCTCCATACAAAATGATCGACAATGGGCCCCACATAACATTACTATTTCCTTAACATACAATCTATCATAATCCTCCACCAAATAAGAAACATTATGGGAAGGAAATATGCTGAATTAATCAACCTATCAACTATGACACAAATGGAGTCATATTGTCTAAGTGTTAGAGGCAAACCTACCACAAAGTCCCTGTTGACATTTTCCCACTTCCAATATCAATATTGTTAAATAGAATATATAATTACTTAATTATGTTGGGTTATTGTATAATTACTTATAGTCTACAACTATAAATATTGTACAAGACTCTAATTATTGATCAAGGTTAATTCATAATAATTATATTCTATCATGGTATCAGAGCATGGGTTCATTTCTCCCAAACCCTAGCCGCCGCCCTAGTCGTCTCCCTTCAATGATTGCCTCACCATGGTGAAGACGACAGATCCTCTAGATGATCTCCCCACGGGGTTGAAGCTTTTTATAAAAAATCTCCATTCTCTTACTCCAGAAAAATTAAATGATTCAAATTTTCCATCCTGGTTCACCACCGCGTCTGCAAATCTCTCCGCCCATCGACTCATGGAGTATGTTGATGGAACCATGGATGTTCCACCCGCCACACTCATCGTCATAGTCGATGATCCACCTCGAGAGGCGGCAGCAACGGGAGCCACCGCTGTCACACTCAACCCGGATTTCGAAAAATGGTCCGTTGTTGATGCCCAATTATGGGCGTGTCTCCTAGCAATTATCAGCCCGTCGGTTCAGAATCATCTCCATGGACTCACTTCCGCCGCAGCCATATGGAATCATCTTCAACTTCGGTACAACTCACTATCTCGCACTCATATATTTCAATTAAAGGAACAACTTCATGGTATTCAGAAGGGTAGTGACTCTATGCAAAAGTATCTTGATTCTGTTGTTACGATTGTCGCTGCTCTGAATCATGCTAAATCTGGAATTCCAGATCAAGATGTGATCTTATGTGTTCTTCGCGGTTTGTCGTCAGAGTTGCGTCCATTAAACAAAATATTAGGACGAATATTGCATATGTGACGTTTGTTGAAGTTTCGTCTTGGTTACTCACCGAAGAATTGAACGTACAGATGGAACAAAAATTGAAGGTTAGGGAAGCCGGTGGATCAGCCGAACCACACACCGCCCTCTATGCTCAGTCCTGGCAGTCTGCTGGCTACAGAGGCAGTCGTGGACGTGGTTTCAATCGCGGCAGAGGCGGAACCCCTGGTCGTGGCAACTATGCAGGTGGTCACGGGGACCTGTCGACAACCTTCAACAGCGAGGCGGCTTCGCAGGTGGTCGCGAGGGGGTCTGCTGGTCGTGGCAGTGGACCTCCTCGCAGCTCCATCATCTGCCAAATTTGTGGCAAATACAATCATGCCGCGTGGGACTGCTGGCATAGGTTTGATAACTCTTATTCTGGACCGTCTACGTCGTCACCTCAAGCATTTTATGCTGCAAACTCTGCTGAATCAAATGGTAACTGGTTCCTAGACACAGGTGCTAATGCCCATGTAACGCCGGACCTGTCTCGTCTCTAAACCTATACTCCATACTCTTGCAATGACAGTGTCACTAGTGCAGGTGGCCATCCTCTTCCTATTGCTCATGTGGGCTCAGGTATACCTACCTCTTCTGGCATTTTTCACCTCGGTAACCTTCTTCATGTACAATCCCTTAAATCCCATCTTCTATCCGTTTATCGTTTCACCAAATATAATAATTGTACCCTACTCTTTAACTCCAATGACTTTCAGATTCTGGACAACACCACCCACCGAGTGAGGTACAGAGGCCACTGTGAGCCAGCTTTACATGCTCCCTCCAATTATCAAGTGTCTACGTCTATTGAGTCATCTCCAACAGCTTGCTCTGCCATTCTCACTCCTCAAGATTGGCATCGTCGCTTGGGGCATCCTTCTGTTGAAGTCAATAAACATTTACTTTCTCTTTTTGGTTTCAATAAAGTGTCCAATGTAACGTCCTGTGAGTCGTGTTCTGTGTCCAAGTCACACAAACTACCATTTTCTTTATCATATAATGCAGCACTATTTCCTTTTCAACTTATTCATTCTGATGTATGGGGCCCTACGGCGGTCCCATTTTTTGGTGGTTTTCGGTATTACATTAGCTTTATTGATGACTTTACCAAATTTTCCTGGTTGTATCCCTTAAAACAAAAATCTGAGGCGTTTGGAGCTTTCAAAAGTTTTCAGTTCATGGTTCAGAATCAGTTTGGCACTACCATCAAATTGTTCCGAACTGACAATGGTCGTGAATATGTCAACAATCAGTTTGCAAATTTTCTCTAGCGTCTTGGCATCCTCCACCAAAAAACGTGTCCCTATACCCCTGAACAGAGCGGGGTGGCGGAATGCAAGCACCGTCACCTCATCGACACTGTCATTACTCTCCTCCACACAGCTCACCTACCCGTCACTTTCTGGGTTGAGGCGCTTGCAACAACAAATTTTTTAATTAATCGTCTTCCAAAGAAATCTCTTGGTCATATTTCTCCACATGAAAAATTATACAACATTGCTCCAAACTACTCCATTCTCCGTATTTTCGGATGTCTTGCCTTTCCCCATTTGCGTCATGAGGTGAATCATAAGTTACAACCTCGATCTAAACCGTGCGTCTTTGTTGGCTATGAACCCCTTACCAAAGGTTATCGATATTTTGACCCCACCACCCAGCGTATATATGTGACCCGTCATGTTAAGTTCCATGAAAGCGCATTTCCCTACCATAAGTCCTTATCCCAGCAGTCCCCGTCCCCACCGTCCTACTTTGGAGTTCTTCCTCTTTTTCCTACACAGACCCCGACAGCTACTCGCCCTGCTCACACACCTCAGTCCTCACCAATGCCGCCAGCCATCACACTCGATCAACACTCGACACCTGACACTTCCACTCCGCCAACAACGCACAGATCACACCCATACACTACACTAATCCCATCCCCGTCGACACAGCCATTTTCAACACCAACCAGCCCACAGCCGACGCCGCCAACCAGCCCTACAGCAATAACAGAAATAGCAACCACCCAAATCCCGGCTCCTCATCACCCCATGACTACCCGAGCCAAGAGTGGCATTTTCAAACAAAAAACTTACTCCTCTACCATTCCCTATGATGCCCAGCCACTCACTGAGCCCACAACATATAAACAGGCTGCTCAAAATAAACACTGGTGCACTGCTATGGATGCTGAGTTTGAGGAGTTACAAAGACAAAATACTTGGGTGTTAGTTCCTCCTCCTTCGAACCGGTTTCCCATTGGGTGTAAGTGGATTTATCGCATCAAACGCAACTCAGATGGCACTGTGGCTAGATACAAAGCTCGCCTAGTTGCAAAGGGATATGATCAAGCTTATGGGCTGGACTACTCCGAAACGTTCAGTCCAGTGGTTAAACAACAGACAATCCGCCTTGTACTGTCTCTAGCTATGCATCATCAGTGGTCACTCCATCAGCTGGACGTTTCTAACGCCTTTTTACACGGTGAACTAGAGGAGGAAATCTACATGCAGCAACCTCCTGGATATATTGATCAACGGTACCCTACTCATGTATGTGTCACGACCCAACCCGATAGGCCGTGATTAGTGCCCGTTTTGGACACCCACATACAAACCTGCTAAGTATGACCAACTGAAACTAAGACAATATGGAATTTAATCAAATCAAGCCAACCCCAACGTCATATATATATAAGAGGACCTGTCTCATAAGGAGTCATAACCATTCAACCATAACAGCATACGCGAGCCGACAAGGCCGCCACTATTCAAAGCATAATGATGTACACAGCCGACAAGGCTGCCCCTGTACAAGCGGACGTCCCAAACAAACCATGTCCAGACCATTATCCAAAACATATATATACAACCCACATAATGTCCACAGACCTCTAAGAGTACATTAGTGAAACTCGACGGGACAGGGCCCCGCCATACCCATAGACGAGCAAAAGACTACACAAAAGTTATGTACCAAAACGACTGGGCTCTGGAACAGTGGAGCTCTCCCAATCAGCAGAGTAGATATCCTAGGCGGGAGGATCACCGAACTGCGCGTCTACACCTGCGGGCATGAAACGCAGCCCCCCGAGGAAAGGGGGGTCAGTACGGACAATGTAGTGAGTATGTAAAGCATAAGGTAAAGATGACAGGATACCAATGTGGCAAGTCGAAACAAAATATCACTACACATATACTTTTTAAGTGAAAATCATGCATATATTTAACATTTAAGGTGCCCAGCTTCCCTAGTAAGGGGCTCGGCAAAATAATCATCACGTCATCTCCGTCATCATCGTCATCATAACCATCCTCATCACCAATCATATATATAATATACATACCCGGCCCTCTAGTGAGGAACTCGGTGACATATGCAAGAAACTCCGCACGAACATTACCCGGCCCGGGACTCGGTGAAATGATAAATGACTCTATGCACGAGCAGAATATTATGAGCAACCATATGCAATTAAAATCATTTCTTATAACTCAATAGAACAATCAACGTGAACCAGCAAGGAGTATTACTAAAGATTAATGTTTTATCAAGATTATGAACCTTTAATACGATATGAAAACGTAAAATTTCAATGACTCTAAGAAGCATTACCATAGATATTAGAGATCATCATAGCCTTAGACATAACCGATATATAGAGGAATAATTGTGGAAGCAAGAATATACATCACCTAGACGCTTTAGAGGTAAGTATCAAATCTGTCCGTTATTCGCTTATTTTTAAAAGTCATGCCAAGCAAAGAAAGAAGGGACAGCGTTACATACCGTATAATTGAGCCGCACGTCCAATATTTACTACTCAAGCTATTAATCTATAACAAGCAACAATCGTGCCGCAATTAGATAAAAATCGTGCTTTACTTTCTTGTAAGCTAGCTAATAATCTAACGAAAATTTGGCAGCACCTCCCCTATTTTCCTTACTTCGTCCCAATCCGACAACAATCCAAATTATCCACAGCAATACCAATAACACATATAACCCAAAGAATCATATAAACAGCCCAAGCACCAACATGACACCACTAATAATCCGATTATGGTTTCCATTCATACTTAGCACATTCAATAACTAAAACAAACTTCCTAAGCTACTGGTCATGCCCCCTTCTTAAAATTAATGGATAATTAACAAGGGTATTCTAAAGAATTAACACACCAAACAAGGAGATTACTAACCAAATTATTTGCAGCTGCTGGCCAAGAGTTGCAAGGTTGGTTTCTCCATTTCCATGGCTGCCTAAGACAAGTGGTAAAGAAGAAGATGATATGCAGCAATGCATTTCACCACTTTATATAGCATGGAGTGGATTTCTCCACCTCATTTAATAGTATGAAGTGGAGGCAGCCCCCCTCTACACCTGTCCACTAAGGCCAGCCCACAATCTGATCCCTTTTTAATTTTTTCCTTGAGTGGTGGGGCCCATTGGATTAAATCAATCCAAATTAGCCACTAATTAATCCCTCACTTAAAGTTAATGGCACTTACATTAACCAACTCATACTTAATATCACATTTGGAAATAACATCCTTGCCTAATATTTCTTTACGTCTTCTAGATCACGATGCGCACTACGTATAAAAAAAAATACGAGGCATAACAGTATGTAAGTTGGTAAAATCTCTCTATGGCCTAAAGCAAGCTTCACGTGCATGGTACCTACGTCTCTCATCCTTTCTTGCGGCACAGGGCTTCACTACCACTACTAATGACACAAGTCTTTTTGTCAAACATTCGGCCACAGGAATTCTCATACTACTCCTCTATGTTGAGGATATTTTTGTCACTGGTTCCTCCCCTACCCTTATTCATGATTTTATAAACTGTATGCATCATGAATTTTAGATGAAGGATCTTGGCTCTCTCAAATATTTTCTCGGGTTGGAAGTTGAACGCACCAGTGATCGGCTTCTATTACACTAGACTAAATATGCAGGGGAACTAATCCATCGAGCAGGAGTGGACTCATGCACCACCGCACCTATGCCAATCAGCCCCAGCCGATCGACTAACAGTGTAGACGTGCCGTTCCACAACCCACGCCTGTTTCACAGTTTGGTCGGCGGCTTGCAATATTTAACTGTTACCCGTCCAGATATCCAGTTCGCAGTCAACTACGTAGCTCAAAAAATGCACAGTCTGACGGAACAAGACTTTCACACTCTCAAACGCATTCTTCGGTACGTCAAAGGCATAATTTTGTGTGGTCTTATTTTTTCCAAAGGAGACCTTCGTCTTCGCGGCTACTCCAATTCGGATTGGGCTAATGATCCATCGGACAACTGCTCAACAACAGATTATCTCATCTTCTTTGGGCCAAATTTAATCTCATGGAACACAGAAAAACAGGGACGGGTATCAAAATCCTCCACAGAGGCTGAATATCGAGCTCTATCCGCTGCAGCCTCGGAAGTCATGTGGCTCACCTACCTTCTAGATGATCTTCATGTTTCCACACCATCACCAAGCTTGTATTGCGACAACAAATCTGCGATCTGTCTGACAAAGAATCCTGTCTTCCACAAGCGCATGAAGCACGTGGGCAAGGATTGTCATTTTGTTCGTGAACAGGTAATTGATGGAGCAATGACAGCTGAGTATATTTCCGCCGAGGACCAGCTGACAGATTTTCTCACAAAACCGTTACCATCTCAGCGTTTTCAGTATCTTCTCTCCAAGCTTCCTCTTGCTTCCGCCAGACTCAGCTTGAGGGGGGATGTTACATAGAATATATAATTACTTAATTATGTTGGGTTATTGTGTAATTACTTATAGTCTACAACTATAAATATTGTACAAGACTCTAATTATTGATCAAGGTTAATTCATAATAATAATAATATTCTATCAAATATCTTGAGTTAGACATCCCGCTCCTTGATGCTCGACTTTGACTTATTGGTAATATGAGAACCTAGACACAAAGTTTGCTATCTCTCTTTTCATTCCATTCCACCAATATATCTCACGCAAGTCTTGTTACATTTTGGTGGCTCTCGGATGGATGGAATATCAGGAGCCATGAGCCTCTTCCATGATTATCTCCCTTAAACCATACACATCCGTTACACATAACCTTTCTTGGTAATTAAGTACTCCATCCTCCTCTTGGGAGAACAATCAATTATTCTTTCTAATGAATGATTCCTTCGAATCCGTCAATAGAGAATTAAAAAGTTTCTAAGACTTCACATTAACCACTAAATATGACTTGTAGTTATTATGAACCATGAAACCATCTTTCAAATATTACTCTAGTTGAACACCCAACTGAGACAACCTATGAACCACTTTCTTTAACTCTCTAATGTTATCAACCACATGAGTCAAACTACCCATGAAAACTCTACTCAAAGCATTCGCAACCAGATTAGCTTTCAAGAGATTTTAGGAGACACTCATTTCATAAATCTTTTGAATTTCTAACCATCTTCTTTGGCGTCGATTAAATTCTTTTAATGTGAATACATATTGAAGAATTTTGTGATCGATGACCACATCAACATGTACCCCATAGAGGAAGTGTCTCAAAATATTCAAAGCAAACACTACGACCACTATCTCAAGGTCATGAGTTGGGTAGTTCTTCTCATGAACTTTGAGTTTCCTTGAGGTATATGCCATGTTCCATGAGGGCATATCCTAGACCTACTCGGGAGGCATCACAATAAACCATAAATCCTTTGGTACCCTCTGCTAAAGTTAAAACCAGAGCGGAATTGAGTCTATCTTTCAAGGATGTTAATGGAGATTTTATAGATGATAATCTTACAACAAACCTCCTATAGTATCCGGCTAACCCCAAGAAACTTCGGATGTCGGTAGAGCTCAAAGGTCTAGGCCAACTCTTGACCAATTCCATTTTTCTCGAATCAACCTCTACCCCTTAACTAGAGACAATGTGACCAAGAAAAGTAACCGATCTCAATAAAAATTCACATTTACTGAACTTGACAAAAAGTTGGTTATCCTTGAGAAATCGCAAAACTATCCTCGAATGACTCATATGATCATTCTCACTCCTAATTTATATGAAGATATTTTCAATGAAGACAATCATAAACAAATCAAGATAATTTGTAAAAACTCGATTAATAAGGTCCATGAAAGCCATCAGGCATTTGTTATACCAAATGACATAAGTAGGAATTCAAAGTTACCTTATCTTGTTCGGAATGCAGTTTTAAAAATATCAACATCCCTCATTTTATGTTAGTGATAACTCGACCTCAAGTCAATTTTTGAAAAGTAACTCGCTCGTTGTACTCAATCAAACAAATCATAAATTCTAGGGAGTGGTGTCACAACTGGAGAGCACCCAAGATGTAATCATCGTCGTCATTCTCAAAAAAGACTTAGACAGACCCTTAGCATTCATCATAACATATCATAGGTTGAAATGCAGAAAATTTTAAAACTTTTTACATATACTAAGTAAAGTACACTTAGACTTCTCGCTTATCATATATTGAGGTATACACAGAACTCTCATATAGAAGCTTACTTAGGCTCTAATTTTAGTAGCATGATCAACATACATACGATAGTCTAATAAAACTGTCTTATATAAAAACCATCTAAAGAGTGCAAATCTTTGACTTAGCCAATGCAATACCAATATGCCATATAGGCCTTACTATAGTAGTATTTGAATGATAAAAGGAATAGAAGTGTATCTCTTAGACTAATACAATCTTCATGGCGTGACTAATGAAAAGATAGTATCCGCAAACCTGAGGACCAGCCAACCCTTGGATAAAGAGTTCCAATCTTCTTCAATCGACCTTCTTAAGGTTCAATGGCCAGACCTTACATTTGTAGATATATAAAGTATATGGTTTATTAAGACACTTGTACTAAGTATGGGTATATTCACATAAAATATTTAAAGAAATGCATGAAAAGGCCCATTTCTTTAGAAAGCACACTAAGCCATTTGAATGATTTTAATGCACATATAATAGAGAATATACAAGATCGGGATCACCAAAACATAAAGCATGATCATAACCAGAGACAAATCATCACAAAGTCATATTGACATATCATGTTCAATGTTTATTATCAAGATAACATACCACACTTACCAATAATCCCATCTAAAGCTTAAAAGTTCAATGCTCATGTGAAGCCCCATAACGCCACATAATCAAGTAAATTAAATAGGAGACAATGAGTAATACTTTACATCATACAACTTACATCATAAGTAGTCGCCATCACATATAGCAATATAGGCTAACAACATATTCATCAACATGAACAACGTCATATAAGAGAAACATCATATATCATAAGCATTATCATTTCATTTTTATAGTACATAAGAACAGTCTTCTAGGACTTCCATTAGAGTCAACTTGTGCAATGTCTAGATAGAGTACCATAACGCTACCTATAATAAGTAGACTCCTAAAGTTACCCAGTCAATGTTCATTTACTTTAATCTTTCATTTTAATACAGGGAACAATCTTCTTAATCGATATTAGACTCTGGAAGCTAAACATGGAATCTGGTGTCATGAAACCCTACAACAAAAGAAGGTGGACTACTTGCAAAAGTAGAACAAAATTAACATAACATTCTTGGTGGATCCACTAGATACTATTCCTAAAGGGGAAACATAGTAAACGAACTAGAAGATATATTATAGACTCATAATCCCATATTGCATGGCAGCCTACATCTCATGAGAGTCATTGTGAACCTACCTTCAAACTAGTGGTAAGCAAAAGTAGCTTTTTGAATTTTCCTTTAAGTTATCATTAATCATCAATATTGTCATAGGCCATGGGAGATTAACTCCTTGTATAAACATGATCATTAGCTCATTAGGTTTAGGATGAGAATTTCCTTTCATCACAACCCTTCATTAGTGAGATTAACATATCATAGTCATATTTTCTAAGACATACAAGAGAAACATCATGAACCTTGCATTATCATATCCTTACCATGTTCTCACATTCAATAGATTCATTGCTCATCATATATGAATATATAGCAACATCGTACATACTTCAATTGCATAAAAACATCAATTATTGGCCAACATCAACATAATAGAGTAATCATGACTTAAGAAGACTTAGCTATTGCATCCAAGAATTTTCATGAAGAACTTACTCTCAATTCACAACAATCATCCAATAATATAATGAATAACACATTAACATAACAAATACCAATCACTCTAGTCATATACATGTGAAATTCGTAGATAGAAAACACGTTCATTTATGAGTTCATTCAAGCAATAGTCCCAATAGCAACATTTTATGACATTAAGGGAAAGATATAACATAATCAAATACATTATTTAGAGAAAGAACACGCATAACATGTAATACTACAATTCCATGTCAATTACTCAATAACTCATACTTAATTAGCCATAGAAAATCATAACTCATCGTAATTAATCATCAATTTCGAGTTTGGAAGAAAACCCATTTGTAGAGTACAAACCTAGGTATTTTAATTGTTTAGAAAAAATAATCCCAAGAGTTAAGAACACATACCTTAATGAAAATTCAATCCATGAATCTTTAGAAGAAAAGCTCAGAATGTGACCTTCTTCTCCAACCTTCCAATGCTCTTCATAGGTGGTAGAGTAGACAAAGAGTTAGAGAGAGATGAGAGTGATTTGGTGAATCTGATTTGGATACGTAAAAGTGGCATAAACTGACCCAAAACCAATATAAACTCGCCCCTTAAAATCACCTCAAAGACCCCTCACTTAATTGGGTATTTTTATGAAGTTCAATTGACTTAAAAACGATGCGGACGAATCTGGCAAGTGGCTCCATATCCCAAGGGAAATTTCAATTAATTATTATGAAATGTGTCGAGGCAATGATCCTCGTGGGTTCCCCATGACGGGAGGCATATTTTTTCCTTCCTTTTAATGGCTGCATAACGTATGGCTGGCTCAACATCTTAGCTGTCGCAAGCTTCTTTGGCGGCTTGCTCGCCAATGTTCGAGTCCTCCTCAAGGACCTTTTGGGTGGTCTTTGGGGAGGTTTTACTGGTTGTTTGGACCCTTTATGCTATATTTTACCTATTTAAAGTCTTTTACAAGTTTTAGACTTCATTGGACACTCTCAAACCATTACCAAACATAGGGACGTCTACTACTTCAATTTAGCTA
Source organism: Solanum lycopersicum (assembly GCF_036512215.1). Lineage (NCBI taxonomy): Eukaryota > Viridiplantae > Streptophyta > Magnoliopsida > Solanales > Solanaceae > Solanum > Solanum lycopersicum. Next base: position 14,865,724 of record NC_090803.1, on the reverse strand, counting down.
GTTCGGGACATCAAAATATTTCTTTGTCGTTTTGGATACGTTTTCTTATTTAGTTTGATACATTAATATAGATCCGTAAACATCATTACAAAAATTATATAATAGCCAAAGATCTAGTCTAAGTCATGGAAGTTCTAGAGTGTTACAAGTGGTTACTTTTTCTTTATAGTGACCTTGTTATTTTGATGGTAGCGGATACACATTCTCAAAGACCCATCCATATTCTTAACAAAGAATAACGGATCACCCCATGGAGATATGCTTGGTTGTATAAAACCCTTATATAGTAAATCCTTGAGTTGAGGTTTTAGTTCATTCAACTCCACCATGTTCATTCGATAAGGAGGGATTGAAATTGTTGTGTATCAGGCAATAAGTCTATGCCAAATTTGATTTCCCATTCAGGAGAAACTTCGGGCAAGTCATAGGAAAAGACTTCCTGAAATTCCTTCAATACAGGTACCGACACTAAGGGAGGAATATCGGATTCAAGATCCTTGACCCTCACAATATGATAGAGACAACAATTTGCAATAAATTTGCAAGCTTTTAGAAACGCAATGATCTTACCCATAGGTTTTGAGTTTCCTTACTTCCACTCAATAATGGGTTCTTTAGGTAATTCAAATTTGACTACCCTTGTTCCATAATCTATTGAAACAAAACAACCATGCAACTAATCCATTCCCAATATGACATCAAAATGTAACATGTCAAATTCTGCCAAGTCAACTAACGTAACTCTGTTGGACACAAAAATGAGACAACCCCTATACACTCTTTTCCCACCACGAAATCATCCACCTAGGTAGTAACTGAAAACGGTTCAAATAATATATCGGGAAGTGTATCAAATTTCATAGACACAAAAGGGCTCACAAAAGACAAAATGACACCGGGATCCAACTATGCATATACATTAATAGAAAATAACTGTAACATAGGGTAACCATATCCGAAGCGATCTCTTAATCACCTCGTGATTGGAGTGAATAAAAATGATTCTTATTATTCACATCCATATTTGGGTCACTTGCTTGTGCTTGAGCATTTTCCCTTTTTTGAACCTTCATAATAGGGAAGTACCTCTTCATATGGTCATTCATACCACAACCATAGAAATTACACCTGCCAACTAGGCACTTGCCATCATATTTTCTAACACACTTATCACAAATATGTTTCTCAACATAAGAACCACCATTTTCCCCCTCTGGGGCTTAGGGGTATACACCTTACCCTAGTTGACCCTCAGAGAATTAGAAGTACCTTGGTTGGAAAACCTCTTCTTGAACCTTGGTTGATCTTTAACCTCAAATCTAGCCTTGAAGGAATCCCCATTATTGGCCCTTGTCCTCTTCAACTCTTTACCAATTTCTTAAGCTTTTACCCCACAATTTGTTCGCCTGGAACCATTAGAAGCAAAATTTCTATGCTAGGACTCAACATTGACAACCTATATTTATTAACCACAAGGTCTGATATATCCATATTTTTTTTCATATTGGCCTAAGAATCCACCGCCATAATAAGAGCGTGCTTTGATTGTTAAATGAACTTGAGGCTATACTATTTCACATGCATAGCCCTTTGAAGAAGGTTGATGAATTCTTGCATTTTCCTCGCCTTCAATTACAAGGGAAAGAACTTATCAAGGAAATCTATCTTGAATGATGACCAACTTACTAGACCTTCTCTAAAGGTCCTCTCATATTTCCATTGATCATACCAAACTTGAGCTACATCTTTGAGTTAGTAGGCGTCTAGTTCCGCCTTTTCTTTAGAAGACACACCCATAGTATGAAGAACCCTGAACACTTCATCAATGAACTCATGTGGGTCCTACTCCACCTTGGAATCTCAAAAAGTAGGGGGATTCATACTTGTGAAATCCCTAATCCTCGAAGTTGTAGTACTAGCATTGGAATTCACCTACAACCTAGTATCCCTACAAACTTTAGTATCTAACACTTGATCAAGCTATGAATAGTCCCCTTTATGTCAACGTTAGACGTAACCCCTTCTTCAACAAAAACTTGAGAGTTTTAAGGGGAACTGCCGTATTCAAATTCTCCTCCTCGGCCCTTCAAGGATTGTTCCTCTTTGTATTCATTACTTGTAAGAACAAGAAGAGGATTAGAAGAAAGGACTAAAAACTCTTAGGCACGACTAAGGAATAACAAAAGAAGTGAAAAATCATAAGAATCTCATAGTCTCTCATTCAAAAGTGTGGCGCACTTCACACCCATGAATAAGATTCTACTTCACGTGGTTTAATAAGTCATCAACCTAAGGTTACTCAACCTCATGCTTTGATATCAAGTTTGTAACGATCCAAAGTACCACCTAGACGTTACCGGCGTTTTCGTCTTCATAGGTTCCTTAGACTATCCGTTAGCATACATCATATCATATCATAGGTGGAGAAATATGCTCAAAATTTAAAACTTTTACATATAAAGTTTACTTAGACTTCTGACATATCATATATGGAGTCTACAGAGATTCCTCGCTTATGAATTTACATAGACTTTTCATTTAGCATATTCAATTCATTTAAGTAGTCTAATACTTCGTCTCATATATAACCTTATAGAGAATAACAAAGTTTTGGCATAGATTTTACACTAGTACAATAAGCCACATGTAGGCTTACAACAAAGTCTCAACGTAAATGTTATGCCTCGTATTTTTTTTATACGTAGTGCGCATCGTGATCTAGAAGACGTAAAGAAATATTAGGCAAGGATGTTATTTCCAAATGTGATATTAAGTATGAGTTGGTTAATGTAAGTGCCATTAACTTTAAGTGAGGGATTAATTAGTGGCTAATTTGGATTGATTTAATCCAATGGGCCCCACCACTCAAGGCAAAAATTAAAAAGGGATCAGATTGTGGGCTGGCCTTAGTGGACAGGTGTAGAGGGGGGCTGCCTCCACTTCATACTATTAAATGAGGTGGAGAAATCCACTCCATGCTATATAAAGTGGTGAAATGCATTGCTGCATATAAACCAACCCTTGTCTTAGGCAGCCATGGAAATGGAGAAACCAACCCTGCAACTCTTGGCCAGCAGCTGCAAATAATTTGGTTAGTAATCTCCTTGTTTGGTGTGTTAATTCTTTAGAATACCCTTGTTAATTATCCATTAATTTTAAGAAGGGGGCATGACCAGTAGCTTAGGAAGTTTGTTTTAGTTATTGAATGTGCTAAGTATGAATGGAAACCATAATCGGATTATTAGTGGTGTCATGTTGGTGCTTGGGCTGTTTATATGATTCTTTGGGTTATATGTGTTATTGGTATTGCTGTGGATAATTTGGATTGTTGTCGGATTGGGACGAAGTAAGGAAAATAGGGGAGGTGCTGCCGAATTTTCGTTAGATTATTAGCTAGCTTACAAGAAAGTAAAGCACGATGTTTATCTAATTGCGGCACGATTGTTGCTTGTTATAGATTAATAGCTTGAGCAGTAAATATTGGACGTGCGGCTCAATTATACGGTATGTAACGCTGTCCCTTCTTTCTTTGCTTGGCATGACTTTTAAAAATAAGCGAATAACAGACAGATTTGATACTTGCCTCTAAAGCGTCTAGGTGATGTATATTCTTGCTTCCACAATTATTCCTCTATATATCGGCTATGTCTAAGGCTATGATGATCTCTAATATCTATGGTAATGCTTCTTAGAGTCATTGAAATTTTACGTTTCCATATCGTATTAAAGGTTCATAATCTTGATAAAACATTAATCTTTGGTAATACTCCTTGCTGGTTCACGTTGATTGTTCTATTGAGTTATAAGAAATGATTTTAATTGCATATGGTTGCTCATAATATTCTGCTCGTGCATAGAGTCATTTATCATTTCACCGAGTCCCGGGCCGGGTAATGTTCGTGCGGAGTTTCTTGCATATGTCACCGAGTTCCTCACTAGAGGGCCGGGTATGTATATTATATATATGATTGGTGATGAGGATGGTTATGATGATGATGATGACGGAGATGACGTGATGATTATTTTGCCGAGCCCCTTACTAGGGAAGCTGGGCACCTTAAATGTTAAATATATGCATGATTTTCACTTAAAAAGTATATGTGTAGCGATATTTTGTTTCGACTTGCCACATTGGTATCCTGTCATCTTTACCTTATGCTTTACATACTCAGTACATTGTCCGTACTGACCCCCCTTTCCTCGGGGGGCTGCGTTTCATGCCCGCAGGTGTAGACGCGTAGTTCGGTGATCCTCCCGCCTAGGATATCTACTCTGCTGATTGGGAGAGCTCCACTGTTCCGGAGCCCAGTCGTTTTGGTACATAACTTTTGTGTAGTCTTTTGCTCGTCTATGGGTATGGCGGGGCCCTGTCCCGTCGAGTTTCACTAATGTACTCTTAGAGGTCTGTGGACATTATGTGGGTTGTATATATATGTTTTGGATAATGGTCTGGACATGGTTTGTTTGGGATGTCCGCTTGTACAGGGGCAGCCTTGTCGGCTGCGTACATCATTATGCTTTGAATAGTGGCGGCCTTGTCGGCTCGCGTATGCTGTTATGGTTGAATGGTTATGACTCCTTATGAGACAGGTCCTCTTATATATATATATATGACATTGGTGTTGTCTTGATTTGATTAAATTTCATATTGTCTTAGTTTCAGTTGGTCATACTTAGCAGGTTTGTATGTTGGTGTCCAAAACGGGCACTAATCACGGCCTATCGGGTTGGGTCGTGACAAAGAGTGGTATCAGAGCGGTTCTTCCTCGGAAGTGTCTACAGACCGTGTCTAGTAGAGTCTTGTTTATCGGTGTGTTATGCACCACATCTATAAACAGGAAGCTACAGGACATTTAGGATGTCATTCTTTCTTCTTATTCTAGATCGTGCGATAGAGCTATATTAACAGGATAATTCCTCTCTAACGAATCCGTGTGTTTTCAGCTATGCCTCCAAAGAAAGCGACAACCGCCCAGAAGGGAAAATCGGTAGCAGAAGGTACTAGTCAGACTCGGAGAGTTACTAGGGCCCGTGCCCAGTCTATGCCTGGTATTATGCTCCAGTCGGAGAGCTCTGCTACACCCCCACCGCCAGAAGAGCTTAGAGCAGCAGCAGCTCCAGTTCGGGGGACACCACCAGCCCCCGAGGCCCCAACATCTGAACCTCCAGCTCCTCAGTCAGGGGCGGAGGATAGGGCCATGAGAGATGCGGTTCAATTGCTGACTAGATTAGTGGCAGATCAGGCTCACAGGCAGGGACTAGGAGTTGATCATGCGGACAGATCTGATAGCTTAAGGGCTCGTGACTTCTTAAGTTGTAATCCTCTAGAGTTCTTTGGGTCAAGGCCAAAGGATGATCCGCAAGAGTTTATTCGTCAGATGCAGTGTACATTGAGGATAATCAAGGCTTCGGAGACCGAGTCTGTTGAGTTGGCTACGTATCGTTTATGGGATGTAGCTATTAATTGGTATGAGTCTTGGGAGTTATCTAGGGGTGAGGGTGCCCCTCCAGCGGTATGGGATGAATTTGTGGAGGCTTTCCAGGGCCACTTCCTGCCTCCAGAGATGAAGCGAGCTAGAGTCGATAAATTCTTGCGTTTGAAGCAAAATGGCAAGAGCGTTCGAGAGTATAGCCTCGAGTTTGATTCATTGGCTAGGCATGCGCCTACTATTGTGGCTGATATGGCAGACAGGGTACATCGTTATGTGATGGGATTGGATCGTTATCTGATTGACGGTTGTATGGCAGTGACTCTTCAGCCAGGTATGGACATTGCTCGGGTGCAGGCATATGCACAGGGGGTAGAGGATCGGCACCGGGGACGTCAGCCAGATAGAGATTATAATAGAGGCCAGCATAAGAGGGCTAGATCAGCAGGTTATCCTGACGAGTTTCAAAGCGAGCAGTCTCAGCAGCATGTTAGATTTTCTTCCCAGCCAGCACAGAGTGCACCCCCACGTTTCATGGGTAGGGGGTTCGATCGTATGGGATATTCGGAACCTGGTCAGAGCTCTAGGGCGTCAGGGTCACAGCTGGGCAGGGGTTTGAGCCAGTCGAGGCCACCTTTGCCTCGGTGTTCTCGTTGTGGTAAGTCCCATCCTGGGGAATGTCGTTGGGCTACAGGTGCGTGTTTTTCTTGCGGTCGTCAGGGCCATACTATGAGGGAGTGTCACCTTAGAGGTAGTGCAGGTGGTATGGCACAGCCTACAGGGTCCGTTGCTGGTTCATCTTCTTCTGTGGCTATGCGCCCTACGGGGCAAGGTATTCAGGCACCAGCAGGCCGTGGTAGAGGACGTGGTGGAGCTTCTAGTTCTAGCGGTCCCTCAAACCGTATATATGCTTTGACTAATAGGCAAGATTAAGAGGCGTCACCTAATGTGATCACAGGTATATTATCACTATTCTCCCGAAGTGTGTATGCATTGATAGACCCAGGTTCCACCTTATCATATATATCTCCCTTTGTTGCTAGTAGGATCGGAATAGAGTCTGAGTTGATAGAAACATTTGAGGTAGCTACACCTGTAGGAGATTTTGTCATAGCTACGCGAGTATATAAGAATTGTTCAGTAGCTATATATAGTCTTCATACCGTAGCAGATCTAATAGAGTTAAATATGATTGAGTTTGATATTATCATGGGCATGGATTGGTTGGCTGCTTGTTATGCTAATATTGATTGCAGAGAAAAGATAGTTCGATTTCAATTTCCAGGGGAACCGATTATAGAGTGGAAGGGAAGTACAGTATCACCGAAAGGTAAGTTCATTTCATACCTCAAGGCTGGGAAGATGGTTAGAAAAGGCTATATTTACCATCTGATTCGGGTGTATGACATAAAGGCAGAGGCACCGACTCTTCAATCAGTCCCGGTAGTTAATGAATTTCCTGATGTATTCCCCGAGGAACTTCCCGGCCTTCCTCCAGAACGGGAGATAGAGTTTACTATAGATGTACTGCCAGATACCCAGCCTATATCTATACCTCCTTATAGAATGACACCTGCTGAGTTGAAAGAATTGAAAGAGCAATTGAGGGATTTGCTAGAAAAGGGCTTCATCAGGCCTAGTACGTCACCTTGGGGAGCACCAGTACTGTTTGTGAGGAAGAAGGATGGGTCGCTGCGGATGTGCATTGATTATAGGCAGTTGAACAAAGTAACAATAAAGAACAGGTATCCCCTCCCAAGGATTGACGATCTATTTGACCAGTTGCAGGGTGCAAAGTGTTTTTCAAAGATAGACTTGCGGTCAGGTTATCATCAGGTGCGGGTAAGGGAGGCAGATATTCCAAAGACAGCATTCCGGACCCGATATGGGCATTATGAGTTTAGAGTGCTGTCTTTTGGGCTGACTAATGCTCCAGCGGTGTTCATGGATTTAATGAATCGAGTATTTAAACCATTCCTTGATATGTTTGTTATTGTATTTATAGACGATATTCTGGTCTATTCACGTTCAGAAGAGGAGCATGCAGATCATTTAAGGACGGTACTTAGAGTGCTTCAGCACCAGAAGTTGTATGCTAAATTTTCTAAATGCGAGTTCTGGTTGACTTCAGTGGCATTCTTGGGGCATATTATTGGAGCTGATGGTATTCGGGTAGATACGCAGAAGATTGAGGCAGTAAAGACTTGGCCCAGACCTACGACACCTACTGAGGTACGCAGCTTTTTGGGGTTAGCAGGATATTACAGGAGATTCGTAGAAAAGTTTGCCTCAATTTCAGTGCCTTTGACAAGGCTAACTCAAAAGGCAGCAAAGTTCCAGTGGACAGATGCTTGTGAGCGAAGCTTCCAGCTATTGAAAGACAAATTGACTACAGCTCCAGTCCTAACTCTTCCAGAGGGACCTGACGGCTATGTTATTTATTGTGATGCTTCGGGTGTTGGGCTAGGATGTGTATTGATGCAGCATGGCAAAGTTATAGCCTATGCCTCCCGACAACTTAGGAAGCATGAAAAGAACTATCCTACTCACGATCTGGAGTTAGCGGTCGTGGTTCATGCCTTGAAGATATGGAGACATTATTTATATGGTGTCCATGTGGACATTTATACAGATCATAAGAGTCTCCAATATATCTTTAAACAGAAGGAGCTGAACTTACGACAGAGGCGGTGGTTAGAGTTGCTAAAGGATTATGATGTTGATATTTTATATCATCCAGGGAAAGCGAATGTTGTAGCAGATGCTCTTAGCCATAAGTCCATGGGTAGCTTGACAGATGTACAACCAGAAGGGAGGGATATGGTTTGGGAGATTCAGCGGCTATCAAGCCTTGGAGTCCGTCTAGCTAATTCGGAAGATAGTGGAGTTTCTATTCGAGAGGTTGCTGAGTCCTCAATCATAGATGAGGTAAAGAGACACCAATACAAGGACCCTATTCTGGCACAGTATAGAGATGAAGCTCTTCAAAAGGAAAAGACCCCATTTAAGGTTACACCTGATGGAGTGTTACGATATGAAGGCAGATTGTGTGTACCCGATACTGCGGGGCTACGACGGCAAGTTATGGGAGAGGCACACTCTGCCCGTTATTCTATTCACCCAGGGTCAACAAAAATGTATCATGACCTCAGATGCTTATATTGGTGGGATGGCATGAAAAAGGACATAGCAGAGTTTGTTGCTCAGTGCCCAAATTGTCAACAAGTCAAGATCGAACATCAAAAGCCTGGTGGATTATTACAGGAGATAGAGATCCCAACTTGGAAATGGGAGATGATTAATATGGACTTCATTACAGGCTTACCTCGCACTCAACGGAAGTATGACTCTATATGGGTTATTGTAGATAGGCTGACGAAATCGGCCCATTTTCTTCCAGTCAGGACTACTTATTCGGCCGAAGATTATGCGAGGTTATATGTCAGGGAGATAGTGAGACTTCATGGGGTTCCCACGTCCATTATATCAGACAGAGGAGCTCAATTTATAGCCAACTTTTGGAGATCGTTTCAGAAGGGATTGGGGACACAGGTGAACCTTAGCACAGCATTTCACCCTCAGACTGATGGGCAGGCTGAGCGTACTATTCAGACACTAGAAGATATGTTGCGGGCCTGTATTATTGACTTCAAAGGCAGCTGGGATGACCACTTGCCGCTCATTGAGTTTGCCTATAATAATAGCTACCATTCTAGTATCCAGATGGCACCGTACGAGGCCTTATATGGGAGGAAGTGCAGATCACCTATTGGTTGGTTTGATGTTGGCGAAACTAAGTTAATAGGCCCGGATGTGATTCAGCAAGCTGTTGACAAGGTGAAGCTTATTCAAGAAAGATTATTAGCAGCCCAGAGTCGACAGAAGTCATATGCAGATAATCGGCGTCGAGATTTGGAGTTTCAGGTTGGTGACTGGGTATTCCTGAAGGTATCACCCATGAGGGGTGTGATGAGATTCGGCAGGAAGGGGAAGCTCAGTCCGAGATACATTGGGCCTTATCAGATTGTTCGTAGGATAGGCAAGGTTGCCTATGAGTTGGATCTACCATTTGATTTGGAGGTGGTACATCCAGTCTTCCATGTATCGATGCTACGTAAATGTATTGGTGATCCTTCTAGAGTATTCCCTGTAGATGATATTCAGGTAACAGAGGAGTTGTCATATGAGGAGAAACCCGTGGCTATACTTGATCGTCAGGTTAGAAGGTTACGTACTAAGGATGTGGCTTCCGTCAAAGTGTTGTGGCCAAATAACAATAGGGAGGAGATGACTTGGGAAGCGGAAGACGAAATGAAGAATAAGTATCCTTACTTGTTCCCCGTACCTGCAGGTAATTCAATTCCTAGCTTGACTATATTGATAGATAATGAGATTATGTAGCTGTGAGGCATCTGTAAGTTACGGAATGCAGGTTGATAGGTATAACTTTTAGAGAGACCTCGCTGGAATTTGTTTTTGCAAGACGCTAACTTAACATTCGAGGACGAATGTTCCTAAGGGGGGAAGGATGTTATGCCTCGTATTTTTTTTATACGTAGTGCGCATCGTGATCTAGAAGACGTAAAGAAATATTAGGCAAGGATGTTATTTCCAAATGTGATATTAAGTATGAGTTGGTTAATGTAAGTGCCATTAACTTTAAGTGAGGGATTAATAAGTGGCTAATTTGGATTGATTTAATCCAATGGGCCCCACCACTCAAGGCAAAAATTAAAAAGGGATCAGATTGTGGGCTGGCCTTAGTGGACAGGTGTAGAGGGGGGCTGCCTCCACTTCATACTATTAAATGAGGTGGAGAAATCCACTCCATGCTATATAAAGTGGTGAAATGCGTTGCTGCATATCATCTTCTTCTTCACCACTTGTCTTAGGCAGCCATGGAAATGGAGAAACCAACCCTGCAACTCTTGGCCAGCAGCTGCAAATAATTTGGTTAGTAATCTCCTTGTTTGGTGTGTTAATTCTTTAGAATACCCTTGTTAATTATCCATTAATTTTAAGAAGGGGGCGTGACCAGTAGCTTAGGAAGTTTGTTTTAGTTATTGAATGTGCTAAATATGAATGGAAACCATAATCGGATTATTAGTGGTGTCATGTTGGTGCTTGGGCTGTTTATATGATTCTTTGGGTTATATGTGTTATTGGTATTGCTGTGGATAATTTGGATTGTTGTCGGATTGGGACGAAGTAAGGAAAATAGGGGAGGTGCTGCCGAATTTTCGTTAGATTATTAGCTAGCTTACAAGAAAGTAAAGCACGATGTTTATCTAATTGCGGCACGATTGTTGCTTGTTATAGATTAATAGCTTGAGCAGAAAATATTGACGTGCGGCTCAATTATACGGTATGTAACGCTGTCCCTTCTTTCTTTGCTTGGCATGACTTTTAAAAATAAGCGAATAACGGACAGATTTGATACTTACCTCTAAAGCGTCTAGGTGATGTATATTCTTGCTTCCACAATTATTCCTCTATATATCGGCTATGTCTAAGGCTATGATGATCTCTAATATCTATGGTAATGCTTCTTAGAGTCATTGAAATTTTACGTTTCCATATCGTATTAAAGGTTCATAATCTTGATAAAACATTAATCTTTGGTAATACTCCTTGCTGGTTCACGTTGATTGTTCTATTGAGTTATAAGAAATGATTTTAATTGCATATGGTTGCTCATAATATTCTGCTCGTGCATAGAGTCATTTATCATTTCACCGAGTCCCGGGTCGGGAAATGTTCGTGCGGAGTTTCTTGCATATGTCACCGAGTTCCTCACTAGAGGGCCGGGTATGTATATTATATATATGATTGGTGATGAGGATGGTTATGATGATGATGATGACGGAGATGACGTGATGATTATTTTGCCGAGCCCCTTACTAGGGAAGCTGGGCACCTTAAATGTTAAATATATGCATGATTTTCACTTAAAAAGTATATGTGTAGCGATATTTTGTTTCGACTTGCCACATTGGTATCCTGTCATCTTTACCTTATGCTTTACATACTCAGTACATTGTCCGTACTGACCCCCCTTTCCTCGGGGGGCTGCGTTTCATGCCCGCAGGTGTAGACGCGCAGTTCGGTGATCCTCCCACCTAGGATATCTACTCTGCTAATTGGGAGAGCTCCACTGTTCCGGAGCCCAGTCGTTTTGGTACATAACTTTTGTGTAGTCTTTTGCTCGTCTATGGGTATGGCGGGGCCCTGTCCCGTCGAGTTTCACTAATGTACTCTTAGAGGTCTGTGGACATTATGTGGGTTGTATATATATGTTTTGGATAATGGTCTGGACATGGTTTGTTTGGGATGTCCGCTTGTACAGGGGCAGCCTTGTCGGCTGCGTACATCATTATGCTTTGAATAGTGGCGGCCTTATCGGCTCGCGTATGCTGTTATGGTTGAATGGTTATGACTCCTTATGAGACAGGTCCTCTTATATATATATATATATATATATATGACGTTGGTGTTGGCTTGATTTGATTAAATTCCATATTGTCTTAGTTTCAGTTGGTCATACTTAGCAGGTTTGTATGTTGGTGTCCAAAACGGGCACTAATCACGGCCTATCGGGTTGGGTCGTGACAGTAAAGAGTGAATAAGTGTCTTTAGAAATAGACAATATTAGATCTGTTGCATCATCTTTGGAACGTGAGGACTAACCAATAACTTGGGAAAAGATCCAAGTCTTTCTTGCAAATACCTTAAACTCATTAACGGCCCAAACCTATATTTTTTCAGAAAAAAGGAAAAAAATATGGGTTAGTACATCACACGTACTAAGTATCGCTTTCATGCATAAAACATATCAATGAATGAGTAAAGGGACATATTAGTCAAAACCATGCTTAGCATCAAATAATCTCAACATGCACATATAGCAATATCATAAGCCAAACCCAAAATAATATCAACCCAACATGTAAGCAACTCAAGCAATACTTGTGCAAAGCAAACAATATAATCCCATAACCATATTCAACGCTAAGTATCACAATAAGAAATACACTTCATGCATATAACATATTCTCATATAACATCTTGAAATGATTATTTCATAAAGATTACTCATACATATCAACATAGTCATAACCAACATAACCATAAAAGAACATTACTAGAATCATCTTTTAGGATTTCACCATTCAATGTATAAGAGAAGACTTATAGCCTCCCTTATATCATATAGAAACCTTTAACAAAGATCTAATAACAAGTTTTATGTCTCTTTAATTCATTTAATTTTTCATTAAGGAAAAAAGTTGCAATAACTGACATGAGACTATGAGAGATACATGGAATTCAGTGTTCTACTCCCACATCGAAAAGAAAGGGTTATTACTTGCCTAAGGTTACGTGTAGTGTTTCATACATAGCTATCTACATGGATCTACTAATCTTAAGTCCTATGTGGGCACATAATTAAGGGTCAAAGAGATTGTTATTAGAAACCCTACTTACTAAATGTGGGGGTTTCCATCTCATGAGAAAACACATACGTTGGGGATCTGGACTTACTAAACATGAGGAACCCATATGGGGATTCGATTTTGATAAACGTTAGTCCCCCGTCGAATTTACACGCTTCACATTAGCCTTTACTAGACCCTTATATAAACCTCCTATAATAATAGTTCTTAGGTGACCATAAGTTAGAATAATCCTTTCACTTTATGAGCCATAAACTAGTGAGTAAACCTTTTACTTAATACTTTATTATAATCATGAAGACTACTTTCAATCATATAACCATCGTATCATAACATGCATACATACTTCATACTTAATCCTAGTGTCTACGGTTAAGGATGAGGAATACTTGTCATCAACATCACAACAACACATTCACATAGGATCATCCTATCAAAGTAACTCCCCTTTCATAATTGAACTCTAGAGATAGTCAAAAATCATACCTTCTTCCCCTTCATGGAACTTCATAGTTCAACCATCCAAGAATGTATAAAAATACATAAAACAAGGTAAATCATGAAGTAATGTCATAGTTAACATCAAACTAAACCATCATCATGTTCATACCCTTCAACTTCACCTATCTATATAAAATATTAGGGGAAATTTAGGGAAAGACATGTGTCCAAGGGTAACTCATAGGAAATAATCATTTAACCATCAATATATACTTCAAAATAGTAACTTATCATAATTTATCACAATTAATTCGTAATTTCATTTTTTTAGAGAAGACTTGTATAGGGAGGAAAACCCTAGTTTTTGGGGAATTTAGAAATCGTCTTTTGGAGGGACCTACTAGGGAAAGGAATCCCAAGAGTGACGAAAACCATACATTATATATGAATAGTCACGAATTTGAGTCAAACTTGGAGGTATTTGATATTCTTCTTCAAGCTTCAAGATTGCTTCAATGAAGGTTGGGGGTAAAGAGAGAATGTAGAGAGAGGTGGGAGAAATTGGGTTTCAATTTGTAATGAAGTTTTAAAGTGGCAATGGGGTGATAAATGACCTAAAACAATTATATAATTTAACACTCCAAAAATTTCATGACTTAGACTAGAGCTTGATCTATTTAATAATGTTTAAGATGATGTTCCCAAAAAATATACTTGTCTAGTGAAGAGTCTATTAAGTTTTAAGAATATATATTTTTGTACATAGGCATCCCGATTCTCAATGCAGAGGTACAAGCCCAACCGAATTCGGTTAGGGCGGTTGGGGGGGGGGGGTCAGGCGCGCGCACAGCTCAATCCTTGAGGGGCCTAGCTTGCTAACAAACTCTAGTCTCTAAATAACTTATCTAAATAGGTAGGACTAACCGAAATTTAGCAAATAGTGCCCGAAATCTTAAGACCTAAAAAGGTGACACTAACCGAATAACTAACTAAAGAAACATCCTAGTACCTAACCTAGGCTGGTGCAAAGGGTTTGGTAATGGTCCTAACAACTAAGGGGCACTTTAGTAATTACCCTAGTTCACTTAATTAATTAAATTAGCAACTTAATAATTAATTTAATTCCTAGTCAAAACCCGAGACTCTAAGTCAAATATTCTCCTAGTTGTAGTCAAATTATGAGGGGGCATTTTAGGTAATTTTAGTGGAAGGTCTTTAGGGTAATTCTTAGAACGCCTATATAATTGATATTAAGTCAGTTTTATACCACTTTTACACGTCCCAAACTAGATAAAAATTAAATATCATCTCTCATAAACACTCTCCTTCCCAAATTCCATTGAAGAACAAGAAAAAGCTTAAGGAATAAGACGAAGGTTTCGAAGTTTCCAAATAGATTTCATGGATTTTTCATCTATAAGGTATGGGTTTTTCACTCTTGAGATTCCTTTACTCAATATTTTCTTTCAAGATAAGTTTTCAAGAACTTCAAATTCTAGTGTTTTTATTCTAAAAAATTGATTTTCTTCCTAACCCTAGATTTATGATTTTTAGTGAAAAGTAAATGTTTTGTATATCTATTTTCTCATGAATTATTGATTAATTGATTGATAATGTTTGAATGTCATGTGATACATGATCCTTCTCCATGTGATGGTTTCGGATGGGTTGTTTGTAGTATTTGATAATGTGAAAATGTTAGGGTTAGAGTTTAAGGTTTGAACGAACCCTTTTATGACCCGTTTACCCTCTCCTATGCAATGTATTGATCTTGTACATGATTTTATGAGTTTTTATATATTATTTCATTGTATATTTCACTATGTATTACTATAAATATCGCATGATGAATAAGGTTCTTGGAAACAAGAAGCAAGTCTTCTAAAATTCTGATTGCTCAAAGATGTTTATATTATCCTATAAGTTGTGATGCTATGTTATGAAAAGTATGTATGATGTTTCTATGTGAATATGATGGCTATGCATATGTAAATTGTGACATCATGATAAGAACACGAATATGCAAGTTTATGATATCCCTTGTATGCTTTATACAAGGTGATTATGTTATGTTAGTCATACAAAAGAAAGGTTATGATAAAAGGACAATTCTCATCTAATCTAGAAGATCTCATGGTCATGTTATACAAGGAGATAATCTTATATGACCTATGATCAGTTTATAATGAAAAAGAAATTAGAGGTTTTTTCAAGAAAAGAGACTGAAGGTAATCACTGATGAACTAGATATGGAAAGTGTCCTTCCCTAGGGAAAGGTGGATTCACAATGATTCTCATGAGATTGAGGATGCCTCTTATGTGGAACTATGGGTATCTAATACATCTCTTACCTCTTGAACTATGTTGCCACCATAAGATACTAGCTAGTTGATTCACCTAGAAATCTATGTCATATTCGGTTCTATTTTGGCCGTTAGACCACCTCTTTTCGTGCGGGGAAGACACCAAATTCCATGATTAGATCACATGGTCTTTTTTGGTCAATGTATATGCTCCCTGTTGTAAAACGAAATACAAGTAAATGAACGTTGACTATGGTAACTTGAGGAATTCGCTTAATATAGGTAGTGGTTCAGGACGCTACCTAGGCATTGCACAAGTTGACTCAAAGGGAAGTCCTAGGTGATTGTTCTCAAGTAATATGATGATGTAAAAAATATATTTTTATGATATATAATGTTACTCTTACATGAATATTAGCTATTATAATGAATAAGTTATTGGGTTATACTGTTATATGAAGCAATTCTATACTTATGGTCTCCTATCTTATATACTTGGTTATGTGGGGTTATGGGGCTTCTCATGATCTTTGCACTTGTAGGTTGGGGATGGTATCATTGGTAAGTGTTTCGTATGTTATGTTTAAAGGATTTATTGAATAGGAATTGTTAACGTGACTGTATGAGGATATGCCTTTGATTATGATCATGCTTTAAGTGATGGAATTTTTACTTGTATTTGTTATCTGCTATCTGCACTTAAAACTTTCATATGAGTTTGCATATTGTCTAAAGAATGATAAATGATACTTTTCATGCATGTACCTATGTGTTATGTTCATATACCCATACTTAGTACATGTGGCGTACTAACCCCATTACTTACATTACTACAACTGTAGGTTTCGACCATTGAAACTTAAGGAGGTCAATTTCAAGAAGCTTGGAACTATTTCTTTATGTCTTGGCAGGTCCTCATGTTTGGGGATGCCATCTTTCATATTCTAGCTTACGTAGATTTTTAGTAGTTTTTAGAATACACTATTTTCATTATGTTCTTTGGATTCTTTTGTATTAAGGCCTATATGGAATATTGACTATTAATGGCTAAGTTTAGATTGCACTCTTAGATGGTTTCTATATATGTGAGACAGTTTTACAATATCGTATGTTTTTTATAAATCTTAAGTGTGAAGTTTAAGTATACTTCATTAGTATATTAAATTCTTTTAAATATTTCTGCAAATTTAACTCTATGATTGTGATGAAAGCTAAGAAGAGGCTTGTCTGCAACCTCTGAGAGGTTAACAACATCGATCGCACCGGGGTCTAGATTCCAGGTGTGACAAACTTTGTATCAAAGCATGAGATTAAATATCCTTAGGATCAATGTCTCACTAAAACACGTTACTTAGTGTTCAGTTCATGGTTGTGAAGCGTGCCACAATAATGGATGAGACATTGTGTGATTATCAAGAAACTTCTCTTTTATTGATACTCCTATATCGTGCCTTTAGAGCTTTGAAAATATGTGTCTTTTAGCATATGATTCATATATTGTCAGAATCTTTTCAAGGGAACAAAAGGAATATAAGGTATAGGTGTTCATCAACCTTCGTCAAGGAGGTTGATGGTTCATGTTCAACAGGTTGAGGATAGTTGTCTAAGGAACAGGAATAGGGAAGATAAGATGGTGAAGTCTTTTAAAGGTAGTTCTTCTAAGAGTACGCATGATGTTCAAGACAAGCCTAAGTTTAAGAAGAGGTTCTTAAACCAATTTCATTCTAATTTCTATAAGAATCGCAATGGTAGAGGTTCTAGTCTTAATTGTAAGGAGGGGAGAAATGTTGATCCACAAAAAGAGAGACCAACTTGTGGTAAGTGTGGTAAGAAACATGTGGATGAATGTCTTGTTCGAACTAATAGTTTCTATGGTTGTGGAAAAAGTTGCCATATAATGAAGGATTGTCCAAATGTTAGAAGTCAAGGTAAGTGTAGTAGCCAAGCTCAACCAAGCGTCCTAATTCTGAACTTCCAAAAAGGAACCGTTTCTATGCACTTAAGGCTAGGGGTGAACAAAAAAGCTCTCCCAACGTCATGACGGATATGTTATAAGTTTTCTCTATTAATGTTTATGCCTTGCTTGACCTAGGTACTACGCTTTCTTTCGTTACACCTTTGGTAACTAGGAAGTTTGACGTACTTCCCGATGTTTTCATTGAACCCATGTTAGAATGGAAAGGGGGAAATTATATGCCAAGGGATCAAATTATTTCTTCTTTAAGGTCTTGTAAAATAATAGCCAAGGGTTGTATATTCAATGTGGTGAGGATAAAGGAGGCTTTTCAAACGTACTGAATTCAATAAAACTGAAACTAGGTTTTTTCCCAATTGAATTGACGAATGTTAATATCATTTATTCTCCCTATTTCTGATTTTAGTAGTACGTATAATGCTCAAGATTTCAGTAAGAAAGTAAGAAAGAACTTACCAGAAATGTAAGTTCAAAGTGACCTAAGTAAGCAAAGCATGAGAATGTCAAATCCTCAGTGTTTGATAAGAATGAACTTTTAACAGTTATTGGTTTTTTCCAATTTTGTAGTATGAATATATGACCCAAGAACTATATCTTATGCAAATCATAAAAGAATGGGCATAGCCAATAAAGATTGGCTTATAAAGACTTCATTCCCAATTTAACAAGAATGGAAAATATTAGGTTATTTACTAAATAGGTGCATGTTTTGGTAGAAGATAGTACAAAGAAGAGTTTTAAGAAGATGTTTTTGTACTCTATTCTTTCTCTTATGTGAAATTTGTATGCATATGTTTTCTTGAGATTTTTCTGTTTTGTTGTTATGTCGAGAAGATTGATAGCATGGCAACTTGTTGATGCATTTTAATCTTATGATAAGTTTGAGAACGAAATTCCTCATTATGTGTTATGAATATGTAGCTCTTATATGTTTGTGCTTCATGAATTGAGTGCTAAGTGTAATGATATGTTATGCGCTGGTTGTGCTTCTAGTATTAAATCTTTTCTACCGTCCAAAATATTTTAGTGTAATCCGCGGATGAATGTTCCTAAGGGGCGTATAATGTAACACGCCAAAAAATTCATGACTTATACTAGAGCTTGATCTATTTAATAATTCTTAGAATGATGTTCCAAGAAAATGTACTTGTCTAGCGAAGATTCTATTATATTTTAAAAATATGTACTGAGATACATAGGCATCCCAATTCCCAATATTGAGTAATATTGGGCATGTTAGAGACTATTGGCTTAAGGGTGTTAGCCAAATTTTATGTATTTATGAGTAACTTAGAATACACCTTGATGTTCAAATTCCCCATCCAAGCTTGTTTAAAAATTGTACCTGCAATGAAGACCCTAAGCTAAAAAAATTTATTTCATAGCTTACAACATTAGGTATGAGGCATCAAAGTGTCAAGCGTAGGTACCATAGCATATGATCATTTAAAATGATCATGTAGATGAAGAAGTTCCCAAGGATATAGTGAGGATTCTTGGGATAGCAAGAAATAAGCAGCAACACATGTGCTAACCAGCCAACGGACAAGTCCAAATGAGTTCAGTTAAGGAGGTTGGGGGGTTTGTCGGGGGACCAGGAGCGCGCACAAGTCAAGCCATGTGGGGCCTAGATTCCTAATAACTTCTAGGCTCTAACAAAGTTACCTAGATAGATAACTAATCTACGACTAACCGAAATTAACCTACTAGTGTGCCCGAAATCCTAAGACCTAACTGGGTGACACTAACCAAATAACTAACTAAAGAAACATCATAGTACCTAACCTAGGATGGTCCAAATGGATTTGTTATGGTCCTAACGATTTAGGGGTACTTTGGTAATTACCCTAGATCACATAATTTATTAAATTATCAACTTAATTAATTAAATTAATTCCTAGTCAAAACTCGAGACCCTAAGTCAAATGTTCTCCTAGTTAGTAGTCAACTTGGAAGGGGCATTTTAGGTAATTTAAGTGGAGAATCTTTAGGGTAATTCTTGTAACGTCTATATATTGATATTATGTCAGTTTTAGCACACTTCAACATGTCCCAAACCAGATCAAAACGAAATTTCTCTCATTTCTCAAGAACGCTCTCTTTTCCAAACTCCATTGAAGAACAAGAAAAAGCTTAAAGAAGAAGAAGAACGTTTCGAAGTTTCAATCAGATTTCATGGATTCTTACATATAAGGTATGAGTTTTTCACTGATATACCGTGGTTTCACGGTATTATTATTACTTTTTCCTAAATTTTAGTGTGTCCAAAAGCCTTTGTGCTAATTTTTATATAAGTTTCTTTTTATTTTGCAGGAAATCTGTCCAAAGCTAAATGCGGAGATTTTGAGCAAAAAAATGTAGAAGAGACCACCTACGGAACTTATGACGGTCCGTCGTTCTTGTGATGGTCCATAGGTGGCAGCGTAGTGCAGCTGCTGAAGGAAGATGGGGAAGTCTGACCAAGTGTGGGGTTATGATGCTTGTGACGGTCCGTCGTGTCTATGATGGTCCGTCCTGCAGGTTCGTCATGAAGTTCATAGAAGTGATCCCAGTACCCATATTTCAAGAGTTGAAGTGTTTTGAAATGAAGGCCCTCGATGGACCGTTGTGCCTATGACGGTCCGTCATACTTGCCGTCGAGGGTAATGAAGAAGAGAAGTTGAAGAAATTGCATAAGTATGGGACGACGGAGTCCATGACGGTCCGTTGTGACCATGACGATCCGTCGCGAGGTCCGTCGACCCAGCCGCGTTTTGGTAGATTTCCAGCAAATAGAGCCCTTGTTTTATTAGGTTTTTATTTTTTAAAAATAGTTCGAAAAACCTCATTTTTGAGGTTAGACTCTGGATTGTTAGACATCATACTATTATACTTTGTGTATTAGTGTGAGATTCTCTATGATTATTAGACTTTTGATTATCATTGATTGTTGGTGATTTATCAAGCAAACTTTCAGATTTTACTCTTTCTCATTGAAGTAAGTACATGAATTCTTATTTGATATATTTGAATATTGTGATTATTACTATGGGTAACTAAACTCCATAACTAGGGTTGTGGGAACCATAGGCAAATATTGAGATAAAACCTAACTAAAATAAAAATTCTAGAATGGTGTCTTGCTTGTATTAATAATTCTTTCGCTTAGAAGTCTTTTTAACGGATGGCCAATGTTAGAACTCGCCTTAATGCTACTTTCTGGACCAAGAAGGTAGATAATAGGAAAAGAATTATCAACATAGACTTAGTATATACTATCTAATAGGCTAGTATTGATTGGTACGAGGTAATAACTTAGTCAAATATCGAATACGATGCTTAATATGAGGTAAAGATATGGGTTAGGAAAGCAACACACGTAGCCGGACCAAGGTGCAGAGTGAGATTTTCTAGATGCCGGACCAAGGATTAAGAAATACATAACTTATCACTTTGCATGCAGGATACTAGGAAAGAACTGTTATTTTTAGAATTATCAAGTTATGAACCTGTGGGGAACACGTGAACCCTAGTTACTTCGATTAATTGATTAAAATACAACATTCAAAGTTGTTAAGTGTCTCTTTCAATTGTGTTAGTTATTTTCATTCATTTAGAATTAGAAACGCCCCTTTTATTGTATTTTTGCTTTTCAAGGAAGTCATTGACCAAAGAATAGTAATAACAGGTTGAAGTTAAGTCTAGACTATTTTCCTCGTGGAAACGATCCGAACCTCACTTGTTGGATTATTTACTTGACACGACCGCTTTACTTCTTATTTGAGAATTAAGTTTGAGCGTATCAAATTTTAGCGCCATTGCCGGGGATTATAGCTTTTAGATTAACTTGAACTTATTACTATAGTTAGTTTATATTTTCTTGATTTACTTTGTTTATTGTTTTTGCTTTTTTAATGAACTATCCTCCTTGTATGCCAAATACACGGAGAGGAAGAGAACCCTTGTTTCCCTACGATCACGAGTTAGAGCGTACACTGCACAATATGAATCGAAACTTGGGAATAAATGATGATGATCCAAAGCAGAACATCCCAGCTCCGGTTGATGTTCATGGTCAGATATTACCCGATGCTCCGGGTGAACACCAGCAGAGGGGACAAAATCCTGTTCCATGGCCCCAAGCATACTACAGAGGTTATGATAACATAGCAGACTCGGATGGGCCACTGGTTTTGTCTCCCTAACCACAGGCCACACCTTTGTGGTAACTAGTAGCCTGATGCAAATACTCACTGCCAGAGGTTTTTTTTCAAGGCTACCTTCTGAGGATCCACATGCCCATATAGCTAAGATAAGGGCAGTGTGTAAAAGTTGTGTAGGGAGGCCTGATTTGGATTTAAATGTAATATGTCTCAGAGTGTTTCCTCTCTCACTGATGGGAGAGGCTGCTATGTGGTTCACTGAGCTCCCATACAATTCAATTTTCACTTGGAACCAACTAAGGGATGTCTTCTTAGCACGCTATTATCCGTTCTCCAAGAAACTAAACCACAAAGACAAAGTGAATAACTTTGTGGCACTAGCAGGAGAGTCAGTTAGTAGTTCTTGGGATATATTCACCTCATTCTTGAAAAGTGTTCCAAATCACCGTATAGATGATGAGTCACTGAAGGAATACTTCTATCGGGGACAGGATGATAACAATAAAGCGGTGTTGGACACTATAGCAGGTGGATCTTATGGGGAGTGTCCTTATGCTTAGATCGCTGAAAAATTAGAGAAAATCTCCCGAAACAATAAAGCTTGGAGTACTAGGAAGTCCGATACTGGGAGAAACACCTTCGCAGTGCAGTCCACTAACAACCCAGCCACAGATGAGATTCGTGAAGAAATGGCTCAGATGAGAACTGGGCTTGGGTTGGTACTCAAACATGTCACTAGGGGTGCAGAAAAGATAAATGCAGTCAACTACTTATCGAAACCACCGCCACAAAATGATGAGTGTTATTATGAGGAGGATTCCTATGCGGTAAATGAGCAGACGGGGGGTTTCCGACCGAGCGCCCAAGGCTCAAATCAGGATAATTGGCGCAAAGGTCAAGGAAACCAAGGTCTGAACTATGGTAACTACAATCGTGAGGTTCATTATGTCCGAGATGGACACTACAATCGCGACAACAACTTCAACATGGGTAATTATGGTAATAGAAATGAGGAGGTTCGATGCTAGTGATGAGCACAATAAAGAGTTGAGGAATGATTTAGCGGGTATTGGGCAAAAAGTCGATACACATGCAATATCGATTAAGCAACTTGAGTTACAATTGGCCCAATTATCTGCAACTGTGAACACACGGCAACCAGGCACTCTTCCAAGCAACACTATCCAAAATCCGAAAATGATGGACATTGTATGGCAATTACTATTTGCGGTGGCAAGCAAACCATTGACCCACCTATGGCGTCTAATGAGAAAAAGGTGACAGAAGATACAGATAAAGTGGTAGATGTTGATGGTGAATTAGAGGATAACACTGCAAAAGATGCTGAAGTGCCTAAAAAGGTAACTCCCATGCCTAGGCCACCACCCCCATTTCCTCAAAGATTGTTGAAAAAGGTAAATATCGGCGTTTTATAACAATGTTGAAGCAACTTTCTATCAACGTCCCTTTGGTAGAAGCCTTAGAACAAATGCCCGATTACGCCAAGTTTATGAAAGATCTGGTCACAAAGAAAAGATTGGTCACTTTTGAGGATGATGATAGAGTGCAACATTGTAGTGTTATTGCTACAAGATCTCTGGTCCAAAAGAAAGAAGATTCAGGTGAGTTCACTATTCCTTGTACAATCGGGCTATTACACTTTGCAAGCATTATGTGATTTGGGAGCAAGCATTAATCTCATGCCCCTCTCGATTTACAAGAAGTTGGGTTTGGGTAATCCAAATCCCAATGCGATGCGGCTAGTGATGGCTGATCGAACAGTAAAAAGTCCTATAGGGATACTCCACGATGTGCTAGTAAAAGTGGAGTCGTTCATATTTCCGGCAGATTTTGTTATTCTTGATTGTGAAGTCGATTTTGAAGTGCCCATTATTCTTGTGAGGCCATTCCATGCTACGGGAAGAGCCTTAGTAGACATGGAAAAGGGGCAGATGAAATTTCGGTTGAACAATGAGGAAGAACGTCTAGGTGTAGAAACATTAGCGGCAGTGATAATGAATTCTGAGAGCGATTGCATTAAAGAGTATGAGTCATTAGTCGCGGATCTTGACCGAGGTGATGTTCGGTTTAAGCCGAAGAAAAATGTGCTAGATATGAAGAATCGCGAGTTCCCACCAGCGAAACCATCTATAGAAGAGGCTCCTAAATTAGAACTAAAAGCTCTCCCACCTCATCTCAGGTATTAATTCTTAGGAAATGGTGACACTTTGCCAGTAATCATTGCATCAGACCTGAATAAACAACAAGTTCAGAGTTTGGTGAAGGTGCTAAAAGGTTCAAAAGAGATATTGGGTGGACTATTGCAGACATTATTAGGATCCCCCCCTGGTATTTGCTATCATAAAATCCAACTCATGCCTAATCATAAGCCAAGTATTGAGCACCAGAGACGCTTAAATCCTCATATGCAAGAGGTCGTGAAGAAGGAAATCATTAAGTGGTTGGATGCTGGAGTAATCTATCCGATCGCCGATAGTAGTTGGGTATGCCCGGTCGAGTGTGTACCTAAGAAAGGGGGAATGACTGTGGTCCCCAACAAAAAAAATGAGCTTGTTCCAATGAGACCGGCTACTGGATGGAGGGTGTGTATGGATTACCACAAACTAAACTCATGGACTGAAAAGACCACTTTCCTATGCCCTTCATGGATCAGATGTTGGATAGACTTGCTAGAAAAGGGTGGTACTGTTTTGTTGATGGATATTCGGGGTATAGTCAGATTTCTATTGCACCAGAAGATCAAGAGAAAACCACTTTTACTTGTCCATATGGGACTTTTGTGTTCAGAAGAATGTCGTTTGGGTTGTGCAATGCACCCGCCACATTTCAGAGATGTATGATGTCGATATTTTCTGACATGGTGGAGGATACTATAGAAGTTTTTATGGATGATTTTTCTGTGGCTAGTGATTAATTCGAGCGGTGTTTGACCAATTTTATCTGAGGTCCTTAAGAGATGTGAAGACTGCAATTTAGTACTAAACTGGGAAAAGTGTCATTTCATGGTGAACGAGGGTATTGTGTTGGGTCATCGCATTTCAGAAAAGGGCATAGAGGTTGATCGAGCTAAAGTCGAGGTAATAGAGAGACTTCCCCCACAATCACTGTGAAAGGTGTGAGAAGCTTTCTTGGGCATGCAGGTTTTTACCTGAGATTCATCAAAGACTTTTCAAAGACTGCACATCCATTGTGCAAACTGTTGGAGAAAGATTGTAAATTTTGTTTTGATGAATTTTGTCTTAAAGCATTCAGTGAGCTAAAAGAAAAATTGGTGTCTGCGCCTGTCATTATTTCTCCGGATTGGAACAGTCCATTTGAGGTGATGTGCGATGCTAGTGGGGTGTATTTTGGTGTAGTATTGGGACAGGGGTGGCTTTTGGTATAGTATTGGGACAGAGAAAAAATAAAATCCTTCACCCCATTTACTATGCTAGTATAGCCCTGAATGAAGCTCAGAAGAACTACACAGTAACCAAGCAAGAACTCCTTGTAGTAGTCTTTGATTTTGAGAAATTTTGCTCCTATTTGCTGGGTACTAGAGTTATAGTGCATACTGACCACTCAGCAATGAGATATTTGATGGCAAAGAAGGATGCAAAACCAAGGCTAATTCGTTGGGTATTACTGCTACAAGAATTTGACTTTGAATTGATGGATAGAAAAGGAAATGAAAATCAAGTTACTGATAACTTGTCTCATCTAGAGAGATGAAGCTATGCGAGAGTTAAGGGATAAGACTGACATTGATGATACTTTCCGCGATGAGCATGTATTGGCTGCTTCACAAGACTTGATCCCATGGTTCGCAGATTTTGCGAACTATCTGGCTAGTGATATTGTTCCGTCTGACTTGTCCTTTCATAAAAGAAATAAATTCATGTACGATGTGAAGAAGTTTTTTTGGGATGAACCATACTTGTATAGGAGTTCTGCCTACGGGCTTATTCGGCGTTGTGTGCCAGAATGTGAGATGTTGAGTGTGTTGGAGGCATGCCATTCCTCACCCGTTGGTGGACATCGCAGTGGTATCAGAACCGCTCATAAGATATTACAATGTGGTTACTATTGGCCAACTCTTCATCAAGATGCTCATAAGTTTGCTAAAGCATGTGACAGATGCCAACGAAATGGCGACATTTCAAGAAAGCAAGAGCTCCCTCTAAACCCCATTCTTGTGATTGAATTATTTGATGTTTGGGGTATTGACTTTATGGTCCCTTTTGTGAGTTCTCATGGAATGAAGAACATTCTAGTAGAAGTTGATTATGTATCTAAATGGGTCGAAGTCGTCGCCCTCGCAAACAATGAAGGGAAGAGTGTCACTGCATTCTTGAAAAAGAATATATTCTCTCGTTTTGACACCCCAAGGGCCATTATTAGTGATGGGGGCTCCCACTTCTGCAACAGATTGTTCAAGGGGTTATTGGAAAAATATGGGGTTCACCATTATGTGGCCACTCCTTACAACCCTCAAACTAGTGGGCAAGTTGAAGTGTCGAATCGGGAGATCAAATAGATATTTTCAAAAACAGTGAAGGCTAGTAGAACGGATTGGTCAAGGAGGCTTCACGATGCTCTTTGGGCCTACCGGACAGCATATAAGACTCCCATAGGTATGTCTCCATACCAACTTGTATATGGGAAAGCTTGTCGTCTTCTGGTTGAGTTAGAGCATAAAGCCATGTGGGCTATGAAGAAGTTGAAAATGGATTGGAGCGAAGCGGCAGAGCAACAGTTAAATGGGTTGAATGAACTCGATGAATTTCTCCTGAAAGCCTATGAAAGCTCAGCCCTATACAAAGAAAAGATAAAGAAGTACCATGACAACAAAATTAAAAAACGAGAGTTTATGGTCGGGGATTTGGTGCTTTTATTCAATTCTAGGTTGCGCTTGTTTCCGGGGAAGCTCAAGTCAAAATGGACTGGTCCTTACTTGGTTACCCAACTATTCCCTCATGGAGCAGTTGAGTTGGAAACTAAGGAGGGTGTTCTGTTCAAGGTGAATGGACAGCGCATAAAAATCTATTTCGGGTATGCTGAATCAGCGAATGAAGTGATTGAGGCATACCATATTGATAAAGTCTGAGTATTCAAGTGTCCCCAGTCGTGCCGCAATATTAAATCAGGCGCTTGTTTGGTGGCAACCCAATACTTATAGTCTTTTTAGTAATGGTAGCATTTTTCTACTAATGGGTTTTTAAATTTGCAGGCACATCACAAGGAAATTCAGTAGAAAATTACTCTGCATCAGTCACTGATGGATACAGCGACGGACCGTTGCTCGTGCGAAGGACCGTCGTATGCATCCGTTGTACCAGGTATGTCTTTCTGTTATTTTCAATCTAGGGCACACACGACGGAAGAAACGACAGTTCGTAATAGCTGCGATGAAACTTCATCGAGGAATCGTCGCGTGATTAATGAGACATACCCGACCCGACCCGGTTGGAGTTTATTATAAACTTTCACCATTTAAACTCCCCAACCCCTCATTTCACCCCCATTCCTTCATTATTCCCCCATTACCCTCTCTTTTCAACTTCCACAATCTCTTCCTCTATCAACCGATCATTGTCCCCCCCAAAATTCTCCGAAGCCCTAAAAGTGTTCATCTACTAGTCAGAGTTGCTCCTGTGGGTGATTGCCTGACCACTGAGTACTTGCCCATTTGATTTTCTCCAATTCTAAGGTATGTGTCTCTAATTTCTACTCATTTATCTTGCATCTTTGTTTATTAGTTAGTATTAGCTTAGTTCTTAGTCATATGTTTTTTGTTTTATACGATTCTGTCTAACCTAGGTTAAAAATGTTCGAAATTGCCATGTTTACAACCCTAGACATAGGCCCTTTTGTATTACTAGTTTCCTAGGTAGTTGGGTTAGACAAATGTAGGTCCATAACACTACAAGTTCGATGTGGGTTCATCGGGGATGCATGGGGTCCCCCCAGTTCTGTCACTGATATACAGAACGAGACCCGATGACGGACTGTCGTACCCACGACGGACCGTTGTAGGGTCCGTTCCAAAAGCTTAGCACTCTGTCCCAACGGACACATGTGACGGACCGTTATCTTCACGACGGTCCGTCCTGCACAATCGTTCTGGTTGTTAGAGACCCTGTTTCAAAGGGTCTCTCATTGTTTCCTAAGTGTCCTCCAACGGACACATGTGACGGACCGTCGTAGTCATGACGGTCCATCATGCATGACCGTCATGCCGGTCAGAGACCCCTCTCCTAAGGGTCTCATTTTTTACCCAAGTGTCCTCCAACGGACACATGTGACGGACCGTTGTAGTCATGACGGTCCGTTCTGCATGGCCGTCATGCCGGTCAGAGACCCCTCTCCTAAGGGTCTCATTTTTTACCCAAGTGTCCTCCAACGGACACATGTGACGGACCGTCGTAGTCATGACGGTCCGTTCTGCATGGCCGTCATGCCGGTCAGAGACCCCTCTCTTAAGGGTCTCCATTTTTTTTCAAGTGTCCTACGACGGACCGTCATACTTGTGACGGTCCGTCCTGCACATACCGTCATACTAGTCAGAGACTCTCCTTCAGGGTTCTCCATATATACATAGTTAAGTAAAACACGACGGACCTCTTGACCGTCTATCATAGTCACGATAAGCCGTCACCAGGCCCGTCGTGTGTCACTGTTTCTATAGCAATGACATACTATTTTCAATATTTTGTTTAGTATGGTTTTGCTTGTCTTGTTTGCCACTACTCGTACTAATATTGTCACGACCCAACCCGATGGGCCGTGACTAGTGCCCGTTTTGGACACCCACATACAAACCTGCTAAGTATAACCAACTGAAACTAAGACAATATGGAATTTAATCAAATCAAGCCAACCCCAACGTAATATATATATATAAAGAGGACCTGTCTCATAAGGAGTCATAACCATTCAACCATAACAGCATACGAAAGTCGACAAGGACGCCACTATTCAAAGCATAATAACATACGTAAGCCGACAAGGCTGCCACTACACAATACACAATGATGTACGCAGCCGACAAGGCTGCCCCTGTAGAAGTGAACATCCCAAACAAACCATGTCCAGACCATTATCCAAAACATATATATACAACCCACATAATGTCCACAGACCTCTAAGAGTACATTAGTGAAACTCGATGGGACAGGGCCCCGCCATACACATAGACGAGCAAAAGACTACAC
This sequence comes from Solanum lycopersicum, assembly GCF_036512215.1. Lineage (NCBI taxonomy): Eukaryota > Viridiplantae > Streptophyta > Magnoliopsida > Solanales > Solanaceae > Solanum > Solanum lycopersicum. The sequence continues at coordinate 14,836,766 of NC_090803.1, read as the reverse complement.
AAAAGTTATGTACCATAACGACTGGGCTCCGAAACAGTGGAGCTCTCCCAATCAGCAGAGTAGATATCATAGGCGGGACGATCACCGAACTGTGCATCTACACCTGCGGGCATGAAACGCAGCCCCCCGAGGAAAGGAGGGTCAGTACGGACAATGTACTGAGTATGTAAAGCATAAGGTAAAGATGAGGAACTCAGTGACTTATGCAAGAAACTCCGCACGAACATTACCCGGCCCGGGACTTAGTGAAATGATAAATGACTCTATGCACGAGCAGAATATTATGAGCAACCATATGCAATTAAAATCATTTCTTATAACTCAATAGAACAATCAACGTGAACCAGCAAGGAGTATTACCAAAGATTAATGTTTTATCAATATTATGAACCTTTAATACGATATTTAAACGTAAAATCTCAATGACTCTAAGAAGAACTACCATAGATATTAGAGATCATCATAGCCTTAGACATAGACGATATATAGAGGAATAATTGTGGAAGCAAGAATATATGTCACCTAGACGCTCTAGAGGTAAGTATCAAACCTGTCCGTTATTCGCTTATATTTAAAAGTCATGCCAAACAAAGAAAGAAGGGATAACGTTACATACCGTATAATTGGGCCGCACGTCCAATATTTACTGCTCAAGATATTAATCTATAACAAGCAACAATCGTGCCGCAATTAGATAAACATCGCGCTTTACTTTCTTGTAAGCTAGCTAAAAATCTAACGAAAATTCGGCAGCACTTCCCCTATTTTCCTTACTTCGTCCCAATCCGACAACAACCCAAATTATCCACAGCAATACCAATAACACATATAACCCAACGAATCATATTAAAAAGCCCCCCTCCCCAAAACAGTTCCGTCTCGGCAACCATAGCAGCGAAGCAATGACACACCGAGCGATAACTCGTTTTATAATTCGCAACACATCTACCTTATCATATTCATCCTTTGGAGTATATACTCATAATGACATTCAACATATACATAATGCCAAAACAGAATTTTCCTGCAGTTTGCTTTAATCAAAACAGCCCAAGCACCAACACGACACCACTAATAATCCGATTATGGTTTCCGTTCATACTTAGCACATTCAATAACTAAAACAAACTTCCTAAGCTACTGGTCACGCCCCCTTCTTAAAATTAATGGGTAATTAACAAAGGTATTCTAAAGAATTAACACACCAAACAAGGAGATTACTAACCAAATTATTTGCAGCTGCTGGCCAAGAGTTGCAGGGTTGGTTTCTCCATTTCCATGGCTGCCTAAGACAAGTGGTGAAGAAGAAGATGATATACAGCAATGCAATTCACCACTTTATTTAGCATGGAGTGGATTTCCCCACCTCATTTAATAGTATGAAGTGGAGGCAACCCCCCTCTACACCTGTCCACTAAGGACAGCTCACAATCTGATCCCCTTTTTAATTTTTTCCTTGAGTGGTGGGGCCCGCTGGATTAAATTAATCCTAATCAGCCTCCAATTATGAGTGGTTGGGCCCATTGGATTAAATTAATCCTAATCAGTCACTAATTAAGCCCTCACTTTAATTGCACTTACATTAGCCAACTCATACTTAATATCACATTTGGAAATAACATCCTTGCCTAATATTTCTTTAATCACTTGGAACTTAAAATAAAATCTCATTCCCCGGACTTACGTCTACTAGATCACGATGCGCACTACATATAAAAAAAATACGAGGCATAACATCCTTCCCCCCTTAGGAACATTCATCCTCGAATGTTAAGTTAGCGTCTTGCAAAAACAAATTCCAGCGAGGTCTCTCTAGAAGTCATACCTATCAACCTGCATTCCGTAACTTAGAGATGCCTCACAGCTACATAATCTCATTATCAATCAATATAGTCAAGCTAGGAATTGAATTACCTGTAGGTATGGGGAACAAGTATAGCTACGAGTTTCTCCTTATATGACAACTCCTCTGTTACCTGAACATCATCTACGGGGAATACTCTAGAAGGATCACCAATACATTTACGTAGCATCGATACATGGAAGACTGGAGGTACCGCCTCCAAATCAAATGGTAGATCCACCTCATAGGCAACCTTGCCTATCCTACGAACAATCTGATAAGGCCCAATGTATCTCGGACTAAGCTTCCCCTTCCTGCCGAATCTCATCACACCCCTCATGGGTGATACCTTCAGGAATACCCTGTCACTAATCTGAAACTCCAAATCTCGACGCCGATTATCTGCATATGACTTTTGTCGACTCTGGGCTGCTAATAATCTTTCTTGAATAAGCTTCACCTTGTCAACAGCTTGCTGAATCACATCCGGGCCTATTAACTTAGTCTCGCCAACATCAAACCCACCAATAGGTGATCTACACTTCCTCCCATATAAGGCCTCGTACGGAGCCATTTGGATACTAGAATGGTAGCTATTGTTATAGGCAAACTCAATGAGCGGCAAGTGGTCATCCCAGCTACCTTTGAAGTCAATAATACAGGCCCGCAACATATCTTCTAGTGTCTGAATAGTACGCTCATCCTGCCCATCAGTCTGAGGGCGAAATGTTGTGCTAAGGTTCACCTGTGTCCCCAATCCCTTCTGAAACGATCTCCAAAAGTTGGCTATAAATTGAGCTCCTCTGTCTGATATAATGGACGTGGGAACCCCATGAAGTCTCACTATCTCCCTGACATATAACCTCGCATAATCTTCAGCCGAATAAGTAGTCCTGACTAGAAGAAAATGGTCCGATTTCGTCAGCCTATCTATAATAACCCATATAGAGTCATACTTCCGTTGAGTGCGAGGTAAGCCTGTAATCAAGTCCATATTAATCATCTCCCATTTCCAAGTCGGGATCTCTATCTCCTGTAATAATCCACCAGGCTTTTGATGTTCAAACTTGACTTGTTGACAATTCGGGCACTAGCAACAAACTCCGCTATGTCTTTTATCATGCCATCCCACCAATATAAGCATCTGAGGTCATGATACATTTTCGTTGACCCTGGGTGAATAGAATAACGGGAAGAATGTGCCTCTCCCATAACCTGCTGTCGTAGCCCCCCCAGTATCGGGTACACACAATCTACCTTCATATCATAACACTCCGTCAGGTGTAACCTTAAATGGGGTATTTTCCTTTTGAAGAGCTGCATCTCTATACTGTGCCAGAATAGGGTCCTTGTATTGGTGTATCTTTACCTCATCTGTGATTGAGGACTCAGCAACCTCTCGAATAGAAACTCCACTATCTTCCGAATTAGCTAGACGGACTCCAAGGCTGGATAGCCACTGAATCTCCCGAACCATATACCTCCTTTCTGGTTGTACATCTATCAAGCTACCCATGGACTTACGGCTAAGAGCATCTGCTACAACATTCGCTTTCCCTGGATGATATAAAATATCATCATAATCCTTTAGCAACTCTAACCACCGCCTCTGTCGTAAGTTCAGCTCCTTCTATTTAATGATATATTGGAGACTCTTATGATCTGTATAGATGTCCACATGGACACCATATAAATAATGTCTCCATATCTTCAAGGCATAAACCACGACCGCTAACTCCAGATCGTGAGTAGGATAGTTCTTTTCATGCTTCCTAAGTTGTCAGGAGGCACATGCTATAACTTTGCCATGCTGCATCAATACACATCCTAGCCCAACACCCGAAGCATCACAATAAATAACATAGCCGTCTGGTCCCTCCGGAAGAGTTAGGACTGGAGCTGTAGTCAATTTGTCTTTCAATAGCTGGAAGCTTCGCTCACAAGCATCAGTCCACTGGAACTTGGCTGCCTTTTGAGTTAGCCTTGTGAAAGGCGCTGAAATTGAGGCAAACTTTTCTACGAATCTCCTGTAATATCCTGCTAACCCTAGAAAGCTGCGTACCTCAGTAGGTGTCGTTAGTCTGGGCCAAGTCTTTACCGCCTCAATCTTCTGCGTGTCTACTCGAATACCATCAACTCCAATAATATGCCCCAAGAATGCCACTGAAGTCAACCAGAACTCGCACTTAGCAAATTTAGCATACAACTTCTGGTGCTGAAGCACCCTAAGTACCGTCCTTAAATTGTCTGCATGATACTGTTCTGAACGTGAATAGACCAGAATATCGTCTATAAATACAATAACAAACATATCAAGGAATGGTTTAAATACTCGATTCATTAAATCCATGAACACCGCTGGAGCATTAGTCAGCCCAAAAGATAGCACTCTAAACTCATAATGCCCATATCAGGTCTGGAATGCCGTCTTTGGAATATCTGCCTCCCTTACCCGCACCTGATGATAACCTGACCGCAAGTCTATCTTTGAAAAACACTTTGCACCCTGCAACTGGTCAAATAGATCGTCAATCCTTGGGAGGGGATACCAGTTCTTTATTGTTACTTTGTTCAACTGCCTATAATCAATGCACATCCGTAGCGATCCATCCTTCTTCCTCACAAACAGCACCGGTGCTCCCCAAGGTGACGTACTAGGCCTGATGAAGCCCTTTTCTAGCAAATCCCTCAATTGCTCTTTCAATTCTTTCAACTCAGCAGGTGCCATTCTATAAGGAGGTATAGATATAGGCTGGGTATCTGGCAGTACATCTATAGTAAACTCTATCTCCCGTTCTGGAGGAAGGCTTGGAAGTTCCTCGGGGAATACATCGGGAAATTCATTAACTACCGAGACTGATTGAAGAGTAGGTGCCTCTGCCTTTATGTCATGCACCCGAATCAGATGGTAAATATAGCCTTTTCTAACCATCTTCCCGGCCTTGAGGTATGAAATGAACTTACCTTTCGGCGATACTGTACTTCCCTTCCACTCAATAATCGTTCCCCTGGAAATTGAAATCGAACTATCTTTCCTCTACAATCAACATAAGCATAACAAGCAGCCAACCAATCCATGCCCATGATAATATCAAACTCAATCATATTTAACTCTATTAGATCTGCTACGGTACGACGACTATATATAACTACTGAACAATTCCTATATACTCGCGTAGCTATCACAAAATCTCCTACAGGTGTAGCTACCTCAAATGGTTCTATAAACTCAGACTCTATTCCAATCTTACTAGCAACAAAGGGAGATATATATGATAAGGTGGAACCTTGGTCTATCAATGCATACACACTTCGGGAGAATAGTGATAATATACCTGTGATCACATTAGGTGACGCCTCCTGATCTTGCCTATTAGTCAAAGCATATATACGGTTCGAGGGACCGCTAGAACTGGAAGCTCCACCACGTCCTCTACCACGGCCTGCTGGCGCCTGAATACCCTGCCCCATAGGGCGCATAGCCACAGAAGAAGATGAACCAGCAACGGACCCTGTAGGCTGTGCCATACCACCTGCACTACCTCTAAGGTGACACTCCCTCATAGTAGGGCCCTGACGGTCGTATGAAAAACACGACCCTGTAGCCCAACGACATTCCCCAGGATGGGACTTACCACAGCGAGAACAACGAGGCAAAGGTGGTCTCGGCTGGCTTAAACCCCTTCCCATCTGTGACCCTGACACCCTAGAGCTCTGACCAACTTCCGAATATCCCATACGATCGAACCCCCTACCCATGAAAAGTGGGGGTTCACTCTGTGCTGGCTGGGAAGAAAATCTAACATGCTGCTAAGACTGCCCGCTTCGAAACTCGTCAGGATAACCTGCTGATCTAGCCCTCTTATGCTGACCTCTATTATAAACTCTATCTAGCTGACGTCTCCGTTGCCGATCCTCTACCCCCTGTGCATATGCCTGCACCTGAGCAATGTCCATAACTGGCTGAAGAGTCACTGCCATACAACCGTCAATCAGATAACGATCCAATCCCATCACATAATGATGTACCCTGTCTGCCATATCAGCCACAATAGTAGGCGCATGCCTAGCCAATGAATCCAACTTGAGGCTATACTCTCGAACGCTCCTGTCATTTTGCTTCAAACGCAAGAATCTATTGACTCTAGCTCGCTTCATCTCAGGAGGCAGGAAGTGGCCCTGGAAAGCCTCCACAAATTCATCCCATACCGCTGGAGGAGCACCCTCACCCCTAGATAACTCCCAAGACTCATACCAATTAAAAGCTACATCCTGCAAATGATACATAGGCAACTCAACAAACTCGGTCTCCGAAGCCTTGATTATCCTCAATGTACGCTGCATCTGACGAATAAACTCTTGTGGATCATCCTTTGGCCTTGACCCAAAGAACTCTGGAGGATTACAACTTAAGAAGTCGCGAGCCCTCAAGCTATCAGATCTGTCCGCATGATCAACTCCTAGTCCATGCCTGCGAGCCTGATCTGCCACTAATCTAGTCAGCAATTGAACCGCGTCTCTCATGGCCCTATCATCCGCCCCTGACTGAGGAGCTGGAGGTTCAGGTGTTGGGGCTTCGGGGGCTGGTGGTGTCCCCCGAACTGGAGTTGCTGCTGCTCTAAGCTCCTCTGGCGGTGGCGGTGTAGCAGAGCTCTCCGACTGGAGCATAATACCAGGAATAGACTGGGCACGAGCCCTAGTAACTCTCTGGGTCTAACTAGAGGTAAGTATCAAACCTGTCCGTTATTCGCTTATTTTTAAAAGTCATGCCAAACAAAGAAAGAAGGGACAGCGTTACATACCGTATAATCGGGCCGCACGTCCAATATTTACTGCTCAAGCTATTAATCTATAACAAGCAACAATCGTGCCGCAATTAGATAAACACCGCTCTTTACTTTCTTGTAAGCTAGCTAATAATCTAACGAAAATTTGGCAGCCCTTCCCCTATTTTCCTTACTTTGTCCCAATCCGACAACAACCCAAATTATCCATTGCAATACCAATAATACATATAACCCAACGAATCATATTAAACAGCCCCCCTCCCCAAAACAGTTCCATCTCGGCAACCATAGCAGCGAATCAATGACACACCGAGCGATAACTCGTTTTATAATTCGCAATACATCTACCTTATCGTATTCATCCTTTGGAGTATATTCTCATAATCACATTCAACATATACATAATGCCAAAACAGAATTTTCTTGCAGTTTGCTTTAATCAAAACAGCCCAAGCACCAACACGACACCACTAATAATCCGATTATGGTTTCCGTTCATACTTAGCACATTCAATAACTAAAACAAACTTCCTAAGCTACTGGTCACGCCCCCTTCTAAAAATTAATGGGTAATTAACAAAGGTATTCTAAAGAATTAACACACCAAACAAGGAGATTACTAACCAAATTATTTGCAGCTGCTGGCCAAGAGTTGCAGGGTTGGTTTCTCCATTTCCATGGCTGCCTAAGACAAGTGGTGAAGAAGAAGATGATATGCAACAATGCATTTCACCCTTTTATTTAGCATGGAGTGGATTTCCCCACCTCATTTAATAGTATGAAGTGGAGGCAGCCCTCCTCTACACCTGTCCACTAAGGCCAGCTCACAATTATGAGTGGTGGGGCCTATTGAATTAAATTAATCCTAATCAGTCACTAACTAATCCCTCACTTAAAGTTAATTGCACTTACATTAGCCAACTCATACGTAATATCACATTTGGAAATAACATCCTTGCCTAATATTTCTTTAATCACTTGGAACTTAAAATAAAATCTCATTCCCCGGACTTACGTCTACTAGATCACGATGCGCACTACGTATAAAAAAATACGAGGCATAACAAATACTGATCCTTTGCAGGTACTATCTACTATGGCACCCAAAAATAGATCGAATGTACGCACGCGGGCGATCGAAGTCTGTCGCTCGGTCTGCCCGCATGGTCATTGGCTCTGATGATGAGCGTGACCGTGAGTATGTGCCCCCAGGCACTTCCACCTTTTCCCGTGCTGCACGTGCTCCCAGAGCCACACCCAAAAAGGTGGCGTCCGGCGTAGTCACTGCCTCCCAGTCTGATGAGGAGCGCAAAATGACCGGCACTCCCTCTGGGTCAGCCACAAATGAAGAAGGAGCGTCTAGCTCTTTAGGAGTATTATGGTCCGAGGAAGCCTCCGGCTCTGCTGAGGTTCCCGCACCTGCCACCGCTGTAGAGTCGGCCTAGTCTAATGAGGCTGACAATTCAGAATCTACATCAGGCTCACCAGCTCAGGTCCCCACCGCAGCCACTGACCAGCCCACCCGGTGGTGTGTCGATGGGCAATTTCAAGTCTATGCCGACGCCAAGTTCCTGATTGATAAAGGAGTGATAACTCAAACAATCACCTTGGAGCGGCGGGTCCTTACAGGGAGCCTCCCGACTATGCCTGAGATCCACAATCCCTTCACCAGGCATCGCTTGGAGTGGACAGCACATCCGTTGGGACGTTACAGTGAAGAAATGGTCCGAGAATTCTACGCATCCTACATAGCGACTCTCCGATCGCAGATAGATAGGCGGGCTGCCCCCTCTAAAAAGGCCCCACTGGAGCAGGTCTGAGTACAGGGCGTACAGGTTGACATTTCCCTGCCCGCCATCCGCCGATTTCTATACGGCCAAGGTGTTGATGCTACTCGGACCCCCCTCGCTGCTGAGTTCGGCTACCGCTGGCAGATAGTTAAAGATGGCCAGTTCCTGCGCGAGCCATCACTGAGAGAGACCACCAAGAGGTGGATGGCCTTGCACCTGTCAGTAGATGGATAGGGTGCCGACTGGGTAACTGAGCCAAAGGGGGCCATCAAGAAGGCTAACCTCACTTTCACGGCGAAGTTCTTGTGGCTGCTTGTCCGTCACTGCCTTTTCCCCACAGCTGATGATAATATCGTTACATGGAATTGAGCAGTGTTAATGGAGGCGATGATAGCCAGGTTCGAGGTGTACTTCGCGTGGCTTCTACAGGCAGTCATGCATGAGAGGGCATTCAAGGTCACTACTACTTACCATTTCCCGTGCATGATCTTCGCTCTCTACAAGTCCGCAGGTGTGCCTACATGGCACGTAGATCAGCTCAAGAGCCCGCAGGGCACTATTGACATCGGCCTCATCAGAGACGAGGCCAATCAATTTGCTCCATGCAGAGGGCCCCGTCCAAAGCTGCCCCCACTTGCTGATGATCTTGCTGATACGGTAGCCCAGGCCCGCACGGCTACACAACGGTGTCAATGACACTATCCCGATCGATTCCAGGTAGTAGCACTGCCCCGAGCTTCTCTTGCACAGCCCCTCTACCAGCACTGGTCCCACTTGCTAGGGTCTAAAAATTGGAGGCACAAATGGCTACACTTCTGCATCATATCCAACCGTGGATGCAGAAGTCGATTACTGAGTCAGAAAAGCGTCTAGAGCGGAAAATGGTACAATATACAGAGCGGAAGATCGTTGAGGATAACCAGCGCTTGGACGCCTTCGAGTTGAGGGTGCTAGCCCGACCAGCCCCTTCGGTGGATGTGCTGACTCTTTAGGCTGCAGTTGACAGTGTTCGTGCAGATATCGACACGATCTTAGAGGCTAGGGTGCCGGAGTCTGAGGCCCCTTCTGTCGAGCCTGCTGAGGACACAGTGCTAGCAGCCCTATTCGCCACCTCAGATATTCCACAACCTCCCCCTTGATAGAATGCCAAGAGGCGTAGGGGTCGAGCAGAGGATGAGGCGCGAGCACGGAAGAAGGAGCACCGAGAGTTGGAGGTTGCGAGGAGAGCCTCACTTGCTGAGGAGGAGGCGCACCAGATGAGAGCATCAGAGTTAGCGGCTGGGGAGTCTAGCTCCCATATTGTGGAGATAGCAGGAGGCACTAATGATAGTGCGGTTGTTGCTGAGGACACTATTGAGGGTGTCCAGATTGTAGAGGACGTGGGCTCCGAGGAACCGAACCCACCAGCTTGCTGATTGACAGCGTTTTGCGCCACATGTTTGCTTCATCTACCACTCTAGTATTTAAATTTTTATACAGTGGGGACAATTGCATGCTTTTTTGATGGGGTGGGGTGAATGGAAATTGAGTGTTAGGGTTCAGTCTGAGTAGCCCAATTCACTATCCTCTTTTGGGGTTTTCTTGCCTGTGTTCTTTTTCCCCAAAAGACTGATTACTTTTTCTGTTGAACCGGCATGTTTATATCTTTTGTACATACTTTAATTCTTGAGCTTGATGACTAAAATGATATCCTGATAAACTGGAAAATGATGCATGACTAGGCATAGTAACTGATAATTGTGTGGCTCTAAACAGAACATAGAGTTACACCATAGCATTACCCTAAGTCTTAAATTCGAAGTAGGTATCTGATAATCTAGTGTAGTGATGAGATGTCAAGTGAGTGTGAGGAAAATTCGAATAAGTCAACTATTGTTACTGAGCTAGAACTTGCTTGGTTAATCCTGCTAAAAGTAAGCTGTAATAGACAATTAGGAAAGGATCATAGGCCCTTATTCAATGTAGCCCATCTTTAGCCTAAATAGAGGAAAACCAAATGAAATTTATCCTTCTTTGATCCAAATGATCTGAGCTTAAAAATAGACCTTTCTTTTTCACCCCAACCGATCTTTTCTTGGAACAATTTGTTGGCCCTTGTCCCTCCTTGGACATGTGCACCTCAGCTTATGCCAAAAGCATAAGTTAAGGGTGGCTACTGCAGTAAACAACCTTCGTATGTCCCTGACCCAACTTTGGGTATTCTGTACCTTGACTCATCGCAAAGCCATGAGTTGAGGGTGGCTATTATGAGGAATGCTCTAGAAAGTGGGGTTAAAATAACAAAGAGAGAGAAAGAACAAAAGTAAAGTGACTCAAGAATTATTTGAAAGAAAAGTAAAGAAAAAAAATATACAAGAAATACAAGCAAGAAAAGAAGAGAGTCACTTACACAAATGAAGAAAGAAGATAAAATAGCAAGGTGAAAGAATATGAGAAACTGGGCAAGATAAAATGATAGAAAGTGGAAGGTTTAGCCAATATGTCAAGGAGGGAAAAAAGTCACTAAAGTATACCTAATATACCCTACCTGACCCTAAGCCTATGTTACAAGCCAAGAAAGTCCTATCGTGATCCTAAGAGTTGTATAGCGAACTTAAGGCAGTGAAAATAAGGGCAAGCTTATGGTAATAGGTATGAATGTGTGTGAATTTGTTCTGAGAGCGAGTGTTGAAAAGTAATCCTTATACTCAAATTGAAATCATTGTGTGAAAAATGAGGATTTTGTTTTGATATGAGGACACTAGTTGCAATACCAGAATTGTTAGCACCTCAATGAGAAATTGAAGAGGATACATGTTAGTGCATGTTGATTCTGTGTCATGTTCTGATCCCACATAGTTCAAGCCTAATAGTGATAGCATGCATAGATTTGATGAGATTAATCGGGATTGAAAGCCAAATGATTGCAAAAGATGAAACATGGATACTATTGTACAAAGATGTTGTATAGAGTCATAGTGCGTCGCTTGAGGACAAACAACGGATTTAAGTTGAGGGTGTTGATATACCGTGATTTCACAGTATTATTAATACTTTTTCCTTAAGTTTAGTGTTTCCAAAAGACTTTTTGTGCTAATTTTTATATAAGTTTCTTTTTATTTTGCAGAAAATCTGTCCAAAGCGGAATGCGAAGATTTTGAGCAAAAAAAATGTAGAAGAGACCACCTACAGAGCTTATGACGGTTCGTCGTGCTTGTGGCGGTCCGTAGGTGGACGCGTAGTGCAGCTGCTGAAGGAAGATGGGGAAGACTGACCAAGTGTGGGGTTACGAAGCTTGTGACGGTCCGTCGTGTCTATGACGGTCCGTATTGCAGGTTCGTCATGAAGTTTAGAGAAGCGATCCCAGTACCCATATTTCAAGAGTTGAAGTGTTTTGAAACGAAGGCCCTCGATGGACCGTTGTGCCTATGACGGTCTGTCATACTTGCCGTCGAGGGTAGTGAAGAAGAGCAGCTGAAGAAATTGCATAAGTATGGGACGATGGAGTCCATGACGGTCCGTCGTGACCATGATGATCCGTCGCGAGGTCCGTCGACCCAGCCGTGTTTTGGCAGATTTCTAGCAAATAGAATCCTTGTTTAATTAGGTTTTTATTTTTTATAAATAGTTCAAAAAACCCCGTTTTTGAGGTTAGACTCTGGATTGTTAGACATCATACTATTAGACTTTGTGTATTAGTGTGAGATTCTTGATAATTATTAGACTTTTGATTATCATTGATTGTTGGTGATTAATCAAGAAAACTTTCGTATTTTACTCTTTCTCATTGAAGTAAGTACATGAATTCTTATTTGATATATTTGAATATTGTGATTATGACTATGGGTAACTTAACTCCATAGCTAGGGTTGTGGGTACCATAGGCAAATAATAAGATAAAACCTAACTAAAATAACAATTCTAGAATGGTGTCTTACATGTAGTAATAATTCTTTCGCTTAGAAGTCTTTTTAATGGATGGCCAACGTTAGATATCGCCTTAATGCTACTTGTCGGACCAAGGAGGTAGATAATAGAAAAAGAATTATCAACATAGATTTAGTATATACTATCTAATACGCTAGTATTGATTGGTACGAGGTAATAACTTAGTCAAATATCAAATACAATGCTTAATATGAGGTAAAGATAAGGGTTGGGAAAGCAACACACGTAGTCAGACCAAGGTGCGGAGTGAGATTTTCTAGATTCCGGACAAAGGATTTAGACGTAGCAACCTCAAAAAGATGATTCGTCCACAATACCTTCATTCTGACAATCTCATTTTTCCTCAGTCGCTTGAACTGTCTGTCTAAAATCTCAATAGGTACCTCCTCATAGGACAAATTTTCATGAACCCCCAAACCATCAACAGGTAGAATCGATGCTGGATTGCCTAGGGACTTCTTTAACATAGAGACATAAAACACTGACTGAAAAAAGCTAGTTTCGCAGGCAATGCCAACTCATAGGACTCCTTTCCCACACTCTGTAAGATCTCATATGGCCCAACATACCTCGGACTCAACTTCCCTTCCTCCAAAACCTCATCACCTCCTTCATAGGTGATATCTTTAAATAGATCTAGTTACAAACATCAAGCTCTAAGGGCCGTTTTTTGTTGTCTGCATAAGACTTCTGCCGACTGTAAATAGTAGCCAACCTGCCCCTATTCACCTGACCCTCTCAATTCTACGAGAATTCTTATAAAAGCCTTTAATTTTCTTCTCTTCGATGGAAGTTTGATTTTCCCATAATGTATCTCTTGACCCAAAATTGATGACTCTCAAACCTCAAACCACCCAAGTCAAACCTACACCTCCTACCATAGAGTGCTTCAAACAGTGCCATCCCTATGCTGGAGTGATAGCTATTATTCTAGGAGAACCCTATCAAAGCCAGATAGTCATCCCAAATACCCTTGAAGTTAATGACACACACCCTCAAAATGCCCTCTACTGTCTGAATGGTGCGCTCTTCCTGCTAATCAGTCTGAGGATGAAAGGTAGTACATAGCTTCACCTGCGTGCCTAATCTCTTCTAGAAGGATCACCAAAAATGTGAAGTGAACTGAGCTCCTCTATCTAAAATGATAGACAAAGGAATCCCATGCCATCTCACAATCTTATCAACGTAGAGTTTCACATTATCTTCGGCTATGTAAGTAGACTTCATAGGAATAAAGTGGGAAGACATAGCAATCTATCCACAATAACCCATATTAATGGCCTCCTCAACGTGTTCAGAAGACCAACCACGAAGTCTATATTAATGGCCTCCTATTTAGAAGTTTGAATCTCAATGATCTTATTAAGACTGACAGGCTTAACATGTTCTGCCTTAACCCGTTGATAATTATGACACCTGTCCACATAATCTGCAATGTCCTTCTTCATGCCATCCCACCAAAAGTTCTATTTAAGATTATGATACCTCTTGGTGGAACCTAGATGTATGAAGTATCTGGAACTATGGGTCTTTGCTATAATCCTGGTTCACAAATCGTCCACATATGGTACACACAACATGTCCTGGTACATATGTATGTCGTCATCTCCCAAAACAAAATACTCATTCATCTAAACAAACACTGAGTCGAAGCTCCATCAATAGAGGATCAAGTTGATGACCCTCCTTGACTTCAATAACAAAGAATGATACAGAACTAGGATGAACTAAAATACCCCCACTAGTAGAGTCAACTAACAGCACACCTAGTTTGGCCATTCTTTGTATATCTTTCACCAACTCCTTCTTCTCATCCTCAACGTGCGTTTTACTTTCCATGCTCATCCTACTCAAAGCATCAGCTACAATATTAGCTTTACTTGGATAGTAGTGGAGACTCTTGTGGTCTATGAACACATCCATATGCACCCCATACAAGTAATGCCTCCACTGCTTAAGTGCAAACACCACACCTACCAACTCTAGGTAATGAGTGGGATAATTTTTCTCATGAACCTTGAGTTGTCTGGGCGCATAAGCTATCACCTTACAACCCTACATAAGAACAGAACCCAATTCAACCCTGTATGTATCACAATACACAATGTAATTATCACTAAACTTAGGAAAAGTAAGCACCAGAGCTAAAGTGAGTCTAACCTTAAGCTCCTGGAAAATCTTTTCACTAGCCTCAGTCTATTCAAACCTGGCCTTCTTCTTTGTCAAAGCTATCAGTGAGTAAACAATAGAAGAAACACACTCCACCGAACCTACGATAATAACCAGCCAATCCCAAGAAGCTAGCAATATCTATGGGAGTAAGAGGTTTTGGCCAGCGCTTAACAACTTCAGTCTTCCTTAAATATACCTCCACACCTTTGTAAGACACAACATGACCTAGGAAGGTCACTAATCTAAGCCAGAATTCACAATTGTTAAATTTGGCATACAACTCATGTTGTCTAAGTACCTGCAAGGTGATTCTCAAATGTATGCTATTCCTTGGTCATAGAGAAGATGAGAATGTCATCAATGAATACTATGATGAAAGAGTCAAGGTATACACGGAAGAACTTGTTCATGATATCCATAAATGTAGCAGGTGCATTCGTGAGAGAAAATGAAGTAATTATGAATTCATAATAACCATAACGGGTACGAAAGGATGTCTTTGGGATATCTCCATACCTAACCCTAAGCTGATGGTACCCTAAACGAAGATCAATCTTTGAGAAGAAACTAGACCCTTGGAGTTGGTAAAACAAGTCATCTATTCTAGGAAGTGGATATTTATTGTTGGGAGTGACTTTGTTGAGATGGCGATAATCGATACACATTCTAAGTGTTCCATCTTTCTTTTTCACAAACAAGAATGGAGATCCCCAAGGGGATATGCTCGGCTGGATGAAACCCTTACAGTAAGATCTTTTAACTACAACTTCAACTCGTTGAGTTCAGCTGGAGCCATTATGTAAGGAGGAATTGAAATTGGATTAGTATGGGGTTGTAAGTCAATACCAAATTCAATCTCTCGAGGGGAGGAACTCTAGGAAAATCATCAGAAAATACATCTTGGAGCTCATTCACTGCAGCCGTTGAGTCTAGGGAAGAAATGTCATGCTCTAAATCATTAACACTCCCAAGTCGACGCAATAACCCCTTGGACATCATTTTATTGGCTTTAAGGTTCGAAATCAAGGGATAAGGAGGAATCGAGTTGTACCCCTCCTAGACTAGATCTTCTTCATTAGGGAAACAAAATCTCACAACCCTATTATACAAATCCATGCAAGCGTAATAACTATGAATCTAGTCCATGCCAAGAATAACATCAAAATCATGTATTGGTGACTCAACCAATTCTGCACACATAGTCTTACAACATACAACTATTGGGCAATTCTTCTATACTTTATCAGTTCTTACATTTTGTCCTAAAGGTTTATTAACCAATAGAGGATCATGCAGAACTTCAAGAAATATCTCAAAAGTGAGAGCAAGCAAAGGATTTACAGAGGAAAGCGTATACCCTCGACCAAGTAAAGCATAAACAGAAGTTGAGAATACTTGCAACATACATGTGACCACAGCAGTGGAGTTCTCCTACTTATCCCTGCCCTTCAAGGCGTAGAACCGGTTCTTCTTAGAAGGATCGCCGACTACTGCATCCTGTGGATTAGGCCTAGGCTAAGCATTACCTCCAGCCTGGCCTTTTTTTTTGTTGGCAGTCCTTAACAATGTGCCTGCTCTTACTGCAATGGAACCAGGCATTAGTGGGATCTGCACTCTAAATTGTGAGCATGGCCACACTTAGCACAATCCTTTCTAGAACGCTGCATCTCACCTCCATTGGCCTTCCTGGGCAGGTTTGCCTTCCTTAGGTGTTGTACTTCTCTGAGAGTTAGAGTTCCCTAAAAGTCTTATGCCCCATTTTTGAACTTGGGCTTCTCACAGATGCTAAAAATTTTTCTGTGTCCTCCATTGTTGGGACCTCCCTGATCTTGAGGCTAAGGCCTCCTAGCATCACGAACGCCCCCCTTATTGCGGCTTTCCTCTACCTGCGGACACGCACCACCAATCTGGAGGTCCATATTATTGTGGAGCATCACAGATCGACACTCCTTCAAATCTCAGTTGATTCCTGTGAGGAACAAGCCCATATCATCCCTGTGGTTATATACAAGAGAAGTAGCATACCTTTATAGTTTAAAAACATCAAGGAATACTCCCTTACTATCATTGATCCCTGCTTAAGGTTCATAAACTTCTCAACCTTGGCCTTTCTCATATCTCTGAAAAAGAATTTCCCAAGAAAGGTTGTCTTAAACAGCTCCCAAGTGATCGTAACTCCGCCCAAATGCTTATCTATCTTTCCACTTCTCGCACAAAGTTTGTGCAACATCTTTTAGTTTATAGGAAGCCAACTCTGCTTTATCCATATCCGTGGCTCCCATAGCCACCAAGATCTTATGCACCTCATCCAAAAACTCATGAGGATCCTATAAATTCGTAGAACCTATGAAATAGGACGATTCATCCTCGTAAAGTTTCTCATCCTATTAGTCGTAGTACGAACCAATAGGTTCTCCCTCTAAACCTTCTGACGATTGACCTAGTCAGTCATTGCCTAGGCCTGCAAAGTGATGGCATGTACTATATAGGCCATATATACCCGCACCTCTCATCAATCAACCCAGCAGGGTTAACCGGCATAGCCACTCCTTCAGCTGGAGCCTACGGTGGAACCTGATTGTCCCCAACAACTGCTCCCCTTCTTTCCTAACCAATGGTTCTCCTAGTATTCATTCTCTGAAAACAACAAGGATTTATTTTAGACACACTCATAACACCAAGAAAGTCAGACATTAGGAGAGGCACGATAAGATCAAAAGAAGGGAAATTTTTCCTACTCATCATGTAGTCTCTAATTAAAGATTGTTGGGCACTTCACTATCGCGACTTATAAACTACTCAATGTGGTTGATGTGAACTTATTATTCTCACAATTTAACCTAACACTCTGATACGAAATTTGTCACGAGCAGAAACTAGTCCCCCGACGAGACCGGCGTTGTTGACCTCTCATAGGTCGCAGACAAGCTTACATACGTCATTCTTTATTCATCTAGGTTAATTTTTGCGGAAAATTTGAACTTTTTGTTTTCTTATATCATGCTAAACACTTTAAACTTAACATCATAGGCGTTCACAAATCAACCATCTAATATAGAGATAATCAAATGAAAGAAACAGTTTATATTGCATTACACATATTTTCGCCAAAACGACACCAATACAAAGTCTGAAATTGAAGTGGAAGGAAACACTAGTGGAACATTCTCCACTAGAAAAAGCCTAATATAAGATAGATAATAACAGTAGAAATCCTCGAAATCATGAGGGGCTACCAAGTCCTGATGAAAGCCTCATGTCCGGATAGCTACAACATCAACCTATAAGCTCTAGTGCCCACCAGTGCTTGAACCTAAAAATATAGATTTGTATGGGATTAGTACACACTTGTACTAAGTATGGTATATTCAAGCACACACCAAGGACATGCATGAGTAAGACTAGCTCTTTCCCAACAACATGATTATGGAAAGTCAAGTTAGTGGACATGCCAAATTGGGATTAGGAAAGTTAGTGCGCTTTCCACATATCAATTAGGAAAGTTAGTGAGCTTTCCAAATTTGGATAAGGAAAGTGAGTGAGATTTCCAAATTTGGATTAGGAAAGTCATGCTATGAGAACAACATGCATTATCATATTTATCATATTGCACACATTACATAACATCTTGCACATAGCACATAACATATTGCATACAGCATAGAGCATATTTCATATCATTCATTCCTTTGCCATGAGACCTTGGAATCATAGACTTGACACCAAGACTTCCCAAAATGAGGGCTCAACATATGGGGCCTCAACTACGGAGCCTTCTTTAGCAAAGAAAGAGTAATCTTCATTCATTCATGTACTCCTTTTCATTTCATTCATAGGCTTGTGTAAACACCATCTATACCTAGGATATAGTTTAAGGCTTTCATCGGGTTAGTTGTGTAGTGATCAAGAATGACCTAGTGTCATTACTTGAGTCTAGCTTATCTCTTGATTATCCTATCCTAACACATTTGGTATCATTAATTACATTATGTTCATCATTTGAGGCTGGCCTTATTTATCCATAGGAAACTTTATGTTTAAACAACATAGATCATAGGAGTATCATGAAATTCAGTGTCTCCCCCACACCAAAAAAGGTTGAATCACCAGCCAAAGTGACCCAAAACATGCTAGCTTACATGGGAATTGAACCCCGCCAAATCCCTATATTGACAGTATAGGTTCAAAGACCCGGATATATAAGGAGACCCATAGCCAGCACGCTGGACAGTCTCATCTCATGAGAGTTACGTGAATCTCCGCCCTACCGACCGACAGCATCACAACTCACAGTTAGTCTATCGGTGCTCATAATAAAGTTCAATTACATTAAACTCATACATCATGGAAGTTGGATTCTAGCATGAGGACATCATAGTTCAATAGATGATTTCTCATCTCATAATTATGATTAAGTGTGTTAATCTAAATACTTTCATGAGAGTGTGCATAGAGACTGGTCTCTTCATTAACTTTACACTCTTATAGGTGAGTACGTTTCGGGAACATTTACTTAGGATAATTTGAGATTTATCTCATCGTTTACATTAGCCTTATATCATGTTGTCACCACATTTATTAACATTAGCACATATGCTCTTCATAATCAATCTCCCTTTTTTTTAAGTGAATGTTCATTTCATTATATGCCAATGCACTTGGCCATTTAGTGTGTTTCACACTCTTACTTAACCCTTATAGGGTTTCATCATTTTATTGTTCATTTCATCATGCGCCAGCCTACTTGGCCATTTAGTGTGTTTTACACTCTTACTTAACCTTTCTAGGGTTATATCATTTTATTACATACATCTTAGGTTCAATTATTTTTAAATATATGTTAGACTTATGGGTCTATAAATACAAGCCATGAAGCTTCATTCATAGTTCGTTTAAGTTATTCATATCTTCCTCAGATTATGTGGTACAAGACTTATGCATCTTGTATGTATGCCAATATCTCTATTTCGATCTAATTGGTGTTCATTATTCTTGAATATTTGATTCACGTATGACTGATGTATCAATACGGAATTTGGTCAAGGGAACCCGTTTTTGAATCCCTTGGACAACACTTACATTTTTCATTTATTTTATTTTTGTTCACACGGCTTAGGGGGCCCAAGATCAAGCCCCAAAGCCTTCATGTTCTTTTAATTTCTTTTATTTACATTTTCTCTTTCTTGGGAGAGAGGTTGTGGGATCGAACCCCCAAAACCCCTTTTTATTTTATTTTCTTTTCCATGGCTTCTTCGAGTTGACCATATGAGGTTGTGGAATCGAACCCCCACATCCTCACTTTATTTTTCATTTAACTCTCTGTTTCATCCAAGAGGTCGTGGGTTCGATTCCCATGCCTCACACTTACTTCCTTTTTATTTTTTCTTAAGCTTGACAGAGAGGTTGTGTGTTTGAATCCCACTCCTCTCATTTCTTTTTTTCATACTTTATCTTCAAGCCAAGACCATGGTTCGAATTCCCTTCACCACATTCCTTTTTACTGCTTTATTTTCTTTGTTTTTTACACGACAAGGTAACACGTTCATTCTTCCATGACCTCACTTGTTTTAATTCATTTTTTCACAACGACTTGAACCCTCTTAACTTGACCCAAACTCATTATTTGAAAATGGAAATTTTATAGTTTTTCTTCAGAATCTTTTCATCAAGTTACCGTTAGTTCTTAGGGAATTTCATAGTTCATTTAGAACGTTTTAGGAGCATTTTCATGGATTCGATTAGACAAGAGTTTCTCACTCAATTCAGACACATTACACTAATATGAACATCAAAAATTTACGTAAGTTTGTGCACATAAGATTACAATCATAATATTACAATTTTTGAGCATTAACCCGAGAAAGCCTAGTCACATTCACATTTTTTTGCACACACATGCACATAGTTTCGGAACACATAATTCATATGATTTCAAACACACATGCATGAACATATTCATCACGAAAATGCAACACACGCCTAATATCTACATGCAAACATACTCAACCAATAAATCATTGGGAGCTAGTGACAGGGACATGCAACGTGGAACAACCATAGTTTTCGAATTTAATATACTGAACCTTAGGGGTCTCTTGAGAAACGGACTAAGAGAGAAGAGGACCATACTTTTTTGACGTTTAAACATCGACTTAATTCCCAAAATACATCTCAAAACACACGTCGAAAACTGAAAGTTCAAGACCCCACTCATTGGAAAACCTTCTCTTTGCGTACGTGATTGATTAACGTTTGTTTTTCTTATTTTTTTGTGTGAGTTCTTCAAGTGTAAAGAACTTTGGTAAAAAAATATTCTTGAATGTTATTTTTCAAAGAGAAACGTGAATGGGAAGAGATAATGATCGTGAATGTGGAGGAGATAGACGTGAGACAGGGAGAGTTTTATTAGGCTTAGATGTCTAGTATAGAACATAGTCAAATAAGGTTTTTTATTAAATGATATAAAATCTGATTTCCCTTTTATTTTAAATAATCTAATAATAATAAATATTAATTAATTATATTTATTTACCAGCTTAAATTAAAACAAATTTAATTCATTGTTTCGACCTATGTTCGAACCCAGGTGGAGCAAGACTTTACTCTAAGAGCAAATTTTTGGCCCTCTCTCCCTAAAAGACACCTCGGCCTTATTAATTAAATAATTAATTATATACATAGGGTAATTAAAATAATACTCTTAGCCTGGAAAAAGACCATTTTTCTCCTAGACCCTCCAACCTTAAGATTTTCCCTTTTTAAATTCGGTAAAGACTCATCCGGGTAATTCTTTATTCGGGAGCCCTACATGGATGGACCCAACCTTTCCTAGCTCAACTTACTCTCGAAGTTATTTGGTTTGGCTGTTTTAAGGGTTCAGAGGTCTGGTTCTACGCACATCAACCCGTGTGAACCCGGTCTAATCGTAGGCATTCCAGACACATTAAGCATTACATATTATATCTATTTTTAGGGTTGTTACATAAGTCTAGCTCACCTCATGATTAGACTATCCTAAAACCTTCGGTATCGTTCATTTCATTATGTGCCTTCGTTGAGGTTGGCTCATTCTTTCTTTGTGAACTTTAACCATAATCGACATAGATCATGTGAGCATCATGAAATCTAATGTGTAATCCCCACACAAAAAAGAGGTGGAATCACCGGCCAATGTGAACCAAAACATGCTAGCGTATATAGGAAATTGAACTCTACTATATCTTCATATTGGCAGTATAGGTTCAAATACTAGGAGATATAAGGATACCGATACCCGGCATGCCGGACTGTCTCATCTCAAGAGAGTTACGTGAACCTCCTCCCTTCCCGAAGGAAGGAATCACCTCTCATAGATATCCTATCGGTGCTCAGTATAAAGTTCCATTACATTAAACTCATACATCATGGAAGCTCGATTCTAACATGAGCACATAATAGATTATTAGATGATTTAAGATCTCATCATAAGTATTAAGTATGCATTAACTTCCATACTTTAATTAGAGTGTTCACAGAGACTGGTCTTTTCATTAGAATAACACTCTCATAGGTGAGTATGTTTTGGTAACATTTTCTTAGGCTTATTTTAGATTGCTCTCATCTTTCACATTAGCCTCTTATCATATTGTCAGCTCATTTAATTAAATTTAACCCATTTGCTTTTATAATTACTTACCCCTTCGCGTGAATGTTCATTTCCTCATATGTCAATGCACTTGGCCATTTAGTGTTTTTCACACTCTTACTTAACACTTCTAGGGTTACATCATTTAATAACATACATGTTACACTCACTTACTTTTAAATGTATGCTAGACTTATGAGTCTATACATACAAGCCATGAGGCTTCATTCATAGTTTCTCTAAGTGAGTCATATTTACCAAATATTATGTGGTAAAACACTTATGCATCTTGTAGATATGCCATGATATTGATTTCGATCTTTACAGGCAATATTTATTAAATATCTACTTACGTATGACTTATGTTTCAATACGGAATTGGGACGGGGAACCCGATTTCGAATCCTTTGGAAAACACATCATCTTATTTTAAACTTGATAATTGCATTTTTCAGATTTAGGGGACCCTAGTACGATCCCCATCAACCCCATAATATTTCTTTTCTTTTTCTCATTTCCTTTGTTGTTTAGGTCAAGGAGGTTGTGGGTTCAATCCCCCACAAGCTCATTATTTTTCTTTTAATTTATCTATTAACTTTCTCTTCTATCCAAGAGGTTGTGCGTTCAGTCCCACTCTCCACATTTATTTTGTCCTTTATTTTTCCCTTACTCTCTCATCCATTCAAGAGGTTGTGGGTTCAATCACCACTCACCATGTCTATTTTTCCTTGAATTTTTCTCACAATTTTTTTATGAAATTTTCATTTGGTGAGGTCATGGGTTTAATCCCCAATGACCTCACATTTTAAAGATGTTTTTAAACGAAGTTGATTTTTGTAAAAAGTGGCCTAGACTACAATTTCCAGACAGGTGGAAATTTAGTCTCCTCCAAACCATTTTGTCTTAATCTTTTGTTGATTTTTTTATAGCTTTCAGGTAATCATGTCCTGGGTATAATCCTTAGTGATTTTAGTTATTTTATATTCATTTTTCATTGCATTTTATACCACTTTGATTGGCCGAACCCAATCTACCAATTGCTGGAAATTTGATCCCTATTTTCAGCTCATTGTTATCATCAATTCTTCATTAGATCTTAGGACATTTCATGTATCATTTGCTGCATATTTATGTATATTTTTTTCATGGTTATATTAAGCAAAAAATTACCATTAAATCCAGCAACATAACAACACTTTTGCACATCATGATTTACACAAACATTTGCACAAACATCACTTTTCACATTCTTTTGGTTTGCATGAATTAACATGCTTATAATTCAAAACACATTATAACGAAAATCACACTTCATACTTAAACTACCAGCGAACATACACAGAACATGATATCTAACCTATTAGAGACTGAAATAAGAAGGATACTAGGGACAAGGAGTTCGACAAGAATATGAACAACCCTAGTTTCAAAATACGTTGAATTCATGGAAAGGAAATCCTCTTGGAGAAAGGATTCCAGAAGAAAATACTAAACCTGACTTTAGTGTTGTTCAACACACGACCTTTTTTCCAAAAACCTTTCCAAATTCATGTCCAAGGATTGAAACTTCAACACAAAACTCGACTAGCGTATGCCATTTTGCTTAACGTTTTTGGATTACTTTCTCGTTGAATTTTGTGTGCAAGTTCTTCAAGTGTGAAGAACTTTTGCTTTTTGATTCTTGTATCACATTTTGAAGCTCGAAATGAAGTGTGATATGATAGAGAGATAGATGGTAAGGAGAGAGAGATAAACGTGAAAGATGTGAGTGGCTTAGGATTAGGTAAAGTAGTTTAGACTTAATCAACAAGGACTCTTTCAAACTTTGAAAATCTTATTTAATTAGTGCATTGAAATTACCATAATTACCTTAAAAATTATATTATAAAACTCAATTTAATCCACTTAAATGTTGCTTCCATCGAGGATCAAACCCGTGACGTCCCCATCGCGAAAACGGGTCCCTCCGGGTCAACCCGACCAAAACCGCCCCATTAATTGATTATTTAATTATTTTAACTGAATTTAGTTTTTCTAAAAACATCATTCAATTATTAATTAATTAAATTAATTAAATAGGATAAATAATCAAGTTAAATCATTGCTCCCACCTATGTTCGAACCCGGGTGGAGAAAGATTTTGCTCAACGGGCAATTTCGGCAATTTTGACCCAAAATGCCCCTCCACCTTATTAATTAAATAATTAATTACATTTTTAGGGTAATTAAGATACTATCCTTAGCATGGAAAAAGACAATTTTACCTCTAGACCTCCAAACTTATGATTTCCCATTTTTATGTTCGGCTAAAGACTCATCTGAGTAAATCTTCATGTTCAGGAGCCCTACATTGATGGACCCAACCTTTCCTAGCTAAACTAACTCTCCAAGTTAGTTGGATTGGCTATCACAAGGTTTAAGAGGTCTGGTTCTACGCACATCAATCTGTGTAAACCCGGTCTAATTGAGGCATTCTAGACACATTAGGCGTTACTTAGCATATCCATTTTTAGGGTTGTTACATTTAATTTTCTTTATGGAACCTTCGCAATCAAAAGAATACCGTTTGGTTTATGTAATGCACCATCAACATTTCATAGTTGTATGATTTCATAATTGTTCGATATGGTGGAGGACATTGCTGAGGTGTTTATGGATGATTTTTTAGTGGTTGGTAACACGTTTGAGCGTTGTTTGAGTCCTAAATGGTGACTAGTTTGAGTGTTGTTTGAGTCCTTTCTCTGAGGTTATTAAGAGGTGTGAAGATTGCAACCTTGTGCTAAATTGGCAAAAATGTCATTTCATGGTAAAAGAAGGTATTGTATTGGGTCATCGCATTTCAGAGAAGTATATAGAGGTTGATCGATCTAAGGTGGAGGTTATAGAGAGACTTTTCCACACATCTCTGTAAAAGGTATGAGAAGTTTTCTTGGGCATGCACGCTTTTATGGAGGTTTATCAAGGATTTTAAAAGATTACACATCTTTTGTGCAGGTTTCTTGAGAAAGAGTGTAAGTTTTATTTTGATGAATCCTATCTTAAAGAATTTTGAGAGTTGAAGGAAAAGTTGGTGTGTCTGCACCTATCATCATTTCTCCAGATTGGAACAAGCCATTTGAGGTGATGTGTGATGCGAGTGGGTTGCTCTTGGTGTGGTATTGGGACAAAGAAGGGACAAAATCCTTCATACCATTTGCTATGCTAGTAAAGCCCTTAATGAAGCCCAAAAGAACTACACTGTGACTGAACTAGAGTTCCTTTCAGTATTGTTTGCTTTCAAGATATTTTGTTTGCTTTCAAGATATTTTGCTCCTATTTGCTTGGCACGAGGGTTATAGTGCATACTAATCAATATTCTTTGAGATATATGATGGAAAAGAATGATGTGAAACCAAGGTTGATTCGTTGGGTATTACTATTGCAAGAATTTTACATCTAGGTGAATGATAGAAAAGGGACCAAAAATCAAGTTGCTGATCACTTTTCCCAATTAGAAGATGAAGCAATGAGGGACATATGTTAAAATGCTGAAATGATGATACTTTCCCTGATGAGAATGTAGTGGCTGCCTCCTAAGATATGATTCCATGGTTCGCAGATTGTTCAAATTATTTGTCTAGTTACATCGTCCCACCCGACTTGTCCTTTCATCAAGGGAAAAAGTTCATGCATGATGTGAAAAAGTTCTTTTGGGATAAGACATACTTATATAGGAATTTTGCCGATGGGCTTCTTTGGCGTTGTGTGCCAAAAGTTGAGATGCTGAGTGTTTTTGAGACATACCATTCTTCGCATGTATGTGGGCATCATAGTTGTATCTGGACTACTCACAAGATCTTGCACTATGGCTACTATTGGCAAACCATCCACCGTGATGATCATGAGTTCGCCAAGGCATGTGATAGATACTAAAGCGAAGGTGGCATTTTGAGAAAGCAAGAGCTCCTTTTAAATCCCATTCTTTTGATTAAATTGTTTGATGTGTGGGGAATTTAATTTATGGTCCCTTTTGTGACTTCTCATAGGATGAAGTGCATTCTCGTGGTAGTCGATTATGTGTCAAAATGGGTAGAAGCTATCGCACTTGGGAATAATGAAGGGAATAGTGTCACCGCATTTTTGAAAAAAAACATATTCTCTAGATATGGCACCCCAAGGGTTGTTATTAGTGATGGGGATCAGAATTTTTAAACAAGTTGTTTAAGGGATTATTTTAAAAATATGGGGTCCGCCATAATGTGGCCACTACTTACCATCCTCAAACTAGTGGGTAAGTTGAAGTGTCAAACAGGGAGATTAAGCAGATTTTTGCAAAAATGGTGAATACTTGTAGAACGGATTGGTCAAGGAGTCTTGATGATGTTCATTGGGCCTACCGAATAGCATTAAGACTCCTATAGGTATGTCCCGTACAAAATTGTGTATAGGAAAGCTTTTCACTTACCGATTAAATTAGAGAATAAGGTCATGTAGGCAATGAAGATGTTGAAAATGGATTGGAATGAGGCGGAGGAACAGAGGTTAAACGGGTTGAATGAGCTTGATGAATTTCACTTGAAGGCATATTATAGTTCAGCCCTCTAAAAAGAGAATATGGAGAAGTACCATGACCAAAAGATTGAGAAGCGTGATTTTGTAGTTGGAAATTTGGTGCTTTTGTTCGATTCTAGGTTGCTCTTGTTTCTGGGCAAACTCTAATCAAAATGGACTGATCCTTATTTTATCACCCAACTATTCCCTCATGGTGCGGTTGAGTTTGAGAACAAGGAGGGTTTGAGGTTGAAAGTGAATGGGCAGCGAATCAAAATCTATCTAGGGCATGCTGAAATGGCGAATGAAGTAATCGAGGCATACTATATTGATGAAGTCTAAGTAATCATGAGTGATCCATTGTGCAGCGACATTGAATCAAGCAATGATTGGGAGGCAAACCAATATGTATACTCTAGCAAAGTATAGGTTTTTAATGATTCTCTAGGCATAGTTACATTATTTTTTCTTATATTACTTATGTCACGTCTGAATGTTCCTTTATTTTTCATTAGAAGTGTTGGCTAGAGCGTAGAGTGGTCCGTGTTCAAAAAGTATCCAGGAAATCCAAAAAATATTAGCTTAATGGGTGTTAAATTGCAAGAACAAAATTACAAAAAATCGGCAAAAACTTGGTTTGGTGCAGCCATCGATGGACCCATCTATCTGTCATGCCCAGGTATGTTCTATAATTTTTTCTAAGTTAGGAGAATGTAGACGGAGGGGTCAATGGACTGTCGACCGACATACGGTCCATTGATGGGGAATCGTCGATTTCACACCCACCAATCTGACCGACCCGTCCGGCTACATATTAAAAAATTTTAAACTTTTCAGCTACCCACCTCTTCACATAACTCCCATAACTGTTTCCCTCCCTATTTCCTCTAATTTTCCCCCACTTCCTCCCCCATTCACTCCCATTCCATCCTCAGATTACCACACTTCCCCCACTTACCCAAAATCCATTCTCTCCCCTAATTATCAATCTTCTTCAATATCCTTGTCGTTTGGTGTTCATGGTGGTTGTTGCTGCTGTTCAACGACTAGTGTTCATAATTTTATTCCTATACTATAGTTGTCAGGTTATTTGTTCTAATCTTCAAAGATTAACTGTTGTTAATTTTCCTCATTACCTTGATGTCTAACTGTGTGGGTACTGAATTTTGGACCCTTTTACCTGCTAAAACATACATCCAAAAGTCCTATGTCCTTGGAACAACTACAATTGAAAGGGATAGGGATGTATTGTTAACAATTGGCGTGTGTTTGCATGATTGTGTGTTCCTTACCTAGGGTTTGATAGGCAGTCGAAAATGCATGTTAAAACTAGGGAAATTCATGCCCAAAGAATTATGGGATGCTGGGTAAATATTTGAGTTACTTACGCGTATAAGGATACTTTTAATTAGTAAGATAGTGGAACAAAATTGGCTGCAACACTCAGTCCCTGAAGGACAGTACGACACCCCGTCGATGGACCCCCGTTAATTTTTGTCAACCCAAACTGCCCTTGTTTACTCTAATTGTCCCTCGACGGACCACTTTGATAGACTGTCGTCCCTTTGATGGTGCGTCCTTCACAACTGTCGACGGTGTTAGACCTTTGCTTTTGATATTCTATAAAAATAATCTAAGTGTTCATCGACGTACCCTTATGAGGGATCTTCGTCCCTTCAACAATCCGTCCTGCACATTCGTCGACACTTTCAAAACCTTTGTTTCCAAAATTTTAAAATTTATTTTATGTATCCATCGACGGACCCCATAATAAACCATCATTCCTTTGACGGTCCGTCCTGCAATACTATCTCCATTGTAAGAGCCTTTGTTTCTTATTTTGTTAAAAGTAGTTTTAAGTGTCCCTCGACAGACCGTCGATGGGTCTATCGTTCATTCTGTACTTTTGCACTGCCATTCTTTTTCTGTGTTCTACTCTTGTGTATTCTGCTTTTTCATGTGTTGGAGGCACCTATACATGACCGTGTCTACTCACGAGAGCATTCCAAGTATGTTGTCCCGTTGAACTGGCTGATCATAGGTCAGACGATGAGCGTGACCTAGAGTACGTGCCACCAGGCACCCTTACTCCTACTTATGCCCATGAGGGTGGCGCGTGGTGTAGTCACTGTCCCCCAGTCTTACGAGGAGCTCATACTGACTTGCACACCTTCCGGGTCCGCTGCATATTCTGAGGGAGCGTCTGGCTCCATGGATGCATCTGGTTGTGAGCAAGCTTTCAGCTTTGTGGAGGCTTCCGAATCTGAGGTGACTTCTGCTTCTATCTCGTCTGATTAGGTTGATAGTGCTGACTCTACTCCAGCACCCTAGATTGGCATCCCCGCTCCGGTTGCTGATCAGCCAAATCGGTGGTGTGTCGAGGAGCAGGATGAAGTCTAAATGAATGACAAGATACCCAATGACTAGGGAGTTAAGACCTAGACCCTAACACTTGAGTGGCGGGTTCATACGGGGAATCTTCACATCATGTTTGCCATTCATGAGTTATTCACCAGATATCGGCTAGAGTGGACGGCTGGAGATGTAGGCCTCTATAGTGAGGAGATGGTTCGACAGTTTTATCCCTCCTATGTAGTGACTCTCTGTTCTCAGCTGCACAGGCGGGCAGCCACCGCCAATCATGCATCATTAGAGTATGTTTGAGTCCGCGGTAAGTTGGTTGATATTTTTTTGCACGCCATTCACAGGTTCTTTTATTGAGCGTATGCTGATACCACTTGTACCCCTCTCACCATCGAGTTTGACTATCAGTGGAAGTTGATTAAAGATTGTCATTTCCAACGTGAACCAGATATGAGATAGACCGCCAAGCGGTGGATTGCACAAAACTTCTCCTTAGATTGTGAGGCTACCGATTGGGTGATGGAGCCTAAGGAATGTATCTAGAAGGTCAACCTTATCTTCACAACAACGTTCTTATGGCTATTTGTCTGACACTTCCTTTCCTCACAGCTGCATATAACATAGTAACCTGGGATCGTGTAGTGCTGATGGAGACAATGGTTGTGGGTTTCGAGGTAGACTTTGCATGGATATTGCATGAGGTTATAAATGAGGGGGCCTTTAAGTATACTACTACTTACCCCTTCCTGTGCATGATCATTGAATTTTTAAGTTTTGCAGGAGTGCCCGTGTGGCACATTGATGTGATCAATACAGCGCCGAGCACAGTGGATATTGGCATCATTTGGGATGAGGCCAATGAGTTGTCTCCTACAAGAGGACCCCGTCCAGAGGTGCAGCCACTCGGTGAGAACCTAGCGGACACGATAGAGCAAGCCCAAGCGGCTAATCCGGCAACATCCAAGAAAACTGACACCACCCCGTTAAGTCTATCTCGGGTGCTAGCATCGCTCCACGCTCCTCTCGCTCGACTCCTTCTACTACAGGGGTCCCACTTGGTAGGGTCCAGAAATTAAAGGCCCCAATGCCCACACATCTACATAACATCCATCCTTGGATGTAGAGGTCCATTGCTGAGGCGGAGGAGCGGATAAAAAGGAAGATGTCCTAGCATACTAGCAGTAGATCATGGAGGTCCACTAGTGCTTGGATGCATTTGAGTTGCAGGTTCTCGCCTGGCCAGCCCCTACAGTGGATATGAAGACACTCCATGCTGTTGTGGAGAGTATTAGAACAGACTTGGATAACATACTGGATGATCGAATGCCTGAGTCTGAGGCCCTTTCTGCAGAACCAGCTGAGGACACGGTGTTGGATGCCCTATTCTCCACCACTGTTGTTCGACCTCCTCCCCCATAAAATCATGCCAAGAGCACCGAGTTAGAGATGAGGATGAGTCTCGGGCATGGAAGTAAGAGCGCGCTGCGTTGGAGGCTCCGAGGAGAGATTCGTTGATTGATGAGAAGGCCCGCCAATTAAGGGTTCAGGAAGTTGCTTTAAGGGCATGGTTGTTTAGGCTGAGAGGTGCACTACTAATGGTGTTGTTATTGGTGAGGACACCACTGATGCTGTCATTAGTACAGAGTGAGCCGGTTCTGGGAAACCGTACCCATCAACATGTTGATCGTCGGTGCTTTGCGCCTCAGGTTTGCTTCACTTACTACCCTATTCTATATACTTTTATATATTGGGGACTATTGGATGTCTTTTTTTAGGGTAGGTGTCACGACCCAACCCGATAGGCCGTGATTAGTGCCCGTTTTGGACACCTTCATACAAACCTGCTAAGTATGACCAACTGAAACTAAGACAATATGGAATTTAATCAAATCAAGCCAACCCCAACGTCATATATATATATATAAGAGGACTTGTCTCATAAGGAGTCATAACTATTCAACCATAACAGCATACGCGAGCCGACAAGGCCGCCACTATTCAAAGCATAATGATGTACGCAGCCGACAAGGCTGCCCCTGTACAAGCGGACATCCCAAACAAACCATGTCCAGACCATTATCCAAAACATATATATACAACCCACATAATGTCCACAGACCTCTAAGAGTACATTAGTGAAACTCGACGGGACAGGGCCCCGCCATACCCATAGACGAGCAAAAGACTACACAAAAGTTATGTACCAAAACGACTGGGCTCCGGAACAGTGGAGCTCTCCCAATCAGTAGAGTAGATATCCTAGGCAGGAGGATCACCGAACTGCACGTCTACACCTGCGGGCATGAAACGCAGCCCCCCGAGGAAAGGGGGTCAGTACGGACAATGTACTGAGTATGTAAAGCATAAGGTAAAAATGACAGGATACCAATATGGCAAGTCGAAACAAAATATCGCTACACATATACCTTTTAAGTGAAAATCATGCATATATTTAACATTTAAGGTGCCCAGCTTCCCTAGTAAGGGGCTCGGCAAAATAATCATCACGTCATCTCCGTCATCATC
This sequence comes from Solanum lycopersicum, assembly GCF_036512215.1. Lineage (NCBI taxonomy): Eukaryota > Viridiplantae > Streptophyta > Magnoliopsida > Solanales > Solanaceae > Solanum > Solanum lycopersicum. Next base: position 14,805,203 of record NC_090803.1, on the reverse strand, counting down.
ATCATCATAACCATCCTCATCACCAATCATATATATAATATACATACCCGGTCCTCTACTGAGGAACTCGGTGACATATGCAAGAAACTCCGCACGAACATTACCCGGCTCGGGACTCGGTGAAATGATAAATGACTCTATGCACGAGCAGAATATTATGAGCAACCATATGCAATTAAAATCATTTCTTATAACTCAATAGAACAATCAACGTGAACCAGCAAGGAGTATTACCAAAGATTAATGTTTTATCAAGATTATGAACCTTTAATACGATATGGAAACGTAAAATTTCAATGACTCTAAGAAGCATTACCATAGATATTAGAGATCATCATAGCCTTAGACATAACCGATATATAGAGGAATAATTGTGGAAGCAAGAATATACATCACCTAGACGCTTTAGAGGTAAGTATCAAATCTGTCCATTATTCGCTTATTTTTAAAAGTCATGCCAAGCAAAGAAAGAAGGGACAGCGTTACATACCGTATAATTGAGCCGCACGTCCAATATTTACTGCTCAAGCTATTAATCTATAACAAGCAACAATCGTGCCGCAATTAGATAAACATCGTGCTTTACTTTCTTGTAAGCTAGCTAATAATCTAACGAAAATTCGGCAGCACCTCCCCTATTTTCCTTACTTCGTCCCAATCCGACAACAATCCAAATTATCCACAGCAATACCAATAACACATATAACCCAAAGAATCATATAAACAGTCCAAGCACCAACATGACACCACTAATAATCCGATTATGGTTTCCATTCATACTTAGCACATTCAATAACTAAAACAAACTTCCTAAGCTACTGGTCACGCCCCCTTCTTAAAATTAATGGATAATTAACAAGGGTATTCTAAAGAATTAACATACCAAACAAGGAGATTACTAACCAAATTATTTGCAGCTGCTGGCCAAGAGTTGCAGGGTTGGTTTCTCCATTTCCATGGCTGCCTAAGACAAGTGGTGAAGAAGAAGATGATATGCAGCAATGCATTTCACCACTTTATATAGCATGGAGTGGATTTCTCCACCTCATTTAATAGTATGAAGTGGAGGCAGCCCCCCTCTACACCTGTCCACTAAGGCCAGCCCACAATCTGATCCCTTTTAAATTTTTGCCTTGAGTGGTGGGGCCCATTGGATTAAATCAATCCAAATTAGCCACTAATTAATCCCTCACTTAAAGTTAATGGCACTTACATTAACCAACTCATACTTAATATCACATTTGGAAATAACATCCTTGCCTAATATTTCTTTACGTCTTCTAGATTACGATGCGCACTACGTATAAAAAAAATACGAGGCATAACATCCTTCCCCCCTTAGGAACATTCGTCCTCGAATGTTAAGTTAGCGTCTTGCAAAAACAAATTCCAGCGAGGTCTCTCTAAAAGTTATACCTATCAACCTGCATTCCGTAACTTACAGATGCCTCACAGCTACATAATCTCATTATCTATCAATATAGTCAAGCTAGGAATTGAATTACCTGCAGGTACGGGGAACAAGTAAGGATACTTATTCTTCATTTCGTCTTCCGCTTCCCAAGTCATCTCTTCCCTATTGTTATTTTGCCACAACACTTTGACGGAAGCCACATCCTTAGTACGTAACCTTCTAACCTGACGATCAAGTATAGCCACGGGTTTCTCCTCATATGACAACTCCTCTGTTACCTGAATATCATCTACAGGGAATACTCTAGAAGGATCACCAATACATTTACGTAGCATCGATACATGGAAGACTGGATGTACCGCCTCCAAATCAGATGGTAGATCCAACTCATAGGCAACCTTGCCTATCCTACGAATAATCTGATAAGGCCCAATGTATCTCGGACTGAGCTTCCCCTTCCTGCCGAATCTCATCACACCCCTCATGGGTGATACCTTCAGGAATACCCAGTCACCAACCTGAAACTCCAAATCTCGACGCTGATTATCTGCATATGACTTCTGTCGACTCTGGGCTGCTAATAATCTTTCTTGAATAAGCTTCACCTTGTCAACAGCTTGCTGAATCACATCCGGGCCTATTAACTTAGTCTCGCCAACATCAAACCAACCAATAGGTGATCTGCACTTCCTCCCATATAAGGCCTCGTACGATGCCATCTGGATACTAGAATGGTAGCTATTATTATAGGCAAACTCAATGAGCGGCGAGTGGTCATCCCAGCTGCCTTTGAAGTCAATAATACAGGCCCGCAACATATCTTCTAGTGTCTGAATAGTACACTCAGCCTGCCCATCAGTCTGAGGGTGAAATGCTGTGCTAAGGTTCACCTGTGTCCCCAATCCCTTCTGAAACGATCTCCAAAAGTTGGCTGTAAATTGAGCTCCTCTGTTTGATATAATGGACGTGGGAACCCCATGAAGTCTCACTATCTCCCTGACATATAACCTCGCATAATCTTCAGCCGAATAAGTAGTCCTGACTGGAAGAAAATGGGCCGATTTCGTCAGCCTATCTACAATAACCCATATAGAGTCATACTTCCGTTGAGTGCGAGGTAAGCCTGTAATGAAGTCCATACTAATCATCTCCCATTTCCAAGTTGGGATCTCTATCTCCTGTAATAATCCACCAGGCTTTTGATGTTCGATCTTGACTTGTTGACAATTTGGGCACTGAGCAACAAACTCTGCTATGTCCTTTTTCATGCCATCCCACCAATATAAGCATCTGAGGTCATGATACATTTTTGTTGACCCTGGGTGAATAGAATAACGGGCAGAGTGTGCCTCTCCCATAACTTGCCGTCGTAGCCCCGCAGTATCGGGTACACACAATCTGCCTTCATATCGTAACACTCCATCAGGTGTAACCTTAAATGGGGTCTTTTCCTTTTGAAGAGCTGCATCTCTATACTGTGCCAAAATAGGGTCCTTGTATTGGTGTCTCTTTACCTCATCTATGATTGAGGACTCAGCAACCTCTCGAATAGAAACTCCACTATCTTCCGAATTAGCTAGACGGACTCCAAGGCTTGATAGCCGCAGAATCTCCCGAACCATATCCCTCCCTTCTGGTTGTACATCTGTCAAGCTACCCATGGACTTACGGCTAAGAGCATCTGCTACAACATTCGCTTTCCCTGGATGATATAAAATATCAACATCATAATCCTTTAGCAACTCTAACCACCACCTCTGTCGTAAGTTCAGCTCCTTCTGTTTAAAGATATATTGGAGACTCTTATGATCTGTATAAATGTCCACATGGACACCATATAAATAATGTCTCCATATCTTCAAGGCATGAACCACGACCGCTAACTCCAGATCGTGAGTAGGATAGTTCTTTTCATGCTTCCTAAGTTGTCGGGAGGCATAGGCTATAACTTTGCCATGCTGCATCAATACACATCCTAGCCCAACACCCGAAGCATCACAATAAATAACATAGCCGTCTGGTCCCTCTGGAAGAGTTAGGACTGGAGCTGTAGTCAATTTGTCTTTCAATAGCTGGAAGCTTCGCTCACAAGTATCTGTCCACTGGAACTTGGCTGCCTTTTGAGTTAGCCTTGTCAAAGGCACTGAAATTGAGGCAAACTTTTCTACGAATCTCCTGTAATATCCTGCTAACCCCAAAAAGCTGCATACTTCAGTAGGTGTCGTAGGTCTGGGCCAAGTCTTTACTGCCTCAATCTTCTGCGTATCTACCCGAATACCATCAGCTCCAATAATATGCCCCAAGAATGCCACTGAAGTCAACCAGAACTCGCATTTAGAAAATTTAGCATACAACTTCTGGTGCTGAAGCACCCTAAGTACCGTCCTTAAATGATCTGCATGCTCCTCTTCTGAACGTGAATAGACCAGAATATCGTCTATAAATACAATAACAAACATATCAAGGAATGGTTTAAATACTCGATTCATTAAATCCATGAATACCGCTGGAGCATTAGTCAGCCCAAAAGACAGCACTCTAAACTCATAATGCCCATATCGGGTCCGGAATGCTGTCTTTGGAATATCTGCCTCCCTTACCCGCACCTGATGATAACCTGACCGCAAGTCTATCTTTGAAAAACACTTTGCACCCTGCAACTGGTCAAATAGATCGTCAATCCTTGGGAGGGGATACCAGTTCTTTATTGTTACTTTGTTCAACTGCCTATAATCAATGCACATCCGCAGCGACCCATCCTTCTTGCTCACAAACAGTACTGGTGCTCCCCAAGGTGACGTACTAGGCCTGATGAAGCCCTTTTCTAGCAAATCCCTCAATTGCTCTTTCAATTCTTTCAACTCAGCAGGTGCCATTCTATAAGGAGGTATAGATATAGGCTGGGTATCTGGCAGTACATCTATAGTAAACTCTATCTCCCGTTATGGAGGAAGGCCTGGAAGTTCCTCGGGGAATACATCAGGAAATTCATTAACTACCGGGACTGATTGAAGAGTCGGTGCCTCTGCCTTTATGTCATACACCCGAATCAGATGGTAAATATAGCCTTTTCTAACCATCTTCCCAGCCTTGAGGTATGAAATGAACTTACCTTTCAGCGATACTGTACTTCCCTTCCACTCTATAATCGGTTCCCCTGGAAATTGAAATCGAACTATCTTTTCTCTGCAATCAACATTAGCATAACAAGCAGCCAACCAATCCATGCCCATGATAATATCAAACTCAATCATATTTAACTCTATTAGATCTGCTACGGTATGACGACTATATATAGCTACTGAACAATTCCTATATACTCGCGTAGCTATGACAAAATCTCCTACAGGTGTAGCTACCTCAAATGGTTCTATCAACTCACACTCTATTCCGATCCTACTAGAAACAAAGGGAGATATATATGATAAGGTGGAACCTGGGTCTATCAATGCATACACACTTCGGGAGAATAGTGATAATATACCTGTGAGCACATTAGGTGATGCCTCTTGATCTTGCCTATTAGTCAAAGCATATATACGGTTTGAGGGACCGCTAGAACTAGAAGCTCCACCACGTCCTCTACCACGGCCTGCTGGTGCCTGAATACCCTGCCCCGTAGGGCGCATAGCCACAGAAGAAGATGAACCAGCAACGGACCCTGTAGGCTGTGCCATACCACCTGCACTACCTCTAAGGTGAAACTCCCTCATAGTATGGCCCTGACGGCCGCAAGAAAAACACGCACCTATAGCCCAACGACATTCCCCAGGATGGGACTTACCACAACGAGAACACAGAGGCAAAGGTGGCCTCGACTGGCTCAAACCCCTGCCCATCTGTGACCCTGACGCCCTAGAGCTCTGACCAGGTTCCGAATATCCCATACGATCGAACCCCCTACCCATGAAACGTGGGGGTGCACTCTGTGCTGGCTGGGAAGAAAATCTAACATGCTGCTGAAACTGCCCGTTTTGAAACTCGTCAGGATAACCTGTTGATCTAGCCCTCTTATGCTGGCCTCTATTATAATCTCTATCTGGCTGACGTCCCCGGTGCCGATCCTCTACCCCCTGTGCATATGCCTGCACCCGAGCAATGTCCATACCTGGCTGAAGAGTCACTGCCATACAACCGTCAATCAGATAACGATCCAATCCCATCACATAACGATGTACCCTGTCTGCCATATCAGCCACAATAGTAGGCGCATGCCTAGCCAATGAATCAAACTCGAGGCTATACTCTCGAACGCTCCTGCCATTTTGCTTCAAACGCAAGAATTTATCGACTCTAGCTCGCTTCATCTCTGGAGGTAGGAAGTGGCCCTGGAAAGCCTCCACAAATTCATCCCATACCGCTGGAGGGGCACCCTCACCCCTAGATAACTCCCAAGACTCATACCAATTAATAGCTACATCCCGCAAACGATACGTAGCCAACTCAACAGACTCGGTCTCCGAAGCCTTGATTATCCTCAATGTACGCTGCATCTGACGAATAAACTCTTGCGGATCATCCTGTGGCCTTGACCCAAAGAACTCTGGAGGATTACAACTTAAGAAGTCACGAGCCCTTAAGCTATCAGATCTGTCCACATGATCAACTCCTAGTCCTTGCCTGCGAGCCTGATCTGCCACTAATCTAGTCAGCAATTGAACCGCATCTCTCATGGCCCTATCCTCCGCCCCTGACTGAGGAGCTGGAGGTTCAGATGTTGGGGCCTCGGGGGCTGGTGGTGTCCCCCGAACTGGAGCTGCTGCTGCTCTAAGCTCTTCTGGCGGTGGGGGTGTAGCAGAGCTCTCCGACTGGAGCATAATACCAGGCATAGACTGGGCACGGGCCCTAGTAACTCTCCGGGTCTGACTAGTACCATTGGATTAAATCAATCCAAATTAGCCACTAATTAATCCCTCACTTAAAGTTAATGGCACTTACATTAACCAACTCATACTTAATATCACATTTGGAAATAACATCCTTGCCTAATATTTCTTTACGTCTTCTAGATCACGATGCGCACTACGTATAAAAAAAATACGAGGCATAACAGTAGGGTAAATGGAAAGTGTGTGCTAGGGTGAAGTCTCAGTAGCCCAACTCACGATCCTCTCTTGTGGTTTTCGTGCATGTGTTCTTTTTCCCCAAGAGACTGGTTATTTTATTGTTGAACCGCATGTTGGTATCTTTTGTACATAGTATAGAAATGGAATCTGAAGCATGATGGCTAAAAAATGATATCCTGATTTAAAGAAAATATTGCATGACTAGGCATAGTAACTGATGAATGTGTGGCTCTAAGCATGACATAGAGATACAACATGACATGACCCAAATCTAAAACTCGAACTAGGTGTCTTATAATTTAGTAAAGTAATGAGATGTCAAGTGAGTGTGAGGAAAATTTGAATAGTCCATCATTGGGACTACGCTAGAATTCTCCTGGTTAGTCCTTCTAAAAGAAAGATGTGCAAGACAATTAGCAATGGATTGTAGGCCCTTATTCAAGATAGCCAATCTTTAGCCAAGATAACAGAAAACCGGATGAAATTAATCCCTTCTTGATCTAAATGATTCGATCCCCAAATAGACATTCTTGTTTTCCCAACTGATATTTTCTAGGAACAATGTTTTGGCCCTGGTTCCTCCTTGGACATGTGCACCTCATCTTATGCTAAAAGCATAAGTTAAGGGTGGCTAATAAGAGTCTTGTCATTGCCCTGACCCAACCTTGGGTATTGTGTACATTTACTCATAGCAAAGAAATGAGCTTAGGGTTGCTATTATGAGTAATTCTCTAGAAATTGGGGTTGAAATAATAAATATAGAGACTGAAGAAAAGAAAAGTGACCCAAGAAAAGTTTAAAGCAAAGTGAAAAATTTGAATATTTGAAAATACAAGTAAGAAAAGAGAAGAGTCAATAACACAAAAGAGTGAGAAGGGAGAATATCAAGGTGAAAGAGTACAAGAAAATTAAGAAATAGGGCGGAAGAAAAATGATGAAAAGGTAGGACGCTTAGCCATTAAGTCATGAAGGGATAAGTCACTAAAATACATCTAAATTTATCCTACTTGACCCCGAGGCTATATTACAAGCTAATAAAGTCCTATCGTGATCCTAAGAGTCTATTACTGTGAACTTGAAGCAGTAAATAAGTGAAAGACTATGGTAATAAGAATAAATAAGGTGTGAAGTTGTTCTGAGACTGAATGTTGAAAAATAATCCTTATACTCAAACTGAAATCATTGTGTGAAAAATGAGGATGTTGTATTGAAGTTAGGACACTAGTGGAAATACTGGAAAATTCGTACCTTAATGAGATATCAAAGAGGATAGGTGTCGGCGTGTTGCGAGTCTGTGTCATGGTTTGATCCACATGAGCGAGCCTAATAGTGATAACATGCATAAACTTAATGAAAATAATTGGGATTGATATCCAGATTATTGCGAAATCTAAAATAAGGATACTCATGTACAATTATTTTGTGGTGAGTCATAGTGCGTCGCTTGAGGACAAACAATGAATTTAAGTTGAGGGTGTTGATGTACCGTAGTTTCACAATACATTTAATGTTTTTTTCCTTATGTTTAGATTGTGTCTAAGGCCTTTTTGTATTAGTTTTAATATATTTTTTCTCTTTGTTTGCAGGAATTTTATCAAGGATGAAAACGCAGAAGAATTATGCTGAAATTGCATAAGTGACGACCTACGGAGTCATCGACGGTCCGTAGGTGGTCACCGTCGGTTCAAGTAAATGTTGATGAAGGAGGATCGGGGAATTCGGACTAAGTGTGCAGCTACGGAGGCTCTCGACGGACCACCACCTCCACGACGGACCGTCGTGCACATCCATCATCGTTAGTAACTCTAGTACCCGACTTGAAAAGATTCTAAGTGTGGAGAAAAGGAAGCCATCGACGGATCATCGTGCTCTCAACGGACTGTCATCCTTGTCTGTCGATGGTAACACTGAGTTGGAGAAGAAAGCATCTGAAAAAGAAGCTAAGTGTGGAACGACGGGGGGCCTCAACGGTCCATCGGTCCGCTCATCCACTCAAACGCGTGTTTTGGGAGTATTTTCCTTAAATAGATTTACTTTTTATGTTAGGACTTCTTTATTATATAATATTGAAAAAAACCACGTTTTTGAGGTTAGACTCTTGGGTATTTTTTAGTTTTATTGTTTTGTTAGTTGTACGTGAGATTTTGGAGAAATTATTCTATTTTTCAGAAATCATTTGTTGCAAGAGTACTGATTAATTAAAGTAATTTTTTGGATTTTCTTCAAACTAATCAAAGTAAGTACATGACTTCTTATCAAACTAATATGAGTTGTGTGATTATTAAATGGGTAATTGAATCCATATATAGGGTTGTGGGAACCATGGGTAATTGAAAAGGTAAAACTAGCTAAAATAATAATCTTAGAATAGTGTCTTGCATGTATTGATAATTTTTTTATTTCGAAGTCTTTTTAAAGAGTGCACGTTTTAGAACTCGCCTTGTTGCTACTTGCCGGACGAAGGAGGTCGATAATTAGAAAAGAATTATCAAAGTAGATTTATTATATACTATCTAATAGGCTAGTGTTAATTGGTGCGAAGTAACAACTAGTCCATACATCGATTATGATGCTTAATATGAGGTAAAGGTAAGGTTTACTAAAGCACACACACGAATCCAGACCAAGGTGCAGAGTGAAATTCCCTAGTTGCTGGACCAAGGAATTAGGGATACATTACTTACCACTTTGCAAGCAAGATACTACGAAAGGATTGTTATAGCTAGAATTACCGTGTTATGAACCTGTGGGGAACACTTAAGCCCTATTTACTTTCATTAATTGATAAAAATAAAATCTTTGAACTTGTCAGTTGTTTACTTAGACATAGCTAATTACATTCGTTACTTTAAAGCCCCTTTTTGTTACTTGTTTTCTTAAAGGACATGTAGGTTAAAGTTAAGTTTAAATCATTTTCTAGTGGGATTGACCCCAACCTCATAGTTTGTTTCTTTACTTGATATGACCACTTGTACTTCTATTTGAGAAGTAAATTTGAGTGTATCATCTCTACGACACAACATAGAAGTAGAACATAAGGGGAACTCTATTGTCCTATATCCTGAAAATCATAGATGTGTCGTGACTAACACCGATGATCAAGACACTACTAGACGTGAATTGATGAGACTTTTGGATAACTAAGACCACTTTTATAACCTGTGATATTATACAACGTTTGTGAAGACACACACCTATAACCTAGAAATTAGGGCATTTTTAGGTCGCAACACGGTGTACGTGACTTCTCGGAGGTCTTAAACGATCCCTTATGTATCGTTCATCGCATATACATAAATGAAAAGTAGTTCAGAATTAAATCTTTTCACGACATGAGAATAGTCTTTCAAAATATTATTCATATGAAAACCATAGGAAATACTAAGTCTCATGTCATCAAAACTGACTCAAAATATACTGTGGACATGGCCTATACAATCGAAATATACTATTAGATCTATTGCTATGCTTCAATAAAATAAACTCTAAGATAGTGATGCCTCTAGTCAAATGAGGACAAACTTAAACCTTTCTTCAAAGATCCTATAATCGAAGCTTCGCTCCCCAAAGCACCTTCACCAATAAATCACTTTAGAGACAGATAAAAGCATATAATTAGTAAAAACACATGTACTAAGTATGGTATAATGCATAAAATCGTGATGACAGACATTTAAAGAAAATATGCTCTTTTAGATAAAACATCGTAGTATAAGCATCATAAAAATATTCAACACCATAGAAACACATAGGATACACTTAAGCATTTTATCACATTTTAAGAACATTACCGTGAACTATGTCACTGTTACAGTGAATTAATTCCACATTACAATGAACTAGTTCAACTTCAAAGTGAACCCTTTTTAACATGTAACCTTCTTATTAAAAGTATCATAAGAGTAAATTAAGTAAGACTTAGAGAGAGAGCCCATAAACCCTATCAAATCACACTAAATCATCCATAAGACGACCTATAATGTGATAAATATACTTAGAATACACCAATACTCATAACATGAGATTCTTCTACAATATATGATTCTAAGGCTCACTTGAGTGAGTATTGACGCAATCGCCCATAGAATTCCTTCTGACACACTTAACATATCCTTTAACTACCTAGTATAAGATCATTGTTTCTTCATTAATCAACCTTCCTATCTAGAGACCTTCTTAAGACTTCCCTAGGTAAGACATGAACACACAATCCTTTATGCCGCATTTACACTTTAAATAGGCAATCTGTAAAGTTATTCTAGGCTAGGTACTTATTCACTTACATACTTTCTTACTTTATTTCACAACTGGCAAGTACTCCCTAGAAGTTAAGGAGAACCCTTGGATCGAGAGAAGGCATACTTGACCCTTTGGGTCTTGTCCAAGCCCTTTAACTATCGTTGATTACACATGACATGAAAAGTAGTGCGTAATTAAAACATTTCATGACATTTATTATAAAAAGGAATTCTTTCATAAATATTGACAAAAAATTTCATCGTCACAAGCCATTATAAATACATGACATAAAAATCATAGGCACTCGAACCTTCACATTTGAAAGGAATACATATTAAGAACGTCTACAAAAGTAAAAGAATTAAGAACTACGCCCTCGAATATGTGAGGATACACTTTGTCTTGTGAGAAGATCTCCCAAGCTTTGCGTTCTAAACTTCAAACTTGCTTCGAAACCTATAGTTATAGAGTAAAGAATATTAAAGTGTTAGTACAGATAATGTACGAAGTGTGGCATATAGAAAAATATGAAAAAGGGAAATTTTAGTAAAATTACACTTTGCTGCCAATTAAGTAAAATCTTCATCAATTTAGAGGTAAAACAACATAGAATCATCATTTATCACTTAGAGAAGTATTCCTAATATTTTAGTGAAAAGGAACATTTTACAGTGAAGTACCTAAATTTTACAGTAAGTTCCTTCAACATTATAGTGAACTACTTCAATACAAAAACAGTGAACTGCTTAAGTGTTTCCACGAGCAAGTGAACACATTTCCCAAGAAAAGATTATCCTAAGGCTCACCAAGGTAAGACATGAAGGAAACACCCACACTCATTCTTCAGTACACACCTAGGTGATCCCTAAGACTACCCCATCTAGGCTTACTCACCTCGGGAGAACAAGCCCCCACTCAATGATAAAAACATTAGAAGAATACTCAAAGAACATATCAAGACATCTCTTTTGGAATGACAAATAAGTTCAATGGTAGATGGCGTCCCATTCTACCACCTACCTTGAGTAATACACTCTTTTAGAAGACTTAGCTCATTCAATTTATATGAGAATCACAAAGACTCCCATTTTGGAATGCCTACCTAGTGCAATAGAAGATAGATAGTGTCCCATTCCATGAGTTACCCTAAGTAGTACACTCTTTAAGAAGACTTAGTACTTTCACTAATTTTGTGGGGATTTAACTGATATAGACCAAGAGAGCTAAACATGGAATTCCGATACTTCCCTTATCGGAGAAATGACCCCCAACTTGCCTAGAGTGAGGTCTTTCTTTTAGCTTGTACATGGATTTTCCAATGGCTACACCTATGGGGGCGCATAGTTAAGGGATGAGGAAATTGCTACTAGGTGACTTATTCTTTATATACAAGGATAAATTATCTCAAGAGGTAGATTGGAATACAACATCTTAAGTCACAAAGTGTATCCACCCCTTCTTCATATCCTCTCGGTGCTAGGCATAACTTCCCACAGATTCTCAATATTAGAAACTATAGATTAAGGATAACCAATAGACACTACATCTCAACTCACGAAGGACATCCATCTTATTACCTATCTTAGGAATCCCTTGGAAGACAATGAGGTTGCTATTAAACGCTTCAGCTCAACTCACCAAGAGTTTTAACCCCAAAAATCTCCTTTAATTCACATTATTTAACATCATTCATTTATTCATTCAAAGTGTGTGTGTACATGTGTGCACACCTTTCAAAATAGCATCATTTCATTTACATTAATTTTTATATATGCTAAGACCTTCATTAATCACATAACACACTTTAACATACTTCATATAATCATTTAATTCATTTAAGCATACTCTGTAGCCTATTTCACATAATAAACTTCATAAAGCACATTTATCAAGAATAGAATCATTATCATTTTACTTCACATAGCATGCCTTCAATGCCTCATTCACAATTCACAAGTAGCTTCACAATCACATATATACCAAGTAAACATCTCCACAAAAGTTGGACCATATCACTCAAGATCATTTCATAATTAAAGTTAAACAAGATAAACAACTTGCCCTTAAATACAAGTTTTCATCCCCTATAATAATTACTTCAAAAATTCATCATAATATAGCCCTTAGGGAAATATTTAAACTATAAATTTAAATAAAAGGAAACCAAAGCTCAAAGACTACAATATCATTATCATTTAACCCATTTCTTAAGTCAGAATTTGATATGAAGTTTCAAAATTATTTCATAGATGTTTTAGCATTAAAATCACAAAATACAATTAGAAACATCAAAATTTAATCGTTAGAAACATTTTAATGCATGGCCCATACTTTGACTCAAAGATAGAAGAAGTTAGGGTTGGAAAACCCTTTTTGAAAATCTCTTAGATGGAACTATTTAAATGGAAGAGAGTTAAAGGATTATTACCATTCCTCAAGTAGAATAAAAACAATAATTTTGATGAAGAAATACATCCAAACCAGACCTCCTTGTTCTCCTTGAGTCTTAGCTCGAATAATGACTTTGAGAGAGTTTGTTTTTCGAGAGACAGTTTGAATATTGAAGTGAGGGATCTTGTGTAGGTATAGTACTTACAAATTATTTAATATAACATAAAAACACTAAAAAAATGGTCCTTGAGTCATAAAATACTGGGGGTGAATTTACAAAACACCCCAAGCAAAAGCTGCAATACGTGACAACTTTTGGGCAGTCCTCACAGACAGTTCCAACCAACGGATTGTTCGTCTATTGACAGACCGTTGGTGGAGGGTTGTTGGTTTGTACTTATCTCCATTGATTAGAAGTAATATACTTCCTTGAATGTCTAATCGACGCCCCTGGTCGTCAGACCTTTTGTTGACAAATGGACCATCCCTTGGGTCGTCTTTTGGTCACTGCTTGATAGCTTCTTGCAAAGAGTTGAGAGTCCTATTCTAGGGACCATCATGGGTACTAGGTGAATTCGTACTTAGGCATTAAATCCCTTTACATAGTCATATAGGTCTTATGAACATCCCACACCAATTTTAAAGAAAACAAACACGTAAAACTCACTCAAACACATGAGAACACACAAGCACTTTCTAAGGTATATCTTCCGAACGTCGTGGACGCTCTTGGACTTTTGACCTCCAGTCTTAAACAAAATTTGCACACTGACTAAAGAAATCAATATAACTCCATTTAAAAAAAATTAAATTGAGAAAAAAATATGAAGATCTAGTTAACCTTAGTTCATTTTAGGTTGTTACATTCTTCCCCATTTGGAACAACTTTCATCCTCGAATGACACTAAACACTTTAAGACCATAAAGGATTTAATTAGAAGAACATTATACATCATATTAAGGTCAAAAAATTCATATTCAAGGCACCAACAAACAAAGAGCACAATTTAACATTGATGAGCATTTGGTAGCAACATAGGCAACTTTTGCAAAACTTCACAAATTCAAAACTCACTTTCATTTCTTTATTTATGGAGGAACTACCTTCTACAACATTAAACATTATTATACACATCATTTTCATACACGTTGAAACCATTATCCATGAAAATGGAATTTTGTCAAATTTGAACTTTTGTACAGTAAATTCAAAACTTCATTGTGTCACAGGCTTAAAATTCCAATAATGCACATTTCAAGCAACTTTAACAAGAAGGCATGACAATATGAAAGACAAGGCCATACTAACTTACTCCAAAGATACTTAGTAAATTACACTAAGTGCAATGTGAGAGTAGCATCCTATACTACCACTCACGCTTAGTGACCCTTGTCGATTCTCTTGGACTAAGTTTACTACATGCAATTCTACTTAACATTCATTGTGCAAACCTTAGCTTTAACATGCTTCTTAAACATTAGACCTTAAGTCATATAAATTCATTTACAACACAAGATAACTCATCCATACACTTCATATTCAAAAAAACATGAAGCATTTAAGCACATATCATTAACTACAACTAAATGAAGAGAACATAGGTTTACTACCAGTCATTCCCATACAATAATGATAACTTCAGTAGCCACCCAAACATTATGCCATCAAGGATATGGTCTCAAACTATTATACAAGACTCTTAATCATTACCAAACTACTAAGGATTTGGTCTGAAGATTTAATAAGAATAAAAAGGAATCATGAGGATATAAACTACATTTCTACTCAACTCATTCTCCCCCACTTAGGGTAAAGCCATCTTCAAAGGTTTCATACTTCAAAGTCTCACTATGATTTTCATAAGATAGTAACTCATAGTACTCTTAAATCATGATCATAAAGACTAAACATCAACTCTACTAGGAAACATAACACTCTCCTATTAGGATTCAAGTTTAGATAATCTTTGTTAAACATCACCTCATTCAACTCTTATGCACCACTTAACTCAATCTAATGAAACAAAATTCCTCCTTTCCATTTCCACTATTTTGTAGCATAACTTTACAACTTCCTCACTAGTTAATCATGCCATATTTCCCCTCTTAAAGTAAACCTACACAAGAATTTCAACTAAATAACAAGAACAATTACGAAACATTAACCAAATAACAGGGTTTCCCTCTACTCCTACAAAATCTCCGTATCTTCTAAGCATTCCCTAAAATTTACACCTTAAAGAATTTCTACCATCACTGCACATAATAACAAGATAACTCATTTTCCCGCCAAGGAACTTTATTCAATCATTATTATTCTTACCATGCATAGAATTAAATCACCATAAAGTTTCTCATCACAACACTTCCAAACTCATAAATCACACCTATCCATAAATAGCATCACATCATAATTCTCAAAACTCATCTTCATATTTATTTTTCTAGCCACAAAACCATCATAAGCTTGAAAACTCACAATTCTCTCCCTGAAAATTAGAAACATCTCCCCTTTCAAGCCATCAAACCTAGAAGACCACTGGACAAGGGAAAATAACAAAGAGACCTTATTGATTTAAGTTCTATGGCATGATTCAATAGTAATGAAGAAAGTGAAACTCTAATCGTCCTATAGCCTCTTTTCCATGGATGTGTTGGGACTATCGCCAATGACCATGAATCTATACACGTGGCTTATGATACTTTTAGACCCTAAACTATTTCCCATAAACTTATTCTCTGATACAAAGTCTATCACGACCCGCAAGTACCCCATAGAAGTTAGGGAGAACCCTTGGATCAGAAGAAGGAATACTTGACCCTTTAGGGTCTTGTACAACCCCCTTTAAATATCGTTCATTACATAAGACATGAAAAGTAGTGTGAAATTAAAAATTTTCAGGATATCTAATATAAAAAGGAGTTCTTTCATAAATATAAAGAAAATCTCACTACATAAGACATCTTAAAGACATGACATAAAAATCATAGGGACACGACCCTTTACATTTTAAAGGAATACATAATAAGAAATTATACAAAAACTAAAAGAATTAAGAGGTATGCCCTCAAATATGTGAGGACATACATTGGCTAGAGAGAATCTTTCCCAAGCTTTGCTTTCTATACTTCAACCGTACTTCCAACTCTATACTTATAGAGTATGGAAATGTCTGGGCTTAGAACAAATAATATTGTAAGTATGACATATGCAAAACATGCAGAATGGGACATTTTAGTAAAATTAAACTTTCATGCCAATTAATTAAAACCTTCATAAATTTAGAGGTAAAACAACGTAAGTGTAATCATTTGAAACTTAGAGAAAGATTCCCAAACATTTAGCAAAAAGGAATATTTTAATGTGAATTACCCAAATTTTACACTAAGGTCCTTCAACATTACAGTGAACTCTTTCTATACCAAAAAAAGCGAAGTCATTTCCCTAGAGAAGGTTATACTAAGACTCACCAAGGTAAGACATCAGGGAAATACCTATGCACCTCCTTAAATACACACCTATGTGATCCCCAAGACTACCCCGTCTAGGCTTACTCGCCTCGAAGAACAATATTCTTTAAATGAAAAAACATTAGAAGAACACTCAAACAACATACCAAGTCTTCCCTCGAAATGCCTAGATAGTGAAATGAGTAGATGGTGTCCCGTTCCACCACCTACCATAAGTAGTACACTCTTTTAGAAGACTTATCTCATTTAATTCATATAATACTCATGAAAACTCCCCTTTTGGATTGCCTATCTAGTGCAATGGATAGATAGTGTTTCACTCCACGACCTACCCAAAGAAGTAAACTCTTTTGTAAGACTTAATACTTTCATTACTTTTGTGGGGGTTATCTTAACCTACATTGACCATGAAAGCTAAACATGGAATCCCAATACTTTCCTTATCAAAGAAGATTCCCTCCACTTGCCTAGAGTGAGGTCTTCTTTTAAGATTTAATATGGCTTTTTCCCAATAGCTACACCAATGCGGGCGTATAGTTAAGGGATAAGGAGATTGTTACTATGTAACTCATTATATACTAAAGGGGAGTACTCATCTCAAGAGGTAGTTTGGATACAACATCTCAACTCATGAAGTGTATCCACCCCTTCTCATATCCTCTCGGTGCTAGGCATTACTCCCCACGAATTCTCCACATTATAAACTATAGGATAACGATTAATAGTGGACACCACATCAGAACTAACGAAGGGCATCCATCCTCCTACCTATCTTAGCAAGATCTTGGAAGACAATGAGGTTGCTACTGAACACTTCATCTCGACTCACGAAGAGTGTTCACCCCAAACTCCACTTTCATTCACATTCCTTAACTTCATTAATTCATTTATTCAAAGTGTGTATGTGTGTATACACGTAACCACACCCTGCACAATAGTATCATTTCATTTACATTCAATTCTATACACGCTTAGACCTTTGTTTATCACATCACACACTTTAACATACTTTATATAATCATGTAATTCATTCAAGCATACTCTCCAGACTACTTCGCATTATAAGCTTCATAAAGCACATTTATCAAGAATATAATCATTATAGCCTTACTTCACATAACATGCCTTGAAGGCCTCATTCACAATTCACAAGTAGCTTAACATTCACATATATACCAAGTAAACATCGCTACCAAAGATGGACCATACCACTCAAGAGAATTTCATAATTAAAGCTAAACAAGATAAACAAATTACCCTTAAATCCAAACTTTAATCACCCATAGTAATTCCTTCAAAAATTCATCATAATATAGCCCCTAGGGAAGTAGCTAAAAAACAATATCAATAAAAGGAAACCAAATCTCAAAGACTACAATATCATGCTCATTTAGCCCATTTCTTAAGTAAAAATTAGATAAAAATCTCTTACTTGATTTCATTTATGTTTTAGAATTTAAATCACCAAATAACATTAGAAACATCACAATTGATCATTTATGTTTTAGCATTAAACTCACCGAATAACACTATTAACATCACAATTGAATCATTAGAAACATTTTAGTCATTATTGTCATTATTGGTAAGAACTACTAACCTTAGTTCCCAAATTGATGAGTGTAACGGGACTTCATGTCGGTCTCGGCCTTTACGAAAGCCACTTCTTTATTCCTAAATTTCTTTACTTGCCTATGAAAAATTTGAACCGAAACCACCTCATAAGAGAGGTTATCTTTTACACCAATGCTCTCAATAAGAAGAATAAACTCGGGATCATTGATACACTTCTTAAGCATGCAAACATGGAACACCAGATGAACCGAAGCCAATTCACTAGGAAGCTTTGATTCAAAGGAAACATTACCAACTCTTTGCAAGATTTCATAGGGACCCACATAACAAGGACTCAACTTCCATTACTTCCAAAATCTAACCAGACCTTTCATAGGAAAAATTTTCAAATACACTTTATCACCTTCTTCAAACTCTAGGTTCTTTTTCCTATGATTAGCATAAGACTTTTGCCGACTATAGGCCATTTCAAGTGATTCCTTATTATATGAACTTTCTCCAAAGTCTTATAAAAAAATTGGCACCAAGAAGCGAAGTTTAACCCACTTCAAACCTTCCAATAGAAGACCTACACCTCCTACCATACAAGGCTTCATAAGGAGCCATGGATTTAGATGAACTAAAACAATTATTATAAGCAAACTCCACCAAAGTCAAATGCTTTCCCAATTTCCCTTGAAATCAATAAAACAAGCCCTAAGCATATCTTCAAGAGTTTGAATAATAAGCTCCGCTTGACCATCCGTCTGGGGATGAAAAGCGGTACTTAACTTTACCTTAGTATCAAACCCTTCTTGGAATAACCTTCAAAACCTAGATATAAATTGTTCACCCCAATCCGATATGATGGATAATGTATTGTAATAGATATTATATTGTTACATTTCTATGGTATAAGATGCTGCCCAAGTATTTCTTAGAGTCTAAGGATGACATATATTGAGACTTAGAGTTTTCTATTGTTTTTAATGTTAAATATATTTTCAGATTTTTTTGTGTGAAAAAATTTAATTCTGCATTACGTCTCATACATGTATGAAATGAATGATATCAAAAAGCTTGTACAAGACCTCTAAGAAGTCAAGTACGCTCTGTTTCACTCCAGGAGTATTATAGCTTTTACGATGTAGTCTCAGGTCGTGAGAAACTTGTTATTAGAGAATGGTTATGGAAGTGGTATTAGGAATAAAAAAGTCTCATAAAGCCACTTCTGGTAGTAGAGTCTCCATCATCGGTGTGAGTCCCGACACATTAATGGGTGAGAGGCTATAGGATGATAGAGTTTGCCTTCTTTCTCTACTCTTATGTTGTGCCGTAGAGTAAAAAGTTATAGGTGTCTTTCTTAATGATTTTCTTTGTATTTTTTTGGAAATGAATACTACAAGGATGACCGCTAGAAGGTCGGAAAGGAGAAGAGTTAATGAGGAGATTCCTCCTCAAGTTGAGAAAGTTCATAGTGGTGCTAGAAATGCTCAAGTTCCTGTTGTGGAAGGAGGTAAATATGTTCCGGGTGGTTCCCCCGGGACTGACTAATTGGGAGGTTAGAGAGGTTGTACTTTATTTAGCCTGAGTTGTAACAACTCATGTGAGTAGAGGTGTTGAGAAAAGATTGAATGCTATTTAGAGAACCATGACCTCTAGATTGAGGGACTTTGTGAGGATGAATCCTCCAATCTTTCATGGCTCTAAGGTGGGAGAAGATCCCCAAGAGTTCATAGATGGTGTGTCTAAGATGTTGAGTGCCGTTGGGTGACTTCTAGGGAAAAGTCAGAGTTAGATTTCGTACTAATTGACTGAGGTTACTCAAGTGCGGTAAAATCAATGAAAAGATAACAAGTAAGTTGAGTCGGGTCTGATAGAGTTGGAGGAGTTTATGGAGATATTTCTTGGAAATTACCTTCCCCATGTGAGAAGGGAGGCTAAGTTTGAAGAGTTCATTGACATTAGTCATGGTAATAAGGGTGTTGAAGAACACAAACTTACAAAGAGCACAAGGTTTTTGAACAAGGTTAAACCCAATAAGAAAGGTCAACCCGTGTTTAGGAAGAGATCCCCATATCAAAATGGAGCTAGTGCTTCAAATCAGAAGCTTGGGATAGGTAGTGGTTCTCAAATTATTAACGCCACTTGTTTTGCTTGTGGGAAGAGGCACGATGGGAATGTCTATCCATTATTAATAATTGCTTTGGTTTTGGTGAGGATGGTCATAAGGTAGAGGGATTGTCCTACTAATGCTGCAAGGAGGAAGGAAGGCCAAGCAAGTTTCTCCCAATACTTTGGATGGTGATGTTGGTAAGTTCTTGTACTTCTCTCTTTTAGTTGTGATGAGTTCCTTCTATATGGAGGAGTATGATGAGTATAACAATGATGAGTTGTTGTCTCATCTATTCTATTTAGTTCAAGCTTGAAAGTTGAAAATTCATAATAGCATCAAGCATGTTGCATTGTGTTAAGGAGTCTTGTAGGAATTTTATTTCATTTATTCCATACATTGTTCATTTCACAAAATTATGATTATGTTGTAAATTGAGTTTATATGATTTTATGTATTATATTGTAATGCTTTTATAATCAATTGCCTAAGAATTGCATTTTGAAAAATTCAGCATGTTTCATAGTGTTGTTAACAGTTCACTCTAAGAATTTTCAAATTTAGATTAATTTGTTTTTGTTGAAAATGGTGATAGTTTGTATATAATTGATGTATATGTGCAAGATAATGAATATAAAAACAGTTCTTGCTATTCTAAATGTAGAATGTGATTCTTGATTGCATCATAAGTTGCAGAGTAAGTTTCTAGCTTTGGCACATCCGTGTTTACCCCCTAGACATAACCATCGTCGTCTTCCTTTTCAAGGACTAAGACTAGCCTCTTAGTTTCATGTCACTACATTCATATGTTGAAAAGTGCGGAAAAATTTAAAACTTTCATTATAAGTACTTGGAGGTTTACATAGGTCTCCACATACATATAATACATATTCATATCGAGTATACATATACCCTTCGTATGTGAAGGTTACATAGCCTTCTACTTTTATTGCACATACGTATACATAAAATATAAATATAGTATCAACAATTGTATCATCTCATACCATCTAAACGATTATAAAAATATGGGCATAGACCTTACATAAATTCAACAAGACCACATATAGGTCATACAAAAGTATAGTATGCAATTGGTAGGAAAGAAACGATAGAGTCTTTAAGCTCATAACAGGTTCTCAAGCTAGATGATTGAATCGGCCTCAGAAGATGAGGACCTACCCCACTTGGACGAAACGAAGAATCCAAGACTTCAATAATGTCTCCTTCGAAACTATTCGATGACTCGAATCTAAAATATTTGGGAAAAGGGAAGAATATGGGGTTAGTACTCCACATGTACAAAGTATGAGACCTTATGCACATATACAAGTAAAACATTCTAAATATAGACTTTTAGTTAAAACATGAAATTTTACCCTTTTAGGAAATTATGGTAAAGTCAAGCAAGTCATATAAAATAACCCAACGTGCTTACTATCTGAACATATAATGCTTATCCCAACATACTTGAAACCATGATTTTCTACAACCCTATCATCATGGAACAATATCACAAGAATGAATAAGAGTCAATCATATTATACTAAGCAAGACAACTACTCATGAATCCTTATCAAGTCAACAAGTGCAATGACCAAACAAAGCCCCATAACCTTGCCCAACAAAGTAAATTTAACAAGAAAATATAAGAAATATCCATCTTTTAAAATATAGTCCAACTACATATATAAAGAGGATAATCATCATAATATATAGACATTTACATTGTAGCATCAACATATTATCATCATATACATCATTATCATATAGTTATATAATATCAACTTTCTAAAGCTTCAACCAAAGTCAACTAGTGCAAGGCATAGTTAGAGTCCCATATCCCTACCTAGGCTAAGTTAAACCTCTCAAGTAACCTCAATTTGTTTATAATCCATTACTTTATTTTACTTCGAGGAACACTTGCCTTAGACAACATAAATCGTATGACCTAAGCGTGGATCTGGTGTTGTAAAACCTTACACCGATGGGAGGTGGTCTACCCAGCCAAAGTAGAACCAAACACAAATGTAGCCTTCTAGGTGGATCCAATATCTAGTCTTCCTATGTGGGAAGCATAGTTCAAGAACTAAGAGATAGTATATTCCCTCTTGATACGACTTAATAATTGGGGACTCCTCTCATGGGAAGCCATTGGATAAGCATTCCTGTTTGGGAAGTCAACATCTTATACAAAACTATAGGGCTAATCTTCCTCTTTGGGAAATCATCACCTCCCATTGTCAAATTTAATCGATGCTAATCTAAGTTCTTTTATCGAAATGTATTTAAGCCTTTGATTAACAATCACACATTAGTTTTGGTCATTGTATAATCATCATCAATAGTTCAATAAGAATTGTATGAGTATAAGTCCTTTCATGACAATTCATATATGTGAAGACGTTAGCATTCAGTAACATATCAACGCACATTGGTAGTTTTCATCATCCTTATATCACATACACCTTAATCAACCTCACAACATAGTCAAGACTTTTTAATTCAACATCATACCATCCTACAAATCTTAATACGGGGAATACTCAAATATAATATCACAACTTAACCACAGTTAACAAAATATGGAATTAGAGATGGAGATTCTAAGACTTACCAAGTCATCCTTATAAATCATCAAGGTCTTACCATCAACCCTTAACTCAATCCAATTTAGGGAGTAACATCATCACACAATGATAACCAATAAGATTAGAAGTCCAATTGCATCTCTATAATACAATTCAACACTAGATTACAACTTAATACAAGATACATAGGTTAATTTCACAATACAATTTGTAACGTAAAGAACATCTCAAGAACTAGCATGATAGGCCTATATTTCATCTTAATATAAACATAATAACACCATAGAGTAGTAATCTAATAAAACAACAAAATCAATTGAATGATCATAATATAATAAAGGTCAAGGTCACAACCTAGGGTTAGGGAGTGAGGATCATGTTCTTCAATTTAGTCCAAATCATCATTAATTACGATATACAAGTTAAATTACATGTTAATGTATTCAATATAACCTAAAAAATCAATAACTTAATTCATAACTTCATTATGTAATTGGATGAAACCCATAAGAAAACTCAACTTTTAACATCCATTTTGAAGGAACCCTTTGTGAAAAGAGCTTGAAAGGTGAATTAGATCCCATACCTTAACGTTTGACAACAAATTGATGGTGAATTCATCCCTTCCATCCCCCAAACATTAATCCTTGCTAGTCTTCAATGTGAATTCAAGTATAGAGAGAAATAAGAGAGAAAGAAGAGAGTTTATTGTGTGAGTTGTCTTTAGATTAATGTTTGTTGGGGGTATTTATATTGGGGCTTTATAAAATTAATTATACTCCCTTAAACCCCTGATTAATAACCTACCCCTAACTAATTAAATGAAACTAACTTAAATTGTGCAGGAAATTTGACCCTCACAGACGAGACCCTAAACAACGTGCCTTCTAAGAGTTGACGGTCCCTCATCCCTCCATCCTTCACTCCTTCGATGAGTTTAGAGACTGTATAGGCGGAGGAGTTCCTCAACTTGCCTAGGTATTTCATGATGGCATCGACGTCCCGTCAGTCCATACACGAATCGTAGCTGGTCACGTCGATGCCTACTGCCCAGGCCTTATTTCATCAAACACAAGGGTACTCTTTAAGGGCTCTTGATTGGTCCTTGGGGAGTTGTACTCAGACATTTTAACCATGAAAAAACTCAAACACCTATTATATACCCTTCCATAAATTTTCATACATTTCCGACCCCTAAAAGTTAGTCAAATAGGCTAAGTCACACTAACACCCCTTTCAACTAACTTCCCGGATGTCCTTGACGTTCTTGGACGTTTTGGTTCATAAACATTTTAAATGGTCTATATTCATTTATAATGGACTTAAAAATAGTAATTAGACCTTATGACACCTATTTTAGGCTTTATAACACATCGTGGATTTTGAAGGTATTACATATCCCCTCCCCCCATTTAGGAACATTCGTCCCCGAATGACACCAAAGATCTTTCGAAGGAAGGAATAAACTCAAGATAGCAGCCCAACCAATCAACAATATTAAACCAACATAAACCATGTGATTTAAACAAGGCAAATATCAAAACTCATATTACTACACATAAGGCTCAAATCACTTCATTATGAGGCATTTCCTTCTCATAACACAAATAAGCTCAACATACATTGCATGAATCAATTAGCACAAAGTTTAACTTAACAACATGCTACGTATCATTTCATAAAGATTCATTATACCAAAATAAACAATATAACTCAAAACAAGCAAAAAGCAAAATTTCATGTCTTCAAAAGAAATATTACAGTAACTTCATTGTAATGTTTTCAAAAATGCATAATTTGCAAAACTTCACCCAATAACCAAGAGACCATAAATTCTTGTCATATTTATATAATTAAAAAGATGACTAACTTTAATTCTCTAAAAGATGAGGGTAACAAGACTTCATGTCGGCCTCGGCCTCCGATGTTGCATCCTCAACTAGATGATTCTTCCAAAAGACCATTATGAAAACCACTTCTTTATTCCTCAAATTCTTGACTTGCCCATCAAGAATCTGATCCAGGACTTCCTCAAAAGAGAGGTTATCCTTTGCACCAAGACCCTCAAAAGGAAGAATGGACTTGGGATCATCGATACACTTTTTCAACATAGAAACATGGAAAACCAAATGAATCGAAGCCAATTAACTAGGAAGTTTCAATTTATAGGAAACCTTACTAACCGTTTGCAAGATTTCATAAGGACCCACATACGAGGACTCAATTTTCCTTTCTTTTCAAAGCTAACCACCCCTTTTATTGGTGAAATTTTCAAATACACCTTATCACATTCTTCGAACTCCAAATCACTTTTCCTATGATCGGCATAAGACTTTTGCCGACTATAGGCCGTTTGAAACCACTTCATTATGATATGAACCTTTTCCAAGGTCTTATAATAAACTCACGACCAAGATTCAATGGCTCACCAACTTCAAACCATCCAATAAAAGACCTACACCTCTACCATACAAGGCTTAATAAGGAACATAGAGATTGATGAATGAAAAAACTATTACTATAGGCAAACTCCACCAAAAGTAAATGTTTATGTCAATTCCATTTCAAATCAATAATGCACTCCTTAAGCATATCTTCAAGGGTTTGTATAGTACTCTCAGCTTGACCATCCGTTTGGGGATGAAAAGCAGTGCTCAACTTCACCGTAGTACCCAACCCTTTTTGGAACGACCTCAAAAATCTTGATGTGAATTGTGTGCCCCGATCCAATATGATGGATAACAGAATGCCATGGCGGCACAAAATATAATCTAGCATAGACCTTGCATAATCATCCGCCGAATATGTAAACTTGACGAGAATAAAGCGAGCGAACTTAGTCAATGGATCCACAACCACCCATATGGAATCATATGACTTTTGAGTCCGATGTAAACCTATTACAAAGTTAATATTGATGTCTTCCAACTTCAAAGTAGGAATTTGGATCTGTTGTAGTAAGACACCTGAATTTTGGTGATCGGTCTTTACTTGTTGGAAATTCGAACACTTAGCAACAACTCTGTTATGTCCTTTTTTAGACCTTTCCACCAATATGTCTCCCTTATGTCATTGTACATTTTTGCCAAACCCGGGTGAATTGAGTTTCGGGACCCATGTGCTTCTTCTAGGATTTGATAACCCAACCCATCTACATTGTGAACACACAATATACCTTGGTACCTTAGTACAACATCCCCTCATAAGGAGAATGATTCATTCAACTTGCCGAGAACCGATTCTTTCACATCCATTAAGGCTAGATAAATGTGTTGTTTTGACTTCACCTTATCCACTAGAGATAACTCGGAGTTATGATGAACTAAAGCACCTCCATCCAGAGAATTTTCATAACTCACCCTCAACCTAGCCAACCTATATATTCACTTATTAGGTCTATCTTGGCTTTGTCAATGTGGGATACACTACACATAGTCATACAACTTAGGGCATCCGCAACTATATTAGCCTTGCCGGGGTGAAAAAGGCCACTCATATCATAATCTTTCAACAACTCTAGCCACTTTCTTTGTTGGAGATTCAACTCTTTTTAGGAAAAAACATATTTTATTATGGTTGGTAAAGACATCAACATGAACCCCATACAAGTAATGCCTCCAAATTTTCATAGAAAACACCACAGCCGCTAACTCAAGGTCATAAGTAGGATAGTTTCTATCATGTACCTTTAGTTGCCTAGAGGAATAGGCTATCACTTTCCCGTGTTGCATAAGCACACACCCAAAACCCACTCGGGACACATCACAATACACAACAAAATCCTTTGTGCCTTTCGGTAAAGTCAACACCGGAGCGAAAATCAATCTATTTTTCAATAATTGTAAACTTTTCTCACATGCCTCCGACCATTAAAACTTCTTATTATTTTTGGATCAAAGTAGTCAAAGCAGATGAAATAGACAAAAAAACCATCTATGAACATCTGATAATAACCTGCTAGACCCAAAAACTCCTAATGTAAGTTGGAGTCAATGGTCTAGGCCAATTTTTCACCGCCTCCATTTTCCCTGGGTCTACCACACTCCCTCACTAGAGATGATGTGCCCAAGGAATTTCACTTTCCATAGCAAAAATTCATACTTGCTATATTTGGAATACAATTGATGTTCTTTAACGGTTTGCAATACTACCCTCAAATGACTCATATTATCACCCTTATTCTTTGAATATACAAAAATATCGTCAATCAAAACAATGACAAATGAATCTAGGTAATTTTTAAACACTCTATTCATTAGGGCCATAAATACCGCCGAGCATTAGTGATACCGAAAGAAATAACATAGTACGCATATTGCCCGTATTAAGTTGAAAGGAAATCTTTGGTATATCCTCATCTTTCACCCTAAGTTGGTATACCCCGACCTCAAGTCTATCTTTGAAAAGTATCTTGCCCCTTGGAGTTGACCAAACAAGTCATCAATGCGAGGAAAAGGGATGTTATTCTTAATGGTGACCTTATTGAGTTACTTTTTATCAATACACATTCTTAAGGACCCATCTTTCTTCTTAACAAACAATATTGGAGAACCTTATGGAGAAATACAAGGCCTTATAAACCCCTTATCTAGTAAATATTTGAGTTGGACCTTTAACTCCTTTAATTCGGATGGAGCCATCCGATAAGGAGAAATTGATATGGGATTTGTATTCGGTAGTAAATCAATGCTAAAGTCAATTTCCCATTCGGGAGGAATACTGGGAAGGTCGTTAGGAAAGACCTCTACACAAACTCACTCACAACGGGTACCGACATAATAGGAGGAAGTTTGGAGTCTACATCTTTGACTCATACTGTGTGATATCGACAACTCTTTGAGATCATTTTGCATGCTTTTAGACAAGAAATAATACAAACTCTTGGAATAAAATTTACCCCCTTCCACCTAACAACAGGTCCATTTGGGATGTTAAACCTCACCTCTCATGTCCTACAACTAATGGAGGAAAAACATGCATGAAACCAATCCATACCCAATATATTATCAAAATCAAGCATATCGAGTTCTACTATATCAACATAAGAAACTCTATTCGGCAACATCATTGGACAATTTCTATACACCCTTTTTGCAACAACTGACTCACCCACCGGAGTACACACTATAAAAAGTTCATGCAAAATTTTGGGTAAAATATCAAACTTTTTAGCTACAAGATGTGTAACAAATGATAAAGTAGAGCCGGGATCAAGTAAGGCATATACATCAAAAGAGAAGACTTTCAACATAGTTGTCACCATATCGGGAGAATTTTCTTGCTCACCTCTTAAGCGGAGAGCATAGAAGCAGTTATTCTTTGGAGAATCACTTGAACCACTTGATTGAGCTTGACCATTACCCTTATCTTGACTCTTGAAATTTGAACAATCTCTAATCTTGTGACCACTCTTGCAACAACTAAAGAAATTCCCCATTTCTACCAAGCACTCACCAAAATGACCCTTTCAACACTTGGCACATGTAGGCTTATCTTTTGGTGAATTAGTACTTTTTACCTCTTGAATATAGGGTTAGACACCCTATCGCCCATAGCTTTTGGGAACTTTAAAGGGACTTGATTTGAAACTCGTTTAGTAAATCTTGGCTTGTCTTGTATTTCAAGCCTATTATTCGAAGAACCTCCATGAAATGATTTTGCTCTTTTAGCATATCTACTTTTTCTCTTAGACCTTGCCTCCTCAATCCTTATTGCATGGACCATAAGGCGGGAAATGTTCATGTTGTCGTGTAGAATTGATGAATTGCACTCCTTTTGTAAGTCTTTCGACACCCCCATCACAAAATGGCTCATTATCTAGGATCGGAAACCAAAGAAGGAGCATATTTGGACAACTTACTGAATTCCAAAGAGTACTCATGGACACTCCTACATCCATGGCGAATGTTGATGAACTCCACCACTTTTTCCTCCCTCATCACTTCAGGAAAGAACCGATCCAGAAAAGCTCCCTTACGGATCTCCGAAGTCACCGAACCATCCCTCAATGGCGTATTATCCCTCCATTGCACATACCAAGTTTGCGCCACGTCCTTGAGTTGATATGTGGCAAACTCGGACTTCTCACTTGTGGAAAACCCATAGACAAAAGTATTTTGTAGACTTCATCGATGAATTCTTAAGGATCTTCATAAATCTTAGACCCATAGAAAGTAGGAGGGTTCACTCGAGTGATGTCCCTTAGACGGGAAGCCATGGTAGTGACTTGTTGATGAGGACGGAACATAACCTCCCGATTTTCTTGAGTCGTCATAGCTTGGTGTTGAGTCGTGGCCAGTTGTGCTTGATTGGTGATAGCTTTGTCCATTTGGAAGAAGAGCGGTCCTTATATTCTCATCGGTCAAAGGAGAAGGAATGGTCAATTCTTGATCCACATTAGCATCTTCTTCAAATGGAGGAACTTGCTCACAATGGGGAGGACCTGTCGCATTGGCAATTTCCTCTTCATGTCTTTGAGCGACATTTCTTCGAGTGTTCATGCTTCCTATAAGAACAACAATAGGATTAGCTTAAACAGCACACTGTAAGTATATTCCTATTGCACGATATAAAATTCCCAAGAAAGAGAGCAATTTCTAAGCATCATATAGATTCCTACTCATAAGTGTGGCGCGCTTCACAATTATGAATACAAACCGACATAGAAGTGGTAGAGAGAGAGACATAACTCAATGATATTTAACCTCATTCTTTGATACAAACTTTGTCACATCCGGGTTTACCCCCTACATGTAACCAGCATCGGCGTCCTTTTCAAGGACTAAGACTACCCTCTTAGTATCATGTCATTACATTCAAAGGTTGAAAAATGTGGAAAAGTTAAAAAAAATAATTATCACTATATGGAGGTTTTCATAGACCTCTACATGCACATAATACATATTCATATCGAGTATACATAGACCCTTCGAATAGGAAGGTTAGATAACCTTCTACTTTTATTGCACATACATACACATAAAATATAAAAATATTCTCAACAATTGTGTCATCTCATACCATCTAAACGATAATCACAATATGGGCATAGCCCTTACATTAATACAACAAGACAACATATAGGTCATACAAAAGTATAGTACACAATTGAAAGGAAAGAAATGAATGTCTTTAAGACCATTATAAGTATGTAAGCCAGATGATGGCATTACCCTCGAAAGTTTATGACCTACCCCACTGGGATGAAAATAAGAATCCAAGCCTTCAACAGTGTCGCCTTAAAAAATCATCAATGACCGGAATGTAAAATGTTTTGGAAAAGGAAAGACAATGGGGTTAGTACTCCACATATACTAAGTATGAGACCTTATGCATATATACAAGCAAAACATGCTAAAAAGGGACTTTTAGATAAAAATATGTCGTTTTACCTTTGAAGGAACTTAATGCAAAGTCAAGCAAGTCATATCAACCAACTCAATATGATTACTATCTCAACAAATAATATTAACCCAACATATGTGAAACCATGATTATCTACAACCCTATCATCAAGGAATAATATCACAAGAATGAATAAAAGTCAATCATATAATAATAAGCAACACAACTACTCAGGATCATTATCGAGTCAACAAGTACAATGAAGAAGCAAAGACCCATAACCTTTCCCAACAAGGTAAACTTAACAAGAAAACATAACCAATGTCCAATTTTGACAATATAGTCCAACTACATATATCAAGAGGATAATCATCATCATATATAAATATTTACATTGTACCATCAACATATTATCATCACATATATCGTTATAATTTTCTATATAATATTGTCTTCGTAAAGCATACATCAAAGTCAACTAGTGCAAGTTATAGGTAGAGTCCCATACCCTTACCTAGTCTAAGTTAAACCTCTCAGGTCACCTTAGTTAGTTTATAATACATTGCTTTATTTTACTGTATGGAACACTTGCCTTATCCGACAAACCACATAATTTAAGTGTGGAATCGGTGTTGTAAGACCTTACAGTGATGGAAAGTGGTCTACCGACCAAAGTAGAACCAATCACGTATGTAGCATTCTAGGTGGATCCACTAGCTAGTCTTCCTATGGGTGCAACATAGTGTAAGAACTAAGAGATAGTTTATTCCCTCTTTATACCACTTGGTAGTTGGGGCCTCCACTCATGTTAATCCATTGGATGAGTATTCCTCTTTGGGAAGTCAACATCTCATATAGAACTATAGGGCGAATCTTCCTCTTTCGGAAGTCATCACCTACAATTGTCAAGTTCACTCGATGCTACGCTAAGAACCTTTATTGAAATGTCTTTAAGCCTTTAATTAACAATCATATCTTTGTTTAGGTCATAGGTTCTACCCCTAGTATAATAATCTTCATCAATAGTTCAATTATAATTGTATGAGTATGAGTACTTTCATCACAAATCATACAAGTGAGTTTATTACTTTAGCATTTCATAACATATCAAGGCACATTGATAGTTTTCACCATCCTTCTATCACATACACCTTAATCAACCTCACAACATAGTCAAGACTTTTCAATTAAACATTATACCATCATACAAATCCTAATATGAGGCGTACTCCATTACAATATCATGACTTGTCCACAATTAATCACAAATTGAATTAGAGATGGAGATTCTAAGACTTAAAAGGTCTTCATTATAGTTCATATCAAGGTCTTACCATCAACCCATAACTCACCCCAATTTAGGGAGTAACGTCTTCACACAATGATAACCAATAAGATAAAAAGGCCAATTGCATCTCTATAACACAATTCAACACAAGATCATAACTTAAGACACAATACATAGGCTAATTTCACATTATAATTCATCACCTAAATCACATCTCAAGAACTACCATTATTGGACTAAAATACATCGTAATTTAAACATAATAACAACATAGGATAGTAATCTAATCAACAACCAAAGAAATCGAATGATCACAATACAATATAGGTCAAGATAACAACCTAGGGTTAGGAATTGAGGATCATGTTATTTAATTTAGACCAAACCATTAACAATTACAATAAACAAGTTAAATTAAATGTTAATATAATGAATATAACCTAAATAAATCATCAACAACTCAATTTATAACTTCAATTTTGTAATTCGATGAAATATATCAACTTTTGAAATGCATTTTGAAGGAATTCTTTGAGGAAAGAGTCTGAAAAGTGAATTAGATCAAATACCTTCACGTTTGACAACAATTTTATGGTGAAATCATCCCTTTCCAGACCCCAAACCATAATCCTAGCTAGTCTTCAATGGTGAGATCACATAGAGAGAGAAATAGGAGAGAAGGAAGAAAGTTTATTTGTGAGTTGTGTAAGATTTATGACGATTGGGGGTATTTATATTGGGACTTAATCAACTTAATAAGATTCACTCAAACCCCTAATTAATCACCTAAGCCCCTACCTAATTAAATGAAACTAACTTAAATTGTGCAGGAAATTTGACCCTTAAAACAAGACCCCGAACAATGGCCCGTTTGTGAGTCGACAGTCCCTCACTCCTCCGTCCTGCACTCCGTGGATGAGTTCAAAAACTGTGCAGGTGGAGGCCTTCCTCAACTTGTCTATGTATAGGATGACGGTTGCATTGACGCTCCTTCAGTCCACACACGGACCGTAGATGGTCAAGTTGATGCCCACTGTCCAGGCCATGTTTCTTCAAACACAAGTGTCCTCCTCAAGGGACATTGGTTGGTCATTGGGGAGTCTTACCCATACGTTTCAACCATGAAACAACTCAAAAACCTATTAGCTACCCTTGCACCAATTTTCATTCATTTCCGACTCCTAAAAAATAATCAAATAGGCTAAGTCACACTAGCACTTTTTTGAACCAAGTTGCCGGACATCATGGACGTTTTTGGATGTTTTGGTTCTTAAAAACTCTAAATGACTAATATTTATTTATAATGGACATAAAAATAGTACTTAGACCATATGACACCTATACACGTCTTGGATTTTCAAGTTCTTACAAGCTTCTTGTTGCATTGTGAGTCTCTTGTTTATGTGAAAAGTTTTATTCACCCTAATTGTGTATTGTGTATGGTGTGGTATGATTTTTATTTTCTAGTCATGATTTTATTACCTCTTGATAGTGCCGAAAGAGTAGCAAGTTTCATTCAAGGACTAATGTTTCCAAGTGGGGGAGTATTTACGTCCTCAAAATGAGCAAGGTGGAATTAGTGCCTAAAATGTTGGTAAATAGTGTATTAAATCCTAAAATAACTAATTATAATGTTTATAGTCAGGTATAAAGTTTGGAGAATTTTGGAGGTCAAACGTCCAAGAACGTCCAAGACAGTCGAAAGTTTTGCCTTAAAACGTGCTTGTGTGTC